>NC_138180.1:11776172-12380545 GCF_964165515.1 Mesoplodon bidens
TTATGCTGTTTAGAAAACTATGGAAGGTGAGATTTTCTGCCTAATTATATAAGATGATTTCTCTAAAAAATACACATTATTTCAAAGACTTATTGGCTGTGAAATAAGTTAAGGGTATTTCAAATGTCTTGTCTGCAAAGAAATGTGAGATGTAGGGAATCACAGAAAGCCGAGGGGATAATATGTCAATATATACATTGCTATATGGTGAACTAATCCTTATGCAGGCAACAGTGTAGAGGAATGGACCCTTAGAAACATACAAGTAAGCTGGAATCTTTAAAAGTTCAAATATTTATAAGTAACAAGATTTATTAAAAATAATAACCAAGTGTTTTACTTGACATCAGAAAATCAAAACAATAAACCCTGAGAACATAGAAAGAAGATAAATAAAGATATGAGCAGAACTTAATACAACAGAAAACGTATAAAATTTAGGTGATTTAGTAAGTGCAAAGAATATTCTTTGAAAAGATTTAAAAGACACACTTTGATTTAGGAAAGCAAAAAAAAGTAAATAATATACAGAAAGAATCAGGACAATGTTATAGCGGAGTATATATGAATTGCCAGTAAATTTGAATATTTCTGTAAAGTGGACCATTTCCTAGCTCCTAAAGTTTACCAAAACTGACACAAGAGGAAATCATTTAAGGTCATCATGCCTGCCCTTGGCATTCTCGGAACGCCCTGGCCTCATAATGCAGCATCTGTAGTGCATGGTAACCTGCGGAGAGGGGGCGTGGCTGAGGGAGGTAGGAAGACTGCCCTCAATGAGGGAGTGGGTGTGGCCATGTCTGCTGTGACTGAACAAAGGGCAGGGGAGCAGGGGGCCAAGGGCAGGGCCCTCAGAGCCCGGCAGACCCAGTGGGGTGTCACAAGCATTTAGGCCCAGGCCAAAGGGCGCCTTCTTTGTCTGCACAGCTGCCCAAATTCTCACCTTTCCACTCAGGCCGCCCTCTTATTTGAAGTGTGTTTGGAACCTGTCCGCGCAGTACACCTCGCTGCAGAGCTAACCATAGGTCAGGGCATCGTAGCTTCCTGCCAGGTGACCGAAGTTCGCAGGCAAATGGGTCCCTGGGACTCATGCGGAGAGGCTCCTGCCCGGGCCACAGGCCGCCCACTGGCCCTGCCCCAGATCGAAGGCTGAAAAGCAGCCATGTCTGAGTCCACTGCCTCTCGAAGGAGTATTGGACCAACACTTGTAGAAAACTGGGTCCTTGCGGGCAACTCATTGGAGGGACACAAATAAATCTTTGCCGACTTTCTGCTGAAGCGTAGCAGCGTTCACACCTAAGCCTCTTACAAGGTCAGCTGTTTAGCTAAACATGAGCTCATGATCTAAATTTACACAATATTGAAGAAATCAGCTACAAAGTGAGACAATCAGCAAAAACAATCCATACCAGAATGAGATTCCCTAGGCCATCCATCTGATGTTGGAATAATCAGGTGCAAGGCAGAAAATATACATAAAACTGGAACTGAAACAAGGAACAAGGAGGTTTTCAAAGGCTGGTAGGATCTCTAAAACATTTTTAAAGTACATGTCATTGATAAACCTAAATACTCAAAGGTTGTTTAATACCACAGATTAAGCATTGAGAAGAGTGAAATTATGCTGTTTTGAAAACTATGGCAGGTGAGATTTTCTGCTTAATTATGTCAGAAGATTTCTCTAAAAAATAGACATTATTTCAAAGACTTATTGGCTGTGAAATAAGTTAAGTGTATTTCAAATGGCTTGTCTGCAAAGAAAGGTGAGATGTAGGGAATCACAGAAAGTCGAGGGGAAAATGTCAATATATACATTGCTATATGGTGAACTAAACCTTAGGCCAGCCACAATGTAGAGGACCTGACCCTTAGAAACTTAAAAGTGAGCTGGAATCTTTAAAAGTTCAAATCTTTATAAGTAAAAAGAATGATGAAAATGAATAACCAAGTGTTTTAATTGACATCAGAAGATCAAAACAATAAACCCAGAGAACATAGAAAAAAGATAAAGATAGATATGAGCAGAACTTAATACCACAGAAAACGTATAAAATTCAGGTGAGGTAGTAAGTCCAAAGAATATTCTTTGAAAAGATTTAAAAGACACACTTTGATTAAGGAAAGCACAAACATAATTAAAGAATATATAGAAAGAATCAGGACAATGTTATAGCAGAGAATATATGAAATGCCAGTAAATTTGAACATTTCTGTAAAGTGGACCATTTCCTAGCTCCTACAGTTTACGAAAACTGACACAAGAGGAAATCATTTAAGGTCATCATGTCTGCCCTTGGCATTCTCGGAACGCCCTGGCCTCAGAATGCAGCATCTGTAGTCCATGGTAACCTGCGGAGAGTGGGCGGGACTGAGGGAGGCTGGAACACTGCCCTCACAGAGGGAGTGGGTGTGGCCATCTCTGCTGTGACTGAACAAAGGGCAGGGGAGCAGGGGTCCAGGGCTGGGCCCTCAGAGCCCGGCAGGCCCAGTGGGGTGTCACAAGCATTTAGGCCCAGGCCATAGGGTGCCTTCATTGTCTACACAGCTGCCCAAACTCTCACTTTTCCACTCAGGCCACCCACTTTGTTGAAGTGTGTATGGAACCTGTCCACGCAGTATACCTCGCTGCACAGCTAAACATAGGTCTGGGCATGGTAGCTTCCTGCCAGGTCACCGAAGTTCGCAGGATAGATGATTCCCAGGTTCACACGCAGGGAGGCTCCTGCCCGGGCCAAAGGCCGCCCACTGTCCCTGCCCAAGATCGGGGGCCAAAAGCAGCCCTGTCTAATTCCCCTACACCTAGAGGGAGTATTGGACCAACACTTCTAGAAAACGGGTTCCTTGTGGGCAACTCATTGGAGGGACACAAATAAATCTTTGCCGACTTTTTGCTGAAACTTACGAGCGTTCACACCTAAAACTCTTACAAGGTCAGCTGTTTAGCTAAACATGAGCTCATGATCTAAATTTACACAATAATGAAGAACTCAGCTACAAAGGGAGACAATAAGCAAAAACAATCAATACCAGAATTAGATTCCCTAGGCCATCCTTGAGATGTTGGAATAATCAGGTGCTAGGCAGAAAATATACATAAACTTGGAAATGAAACAAGGAACAAGGATGTTTTCAAAGACTGGTAGGGTCTCTAAAATATATATATATATATATATATTTTTTTTTTTTTGCAGTACGCGGGCCTCTCACTGCTGTGGCCTCTCCCGTTGTGGAGTACAGGCTCCGGACACGCTGGCTCAACGGCCATGGCTCACGGGCCCAGCCGCTCCGCGGCATGTGGGATCTTCCCTGACCGGGGCATGAACCCGTGTCCCCTGCATCGGCAGGCGGACTCTCAACCAGTGTGCCACCAGGGAAGCCCTCTAAAACATTTTTAAAGTACATGTCATTGATAAAGCTAAATACACAAAGGTTGTTTAATACAGCAAATTAAGCTGTGAGAAGAGTGAAGTTATGCTGTTTAGAAAACTATGGAAGGTGAGATTTTCTGCCTAATTATATAAGATGATTTCTCTAAAAAATACACATTATTTCAAAGACTTATTGGCTGTGAAATAAGTTAAGGGTATTTTAAATGGCTTGTCTGCAAAGAAAGGTGAGATGTAGGGAATCACAGAAAGCCGAGGGGATAATAAGTCAATATATACATAGCTATATGTTGATCTAAGCCTTAGGCCGGCAACAGTGTAGAGGAATGGACCCTTAGAAACGTACAAGTAAGCAGGAATCTTTAAAAGTTCAAATCTTTATAAGTACAAAGATTTATTAAAATGAATAACCAAGTGTTTTACTTGACATCAGAAAATCAAAACTATAAACCCTGAGAACATAGAAAAAAGATAAATAAAGATATGAGCAGAACTTAATACAACAGAAAACGTATAAAATTCAGGTGATTTAGTAAGTCCAAAGAATATTCTTTGAAAAGATTTAAAAGACACACTTTGATTAAGGAAAACATAAACATAAGTAAAGAATATACAGAAAGAATCAGGACAATGTTATAGCAGAGAATATATGAAATGCCAGTAAATTTGAACATTTCTGTAAAGCGGACCATTTCCTAGCTCCTACAGTTTACCAAAACTGACACAAGAGGAAATCATTTAAGGTCATCATGTCTGCCCTTGGCATTCTCGGAACGCCCTGGCCTCAGAATGCAGCATCGGTAGTCTATGGTAACCTGCGGAGAGGGGGCGTGGCTGAGGGAGCTCGGAAGACTGCCCTCACTGAGGGAGTGGGTGTGGCCATCTCTGCTGTGACTGAACAATGGGCAGGGGAGCAGGGGGCCAAGGGCAGGGCCCTCAGAGCCCGGCAGACCCAGTGGGGTGTCACAAGCATTTAGGTCCAGGCCAAAGGGCGCCTTCTTTGTCTGCACAGCTGCCCAAACTCTCACCTTTCCACTCTGGCCGCCCTCTTATTTGAAGTGTGTTTGGAACCTGTCCGCGCTGTACACCTCACTGCACAGCTAACCATAGGTCAGGGCATCGTAGCTTCCTGCCAGGTGACCGAAGTTCGCAGGCAAATGGGTCCCTGGGACACATGCGGAGAGGCTCCTGCCTGGGCCACAGGCCGCCCACTGGCCCTGCCCCAGATCGAAGGCTGAAAAGCAGCCATGTCTGAGTCCACTGCCTCTCGAAGGAGTATTGGACCAACACTTGTAGAAAACGGGGTCCTTGCGGGCAACTCATTGGAGGGACACAAATAAATCATTGCCGAGTTTCTGCTGAAGCGTACCAGTGTTCACACCTAAGCCTCTTACAAGGTCAGCTGTTTAGCTAAACATGAGCTCATGATCTAAATTTACACAATATTGAAGAAATCAGCTACAAATTGAGACAATCAGCAAAAACAATCAATACCAGAATGAGATTCCCTAGGCCATCCATCTGATGTTGGAATAATCAGGTGCAAGGCAGAAAATATACATAAAACTGGAACTGAAACAAGGAACAAGGAGGTTTTCAAAGGCTGGTAGGATATCTAAAACATTTTTAAAGTACATGTCGTTGATAAACCTAAATACTCAAAGGTTTTTTAATACCACAGATTAAGCATTGAGAAGAGTGAAATTATGCTGTTTTGAAAACTATGGCAGGTGAGATTTTCTGCCTAATTATGTCAGAAGATTTCTCTAAAAAATAGACATTATTTCAAAGACTTATTGGCTGTGAAATAAGTTAAGTGTATTTCAAATGGCTTGTCTGCAAAGAAAGGTGAGATGTAGGGAATCACAGAAAGTCGAGGGGAAAATGTCAATATATACATTTTTATATGGTGAACTAAGCCTTAGGCCAGCCACAATGTAGAGGACCTGACCCTTAGAAACTAGAAAGTGAGCTGGAATCTTTAAAAGTTCAAATCTTTATAAGTAAAAAGATTGATGAAAATGAATAACCAAGTGTTTTAATTGACATCAGAAGATCAAAACAATAAACCCTGAGAACACAGAAAAAAGATAAATAAAGATATGAGCAGAACTTCATACCACAGAAAATGTATAAAATTTAGGTGAGGTAGTAAGTCCAAAGAATATTCTTTGAAAAGATTTAAAAGACACACTTTGATTAAGGAAAACAAAATAAAGTAAAGAATATACAGAAAGAATCAGGACAATGTTATAGCAGAGAATATATGAAATGCCAGTAAATTTGAACATTTCTGTAAAGCGGACCATTTCCTAGCTCCTTCAGTTTACCAAAACTGACACAAGAGGAAATCATTTAAGGTCATCATGTCTGCCCTTGGCATTCTCGGAACGCCCTGGCCTCAGAATGCAGCATCTGTAGTCCATGGTAACCTGCGGAGAGAGGGCGGGGCTGAGGGAGGCTGGAACACTGCCCTCACTGAGGGAGTGGGTGTGGCCATCTCTGCTGTGACTGAACAAAGTGCAGGGGAGCAGGGGGCCCAGGGCAGGGCCCTCAGAGCAAGGCAGGCCCAGTGGGGTGTCACAAGCATTTAGGCCCAGGCCATAGGGCGCCTTCTTTGTCTTCACAGCTGCCCAAACTCTCACTTTTCCACTCAGCCCACCCACTTATTTGAAGTGTGTGTGGAACCTGTCCACGCAGTATACCTCGTGCACAGCTAACCATAGGTCTGGGCATCGTAGCATCCTGCCAGGTGACCGAAGTTCGCAGGAGAGATGATTCCGAGGTTCACACGCAGAGAGGCTCCTGCCCGGGCCACACGCCGCCCACTGCCCCTGCCCAAGATCGGGGGACGAAAGCAGCAATGTCTAAGTCCCCTACCCCTAGAGGGAGTATTGGACCAACACTTCTAGAAAACGGGGTCCTTGTGGGCAACTCATTGGAGGGACACAAATAAATCTTTGCCGACTTTTTGCTGAAAGTTATGAGCGTTCACACCTAAGCGTCTTACAAGGTCAGCTGTTTAGCTAAACATGAGCTCATGGTCTAAATTTACACAATAATGAAGAAATCAGCTACAAAGGGAGACAATCAGCAAAAGCAATCAATACTAGAATTAGAGTCCCTAGGCCACCCGTCAGATGTTGGAATAATCAGGTGCCTGGCAGAAAATATACATAAACCTGGAAATGAAACAAGGAACAAGGATGTTATCAAAGACTGGTAGGGTCTCTAAAACATTTTTAAAGTACATGTCATTGATAAAGCTAAATACACAAAGGTTGTTTAATACAGCAAATTAAGCTGTGAGAAGAGTGAAGTTATGCTGTTTAGAAAACTATGGAACGTGAGATTTTCTGCCTAATTATATAAGATGTTTTCTCTAAAAATTACACATTATTTCAAAGACTTATTGGCTGTGAAATAAGTTAAGGGTATTTCAAATGGCTTGTCTGCAAAGAAAGGTGAGATGTAGGGAATCACAGAAAACCGAGGGGATAATATGTCAATATATACATAGCTATATGTGGAACTAAGCCTTAGGCCGGCAACAGTGTAGAGGAATGGACCCTTAGAAACGCACAAGTAAGCTGTAATCTTTAAAAGTTCAAATCTTTATAAGTAAAAAGATTTATTAAAATGAATAACCAAGTGTTTTACTTGACATCAGAAGATCAAAACAATAAACCCTGAGAACATAGAAAAAAGATAAATAAAGATATGAGCAGAAGTTAATACAACAGAAAACGTATAAAATTCAGGTGATTTAGTAAGTCCAAAGAATATTCTTTGAAAAGATTTAAAAGACACACTTTGATTAAGGAAAACATAAACATAAGTAAAGAATATGCAGAAAGAATCAGGAAAATGTTATAGCAGAGAATATATGAAATGCCAGTAAACTTGAATATTTCTGTAAAGCGGACCATTTCCTAGCTGCTACAGTTTACGAAAACTGACACAAGAGGAAATCATTTAAGGTCATCATGTCTGCCCTTGGCATTCTCGGAACGCCCTGGCCTCAGAATGCAGCATCTGTAGTCCATGGTAACCTGCGGAGAGGGGGCGTGGCTGAGGGAGGTTGGAAGACTGCCATCACTGAGGGAGTGGGTGTGGCCATCTCTGCTGTGACTGAACAAGGGGCAGGGGAGCAGGGGGCCCAGGGCAGGGCCCTCAGAGCCCGGCAGACCCTGTGGGGTGTCACAAGCATTTAGGCCCAGGCCAAAGGGCGCCTTCTTTTTCTGCACAGCTGCCCAAACTCTCACCTTTCCACTCAGGCCGCCCTCTTATTTGAAGTGTGTTTGGAACCTGTCCGTGCAGTACACCTCGCTGCACAGCTATCCATAGGTCAGGGCATCGTAGCTTCCTGCCAGGTGACTGAAGTTCGCAGGCAAATGGGTCCCTGGGACACATGCGGAGAGGCTCCTGCCCGGTCACAGGCCGCCCACTGGCCCTGCCCCAGATCGAAGCCTGAAAAGCAGCCATGTCTGAGTCCACTGCCTCTCGAAGGAGTATTGGACCAACACTTGTAGAAAACGGGGTCCTTGCGGGCAACTCATTGGAGGGACACAAATAAATCTTTGCCGACTTTCTGCTGAAGCGTACCAGCGTTCACACCTAAGCCTCTTACAAGGTCAGCTGTTTAGCAAAACATGAGCTCATGATCTAAATTTACACAATATTGAAGAAATCAGCTACAAAGTGAGACAATCAGCAAAAACAATCAATACCAGAATGAGATTCCTAGGCCATCCATCTGATGTTGGAATAATCAGGTGCAAGGCAGAAAATATACATAAAACTGGAACTGAAACAAGGAACAAGGAGGTTTTCAAAGGCTGGTAGGTTCTCTAAAACATTTTTAAAGTACATGTCATTGATAAACCTAAATACTCAAAGGTTGTTTAATACCACAGATTAAGCATTGAGAAGAGTGAAATTATGCTGTTTTGAAAACTTTGGCAGGTGAGATTTTTTGCCTAATTATGCCAGAAGATTTCTCTAACAAATAGACATTATTTCAAAGACTTATTGGCTGTGAAATAAGTTAAGTGTATTTCAAGTGGCTTGTCTGCAAAGAAAGGTGAGATGTAGGGAATCACAGAAAGTCGAGGGGAAAATGTCAATATATATATTGCTATATGGTGAACTAAGCCTTAGGCCAGCCACAATGTAGAGGACCTGACCCTTAGAAACTTAAAAGTGAGCTGGAATCTTTAAAAGTTCAAATCTTTATAAGTAAAAAGATTGATGAAAATGAATAACCAAGTGTTTTAATTGATATCAGAAGATCAAAACAATAAACCCTGAGAACATAGAAAAAAGATAAAGATAGATATGAGCAGAACTAATACCACAGAAAACGTATAAAATTCAGGTGAGGTAGTAAGTCCAAAGAATATTCTTTGAAAAGATTTAAAAGACACACTTTGATTAAGGAAAGCACAAACATAATTAAAGAATATACAGAAAGAATCAGGACAATGTTATAGCAGAGAATATATGAAATGCCAGTAAATTTGAACATTTCTGTAAAGTGGACCATTTCCTAGCTCCTAAAGTTTACCAAAACTGACACAAGAGGAAATCATTTAAGGTCATCATGTCTGCCCTTGGCATTCTCGGAACGCCCTGGCCTCAGAATGCAGCATCTGTAGTCCATGGTAACCTGTGGAGAGTGTTCGGGACTGAGGGAGGCTGGAACACTGCCCTCACGGAGGGAGTGGGTGAGGCCATCACTGCTGTGACTGAACAAAGGTCAGGGGAGCAGCAGGCCCTGGGCAGGGCCCTCAGAGCCCGGCAGGCCTAGTGGGGTGTCACAAGCATTTAGGTCCAGGCCTTAGAGCGCCTTCTTTGTCTGCACAGCTGCCCAAACTCTAACTTTTCCACTCAGGCCGCCCACTTAGTTGCAGTGAGTGTGGAACCTGTCCGCACAGTATACCTCGCTGCACAGCTAACCATAGGTCTGGGCATCATAGCTTCCTGCCAGGTGACCGAAGTTCGCAGGAGAGATGATTCCCAGGTTCACATGCCAAGAGGCTCCTGCCCGGGCCACAGGCGGCCCACTGCCCCTGCCCAAGATCGGGGGCAGAAAGCAGCCCTCTCTAAGTCCCCTACCCCTAGAGGGAGTATTGGACCAACACTTCTAGAAAACGGGGTCCTTGTGGGCAACTCATTGGAGGGACACAAATAAATCTGTGCCGACTTTTTGCTGAAACTTACGAGCGTTCACACCTAAGCCTTTTACAAGGTCAGCTGTTTAGCTAAACATGAGCTCATGATCTAAATTTACACAATAATGAAGAAATCAGCTACAAAGGGAGACAATCAGCAAAAACAATCAATACCAGGATTAGATTCCCTAGGCCATCCGTCAGATGTTGGAATAATCAGGTGCTAGGCAGAAAATATACATAAACCTGGAAAAGAAACAAGGAACAAGGATGTTTTCAAAGACTGGTAGGATCTCTAAATCATTTTTAAAGTACATGTCATTGATAAAGCTAAATACTCAAAGGTTGTTTAATACAACAAATTAAGCAGTGAGAAGAGTGAAATTATGCTGTTTAGAAAACTGTGGAAGGTGATATTTTCTGCCTAATTATATAAGATGATTTCTCTAAAAAATACACATTATTTCAAAGACTTATTGGCTGTGAAATAAGTTAAGGGTATTTCAAATGTCTTGTCTGCAAAGAAATGTGAGATGTAGGGAATCACAGAAAGCCGAGGGGATAATATGTCAATATATACATTGCTATATGGTGAACTAAGCCTTAGGGGGGCAACAGTGTAGAGGAATGGTCCCTTAGAAACGTACAAGTAAGCTGGAATCTTTAAAAGTTCAAATCTTTATAAGTAAAAAGATTTATTAAAAAAAATAACCAAGTGATTTACTTGACATCAGAAAATCAAAACAATAAACCCTGAGAACATAGAAAAAAGATAAATAAAGATATGAGCAGAACTTAATACAACAGAAAACATATAAAATTTAGGTGATTTAGTAAGTCCAAAGAATATTCTTTGAAAAGATTTAAAAGACACACTTTGATTTAGGAAAACAAAAAAAAGTAAATAATATACAGAAAGAATCAGGACAATGTTATAGCGGAGAATATATGAATTGCCAGTAAATTTGAATATTTCTGTAAAGTGGACCATTTCCTAGCTCCTAAAGTTTACCAAAACTGACACAAGAGGAAATCATTTCAGGTCATCATGTCTGCCCTTGGCATTCTCGGAACGCCCTGGCCTCAGAATGCAGCATCTGTAGTCCATGGTAACCTGCGGAGAGTGGGCGGGACTGAGGGAGGCTGGAACACTGCCCTCACAGAGGGAGTGGGTGTGGCCATCTCTGCTGTGACTGAACAAAGGGCAGGGGAGCAGGGGTCCAGGGCTGGGCCCTCAGAGCCCGGCAGGCCCAGTGGGGTGTCACAAGCATTTAGGCCCAGGCCATAGGGTGCCTTCATTGTCTACACAGCTGCCCAAACTCTCACTTTTCCACTCAGGCCACCCACTTTGTTGAAGTGTGTATGGAACCTGTCCACGCAGTATACCTCGCTGCACAGCTAAACATAGGTCTGGGCATGGTAGCTTCCTGCCAGGTCACCGAACTTCGCAGGATAGATGATTCCCAGGTTCACACGCAGGGAGGCTCCTGCCCGGGCCAAAGGCCGCCCACTGTCCCTGCCCAAGATCGGGGGCCAAAAGCAGCCCTGTCTAATTCCCCTACACCTAGAGGGAGTATTGGACCAACACTTCTAGAAAACGGGTTCCTTGTGGACAACTCATTGGAGGGACACAAATAAATCTTTGCCGACTTTTTGCTGAAACTTACGAGCGTTCACACCTAAAACTCTTACAAGGTCAGCTGTTTAGCTAAACATGAGCTCATGATCTAAATTTACACAATAATGAAGAACTCAGCTACAAAGGGAGACAATAAGCAAAAACAATCAATACCAGAATTAGATTCCCTAGGCCATCCTTGAGATGTTGGAATAATCAGGTGCTAGGCAGAAAATATACATAAACTTGGAAATGAAACAAGGAACAAGGATGTTTTCAAAGACTGGTAGGGTCTCTAAAATATATATATATATATATATATATATATTTTTTTGCAGTACGCGGGCCTCTCACTGCTGTGGCCTCTCCCGTTGTGGAGTACAGGCTCCGGACACGCTGGCTCAACGGCCATGGGTCACGGGCCCAGCCGCTCCGCGGCATGTGGGATCTTCACTGACCGGGGCACGAACCCGTGTCCCCTGCATCGGCAGGCGGACTCTCAACCAGTGTGCCACCAGGGAAGCCCTCTAAAACATTTTTAAAGTACATGTCATTGATAAAGCTAAATACTCAATGGTTGTTTAATACAACAAATTAAGCAGTGAAAAGAGTGACATTATGCTGTTTAGAAAACTATGGAAGGTGAGATTTTCTGCCTAATTATATAAGATGTTTTCTCTAAAAAATACACATTATTTCAAAGACTTATTGGCTGTGAAATAAGTTAAGGGTATTTCAAATGGCTTGTCTGCAAAGAAAGGTGAGATGTAGGGAATCACAGAAAGCCGAGGGGATAATATGTCAATATATACATAGCTATATGATGAACTAAGCCTTAGGCCGGCAACAGTGTAGAGGAATGGACCCTTAGAAACGTACAAGTAAGCAGGAATCTTTAAAAGTTCAAATCTTTATAAGTACAAAGATTTATTAAAATGAATAACCAAGTGTTTTACTTGACATCAGAAAATCAAAACTATAAACCCTGAGAACATAGAAAAAAGATAAATAAAGATATGAGCAGAACTTAATACAACAGAAAACGTATAAAATTCAGGTGATTTAGTAAGTCCAAAGAATATTCTTTGAAAAGATTTAAAAGACACACTTTGATTAAGGAAAACATAAACATAAGTAAAGAATATACAGAAAGAATCAGGACAATGTTATAGCAGAGAATATATGAAATGCCAGTAAATTTGAACATTTCTGTAAAGCGGACCATTTCCTAGCTCCTACAGTTTACCAAAACTGACACAAGAGGAAATCATTTAAGGTCATCATGTCTGCCCTTGGCATTCTCGGAACGCCCTGGCCTCAGAATGCAGCATCGGTAGTCTATGGTAACCTGCGGAGAGGGGGCGTGGCTGAGGGAGCTCGGAAGACTGCCCTCACTGAGGGAGTGGGTGTGGCCATCTCTGCTGTGACTGAACAATGGGCAGGGGAGCAGGGGGCCAAGGGCAGGGCCCTCAGAGCCCGGCAGACCCAGTGGGGTGTCACAAGCATTTAGGTCCAGGCCAAAGGGCGCCTTCTTTGTCTGCACAGCTGCCCAAACTCTCACCTTTCCACTCTGGCCGCCCTCTTATTTGAAGTGTGTTTGGAACCTGTCCGCGCTGTACACCTCGCTGCACAGCTAACCATAGGTCAGGGCATCGTAGCTTCCTGCCAGGTGACCGAAGTTCGCAGGCAAATGGGTCCCTGGGACACATGCGGAGAGGCTCCTGCCCGGGCCACAGGCCGCCCACTGGCCCTGCCCCAGATCGAAGGCTGAAAAGCAGCCATGTCTGAGTCCACTGCCTCTCGAAGGAGTATTGGACCAACACTTGTAGAAAACGGGGTCCTTGCGGGCAACTCATTGGAGGGACACAAATAAATCATTGCCGAGTTTCTGCTGAAGCGTACCAGTGTTCACACCTAAGCCTCTTACAAGGTCAGCTGTTTAGCTAAACATGAGCTCATGATCTAAATTTACACAATATTGAAGAAATCAGCTACAAATTGAGACAATCAGCAAAAACAATCAATACCAGAATGAGATTCCCTAGGCCATCCATCTGATGTTGGAATAATCAGGTGCAAGGCAGAAAATATACATAAAACTGGAACTGAAACAAGGAACAAGGAGGTTTTCAAAGGCTGGTAGGATATCTAAAACATTTTTAAAGTACATGTCGTTGATAAACCTAAATACTCAAAGGTTGTTTAATACCACAGATTAAGCATTGAGAAGAGTGAAATTATGCTGTTTTGAAAACTATGGCAGGTGAGATTTTCTGCCTAATTATGTCAGAAGATTTCTCTAAAAAATAGACATTATTTCAAAGACTTATTGGCTGTGAAATAAGTTAAGTGTATTTCAAATGGCTTGTCTGCAAAGAAAGGTGAGATGTAGGGAATCACAGAAAGTCGAGGGGAAAATGTCAATATATACATTTTTATATGGTGAACTAAGCCTTAGGCCAGCCACAATGTAGAGGACCTGACCCTTAGAAACTAGAAAGTGAGCTGGAATCTTTAAAAGTTCAAATCTTTATAAGTAAAAAGATTGATGAAAATGAATAACCAAGTGTTTTAATTGACATCAGAAGATCAAAACAATAAACCCTGAGAACACAGAAAAAAGATAAATAAAGATATGAGCAGAACTTCATACCACAGAAAATGTATAAAATTTAGGTGAGGTAGTAAGTCCAAAGAATATTCTTTGAAAAGATTTAAAAGACACACTTTGATTAAGGAAAACAAAATAAAGTAAAGAATATACAGAAAGAATCAGGACAATGTTATAGCAGAGAATATATGAAATGCCAGTAAATTTGAACATTTCTGTAAAGCGGACCATTTCCTAGCTCCTTCAGTTTACCAAAACTGACACAAGAGGAAATCATTTAAGGTCATCATGTCTGCCCTTGGCATTCTCGGAACGCCCTGGCCTCAGAATGCAGCATCTGTAGTCCATGGTAACCTGCGGAGAGAGGGCGGGGCTGAGGGAGGCTGGAACACTGCCCTCACTGAGGGAGTGGGTGTGGCCATCTCTGCTGTGACTGAACAAAGTGCAGGGGAGCAGGGGGCCCAGGGCAGGGCCCTCAGAGCAAGGCAGGCCCAGTGGGGTGTCACAAGCATTTAGGCCCAGGCCATAGGGCGCCTTCTTTGTCTGCACAGCTGCCCAAACTCTCACTTTTCCACTCAGCCCACCCACTTATTTGAAGTGTGTGTGGAACCTGTCCACGCAGTATACCTCGTGCACAGCTAACCATAGGTCTGGGCATCGTAGCATCCTGCCAGGTGACCGAAGTTCGCAGGAGAGATGATTCCGAGGTTCACACGCAGAGAGGCTCCTGCCCGGGCCACACGCCGCCCACTGCCCCTGCCCAAGATCGGGGGACGAAAGCAGCAATGTCTAAGTCCCCTACCCCTAGAGGGAGTATTGGACCAACACTTCTAGAAAACGGGGTCCTTGTGGGCAACTCATTGGAGGGACACAAATAAATCTTTGCCGACTTTTTGCTGAAAGTTATGAGCGTTCACACCTAAGCGTCTTACAAGGTCAGCTGTTTAGCTAAACATGAGCTCATGGTCTAAATTTACACAATAATGAAGAAATCAGCTACAAAGGGAGACAATCAGCAAAAGCAATCAATACTAGAATTAGAGTCCCTAGGCCACCCGTCAGATGTTGGAATAATCAGGTGCCTGGCAGAAAATATACATAAACCTGGAAATGAAACAAGGAACAAGGATGTTATCAAAGACTGGTAGGGTCTCTAAAACATTTTTAAAGTACATGTCATTGATAAAGCTAAATACACAAAGGTTGTTTAATACAGCAAATTAAGCTGTGAGAAGAGTGAAGTTATGCTGTTTAGAAAACTATGGAACGTGAGATTTTCTGCCTAATTATATAAGATGTTTTCTCTAAAAATTACACATTATTTCAAAGACTTATTGGCTGTGAAATAAGTTAAGGGTATTTCAAATGGCTTGTCTGCAAAGAAAGGTGAGATGTAGGGAATCACAGAAAGCCGAGGGGATAATATGTCAATATATACATAGCTATATGTGGAACTAAGCCTTAGGCCGGCAACAGTGTAGAGGAATGGACCCTTAGAAACGCACAAGTAAGCTGTAATCTTTAAAAGTTCAAATCTTTATAAGTAAAAAGATTTATTAAAATGAATAACCAAGTGTTTTACTTGACATCAGAAGATCAAAACAATAAACCCTGAGAACATAGAAAAAAGATAAATAAAGATATGAGCAGAAGTTAATACAACAGAAAACGTATAAAATTCAGGTGATTTAGTAAGTCCAAAGAATATTCTTTGAAAAGATTTAAAAGACACACTTTGATTAAGGAAAACATAAACATAAGTAAAGAATATGCAGAAAGAATCAGGAAAATGTTATAGCAGAGAATATATGAAATGCCAGTAAACTTGAATATTTCTGTAAAGCGGACCATTTCCTAGCTGCTACAGTTTACGAAAACTGACACAAGAGGAAATCATTTAAGGTCATCATGTCTGCCCTTGGCATTCTCGGAACGCCCTGGCCTCAGAATGCAGCATCTGTAGTCCATGGTAACCTGCGGAGAGGGGGCGTGGCTGAGGGAGGTTGGAAGACTGCCATCACTGAGGGAGTGGGTGTGGCCATCTCTGCTGTGACTGAACAAGGGGCAGGGGAGCAGGGGGCCCAGGGCAGGGCCCTCAGAGCCCGGCAGACCCTGTGGGGTGTCACAAGCATTTAGGCCCAGGCCAAAGGGCGCCTTCTTTTTCTGCACAGCTGCCCAAACTCTCACCTTTCCACTCAGGCCGCCCTCTTATTTGAAGTGTGTTTGGAACCTGTCCGTGCAGTACACCTCGCTGCACAGCTATCCATAGGTCAGGGCATCGTAGCTTCCTGCCAGGTGACTGAAGTTCGCAGGCAAATGGGTCCCTGGGACACATGCGGAGAGGCTCCTGCCCGGTCACAGGCCGCCCACTGGCCCTGCCCCAGATCGAAGCCTGAAAAGCAGCCATGTCTGAGTCCACTGCCTCTCGAAGGAGTATTGGACCAACACTTGTAGAAAACGGGGTCCTTGCGGGCAACTCATTGGAGGGACACAAATAAATCTTTGCCGACTTTCTGCTGAAGCGTACCAGCGTTCACACCTAAGCCTCTTACAAGGTCAGCTGTTTAGCAAAACATGAGCTCATGATCTAAATTTACACAATATTGAAGAAATCAGCTACAAAGTGAGACAATCAGCAAAAACAATCAATACCAGAATGAGATTCCCTAGGCCATCCATCTGATGTTGGAATAATCAGGTGCAAGGCAGAAAATATACATAAAACTGGAACTGAAACAAGGAACAAGGAGGTTTTCAAAGGCTGGTAGGTTCTCTAAAACATTTTTAAAGTACATGTCATTGATAAACCTAAATACTCAAAGGTTGTTTAATACCACAGATTAAGCATTGAGAAGAGTGAAATTATGCTGTTTTGAAAACTTTGGCAGGTGAGATTTTTTGCCTAATTATGCCAGAAGATTTCTCTAACAAATAGACATTATTTCAAAGACTTATTGGCTGTGAAATAAGTTAAGTGTATTTCAAGTGGCTTGTCTGCAAAGAAAGGTGAGATGTAGGGAATCACAGAAAGTCGAGGGGAAAATGTCAATATATATATTGCTATATGGTGAACTAAGCCTTAGGCCAGCCACAATGTAGAGGACCTGACCCTTAGAAACTTAAAAGTGAGCTGGAATCTTTAAAAGTTCAAATCTTTATAAGTAAAAAGATTGATGAAAATGAATAACCAAGTGTTTTAATTGATATCAGAAGATCAAAACAATAAACCCTGAGAACATAGAAAAAAGATAAAGATAGATATGAGCAGAACTAATACCACAGAAAACGTATAAAATTCAGGTGAGGTAGTAAGTCCAAAGAATATTCTTTGAAAAGATTTAAAAGACACACTTTGATTAAGGAAAGCACAAACATAATTAAAGAATATACAGAAAGAATCAGGACAATGTTATAGCAGAGAATATATGAAATGCCAGTAAATTTGAACATTTCTGTAAAGTGGACCATTTCCTAGCTCCTAAAGTTTACCAAAACTGACACAAGAGGAAATCATTTAAGGTCATCATGTCTGCCCTTGGCATTCTCGGAACGCCCTGGCCTCAGAATGCAGCATCTGTAGTCCATGGTAACCTGTGGAGAGTGTTCGGGACTGAGGGAGGCTGGAACACTGCCCTCACGGAGGGAGTGGGTGAGGCCATCACTGCTGTGACTGAACAAAGGTCAGGGGAGCAGCAGGCCCTGGGCAGGGCCCTCAGAGCCCGGCAGGCCTAGTGGGGTGTCACAAGCATTTAGGTCCAGGCCTTAGAGCGCCTTCTTTGTCTGCACAGCTGCCCAAACTCTAACTTTTCCACTCAGGCCGCCCACTTAGTTGCAGTGAGTGTGGAACCTGTCCGCACAGTATACCTCGCTGCACAGCTAACCATAGGTCTGGGCATCATAGCTTCCTGCCAGGTGACCGAAGTTCGCAGGAGAGATGATTCCCAGGTTCACATGCCAAGAGGCTCCTGCCCGGGCCACAGGCGGCCCACTGCCCCTGCCCAAGATCGGGGGCAGAAAGCAGCCCTGTCTAAGTCCCCTACCCCTAGAGGGAGTATTGGACCAACACTTCTAGAAAACGGGGTCCTTGTGGGCAACTCATTGGAGGGACACAAATAAATCTGTGCCGACTTTTTGCTGAAACTTACGAGCGTTCACACCTAAGCCTTTTACAAGGTCAGCTGTTTAGCTAAACATGAGCTCATGATCTAAATTTACACAATAATGAAGAAATCAGCTACAAAGGGAGACAATCAGCAAAAACAATCAATACCAGGATTAGATTCCCTAGGCCATCCGTCAGATGTTGGAATAATCAGGTGCTAGGCAGAAAATATACATAAACCTGGAAAAGAAACAAGGAACAAGGATGTTTTCAAAGACTGGTAGGATCTCTAAAACATTTTTAAAGTACATGTCATTGATAAAGCTAAATACTCAAAGGTTGTTTAATACAACAAATTAAGCAGTGAGAAGAGTGAAATTATGCTGTTTAGAAAACTATGGAACGTGATATTTTCTGCCTAATTATATAAGATGATTTCTCTAAAAAATACACATTATTTCAAAGACTTATTGGCTGTGAAATAAGTTAAGGGTATTTCAAATGTCTTGTCTGCAAAGAAATGTGAGATGTAGGGAATCACAGAAAGCCGAGGGGATAATATGTCAATATATACATTGCTATATGGTGAACTAAGCCTTAGGGGGGCAACAGTGTAGAGGAATGGTCCCTTAGAAACGTACAAGTAAGCTGGAATCTTTAAAAGTTCAAATCTTTATAAGTAAAAAGATTTATTAAAAAAAATAACCAAGTGATTTACTTGACATCAGAAAATCAAAACAATAAACCCTGAGAACATAGAAAAAAGATAAATAAAGATATGAGCAGAACTTAATACAACAGAAAACATATAAAATTTAGGTGATTTAGTAAGTCCAAAGAATATTCTTTGAAAAGATTTAAAAGACACACTTTGATTTAGGAAAACAAAAAAAAGTAAATAATATACAGAAAGAATCAGGACAATGTTATAGCGGAGAATATATGAATTGCCAGTAAATTTGAATATTTCTGTAAAGTGGACCATTTCCTAGCTCCTAAAGTTTACCAAAACTGACACAAGAGGAAATCATTTCAGGTCATCATGTCTGCCCTTGGCATTCTCGGAACGCCCTGGCCTCAGAATGCAGCATCTGTAGTCCATGGTAACCTGAGGAGAGGGGGCGTGGCTGAGGGAGGTTGGAAGACTGCCCTCACTCTGGGAGTGGGTGTGGCCATCTCTGCTGTGACTGAACAAATGGCAGGGAGCAGGGGGCCCAGGGCAGGGCCCTCAGAGCCCGGCCGACCCAGTGGGGTGTCACAAGCATTTAGGCCCAGGCCAAAGGGCGCCTTCTTGTCTGCACAGCTGCCCAAACTCTCAGCTTTCCACTCAGGCCGCCCTCTTATTTGAAGTGTGTTGGGTACCTGTCCGCGCAGTACACCTCGCTGCACAGCTAACCATAGGGCAAGGCATCATAGCTTCCTGCCAGGTGACTGAAGTTCGCAGGCAAATGGGTCCCTGGGACACATGCGGAGAGGCTCCTGCCCGGGCCACAGGCCGCCCACTGGCCCAGCCCCAGATCGAAGCCTGAAAAGCAGCCATGACTGAGTCCACTGCCTCTCGAAGTAGTATTCGACCAACACTTGTAGAAAACGGGGTCCTTGCGGGCAACTCATTGGAGGGACACAAATAAATCTTTTCGAATTTCTGCTGAAGCTTACCAGCGTTCACACCTAAGCCTCTTACAAGGTCAGCTGTTTAGCTAAACATGAGCTCATGATCTAAATTTACACAATATTGAAGAAATCAGCTACAAAGGGAGACAATCAGCAAAAACAATCAATACCAGAATGAGATTCCCTAGGCCATCCATCTGATGTTGGAATAATCAGGTGCAAGGCAGAAAATATACATAAAACTGGAACTGAAACAAGGAACAAGGAGGTTTTCAAAGGCTCGTAGGATCTCTAAAACATTTTTAAAGTACATGTCGTTGATAAACCTAAATACTCAAAGGTTGTTTAATACCACAGATTAAGCATTGAGAAGAGTGAAATTATGCTGTTTTGAAAACTATGGCAGGTGAGATTTTCTGCCTAATTATATAAAAAGATTTCTCTAAAAAATAGACATTATATCAAAGACTTATTGGCTGTGAAATAAGTTAAGAGAATTTCAAATGACTTGTCTGCAAAGAAAGGTGAGATGTAGGGAATCACAGAAAGTCGAGGGGAACATATCAATATATACATTGCTATATGGTGAACTAAGCCTTAGGCCAGCCACAATGTAGAGGACCTGACCCTTAGAATCTTGAAAGTGAGCTGGAATCTTTAAAAGTTCAAATCTTTATAAGTAAAAAGATTGATGAAAATGAATAACCAAGTGTTTTAATTGACATCAGATTATCAAAACAATAAACCCTGAGAACATAGAAAAAAGATAAATAAAGATATGAGCAGAACTTAATACCACAGAAAACGTATAAAATTCAGGTGAGGTAGTAAGTCCAAAGAATATTCTTTGAAAAGATTTAAAAGACACACTTTGATTAAGGAAAACAAAAAAAATTAAAGAAAATACAGAAAGAATCAGGACAATGTTAGAGCAGAGAATATATGAAATGCCAGTAAATTTGAACATTTCTGTAAAGTGGACCATTTCCTAGCTCCTACAGTTTACCAAAACTGAAACAAGAGGAAATCATTTAAGGTCATCATGTCTGCCCTTGGCATTCTCGGAACGCCCTGGCCTCAGAATGCAGCATCTGTAGTCCATGGTAACCTGTGGAGAGTGGGCGGGGCTGAGGGAGGCTGGAACACTGCCCTCACTGAGGGAGTGGGTGTGGCCATCTCTGCTGTGACTGAACAAAGGGCAGGGGAGCAGGGGGCCCAGGGCAGGGCCCTCAGAGCAAGGCAGGCCCAGTGGGGTGTCACAAGCATTTAGGCCCAGGCCATAGGGCGCCTTCTTTGTCTGCACAGCTGGCCAAACTCTCACTTTTCCACTCAGGCCACCCACTTATTTGAAGTGTGTGTGGAACCTGTCCACGCAGTATACCTCGCTGCACAGCTAACCATAGGTCTGGGATTCGTAGCTTCCTGCCAGGTGACCGAAGTTCGCAGGAGAGATGATTCCCAGGTTCACACGCAGAGAGGCTCCTGCCCAGGCCACACGCCGCCCACTGCCCCTGCACAAGATCGGGGGCCGAAAGCAGCCCTGTCTAAGTCCCTTACCCCTAGAGGGAGTATTGGACCAACACTTCTAGAAAACGGGGTCCTTGTGGGCAACTCATTGGAGGGACACAAATAAATCTTTGCCGACTTTTTGCTGAAACTTACGAGCGTTCACACCTAAGCCTTTTACAAGGTCAGCTATTTAGCTAAACATGAGCTCATGACCTAAATTTACACAATAATGAATAAATCAGCTACAAAGGGAGACAATCAGCAAAAACAATCAATACCAGAATTTGATTCCCTAGCCCATCCGTCAGATGTTGGAATAATCAGGTGCTAGACAGAAAATATACATAAACCTGGAAAAGAAACAAGGAACAAGGATGTTTTCAAAGACTGGTAGGGTCTCTAAAACATTTTTAAAGTACATGTCATTGATAAAGCTAAATACACAAAGGTTGTTTAATACAGCAAATTAAGCTGTGAGAAGAGTGAAGTTATGCTGTTTAGAAAACTATGGAACGTGGGATTTTCTGCCTAATTATATAAGATGATTTCTCTAAAAAATACACATTATTTCAAAGACTTATTGGCTGTGAAATAAGTTAAGGGTATTTCAAGTGGCTTGTCTGCAAAGAAAGGTGAGATGTAGGGAATCACAGAAAGCCGAGAGGATAATATGTCAATATATACATAGCTATACGTTGATCTAAGCCTTAGGCCGGCAACAGTGTAGAGGAATGGACCCTTAGAAACGTACAAGTAAGCTGGAATCTTTAAAAGTTCAAATCTTTATAAGTAAAAAATTATTAAAATGAATAACCAAGTGTTTTACTTGACATCAGAAAATCAAAACTATAAACCCTGCGAACATAGAAAAAAGATAACTAAAGATATGAGCAGAACTTAATACAACAGAAAACGTATAAAATTCAGGTGATTTAGTAAGTCCAAAGAATATTCTTTGAAAAGAATTAAAAGACTCACTTTGATTAAGGAAAACATAAACATAAGTAAAGAATATGCAGAAAGAATCATGACAATGTTATAGCAGAGAATATATGAAATGCCAGTAAACTTGATCATTTCTGTAAAGCGGACCATTTCCTAGCTGCTACAGTTTACGAAAAGTGACACAAGAGGAAATCATTTAAGGTTGTCATGTCTGCCCTTGGCATTCTCGGAACGCCCTGGCCTCAGAATGCAGCATCTGTAGTCCATGGTAACCTGCGGAGAGGGTGCGTGGCTGACGGAGGTTGGAAGACTGCCATCACGGAGGGAGTGGGTGTGGCCATCTCTGCTGTGACTGAACAAAGGGCAGGGGAGCAGGGAGCCCAGGGCAGGGCCCTCAGAGCCCGGCAGACCCAGTCGGGTGTCACAAGCATTTAGGCCCAGGCCAAAGGGCGCCTTCTTTGTCTGCACAGCTGCCCAAACTCTCACCTTTCCACTCAGGCCCCCCTCATATTTGAAGTGTGTTGGGTACCTGTCCGCGCAGTACACCTCGCTGCACAGCTAACCATAGGTCAAGGCATCGTAGCTTCCTGCCAGGTGACCGAAGTTCGCAGGCAAATGGGTCCCTGGGACACATGCGGAGAGGCTCCTACCCTGGCCACAGGCCACCCACTGGCCCTGCCCCAGATCGAAGCCTGAAAAGCAGCCATGTCTGAGTCCACTGCCTCTCGAAGGAGTATTCGACCAACACTTGTAGAAAACGGGGTTCTTGCGGGCAACTCATTGGAAGGACACAAATAAATCTTTGCCGACTTTCTGCTGAAGCTTACCAGCGTTCACACCTAAGCCTCTTACAAGGTCAGCTGTTTAGCTAAACATGAGCTCATGATCTAAATTTACACAATATTGAAGAAATCAGCTACAAAGGGAGACAATCAGCAAAAACAATCAATACCAGAATGAGATTCCCTAGGCCATCCATCTGATGTTGGAATAATCAGGTGCAAGGCAGAAAATATACATAAAACTGGAACTGAAACAAGGAACAAGGAGGTTTTCAAAGGCAGGTAGGATCTCTAAAACATTTTTAAAGTACATGTCATTGATAAACCTAAATACTCAAAGGTTGTTTAATACCACAGATTAAGCATTGAGAAGAGTGAAATTATGCTGTTCTGAAAACTATGGCAGGTGAGATTTTCTGCCTAATTATGTCAGAAGATTTCTCTAAAAAATAGACATTATTTCAAAGACTTATTGGCTGTGAAATAAGTTAAGTGTATTTCAAATGGCTTGTCTGCAAAGAAAGGTGAGATGTAGGGAATCACAGAAAGTCGAGGGGAAAATGTCAATATATACATTGCTATATGGTGAACTAAGCCTTAGGCCAGCAACAATGTAGAGGACGTGACCCTTAGAAACTTGAAAGTGAGCTGGAATCTTTAAAAGTTCAAATCTTTATAAGTAAAAAGATTGATGAAAATGAATAACCAAGTGTTTTAATTGACATCAGAAGGTCAAAACAATAAACCCTGAGAACATAGAAAAAAGATAAATAAAGATATGAGCAGAACTTAATACCACAGAAAACGTATAAAATTCAGGTGAGGTAGTAAGTCCAAAGAATATTCTTTGAAAAGCTTTAAAAGACACACTTTGATTAAGGAAAACAAAAAAAAGTAAAGAATATACAGAAAGAATCAGGACAATGTTATAGCAGAGAATATATGAAATGCCAGTAAATTTGAAAATTTCTGTAAAGTGGACCAGTTCCTAGCTCCTACAGTTTACCAAAACTGACACAAGAGGAAATCATTTAAGGTCATTATGTCTGCCCTTGGCATTCTCGGAACGCCCTGGCCTCAGAATGCAGCATCTGTAGTCCATGGTAACCAGCGGAGAGGGGGCGGGGCTGAGGGAGGTTGGATCACTGCCTTCACTGAGGGAGTGGGTGGGGCCATCTCTGCTGTGACTGAACAAAGGGCATGGGAGAAGGGGCCAACGGCAGGGCCCTCAGAGCCCGGCCGGCCCAGTCGTGTGTCAGAAGAATTTAGGCACAGGCCAAAGTGCGCCTTCTTTTTCTGCACAGCTGCCCAAACTCTCACCTTTCCACCCAGGCCGCCCTCTTATTTGAAGTGTGTGTGGAACCTGTCCACGCAGTATACCTCGCTGCACAGCTAACCATAGGTCTGGGCATCGTAACTTCCTGCCAGGTGACCGAAGTTCGCAGGAGAGATGATTCCCAGGTTCACACGCAGAGAGGCTCCTGCCCAAGCCACACGCCGCCCACTGCCCCTGCCCAAGATCGGGGGCCGAAAGCAGCCCTGTCTAAGTCCCCTACCCCTAGAGGGAGTATTGGACCAACACTTCTAGAAAACGGGGTCCTTGTGGGCAACTCATTGGAGGGACACAAATAAATCTTTGCCGACTTTTTGCTGAAACTTACGAGCGTTCACACCTAAGCCTTTTACAAGGTCAGCTGTTTAGCTAAACATGAGCTCATGACCTAAATTTACACAATAATGAAGAAATCAGCTACAAAGGGAGACAATCAGCAAAAACAATCAATACCAGATTTAGATTCCCTAGGCCATCCGTCAGATGTTGGAATAATCAGGTGCTAGGCAGAAAATATACATAAACCTGGAAAAGAAACAAGGAACAAGGATGTTTTCAAAGACTGGTAGGGTCTCTAAAACATTTTTAAAGTACATATCATTGATAAAGCTAAAAACACAAAGGTTGTTAAATACAGCAAATTAAGCTGTGAGAAGAGTGAAGTTATGCTGTTTAGAAAACTATGGAAGGTGAGATTTTCTGCCTAATTATATAAGATGATTTCTCTAAAAAATACACATTATTTCAAAGACTTATTGGCTGTGAAATAAGTTAAGGGTATTTCAAATGGCTTGTCTGCAAAGAAAGGTGAGATGTAGGGAATCACAGAAAGCCGAGGGGATAATATGTAAATATATACATAGCTATATGTTGATCTAAGTCTTAGGCCGGCAACAGTGTAGAGGAATGGACCCTTAGAAACGTACAAGTAAGCTGGAATCTTTAAAAGTTCAAATCTTTATAAGTAAAAAATTATTAAAATGAATAACCAAGTGTTTTACTTGACATCAGAAAATCAAAACTATAAACCCTGAGAACATAGAAAAAAGATAACAAAAGATATGTGCAGAACTTAATAAAACAGAAAACGTATAAAATTCAGGTGATTTAGTAAGTCCAAAGAATATTCTTTGAAAAGAATTAAAAGACTCACTTTGATTAAGGAAAACATAAAAATAAGTAAAGAATATGCAGAAAGAATCAGGACAATGTTATAGCAGAGAATATATGAAATGCCAGTAAACTTGAGCATTTCTGTAAAGCGGACCATTTCCTAGCTGCTACAGTTTACGAAAAGTGACACAAGAGGAAATCATTTAAGGTCGTCATGTCTGCCCTTGGCATTCTCGGAACGCCCTGGCTTCAGAATGCAGCATCTGTAGTCCATGGTAACCTGCGGAGAGGGTGTGTGGCTGAGGGAGGTTGGAAGAGTGCCATCACGGAGGGAGTGGGTGTGGCCATCTCTGCTGTGACTGAACAAAGGGCAGGGGAGCAGGGAGCCCAGGGCAGGGCCCTCAGAGCCCGGCAGTCCCAGTGGGGTGTCACAAGCATTTAGGCCCAGGCCAAAGGGCGCCTTCTTTGTCTGCACAGCTGCCCAAACTCTCACCTTTCCACTCAGGCCGCCCTCTTATTTGAAGTGGGTTTGGAACCTGTCCGCGCAGTACACCTCGCTGCACAGCTAACCATAGGTCAGGCCATCGTAGCTTCCTGCCAGGTGACCGAAGTTCGCAGGCAAATGGGTCCCTGGGACACATGCAGAGAGGCTCCTGCCCGGGCCACAGGCCGCCCACAGTCCCTGCCCCAGATCGAAGCCTGAAAAGCAGCCATGTCTGAGTCCACTGCCTCTCGAAGGAGTATTGGACCAACACTTGTAGAAAACGGGGTCCTTGCGGGCCACTCATTGGAGGGACACAAATAAATCTTTGCCGACTTTCTGCTGAAGCGTACCAGCGTTCACACCTAAGCCTCTTACAAGGTCAGCTGTTTAGCTAAACATGAGCTCATGATTTAAATTTGCACAATATTGAAGAAATCAGCTACAAAGCGAGACAATCAGCAAAAACAATCAATACCAGAATGAGATTCCCTAGGCCATCCATCTGACGTTGGAATAATCAGGTGCAAGGCAGAAAATATACATAAAACTGGAACTGAAACAAGGAACAAGGAGGTTTTCAAAGGCTGGTAGGATCTCTAAAACATTTTTAAAGTACATGTCATTGATAAACCTAAATACTCAAAGGTTGTTTAATACCACAGATTAAGCATTGAGAAGAGTGAAATTATGCTGTTTTGAAAACTATGGCAGGTGAGATTTTCTGCCTAATTATGTCAGAATATATCTCTAAAAAATAGACATTATTTCAAAGACTTATTGGCTGTGAAATATGTTAAGTGTATTTCAAATGGCTTGTCTGCAAAGAAAGGTGAGATGTAGGGAATCACAGAAAGTCAAGGGGAAAATGTCAATATATACATTGCTATATGGTGAACTAAGCCTTAGGCCAGCCACAATGTAGAGGACCTGACCCTTAGTAACTTAAAAGTGAGCTGGAATCGTTAAAAGTTCAAATCTTTATAAGTAAAAAGATTGATGAAAATGAATAACCAAGTGTTTTAATTGACATCAGAAGATCAAAACAATAAACCCTGAGAACATAGAAAAAAGATAAAGATAGATATGAGCAGAACTTAATACCACAGTAACGTATAAAATTCAGGTGAGGTAGTAAGTCCAAAGAATATTCTTTGAAAAGATTTAAAAGACACACTTTGATTAAGGAAAGCACAAACATAATTAAAGAATATATAGAAAGAATCAGGACAATGTTATAGCAGAGAATATATGAAATGCCAGTAAATTTGAACATTTCTGTAAAGTGGACCATTTCCTAGCTCCTACAGTTTACCAAAACTGACACAAGAGGAAATCATTTAAGGTCATCATGTCTGCCCTTGGCATTCTCGGAACGCCCTGGCCTCAGAATGCAGCATCTGTAGTCCATGGTAACCTGTGGAGAGTGGGCGGGGCTGAGGGAGGCTGGAACACTGCCCTCACTGAGGGAGTGTGTGTGGCCATCTCTGCTGTGACTGAACAAAGGCAGGGGAGCATGTGGCCCAGGGCAGGGCCCTCAGAGCAAGGCAGGCCCAGTGGGGTGTCACAAGCATTTAGGCCCAGGCCATAGGGCGCCTTCCTTGTCTGCACAGCTGCACAAAACCTCACTTTTCCATTCAGGCCACCCACATAGTTGAAGTGTGTATGGAACCTGTCCACGCAGTATACCTCGCTGCACAGCTAACCATAGGTCTGGGCATCGTAGCTTCCTGCCAGGTGACCGAAGTTCGCAGGAGAGATGTTTCCCAGGTTCACACGAAGAGAGGCTCCTGCCCGGGCCACACGCCGCCCACTGCCCCTGCCCAAGATTGGGGGCCGAAAGCAGCCCTGTCTAAGTCCCCTACCCCTAGAGGGAGTATTGGACCAACACTTCTAGAAAACGGGGTCCTTGTGGGCAACTCATTGGAGGGACACAAATAAATCTTTCCCGACTTTTTGCTGAAACTTACGAGCGTTCACACCTAAGGCATTTACAAGGTCAGCTGTTTAGCTAAACATGAGCTCATGCCCTAAATTTACACAATAATGAAGAAATCACCTAAAGGGGGAGACAATCAGCAAAAACAATCAATACCAGAATTAGATTCCCTAGGCAATCCGTCAGATGTTGGAATAATCAGGTGCTAGGCAGAAAATATACATAAACCTGGAAAAGAAACAAGGAACAAGGATGTTTTCAAAGACTGGTACGGTCTCTAAAACATTTTTAAAGTACATGTCATTGAAAAAGCTAAATACACAAAGGTTGTTTAATACAGCAAATTAAGCTGTGAGAAGAGTGAAGTTAGGCTGTTTAGAAAACTATGGAACGTGAGATTTTCTGCCTAATTATATAAGATGATTTCTCTAAAATATACACATTATTTCAAAGACTTATTGGCTGTGAAATAAGTTAAGGGTATTTCAAATGTCTTGTCTGCAAAGAAAGGTGTGATGTAGGGAATCACAGAAAGCCGAGGGGATAATATGTCTATATATACATAGCTATATGTTGATCTAACCCTTAGGCCGGCAACAGTGTAGAGGAATCGACCCTTAGAAACGTACAAGTAAGCTGGAATCTTTAAAAGTTCAAATCTTTATAAGTAAAAAGATTTATTAAAATGAATAACCAAGTGTTTTACTTGACATCAGAAAATCAAAACTATAAACCCTGAGAACATAGAAAAAAGATAAATAAAGATATGAGCAGAACTGAATACAACAGAAAACGTATAAAATTCAGGTGTTTTAGTAAGTCCAAAGAATATTCTTTGAAAAGATTTAAAAGACACACTTTGATTAAGGAAAACATAAACATAAGTATAGAATATGCAGAAAGAATCAGGACAATGTTATAGCAGAGAATATATGAAATGCCAGTAAACTTGAACATTTCTGTAAAGCGGACCATTTCCTAGCTGCTACAGTTTACGAAAACTGACACAAGAGGAAATCATTTAAGGTCATCATGACTGCCCTTGGCATTCTCGGAACGCCCTGGCCTCAGAATGCAGCATCTGTAGTCCATGGTAACCTGCGGAGAGGCGGCGTGGCTGAGGGAGGTTGGAAGACTTCCCTCACTGAGGGAGTGGGTGTGGCCATCTCTGCTGTGACTGAACAAAGGGCAGGGGAGCAGGGGGCCCAGGGCAGGGCCCTCAGAGCCCGGCAGACCCAGTGGGGTGTCACAAGCATTTAGGCCCAGGCCAAAGGGCGCCTTCTTTGTCTGCAAAGCTGCCCAAACTCTCACCTTTCCACTCAGGCCGCCCTCTTATTTGAAGTGTGTTTGGAACCTGTCCGCGCAGTACACCTCGCTGCACAGCTAACCGTAGGTCAGGGCATCGTAGCTTCCTGCCAGGTGACCGAAGTTCGCAGGCAAAAGGGTCCGTGGGACACATGCGGAGAGGCTCCTGCTCGGGCCACAGGCCGCCCACTGGCCCTGCCCCAGATCGAAGCCTGAAAAGCAGCCATGTCTGAGTCCACTGCCTCTCGAAGGAGTATTGGACCAACACTTGTAGAAAACGGGGTCCTTGCGGGCAACTCATTGGAGGGACACAAATAAATCTTTGCCGACTTTCTGCTGAAGCGTACCAGCGTTCACACCTAAGCCTCTTACAAGGTCAGCTGTTTAGCTAAACATGAGCTCATGATCTAAATTTACACAATATTGAAGAAATCAGCTACAAAGTGAGACAATCAGCAAAAACAATCAATACCAGAATGAGATTCCCTAGGCCATCCATCTGATGTTGGAATAATCAGGTGCAAGGCAGAAAATATACATAAAACTGGAACTGAAACAAGGAACAAGGAGGTTTTCAAAGGCTGGTAGGATATCTAAAACATTTTTAAAGTACATGTCATTGATAAACCTAAATACTCAAAGGTTGTTTAATACCACAGATTAAGCATTGAGAAGAGTGAAATTATGCTGTTTTGAAAACTGTGGCAGGTGAGATTTTCTGCCTAATTATGTCAGAAGATTTCTCTAAAAAATAGACATTATTTCAAAGACTTATTGGCTGTGAAATAAGTTAAGTGTATTTCAAATGGCTTGTCTGCAAAGAAAGGTGAGATGTAGGGAATCACAGAAAGTCGAGGGGAAAATGTCAATATATACATTGCTATATGGTGAACTAAGCCTTAGGCCCGCCACAATGTAGAGGACCTGACCATTAGAAACTTAAAAGTGAGCTGGAATCTTTAAACGTTCAAATCTTTATAAGTAAAAAGATTGATGAAAATGAATAACCAAGTGTTTTAATTGACATCAGAAGATCAAAACAATAAACCCTGAGAACATAGAAAAAAGATAAAGATAGATATGAGCAGAACTTAATACCACAGAAAACGTATAAAATCCAGGTGAGGTAGTAAGTCCAAAGAATATTCTTTGAAAAGATTTAAAAGACACACTTTGATTAAGGAGAGCACAAACATAATTAAAGAATATATAGAAAGAATCAGGACAATGTTATAGCAGAGAACATATGAAATGCCAGTAAATTTGAACATTTCTGTAAAGTGGACCATTTCCTAGCTCCTACAGTTTACCAAAACTGACACAAGAGGAAATCATTTAAGGACATCATGTCTGCCCTTGGCATTCTCGGAACGCCCTGGCCTCAGAATGCAGCATCTGTAGTCCATGGTAACCTGCGGAGAGTGGGCGGGACTGAGGGAGGCTGGAACACTGCCCTCACAGAGGGAGTGGGTGTGGCCATCTCTGCTGTGACTGAACAAAGGGCAGGGGAGCAGCGGGCCCTGGGCAAGGCCCTCAGAGCCCGGCAGGCCTAGTGGGGTGTCACCAGCTTTTAGGCTCAGGCCTTTGGGCGCCTTCTTTGTCTGCACAGCTGCCCAAACTCTCACTTTTCCACTCAGGCCGCCCACTTAGTTGCAGTGAGTTTGGAACCTGTCCGCGCAGTATACCTCGCTGCACAGCTAACCATAGGTCTGGGCATCGTAGCTTCCTGCCAGGTGACCGAAGTTCGCAGGAGAGATGATTCCCAGGTTCACATGCAGAGAGGCTCCTGCCCGGGCCACACGCTGCCCACTGCCCCTGCCCAAGATCGGGGGCCGAAAGCAGCCCTGTCTAAGTCCCCTACCCCTAGATGGAGTATTGGACCAACACTTCTAGAAAACGGGGTCCTTGTGGGCAACGCATTGGAGGGACACAAATAAATCTTTGCCGACTTTTCGCTGAAACTTACGAGCGTTCAAACCTAAGCCTTTTACAAGGTCAGCTGTTTAGCTAAACATGATCTCATGACCTAAATTTACACAATAATGAAGAAATCAACTACAAAGGGAGACAATCAGCAAAAACAATCAATACCAGAATTAGATTCCCTAGGCCATCCGTCAGATGTTGGAATAATCAGGTGCTAGGCAGAAAATATACATAAACGTGGAAAAGAAACAAGGAACAAGGATGTTTTCAAAGACTGGTAGGGTCTCTAAAACATTTTTAAAGTACATGTCATTGATAAAGCTAAATACACAAAGGTTGTTTAATACAGCAAATTAAGCTGTGAGAAGAGTGAAGTTATGCTGTTTAGAAAACTATGGAAGGTGAGATTTTCTGCCTAATTATATAAGATGATTTCTCTAAAAAATACACATTATTTCAAAGACTTATTGGCTGTGAAATAAGTTAAGGGTATTTTAAATGGCTTGTCTGCAAAGAAAGGTGAGATGTAGGGAATCACAGAAAGCCGAGGGGATAATAAGTCAATATATACATAGCTATATGTTGATCTAAGCCTTAGGCCGGCAACAGTGTAGAGGAATGGACCCTTAGAAACGTACAAGTAAGCTGGAATCTTTAAAAGTTCAAATCTTTATAAGTAAAAAGATTTATTAAAATGAATAACCAAGTGTTTTACTTGACATCAGAAAATCAAAACTATAAACCCTGAGAACATAGAAAAAAGATAAATAAAGATATGAGCAGAACTTAATACAACAGAAAACGTATAAAATTCAGGTGATTTAGTAAGTCCAAAGAATATTCTTTGAAAAGATTTAAAAGACACACTTTGATTAAGGAAAACATAAACATAAGTAAAGAATATGCAGAAAGAATCAGGACAATGTTATAGCAGAGAATATATGAAATGCCAGTAAACTTGAACATTTCTGTAAAGCGGACCATTTCCTAGCTGCTACAGTTTACGAAAACTGACACAAGAGGAAATCATTTAAGGTCATCATGTCTGCCCTTGGCATTCACGGAACGACCTGGCCTCAGAATGCAGCATCTGTAGTCCATGGTAACCTGCGTTGAGCGGGCGTGTCTGAGGGAGGTTGGAAGTCTGCCATCACTGAGGGAGTGGGTGTGGCCATCTCTGCTGTGACTGAACAAAGGGCAGGGGAGCAGGGGGCCCAGGGCAGGGCCCTCAGAGCCCGGCAGACCCAGTGGGGTGTCACAAGCATTTAGGCCCAGGCCAAAGGGCGCCTTCTTTGTCTGCACAGCTGCCCAAACTCTCACCTTTCCACTCACGCCGCCCTCTTATTTGAAGTGTGTTTGGAACCTGTCCGCGCAGTACACCTCGCTGCACAGCTAACCATAGGTCAGGGCATCGTAGCTTCCTGCCAGGTGACCGAAGTTCGCAGGCAAATGGGTCCCTGGGACACATGCGGAGAGGCTCCTGCCCGGGCCACAGGCCGCCCACTGGCCCTGCCCCAGATCGAAGCCTGAAAAGCAGCCATGTCTGAGTCCACTGCCTCTCGAAGGATTATTGGACCAACACTTGTAGAAAACGGGGTCTTTGCGGGCAACTCATTGGAGGGACACAAATAAATCTTTGCCGACTTTCTGCTGAAGCGTACCAGCGTTCACACCTAAGCCTCTTACAAGGTCAGCTGTTTAGCTAAACATGAGCTCATGATCTAAATTTACACAATATTGAAGAAATCAGCTACAAAGTGAGACAATCAGCAAAAACAATCAATACCAGAATGAGATTCCCTAGGACCATCCATCTGATGTTGGAATAATCAGGTGCAAGGCAGAAAATATACATAAAACTGGAACTGAAACAAGGAACAAGGAGGTTTTCAAAGGCTGGTAGGATCTCTAAAACATTTTTAAAGTACATGTCATTGATAAACCTAAATACTCAAAGGTTGTTTAATACCACAGATTAAGCATTGAGAAGAGTGAAATTATGCTGTTTTGAAAACTATGGCAGGTGAGATTTTCTGCCTAATTATGTCTGAAGATTTCTCTAAAAAATAGACATTATTTCAAAGACTTATTGGCTCTGAAATAAGTTAAGTGTATTTCAAATGGCTTGTCTGCAAAGAAAGCTGAGATGTAGGGAATCACAGAAAGTCGAGGGGAAAATGTCAATATATACATTGCTATATGGTGAACTAAGCGTTAGGCCAGCCACAATGTAGAGGACCTGAACCTTAGAAACTTAAAAGTGAGCTGGAATCTTTAAAAGTTCAAATCTTTATAAGTAAAAAAGATTGATGAAAATGAATAACCAAGTGTTTTAATTGACATCAGAAGATCAAAACAATAAACCCTGAGAACATAGAAAAAAGATAAATATAGATATGAGCAGAACTTAATACCACAGAAAACGTATAAAATTCAGGTGAGGTAGTAAGTCCAAAGAATATTCTTTGAAAAGATTTAAAAGACACACTTTGATTAAGGAAAGCACAAACATAATTAAAGAATATATAGAAAGAATCAGGACAATGTTATAGCAGAGAATATATGAAATGCCAGTAAATTTGAACATTTCTGTAAAGTGGACCATTTCCTAGCTCCTACAGTTTACCAAAACTGACACAAGAGGAAATCATTTAAGGTCATCATGTCTGCCCTTGGCATTCTCGGAACGCCCTGGCCTCAGAATGCAGCATCTGTAGTCCATGGTAACCTGTGGAGGGTGGGCGGGGCTGAGGGAGGCTGGAACACTGCCCTCACTGAGGGAGTGTGTGTGGCCATCTCTGCTGTGACTGAACAAAGGGCAGGGGAGCAGGGGGCCAAGGGCAGGGCCCTCAGAGCAAGGCAGGCCCAGTGTTGGGTCACAAGCATTTAGGCCCAGGCCATAGGGCGCCTTCTTTGTCTGCACAGCTGTCCAAAATCTCACTTTTCCACTGAGGCCTCCCACTTATTTGAAGTGTGTGTGGAACCTGTCCACGCAGTATACCTCGCTGCACAGCTAACCATAGGTCTGGGCTTCGTAGCTTCCTGCCAGGTGACCGAAGTTCGCAGGAGAGATGATTCCCAGGTTCACACGCAGAGAGGCTCCTGCCCGGGCCACACGCCGCCCACTGCCCCTGCCCAAGATCGGGGGCCGAAAGCAGCCCTGTCTAAGTCCCCTACACCTAGATGGAGTATTGGACCAACACTTCTAGAAAACAGGGTCCTTGTGGGCAACGCATTGGAGGGACACAAATAAATCTTTGCCGACTTTTTGCTGGAACTTACGAGCGTTCACACATAAGCCTTTTACAAGGTCAGCTGTTTAGCTAAACATGAGCTCATGACCTAAATTTACACAATAATGAAGAAATCAACTACAAAGGGAGACAATCAGCAAAAACAATCAATACCAGAATTAGATTCCCTAGGCCATCCATTAGATGTTGGAATAATCAGGTGCTAGGCAGAAAATATACATAAACCTGGAAAAGAAACAAGGAACAAAGATGTTTTCAAAGACTGGTAGGGTCTCTAAAACATTTTTAAAGTACATGTCATTGATAAATCTAAATAAACAAAGGTTGTTTAATACAGCAAATTAAGCTGTGAGAAGAGTGAAGTTATGCTGTTTAGAAAACTATGGAAGGTGAGATTTTCTGCCTAATTATATAAGATGATTTCTCTAAAAAATACACATTATTTCAAAACTTATTGGCTGTGAAATAAGTTAAGGGTATTTCAAATGTCTTGTCTGCAAAGAAAGGTGAGATGTAGGGAATCACAGAAAGCCGAGGGGATAATATGTCAATATATACATAGCTATATGTTGATCTAAGCCTTAGGCCGGCAACAGTGTAGAGGAATGGACCCTTAGAAACGTACAAGTAAGCTGGAATCTTTAAAAGTACAAATCTTTATAAGTAAAAAGATTTATTAAGATGAATAACCAAGTGTTTTACTTCACATCAGAAAATCAAAACTATAAACCCTGAGAACATAGAAAAAAGATAAATAAAGATATGAGCAGAACTTAATACAACAGAAAACGTATAAAATTCAGGTGATTTAGTAAGTCCAAAGAATATTCTTTGAAAAGATTTAAAAGACACACTTTGATTAAGGAAAACATAAACATAAGTAAAGAATATGCAGAAAGAATCAGGACAATGATATAGCAGAGAATATATGATGCCAGTAAACTTGAACATTTCTGTAAAGCGGACCATTTCCTAGCTGCTACAGTTTACGAAAAATGACACAAGAGGAAATCATTTAAGGTCATCATGTCTGCCCTTGGCATTCTCGGAACGCCCTGGCCTCAGAATGCAGCATCTGTAGTCCATGGTAACCTGCGGAGAGGGGTCGTGGCTGAGGGAGTTTGGAAGACTGCCATCACTGAGGGAGTGGGTGTGGCCATCTCTGCTGTGACTGAACAAAGGGCAGGGGAGCAGGGGGCCCAGGGCAGGGCCCTCAGAGCCCGGCAAACCCAGTGGGGTGTCACAAGCATTTAGGCCCAGGCCAAAGGGCGCCTTCTTTGTCTGCACAGCTGCCCAAACTCTCACCTTTCCACTCACGCCGCCCTCTTATTTGAAGTGTGTTTGGAACCTGTCCGCGCAGTACACCTCGCTGCACAGCTAACCATAGGTCACGGCATCGTAGCTTCCTGCCAGGTGACCGAAGTTCGCAGGCAAATGGGTCCCTGGGACACATGCGGAGAGGCTCCTGCCCGGGCCACAGGCCGCCCACAGGCCCTGCCCCAGATCGAAGCCTGAAAAGCAGCCATGTCTGGGTCCACTGCCTCTCGAAGGAGTATTGGACCAACTCTTGTAGAAAACGGGGTCCTTGCGGGCAACTCATTGGAGGGACACAAATAAATCTTTGCCGACTTTCTGCTGAAGCGTACCAGCGTTCACACCTAAGCCTCTTACAAGGTCAGCTGTTTAGCTAAACATGAGCTCATGACCTAAATTTACACAATATTGAAGAAATCAGCTACAGAGTGAGACAATCAGCAAAAACAATCAATACCAGAATGAGATTCCCTAGGCCATCCATCTGATGTTGGATTAATCAGGTGCAAGGCAGAAAATATACATAAAACTGGAACTGAAACAAGGAACAAGGAGGTTTTCAAAGGCTGGTAGGATCTCTAAAACATTTTTAAAGTACATGTCATTGATAAACCTAAATACTCAAAGGTTGTTTAATACCACAGATTAAGCATTCAGAAGAGTGAAATTATGCTGTTTTGAAAACTATGGCAGGTGAGATTTTCTGCCTAATTATGTCTGAAGATTTCTCTAAAAAATAGACATTATTTCAAAGACTTATTGGCTCTGAAATAAGTTAAGTGTATTTCAAATGGCTTGTCTGCAAAGAAAGCTGAGATGTAGGGAATCACAGAAAGTCGAGGGGAAAATGTCAATATATACATTGCTATATGGTGAACTAAGCGTTAGGCCAGCCACAATGTAGAGGACCTGAACCTTAGAAACTTAAAAGTGAGCTGGAATCTTTAAAAGTTCAAATCTTTATAAGTAAAAAAGATTGATGAAAATGAATAACCAAGTGTTTTAATTGACATCAGAAGATCAAAACAATAAACCCTGAGAACATAGAAAAAAGATAAATATAGATATGAGCAGAACTTAATACCACAGAAAACGTATAAAATTCAGGTGAGGTAGTAAGTCCAAAGAATATTCTTTGAAAAGATTTAAAAGACACACTTTGATTAAGGAAAGCACAAACATAATTAAAGAATATATAGAAAGAATCAGGACAATGTTATAGCAGAGAATATATGAAATGCCAGTAAATTTGAACATTTCTGTAAAGTGGACCATTTCCTAGCTCCTACAGTTTACCAAAACTGACACAAGAGGAAATCATTTAAGGTCATCATGTCTGCCCTTGGCATTCTCGGAACGCCCTGGCCTCAGAATGCAGCATCTGTAGTCCATGGTAACCTGTGGAGAGTGGGCGGGGCTGAGGGAGGCTGGAACACTGCCCTCACTGAGGGAGTGTGTGTGGCCATCTCTGCTGTGACTGAACAAAGGGCAGGGGAGCAGGGGGCCAAGGGCAGGGCCCTCAGAGCAAGGCAGGCCCAGTGTTGGGTCACAAGCATTTAGGCCCAGGCCATAGGGCGCCTTCTTTGTCTGCACAGCTGTCCAAAATCTCACTTTTCCACTGAGGCCTCCCACTTATTTGAGGTGTGTGTGGAACCTGTCCACGCAGTATACCTCGCTGCACAGCTAACCATAGGTCTGGGCTTCGTAGCTTCCTGCCAGGTGACCGAAGTTCGCAGGAGAGATGATTCCCAGGTTCACACGCACAGAGGCTCCTGCCCGGGCCACACGCCGCCCACTGCCCAAGCCCAAGATCGGGGGCCGAAAGCAGCCCTGTCTAAGTCCCCTACCCCTCGAGGGAGTATTGGACCAACACTTCTAGAAAACGGGGTCCTTGTGGGCAACTCATTGGAGGGACACAAATAAATCTTTGCCGACTTTTTGCTGAAACTTACGAGCGTTCACACCTAAGCCTTTTACAAGGTCAGCTGTTTAGCTAAACATGAGCTCATGACCTAAATTTACACAATAATGAAGAAATCAGCTACAAAGGGAGACAATCAGCAAAAACAATCAATACCAGAATTAGATTCCCTAGGCCATCCGTCAGATGTTGGTATAATCAGGTGCTAGGCAGAAAATATACATAAACCTGGAAAAGAAACAAGGAACAAGGATGTTTTCAAAGACCGGTAGGATCTCTAAAACATTTTTAGAGTACATGTCATTGATAAAGCTAAATACTCAAAGGTTGTTTAATACAGCAAATTAAGCTGTGAGAAGAGTGAAGTTATGCTGTTTAGAAAACTATGGAACGTGAGATTTTCTGCCTAATTATATAAGATGATTTCTCTAAAAAATACACATTATTTCAAAGATTTATTGGCTGTGAAATAAGTTAAGGGTATTTCAAATGTCTTGTCTGCAAAGAAAGGTGAGATGTAGGGAATCACAGAAAGCCGAGGGATAATATGTCAATATATACATAGCTATATGTTGATCTAAGCCTTAGGCCGGCAACAGTGTAGAGGAATGGACCCTTAGAAAGGTACAAGTAAGCTGGAATCTTTAAAAGTTCAAATCTTTATAAGTAAAAAGATTTATTAAAATGAATAACCAAGTGTTTTACTTGACATCAGAAAATCAAAACTATAAACCCTGAGAACATAGAAAAAAGATAAGTAAAGATATGAGCAGAACTTAATACAACAGAAAACGTATAAAATTCAGGTGATTTAGTAAGTCCAAAGAATATTCTTTGAAAAGATTTAAAAGACACACTTTGATTAAGGAAAACATAAACATAAGTAAAGAATATGCAGAAAGAATCAGGACAATGATATAGCAGAGAATATATGAAATGCCAGTAAACTTGAACATTTCTGTAAAGCGGACCATTTCCTAGCTGCTACAGTTTACGAAAACTGACACAAGAGGAAATCATTTAAGGTCATCATGTCTGCCCTTGGCATTCTCGGAACGCCCTGGCCTCAGAATGCAGCATCTGTAGTCCATGGTAACCTGCGGAGAGGGTGCGTGGCTGAGGGAGGTTGGAAGACTGCCATCACTGAGGGAGTGGGTGTGGCCATCTCTGCTGTGACTGAACAAAGGGCAGGGGAGCAGGGGGCCCAGGGCAGGGCCCTCAGAGCCCGGCAGACCCAGTGGGGTGTCACAAGCATTTAGGCCCAGGCCAAAGGGCGCCTTCTTTGTCTGCACAGCTGCCCAAACTCTCACCTTTCCTCTCAGGCCGCCCTCTTATTTGAAGTGTGTTTGGAACCTGTCCGCGCAGTACACCTCGCTGCACAGCTAACCATAGGTCAGGGCATCGTAGCTTCCTGCCAGGTGACCGAAGTTCGCAGGCAAATGTGTCCCTGGGACACATGCGGAGAGGCTCCTGCCCGGGCCACAGGCCGCCCACTGGCCCTGCCCCAGATCGAAGCCTGAAAAGCAGCCATGTCTGGGTCCACTGCCTCTCGAAGGAGTATTGGACCAACACTTGTAGAAAACGGGGTCCTTGCGGGCAACTCATTGGAGGGACACAAATAAATCTTTGCCGACTTTCTGCTGAAGCGTACCAGCGTTCACACCTAAGCCTCTTACAAGGTCAGCTGTTTAGCTAAACATGAGCTCATGATCTAAATTTACACAATATTGAAGAAATCAGCTACAAAGTGAGACAATCAGCAAAAACAATCAATACCAGAATGAGATTCCCTAGGCCATCCATCTGATTTTGGAATAATCAGGTGCAAGGCAGAAAATATACATAAAACTGGAACTGAAACAAGGAACAAGGAGGTTTTCAAAGGATGGTAGGATCTCTAAAACATTTTTAAATTACATGTCATTGATAAACCTAAATACTCAAAGGTTGTTTAATACCACAGAATAAGCATTGAGAAGAGTGAAATTATGCTGTTTTGAAAACTATGGCAGGTGAGATTTTCTGCCTAATTATGTCAGAAGATTTCTCTAAAAAATAGACATTATTTCAAAGACTTATTGGCTGTGAAATAAGTTAAGTGTATTTCAAATGGCTTGTCTGCAAAGAAAGGTGAGATGTAGGGAATCACAGAAAATCGAGGGGAAAATGTCAATATATACATTGCTATATGGTGAACTAAGCGTTAGGCCAGCCACAATGTAGAGGACCTGAACCTTAGAAACTTAAAAGTGAGCTGGAATCTTTAAAAGTTCAAATCTTTATAAGTAAAAAAGATTGATGAAAATGAATAACCTAGTGTTTTAATTGACATCAGAAGATCAAAACAATAAACCCTGAGAACATAGAAAAAAGATAAAGATAGATATGAGCAGAACTTAATACCACAGAAAACGTATAAAATTCAGGTGAGGTAGTAAGTCCAAAGAATATTCTTTGAAAAGATTTAAAAGTCACACTTTGATTAAGGAAAGCACAAACATAATTAAAGAATATATAGAAAGAATCAGGACAATGTTATAGCAGAAAAAATATGAAATGCCAGTAAATTTGAAAATTTCTGTAAAGTGGACCATTTCCTAGCTCCTACAGTTTACCAAAACTGACACAAGAGGAAATCATTTAAGGTCATCATGTCTGCCCTTGGCATTCTCGGAACGCCCTGGCCTCAGAATGCAGCATCTGTAGTCCATGGTAACCTGTGGAGTGTGGGCGGGGCTGAGGGAGGCTGGAACACAGCCCTCACTGAGGAGGTGTGTGTGGCCATCTCTGCTGTGACTGAACAAATGTCAGGGGAGCAGGGGGCCAAGGGCAGGGCCCTCAGAGCAAGGCAGGCCCAGTGTTGTGTCACAAGCATTTAGGCCCAGGCCATAGGGCGCCTTCTTTGTCTGCACAGCTGTCCAAACTCTCACTTTTCCACTGAGGCCTCCCACTTATTTGAAGTGTGTGTGGAACCTGTCCACGCAGTATACCTCGCTGCACAGCTAACCATAGGTCTGGGCATCGTAGCTTCCTGCCAGGTGACCGAAGTTCGCAGGAGAGATGATTCCCAGGTTCACACGCAGAGAGGCTCCTGCCCGGGCCACACGCCGCCCACTGCCCCTGCCCAAGATCGGGGGCCGAAAGCAGCCCTGTCTAAGTCCCCTACACCTAGATGGAGTATTGGACCAACATTTCTAGAAAACAGGGTCCTTGTGGGCAACGAATTGTAGGGACACAAATAAATCTTTGCCGACTTTTTGCTGAAACTTACGAGCGTTCACACCTAAGCCCTTTACAAGGTCAGCTGTTTAGCTAAACATGAGCTCATGACCTAAATTTACACAATAATGAAGAAATCAACTACAAAGGGAGACAATCAGCAAAAACAATCAATACCAGAATTAGATTCCCTAGGCCATCCATTAGATGTTGGAATAATCAAGTGCTAGGCAGAAAATATACATAAACCTGGAAAAGAAACAAGGAACAAGGATGTTTTCAAAGACTGGTAGGGTCTCTAAAACATTTTTAAAGTACATGTCATTGATAAAGCTAAATACACAAAGGTTGTTTAATACAGCAAATTAAGCTGTGAGAAGAGTGAAGTTATGCTGTTTAGAAAACTATGGAAGGTGAGATTTTCTGCCTAATTATATAAGATGATTTCTCTAAAAAATACATATTATTTCAAAGACTTATTGGCTGTGAAATAAGTTAAGGGTATTTCAAATGTCTTGTCTGCAAAGAAAGGTGAGATGTAGGGAATCACAGAAAGCCGAGGGGATAATATGTCAATATATACATAGCTATATGTTGATCTAAGCCTTAGGCCGGCAACAGTGTAGAGGAATGGACCCTTAGAAACGTACAAGTAAGCTGGAATCTTTAAAAGTTCAAATCTTTATAAGTAAAAAGATTTATTAAAATGAATAACCAAGTGTTTTACTTGACATCAGAAAATCAAAACTATAAACCCTGAGAACATAGAAAAAAGATAAGTAAAGATATGAGCAGAACTTAATACAACAGAAAACGTATAAAATTCAGGTGATTTAGTAAGTCCAAAGAATATTCTTTGAAAAGATTTAAAAGACACACTTTGATTAAGGAAAACATAAACATAAGTAAAGAATATGCAGAAAGAATCAGGACAATGATATAGCAGAGAATATATGAAATGCCAGTAAACTTGAACATTTCTGTAAAGCGGACCATTTCCTAGCTGCTACAGTTTACGAAAACTGACACAAGAGGAAATCATTTAAGGTCATCATGTCTGCCCTTGGCATTCTCGGAACGCCCTGGCCTCAGAATGCAGCATCTGTAGTCCATGGTAACCTGCGGAGAGGGTGCGTGGCTGAGGGAGGTTGGAAGACTGCCATCACTGAGGGAGTGGGTGTGGCCATCTCTGCTGTGACTGAACAAAGGGCAGGGGAGCAGGGGGCCCAGGGCAGGGCCCTCAGAGCCCGGCAGACCCAGTGGGGTGTCACAAGCATTTAGGCCCAGGCCAAAGGGCGCCTTCTTTGTCTGCACAGCTGCCCAAACTCTCACCTTTCCTCTCAGGCCGCCCTCTTATTTGAAGTGTGTTTGGAACCTGTCCGCGCAGTACACCTCGCTGCACAGCTAACCATAGGTCAGGGCATCGTAGCTTCCTGCCAGGTGACCGAAGTTCGCAGGCAAATGGGTCCCTGGGACACATGCGGAGAGGCTCCTGCCCGGGCCACAGGCCGCCCACTGGCCCTGCCCCAGATCGAAGCCTGAAAAGCAGCCATGTCTGGGTCCACTGCCTCTCGAAGGAGTATTGGACCAACACTTGTAGAAAACGGGGTCCTTGCGGGCAACTCATTGGAGGGACACAAATAAATCTTTGCCGACTTTCTGCTGAAGCGTACCAGCGTTCACACCTAAGCCTCTTACAAGGTCAGCTGTTTAGCTAAACATGAGCTCATGATCTAAATTTACACAATATTGAAGAAATCAGCTACAAAGTGAGACAATCAGCAAAAACAATCAATACCAGAATGAGATTCCCTAGGCCATCCATCTGATTTTGGAATAATCAGGTGCAAGGCAGAAAATATACATAAAACTGGAACTGAAACAAGGAACAAGGAGGTTTTCAAAGGATGGTAGGATCTCTAAAACATTTTTAAATTACATGTCATTGATAAACCTAAATACTCAAAGGTTGTTTAATACCACAGAATAAGCATTGAGAAGAGTGAAATTATGCTGTTTTGAAAACTATGGCAGGTGAGATTTTCTGCCTAATTATGTCAGAAGATTTCTCTAAAAAATAGACATTATTTCAAAGACTTATTGGCTGTGAAATAAGTTAAGTGTATTTCAAATGGCTTGTCTGCAAAGAAAGGTGAGATGTAGGGAATCACAGAAAATCGAGGGGAAAATGTCAATATATACATTGCTATATGGTGAACTAAGCGTTAGGCCAGCCACAATGTAGAGGACCTGAACCTTAGAAACTTAAAAGTGAGCTGGAATCTTTAAAAGTTCAAATCTTTATAAGTAAAAAAGATTGATGAAAATGAATAACCTAGTGTTTTAATTGACATCAGAAGATCAAAACAATAAACCCTGAGAACATAGAAAAAAGATAAAGATAGATATGAGCAGAACTTAATACCACAGAAAACGTATAAAATTCAGGTGAGGTAGTAAGTCCAAAGAATATTCTTTGAAAAGATTTAAAAGTCACACTTTGATTAAGGAAAGCACAAACATAATTAAAGAATATATAGAAAGAATCAGGACAATGTTATAGCAGAAAAAATATGAAATGCCAGTAAATTTGAAAATTTCTGTAAAGTGGACCATTTCCTAGCTCCTACAGTTTACCAAAACTGACACAAGAGGAAATCATTTAAGGTCATCATGTCTGCCCTTGGCATTCTCGGAACGCCCTGGCCTCAGAATGCAGCATCTGTAGTCCATGGTAACCTGTGGAGAGTGGGCGGGGCTGAGGGAGGCTGGAACACAGCCCTCACTGAGGAGGTGTGTGTGGCCATCTCTGCTGTGACTGAACAAATGTCAGGGGAGCAGGGGGCCAAGGGCAGGGCCCTCAGAGCAAGGCAGGCCCAGTGTTGTGTCACAAGCATTTAGGCCCAGGCCATAGGGCGCCTTCTTTGTCTGCACAGCTGTCCAAACTCTCACTTTTCCACTGAGGCCTCCCACTTATTTGAAGTGTGTGTGGAACCTGTCCACGCAGTATACCTCGCTGCACAGCTAACCATAGGTCTGGGCATCGTAGCTTCCTGCCAGGTGACCGAAGTTCGCAGGAGAGATGATTCCCAGGTTCACACGCAGAGAGGCTCCTGCCCGGGCCACACGCCGCCCACTGCCCCTGCCCAAGATCGGGGGCCGAAAGCAGCCCTGTCTAAGTCCCCTACACCTAGATGGAGTATTGGACCAACATTTCTAGAAAACAGGGTCCTTGTGGGCAACGAATTGGAGGGACACAAATAAATCTTTGCCGACTTTTTGCTGAAACTTACGAGCGTTCACACCTAAGCCCTTTACAAGGTCAGCTGTTTAGCTAAACATGAGCTCATGACCTAAATTTACACAATAATGAAGAAATCAACTACAAAGGGAGACAATCAGCAAAAACAATCAATACCAGAATTAGATTCCCTAGGCCATCCATTAGATGTTGGAATAATCAAGTGCTAGGCAGAAAATATACATAAACCTGGAAAAGAAACAAGGAACAAGGATGTTTTCAAAGACTGGTAGGGTCTCTAAAACATTTTTAAAGTACATGTCATTGATAAAGCTAAATACACAAAGGTTGTTTAATACAGCAAATTAAGCTGTGAGAAGAGTGAAGTTATGCTGTTTAGAAAACTATGGAAGGTGAGATTTTCTGCCTAATTATATAAGATGATTTCTCTAAAAAATACATATTATTTCAAAGACTTATTGGCTGTGAAATAAGTTAAGGGTATTTCAAATGTCTTGTATGCAAAGAAAGGTGAGATGTAGGGAATCACAGAAAGCCGAGGGGATAATATGTCAATATATACATAGCTATATGTTGATCTAAGCCTTAGGCCGGCAACAGTGTAGAGGAATGGACCCTTAGAAACGTACAAGTAAGCTGGAATCTTTAAAAGTTCAAATATTTATAAGTAAAAAGATTTATTAAAATGAATAACCAAGTGTTTTACTTGACATCAGAAAATCAAAACTATAAACCCTGAGAACATAGAAAAAGAGATAAATAAAGATATGAGCAGAACTTAATACAACAGAAAACGTATAAAATTCAGGTGATTTAGTAAGTCCAAAGAATATTCTTTGAAAAGATTTAAAAGACACACTTTGATTAAGGAAAACACAAACATAAGTAAAGAATATGCAGAAAGAATCAGGACAATGATATAGCAGAGAATATATGAAATGCCAGTAAACTTGAACATTTCTGTAAAGCGGACCATTTCCTAGCTGCTACAGTTTACGAAAACTGACACAAGAGGAAGTCATTTACGGTCATCATGTCTGCCCTTGGCATTCTCGGAACGCCCTGGCCTCAGATTGCAGCATCTGTAGTCCATGGTAACCTGCGGAGAGGGTGCGTGGCTGAGGGAGGTTGGAAGACTGCCATCACTGAGGGAGTGGGTGTGGCCATCTCTGCTGTGACTGAACAAAGGGCAGGGGAGCAGGGGGCCCAGGGCAGGGCCCTCAGAGCCCGGCAGACCCAGTGGGGTGTCACAAGCATTTAGGCCCAGGCCAAAAGGCGCCTTCTTTGTCTGCACAGCTGCCCAAACTCTCACCTTTCCTCTCAGGCCGCCCTCTTATTTGAAGTGTGTTTGGAACCTGTCCGCGCAGTACACCTCGCTGCACAGCTAACCATAGGTCAGGGCATCGTAGCTTCCTGCCAGGTGACCGAAGTTCGCAGGCAAATGGGTCCCTGGGACACATGCGGAGAGGCTCCTGCCCGGGCCACAGGCCGCCCACTGGCCCTGCCCCAGATCGAAGCCTGAAAAGCAGCCATGTCTGGGTCCACTGCCTCTCGAAGGAGTATTGGACCAACACTTGTAGAAAACGGGGTCCTTGCGGGCAACTCATTGGAGGGACACAAATAAATCTTTGCCGACTTTCTGCTGAAGCGTACCAGCGTTCACACCTAAGCCTCTTACAAGGTCAGCTGTTTATCTAAACATGAGCTCATGATCTAAATTTACACAATATTGAAGAAATCAGCTACAGAGTGAGACAATCAGCAAAAACAATCAATAACAGAATGAGATTCCCTAGGCCATCCATCTGATGTTGGAATAATCAGGTGCAAGGCAGAAAATATACATAAAACTGGATCTGAAACAAGGAACAAGGAGGTTTTCAAAGGCTGGTAGGATCTCTAAAACATTTTTAAAGTATATGTCATTGATAAACCTAAATACTCAAAGGTTGTTTAATACCACAGATAAAGCATTGAAAAGAGTGAAATTATGCTGTTTTGAAAACTATGGCAGGTGAGATTTTCTGCCTAATTATGTCAGAAGATTTCTCTAAAAAATAGACATTATTTCAAAGACTTATTGGCTGTGAAATAAGTTAAGTGTATTTCAAATGGCTTGTCTGCAAAGAAAGGTGAGATGTAGGGAATCACAGAAAGTCGAGGGGAAAATGTCAATATATATATTGCTATATGGTGAACTAAGCGTTAGGCCATCCACAATGTAGAGGACCTGAACCTTAGAAACTTAAAAGTGAGCAGGAATCTTTAAAAGTTCAAATCTTTATAAGTAAAAAGATTGATGAAAATGAATAACCAAGTGTTTGAATTGACATCAGAAGATCAAAACAATAAACCCTGAGAACATAGAAAAAAGATAAAGATAGATATGAGCAGAACTTAATACCACAGAAAACGTATAAAATTCAGGTGAGGTAGTAAGTCCAAAGAATATTCTTTGAAAAGATTTAAAAGACACACTTTGGTTAAGGAAAGCACAAACATAATTAAAGAATATATAGAAAGAATCAGGACAATGTTATAGCAGAGAATATATGAAATGCCAGTAAATTTGAACATTTCTGTAAAGTGGACCATTTCCTAGCTCCTACAGTTTACCAAAACTGACACAAGAGGAAATCATTTAAGGTCATCATGTCTGCCCTTGGCATTCTCGGAACGCCCTGGCCTCAGAATGCAGCATCTGTAGTCCATGGTAACCTGTGGAGAGTGGGAGGGGCTGAGGGAGGCTGGAACACTGCCCTCACTGAGGGAGTGGGCGTGGCCATCTCTGCTGTGACTGAACAAAGTTCAGGGGAGCAGGGGGCCCAGGGCAGGGCCCTCAGAGCAAGGCAGGCCCAGTGGGGTGTCACAAGCATATAGGCCCAGGCCAAAGGGCGCCTTCTTTGTCTGCACAGCTGGCCAAACTCTCACTTTTCCACTGAGGCCACCCACTTATTTGAAGTGTGTGTGGAACCTGTCCACCCAGTATACCTCGCTGCACAGCTAAACATAGGTCTGGGCATCGTAGCTTCCTGCCAGGTGACCAAAGTTCGCAGGAGAGATGATTCCCAGGTTCACACGCAGAGAGCCTCCTGCCCGGGCCACAAGCCGCCCACTGCCCCTGCCCAAGATCGGGGGCCGAAAGCAGCCCTGTCTAAGTCCCCTACCCCTAGAGGGAGTATTGGACCAACACTTCTAGAAAACGGGGTCCTTGTGGGCAACTCATTGGAGGGACACAAATAAATCTTTGCCGACTTTTTGCTGAAACTTACGAGCGTTCACACATAAGCCTTTTACAAGGTCAGCTGTTTATCTAAACATGAGCTCATGACCTAAATTTACACAATAATGAAGAAATCAGCTACAAAGGGAGACAATCAGCAAAAACTATCAATACCAGAATGAGATTCCCTAGGCCATCCGTCAGATGTTGGAATAATCAGGTGCTAGGCAGAAAATATACATAAACCTGGAAAAGAAACAAGGAACAAGGATGTTTTCAAAGACTGGTAGGATCTCTAAAACATTTTTAAAGTACATGTCATTGATAAAGCTACATACTCAAAGGTTGTTTAATACAACAAATTAAGCAGTGAGAAGAGTGAAATTATGCTGTTTAGAAAACTATGGAAGGTGAGATGTTCTGCCTAATTATATAAGATGATTTCTCTAAAAAATACACATTATTTCAAAGACTTATTGGCTGTGAAATAAGTTAAGGGTATTTCAAATGTCTTGTCTGCAAAGAAATGTGAGATGTAGGGAATCACAGAAAGCCGAGGGGATAATATGTCAATATATACATTGCTATATGGTGAACTAAGCCTTAGGCCGGCAGCAGTGTAGAGGAATGGACCCTTAGGAACGTACAAGGAAGCTGGAATCTTTAAAAGTTCAAATCTTTATAAGTAAAAACATTTATTAAAAATAATAATCAAGTGTTTTACTTGACATCAGAAAATCAAAACAATAAACCCTGAGAACATAGAAAAAAGATAAATAAAGATATGAGCAGAACATAATACAACAGAAAACGTATAAAATTTAGGTAATTTAGTAAGTCCAAAGAATATTCTTTGAAAAGATTTAAAAGACACACTTTGATTTAGGAAAACAAAAAAAGTAAATAATATACAGAAAGAATCAGGACAATGTTATAGCGGAGAATATATGAATTGCCAGTAAATTTGAATATTTCTGTAAAGTGGACCATTTCCTAGCTCCTAAAGTTTACCAAAACTGACACAAGAGGAAATCATTTAAAGTCATCATGTCTGCCCTTGGCATTCTCGGAAAGCCCTGGCCGCAGAATGCAGAATCTGTAGTCCATGGTAACCTGAGGAGAGGGGGCGTGGCTGAGGGAGGTTGGAAGACTGCCCTCACTGAGGGAGTGGGTGTGGCCATCTCTGCTGTGACTGAACAAAGGGCAGGGGAGCAGGGGGCCAAGGGCAGGGCCCTCAGAGCCCGGCAGACCCAGTGGGGTGTCACAAGCATTTAGGCCCAGGCCAAAGGGCGCTTTCTTTGTCTGCACAGCTGCCCAAACTCTCACCTTTCCACTCAGGCCGCCCTCTTATTTGAAGTGTGTTGGGTACCTGTCCGTGCAGTACACCTAGCTGCACAGCTAACCATAGGTCAAGGCATCGTAGCTTCCTGCCAGGTGACTGAAGTTCGCAGGCAAATGGGTCCCTGGGACACATGCGGAGAGGCTCCTGCCCGCGCCACAGGCCGCCCACTGGCCCTGCCCCAGATCGAAGGCTGAAAAGCAGCCATGTCTGAGTCCACTGCCTCTCGAAGGAGTATTGGACCAACACATGTAGAAAACGGGGTTCTTGCGGGCAACTCATTGGAGGGACACAAATAAATCTTTGCCGACTTTCTGCTGAAGCGTACCAGCGTTCACACCAAAGCCTCTTACAAGGTCAGCTGTTTAGCTAAACATGAGCTCATGATCTAATTTTACGCAATATTGAAGAAATCAGCTACAAAGGGAGACAATCAGCAAAAACAATGAATACCAGAATGAGATTCCCTAGGCCATCCATCTGATGTTGGAATAATCAGGTGCAAGGCAGAAAATATACATAAAACTGGAACTGAAACAAGGAACAAGGAGGTTTTCAAAAGCTTGTAGGATCTCTAAAACATTTTTAAAGTACATGTCGCTGATAAACCTAAATACTCAAAGGTTGTTTAATACCACAGATTAAGCATTGAGAAGAGTGAAATTATGCTGTTTTGAAAACTATGGCAGGTGAGACTTTCTGCCTAATTATAGAAGAAGATTTCTCTAAAAAATAGACATTATTTCAAAGACTTATTGGCTGTGAAATAAGTTAAGTGTATTTCAAATGGCTTGTCTGCAAAGAAAGGTGAGATGTAGGGAATCACAGAAAGTCGAGGGGAAAATGTCAATATATACATTGCTATATGGTGAACTAAGCCTTAGGACAGCCACAATGTAGAGGACCTGACCCTTAGAAACTTAAAAGTGAGCTGGAATCTTTAAAAGTTCAAATCTTTATAAGTAAAAAGATTGATGAAAATGAATAACCAAGTGTTTTAATTTACATCAGAAGATCAAAACAATAAACCCTGAGAACATAGAAAAAAGATAAATAAGATATGAGCAGAACTTAATACCACAGAAAACGCATAAAATTCAGGTGAGGTAGTAAGTCCAAAGAATATTCTTTGAAAAGATTTAAAAGACACACTTTGATTAAGGAAAACAAAAAAAAGTAAAGAATATATAGAAAGAATCAGGACAATGTTATAGCAGAGAATATATGAAATGCCAGTAAAATTGAACATTTCCGTAAAGTGGACCATTTCCTAGCTCCTACAGTTTACCAAAACTGACACAAGAGGAAATCATTTAAGGTCATCATGTCTGCCCTTGGCATTCTCGGAACGCCCTGGCCTCAGAATGCAGCATCTGTAGTCCATGGTAACCTGTGGAGAGTGGGCGGGGCTGAGGGAGGCTGGAACATTGCCCTCACTGAGGGAGTGGGTGTGGCCATCTCTGCTGTGACTGAACAAAGAGCAGGGGAGCATGAGGCCCTGGGCAGGGCCCTCAGAGCATGGCAGGCCCAGTGGGGTGTCACAAGCATTTAGGCCCAGGCCATAGGGCGCCTTCTTTGTCTGCACAGCTGCCCAAACTCTCACTATTCCACTCAGGCCACCCACTTATTTGAAGTGTGTGTGGAACCTGTCCACGCAGTATACCTCGCTGCACAGCTAACCATAGGTCTGGGCATCGAAGCTTCCTGCCAGGTGACCGAAGTTCGCAGGAGAGATGATTCCCAGGTCCACATGCAGAGAGGCTCCTGCCCGGGCCACAGGCGGCCCACTGCCCCTGCCCAAGATCGGGGGCCGAAAGCAGCCCTGTCTAATTCCCCTACCCCTAGAGGGAGTATTGGACCAACACTTTTAGAAAACGGGGTCCTTGTGGGCAACTCATTGGAGGGACACCAAGAAATCTTTCCCGACTTTTTGCTGAAACTTACGAGCGTTCACACGTAAGGCTTTTACAAGGTCAGCTGTTTAGCTAAACATGAGCTCATGCCCTAAATTTACACAATAATGAAGAAATCAGCTAAAGGGGGAGACAACCAGCAAAAACAATCAATACCAGAATTAGATTCCCTAGGCCATCCGTAAGATGTTGGAATAATCAGGTGCTAGGCAGAAAATATACATAAACCTGGAAAAGAAACAAGGAACAAGGATGTTTTCAAAGACTGGTAGGGTCTCTAAAACATTTTTAAAGTAAATGTCATTCAAAAAGCTAAATACACAAAGGTTGTTTAATACAGCAAATTAAGCTGTGAGAAGAGTGAAGTTATGCTGTTTAGAAAACTATGGAACGTGAGATTTTCTGCCTAATTATATAAGATGATTTCTCTAAAATATACACATTATTTCAAAGACTTATTGGCTGTGAAATAAGTTAAGGGTTTTTCAAATGTCTTGTCTGCAAAGAAAGGTGAGATGTAGGGAGTCACAGAAAGCCGAGGTGAAAATATGTCAATATATACATAGTTATATGTTGAACTAAGCCTTACGCCGGCAACAGTGTAGAGTAATGGACCCTTAGAAACGTACAAGTAAGCTGGAATCTTTAAAAGTTCAAATCTTTATAAGTAAAAAGATTTATTAAAATGAATAACCAAGTGTTTTACTTGACATCAGAAAATCAAAACTATAAACCCTGAGAACATAGAAAAAAGATAAATAAAGATATGAGCAGAACTTAATACAACAGAAAACGTATAAAATTCAGGTGATTTAGTAAGTCCAAAGAATATTCTTTGAAAAGATTTAAAAGACACACTTTGATTAAGGAAAACATAAACATAAGTAAAGAATATGCAGAAAGATTCAGGACAATGTTATAGCAGAGAATATATGAAATGCCAGTAAACTTGAACATTTCTGTAAAGCGGACCATTTCCTAGCTGCTACAGTTTACGAAAACTGACACAAGAGGAAATCATTTAAGGTCATCATGTCTGCCCTTGGCATTCTCGGAACGCCCTGGCCTCAGAATGCAGCATCTGTAGTCCATGGTAACCTGCGGAGAGTGGGCGTGGGTGAGGGAGGTTGGAAGACTGCCATCACTGAGGGAGTGGGTGTGGCCATCTCTGCTGTGACTGAACAAAGTGCACGGGAGCAGTGGGCCCAGGGCTGGGCCCTCAGAGCCCGGCAGACCCAGTGGGGTGTCACAAGCATTTAGGCCCAGGCCAAAGGGCGCCTTCTTTGTCTGCACAGCTGCCCAAACTCTCACCTTTACACTCAGGCCGCCCTCTTATTTGAAGTGTGTTTGGAACCTGTCCGCTCAGTACACCTCGCTGCACAGCTAACCATAGTTCAGGGCATCGTAGCTTCCTGCCAGGTGACCGATGTTCGCAGGCAAATGGGTCCCTGGGACACATGCGGAGAGGCTCCTGCCCGGGCCACAGTCCGCCCACTGGCCCTGCCCCAGATCGAAGGCTGAAAAGCAGCCATGTCTGAGTCCACTGCCTCTCGAAGGAGTATTGGACCAACACTTGTAGAAAACGGGGTCCTTGCGGGCAACTCATTGGAGGGACACAAATAAATCTTTGCCGACTTTCTGCTGAAGCGTACCAGCGTTCACACCTAAGCCTCTTACAAGGTCAGCTGTTTAGCTAAACATGAGCTCATGATCTAAATTTACACAATATTGACGAAATCAGCTACAAAGGGAGACAATCAGCAAAAACAATCAATACCAGAATGAGATTCCCTAGGCCATCCATCTGATGTTGGAATAATCAGGTGCAAGGCAGAAAATATACATAAAACTGGAACTGTAAGAAGGAACAACGAACTTTTCAAAGGTTGGTAGGATCTCTAAAACATTTTTAAAGTACATGTCATTGATAAACCTAAATACACAAAGGTTGTTTAATACCACAGATTAAGCATTGAGAAGAGTGAAATTATGCTGTTTTGAAAACTATGGCAGGTGAGATTTTCTGCCTAATTATGTCAGAAGATTTCTCTAAAAAATAGATATTATTTCAAAGACTTATTGGCTGTGAAATAAGTTAAGTGTATTTCAAATGGCTTGTCTGCAAAGAAAGGTGAGATGTAGGGAATCACAGAAAGTCGAGGGGAAAATGTCAATATATACATTGCTATATGGTGAACTAAGCCTTAGGCCAGACACAATGTAGAGGACCTGACCCTTAGAAACTTAAAAGTGAGCTGGAATCTTTAAAAGTTCAAATCTTTATAAGTAAAAAGATTGATGAAAATGAATAACCAAGTGTTTTAATTGACATCAGAAGATCAAAACAATAAACCCTGAGAACATAGAAAAAAGATAAAGATAGATATGAGCAGAACTTAATACCACAGAAAACGTATAAAATTCAGGTGAGGTAGTAAGTCCAAAGAAATTTCTTTGAAAAGATTTAAAAGACACACTTTGATTAAGGAAAGCACAAACATAATTAAAGAATATATAGAAAGAATCAGGACAATGTTATAGCAGAGAATATATGAAATGCCAGTAAATTTGAACATTTCTGTAAAGTGGACCATTTCCTAGCTCCTACAGTTTACCAAAACTGACACCAGAGGAAATCATTTAAGGTCATCATGTCTGCCCTTGGCATTCTCGGAACGCCCTGGCCTCAGAATGCAGCATCTGTAGTCCACGGTAACCTGTGGAGAGTGGGCGGGGCTGAGGGAGGCTGGAACACTGCCCTCACGGAGGGAGTGGGTGTGGCCATCTCTGCTGTGACTGAACAAAGGGCAGGGGAGCAGGGGGCCCAGGGCAGGGGCCTCAGAGCAAGGCAGGCCCAGTGGGGTGTCACAAGCATTTAGGCCCAGGCCAAAGGGCGCCTTCTTTGTCTGCACAGCTGGCCAAACTCTCACTTTTCCACTGAGGCCACCCACTTATTTGAAGTGTGTGTGGAACCTGTCCACGCAGTATACCTCGCTGCACAGCTAACCATAGGTCTGGGCATCGTAGCTTCCTGCCAGGTGACCGAAGTTCGCAGGAGAGATGATTCCCAGGTTCACACGCAGAGAGGCTCCTTCCCGGGCCACACGCCGCCCACTGCCCCTGCCCAAGATCGGGGGCCGAAAGCAGCCCTGTCTAAGTCCCCTACCCCTAGAGGGAGTATTGGACCAACACTTCTAGAAAACGGTGTCCTTGTGGGCAACTCATTGGAGGGACACAAATAAATCTTTGCCGACTTTTTGCTGAACCTTACGAGCGTTCACACCTAAGCCTTTTACAAGGTCAGCTGTTTAGCTAAACATGAGCTCATGACCTAATTTTACACAATAATGAAGAAATCAGCTACAAAGGGAGACAATCAGCAAAAACAATCAATACCAGAATTAGATTCCCTAGGCCATTCGTCAGATGTTGGATTAATCAGGTGCTAGGCAGAAAATATACATAAACCTGGAAAAGAAACAAGGAACAAGGATGTTTTCAAAGACTGGTAGGGTCTCTAAAACATTTTTAAAGTACATGTCATTGATAAAGCTAAATACACAAAGGTTGTTTAATACAGCAAATAAAGCTGTGAGAAGAGTGAAGTTATGCTGTTTAGAAAACTATGGAACGTGAGATTTTCTGCCTAATTATATAAGATGATTTCTCTAAAAAATACACATTATTTCAAAGAATTATTGGCTGTGAAGTAAGTTAAGTGTTTTTCAAATGGCTTGTCTGCAAAGAAAGGGGAGATGTAGGGAGTCACAGAAATCCGAGGGGATAATATGTCAATATATACATAGCTATTTGTTGATCTAAGCCTTAGGCCTGCAACAGTGTAGAGGAATGGACCCTTAGAAACGTACAAGTAAGCTGGAGTCTTTAAAAGTTCAAATCTTTATAAGTAAAAAGATTTATTAAAATGAATAACCAAGTGTTTTACTTGACATCAGAAAATCAAAACTATAAACCCTGAGAACATAGAAAAAAGATAAATAAAGATATGAGCAGAACTTAATACAACAGAAAACTTATAAAATTCAGGTGATTTAGTAAGTCCAAAGAATATTCTTTGAAAAGATTTAAAAGACACACTTTACTTAAGGAAAACATAAATATAAGTAAAGAATATGCAGAAAGAATCAGGACAATGTTATAGCAGAGAATATATGAAATGCCAGTAAACTTGAACATTTCTGTAAAGCGGACCATTTCCTAGCTGCTACAGTTTACGAAAACTGACACAAGAGGAAATCATTTAAGGTCATCATGTCTGCCCTTGGCATTCTCGGAACGCCCTGGCCACAGATTGCAGCATCTGTAGTCCATGGTAACCTGCGTTGAGGGGGCGTGGCTGATGGAGGTTGGAAGTCTGCCATCACTGAGGGAGTGGGTGTGGCCATCTCTGCTGTGACTGAACAAAGGGCAGGGGAGCAGGGGGCCCAGGGCAGGGCCCTCAGAGCCCGGCAGACCCAGTGGGGTGTCACAAGCATTTAGGCCCAGGCCAAAGGGCGCCTCCTTTGTCTGCACAGCTGCCCAAGCTCTCACCTTTCCACTCAGGCCACCCTCTTATTTGAAGTGTGTTTGGAACCTGTCCACGCAGTACACCTCGCTGCACAGCTAACCATAGGTCAGGGCATCGTAGCTTCCTGCCAGGTGACCGAAGTTCGCAGGCAAATGTGTCCCTGGGACACATGCGGAGAGGCTCCTGCCCGGGCCACAGGCCTCCCACTGGCCCTGCCCCAGATCGAAGGCTGAAAAGCAGCCATGTCTGAGTCCACTGCCTCTCGAAGGAGTATTGGACCAACACTTGTAGAAAACGGGGTCCTTGCGGGCAACTCATTGGAGGGACACAAATAAATCTTTGCCGACTTTCTGCTGAAGCATACCAGCGTTCACACCTAAGCCTCTTACAAGGTCAGCTGTTTAGCTAAACATGAGCTCATGATCTAAATTTACACAATATTGAAGAAATCAGCTACAAAGTGAGACAATCAGCAAAAACAATCAATACCAGAATGAGATTCCCTAGGCCATCCATCTGATGTTGGAATAATCAGGTGAAAGGCAGAAAATATACATAAAACTGGAACTGAAAGAAGGAACAAGGAGGTTTTCAAAGGCTGGTAGGATCTCTAAAACATTTTTAAAGTACATGTCATTGATAAACCTAAATACTCAAAGATTGTTTAATACCACAGATTAAGCATTGAGAAGAGTGAAATTATGCTGTTTTGAAAACTATGGCAGGTGAGATTTTCTGCCTAATTATGTCAGAAGATTTCTCTAAAAAATAGACATTATTTCAAAGACTTATTGGCTGTGAAATAAGTTAAGTGTATTTCAAATGGCTTGTCTGCAAAGAAAGGTGAGATGTAGGGAATCACAGAAAGTAGAGGGGAAAATGTCAATATATACATTGCTATATGGTGAACTAAGCCTTAGGCCAGCCACAATGTAGAGGACCTGACCCTTAGAAACTTAAAAGTGAGCTGGAATCTTTAAAAGTTCAAATCTTTATAAGTAAAAAGATTGATGAAAATGAATAACCAAGTGTTTTAATTGACATCAGAAGATCAAAACAATAAACCCTGAGAACATAGAAAAAAGATAAAGATAGATATGAGCAGAACTTAATACCACAGAAAACGTATAAAATTCAGGTGAGGTAGTAAGTCCAAAGAATATTCTTTGAAAAGATTTAAAAGACACACTTTGATTAAGGAAAGCACAAACATAATTAAAGAATATATAGAAAGAATCAGGACAATGTTATAGCAGAGAATATATGAAATGCCAGTAAATTTGAACATTTCTGTAAAGTGGACCATTTCTTAGCTCCTACAGTTTACCAAAACTGACACAAGAGGAAATCATTTAAGGTCATCATGTCTGCCCTTGGCATTCTCGGAACGCCCTGGCCTCAGAATGCAGCATCTGTAGTCCATGGTAACCTGCGGAGTGTGGGCGGGGCTGAGGGAGGCTGGAACACTGCCCTCACTGAGGGAGTGGGCGTGGCCATCTCTGCTGTGACTGAACAAAGGGCAGGGGAGCAGGGGGCCCAGGGCAGGGCCCTCAGAGCAAGGCAGGCCCAGTGGGGTGTCACAAGCATTAAGGCCCAGGCCAAAGGGCGCCTTCTTTGTCTGCACAGCTGGCCAAACTCTCACTTTTCCACTGAGGCCACCCACTTATTTGAAGTGTGTGTGGAACCTGTCCACGCAGTATACCTCGCTGCACAGCTAACCATAGGTCTGGGCATCGTAGCTTCCTGCCAGGTGACCGAAGTTCGCAGAAGAGATGATTCCCAGGTTCACACGCAGAGAGCCTCCTGCCCGGGACACACGCCGCCCACTGCCCCTGCCCAAGATCGGGGGCCGAAAGCAGCCCTGTCTAAGTCCCCTACCCCTAGAGGGAGTATTGGACCAACACTTCTAGAAAACGGGGTCCTTGTGGGCAACTCATTGGAGGGACACAAATAAATCTTTGCCGACTTTTTGCTGAAACTTACGAGCGTTCACACCTAAGCCTTTTACAAGGTCAGCTGTTTAGCTAAACATGAGCTCATGACCTAATTTTACACAATAATGAAGAAATCAGCTACAAAGGGAGACAATCAGCAAAAACAATCAATACCAGAATTAGATTCCCTAGGCCATTCGTCAGATGTTGGATTAATCAGGTGCTAGGCAGAAAATATACATAAACCTGGAAAAGAAACAAGGAACAAGGATGTTTTCAAAGACTGGTAGGGTCTCTAAAACATTTTTAAAGTACATGTCATTGATAAAGCTAAATACACAAAGGTTGTTTAATACAGCAAATTAAGCTGTGAGAAGAGTGAAGTTATGCTGTTTAGAAAACTATGGAACGTGAGATTTTCTGCCTAATTATATAAGATGATTTCTCTAAAAAATACACATTATTTCAAAGAATTATTGGCTGTGAAGTAAGTTAAGTGTTTTTCAAATGGCTTGTCTGCATAGAAAGGGGAGATGTAGGGAGTCACAGAAAGCCGAGGGGATAATATGTCAATATATACATAGCTATTTGTTGATCTAAGCCTTAGGCCTGCAACAGTGTAGAGGAATGGACCCTTAGAAACGTACAAGTAAGCTGGAGTCTTTAAAAGTTCAAATCTTTATAAGTAAAAACATTTATTAAAATGAATAACCAAGTGTTTTATTTGACATCAGAAAATCAAAACTATAAACCCTGAGAACATAGAAAAAAGATAAATAAAGATATGAGCAGAACTTAATACAACAGAAAACTTATAAAATTCAGGTGATTTAGTAAGTCCAAAGAATATTCTTTGAAAAGATTTAAAAGACACACTTTACTTAAAGAAAACATAAATATAAGTAAAGAATATGCAGAAAGAATCAGGACAATGTTATAGCAGAGAATATATGAAATGCCAGTAAACTTGAACATTTCTGTAAAGCGGACCATTTCCTAGCTGCTACAGTTTACGAAAACTGACACAAGAGGAAATCATTTAAGGTCATCATGTCTGCCCTTGGCATTCTCGGAACGCCCTGGCCTCAGAATGCAGCATCTGTAGTCCATGGTAACCTGCGTTGAGGGGGCGTGGCTGAGGGAGGTTGGAAGTCTGCCATCACAGAGGGAGTGGGTGTGGCCATCTCTGCTGTGACTGAACAAAGGGCAGGGGAGCAGGGGGCCCAGGGCAGGGGCCTCAGAGCCCGGCAGACCCAGTGGGGTGTCACAAGCATTTAGGCCCAGGCCAAAGGGCGCCTTCTTTGTCTGCACATCTGCCCAAGCTCTCACCTTTCCACTCAGGCCACCCTCTTATTTGAAGTGTGTTTGGAACCTGTCCACGCAGTACACCTCGCTGCACAGCTAACCATAAGTCAGGGCATCGTAGCTTCCTGCCAGGTGACCGAAGTTCGCAGGCAAATGTGTCCCTGGGACACATGCGGAGAGCCTCCTGCCAGGGCCACAGGCCTCCCACTGGCCCTGCCCCAGATCGAAGGCTGAAAAGCAGCCATGTCTGAGTCCACTGCCTCTCGAAGGAGTATTGGACCAACACTTGTAGAAAACGGGGTCCTTGCGGGCAACTCATTGGAGGGACACAAATAAATCTTTGCCGACTTTCTGCTGAAGCATACCAGCGTTCACACCTAAGCCTCTTACAAGGTCAGCTGTTTAGCTAAACATGAGCTCATGATCTAAATTTACACAATATTGAAGAAATCAGCTACAAAGTGAGACAATCAGCAAAAACAATCAATACCAGAATGAGATTCCCTAGGCCATCCATCTGATGTTGGAATAATCAGGTGAAAGGCAGAAAATATACATAAAACTGGAACTGAAAGAAGGAACAAGGAGGTTTTCAAAGGCTGGTAGGATCTCTAAAACATTTTTAAAGTACATGTCATTGATAAACCTAAATACTCAAAGGTTGTTTAATACCACAGATTAAGCATTGAGAAGAGTGAAATTATGCTGTTTTGAAAACTATGGCAGGTGAGATTTTCTGCCTAATTATGTCAGAAGATTTCTCTAAAAAATAGACATTATTTCAAAGACTTATTGGCTGTGAAATAAGTTAAGTGTATTTCAAATGGCTTGTCTGCAAAGAAAGGTGAGATGTAGGGAATCACAGAAAGTCGAGGGGAAAATGTCAATATATACATTGCTATATGGTGAACTAAGCCTTAGGCCAGCCACAATGTAGAGGACCTGACCCTTAGAAACTTAAAAGTGAGCTGGAATCTTTAAAAGTTCAAATCTTTATAAGTAAAAAGATTGATGAAAATGAATAACCAAGTGTTTTAATTTACATCAGAAGATCAAAACAATAAACCCTGAGAACATAGAAAAAAGATAAAGATAGATATGAGCAGAACTTAATAAAACAGAAAACGTATAAAATTCAGGTGAGGTAGGAAGTCCAAAGAATATTCTTTGAAAAGATTTAAAAGACACACTTTGATTAAGGAAAGCACAAACATAATTAAAGAATATATAGAAAGAATCAGGACAATGTTATAGCAGAGAATATATGAAATGCCAGTAAATTTGAACATTTCTGTAAAGTGGACCATTTCCTAGCTCCTACAGTTTACCAAAACTGACACAAGAGGAAATCATTTAAGGTCATCATGTCTGCCCTTGGCATTCTCGGAACGCCCTGGCCTCAGAATGCAGCATCTGTAGTCCATGGTAACCTGTGGAGAGTGGGCGGGGCTGAGGGAGGCTGGAACACTGCCCTCACGGAGGGAGTGGGTGTGGCCATCTCTGCTGTGACTGAACAAAGGGCAGGGGAGCAGGGGGCCCAGGGCAGGGCCCTCAGAGCAAGGCAGGCCCAGTGGGGTGTCACAAGCATTTAGGCCCAGGCCAAAGGGCGCCTTCTTTGTCTGCACAGCTGGCCAAACTCTCACTTTTCCACTGAGGCCACCCACTTATTTGAAGTGTGTGTGGAACCTGTCCACGCAGTATACCTCGCTGCACAGCTAACCATAGGTCTGGGCATCGTAGCTTCCTGCCAGGTGACCGAAGTTCGCAGGAGAGATGATTCCCAGGTTCACACGCAGAGAGCCTCCTGCCCGGGCCACACGCCGCCCACTGCCCCTGCCCAAGATCGGGGGCCGAAAGCAGCCCTGTCTAAGTCCCCTACCCCTAGAGGGAGTATTGGACCAACACTTCTAGGAAACGGGGTCCTTGTGGGCAACTCATTGGAGGGACACAAATAAATCTTTGCCGACTTTTTGCTGAAACTTACGAGCGTTCACACATAAGCCTTTTACAAGGTCAGCTGTTTAGCTAAACATGAGCTCATGACCTAAATTTACACAATAATGAAGAAATCAGCTACAAAGGGAGACAATCAGCAAAAACAATCAATACCAGAATTAGATTCCCTAGGCCATCCGTCAGATGTTGGAATAATCAGGTGCTAGGCAGAAAATATACATAAATCTGGAAAAGAAGCAAGGAACAAGGATGTTTTCAATGACTGGTAGGATCTCTAAAACATTTTTAAAGTACATGTCATTGATAAAGCTAAATACTCAAAGATTGTTTAATACAACAAATTAAGCAGTGAGAAGAGTGAAATTATGCTGTTTAGAAAACTATGGAAGGTGAGATTTTCTGCCTAATTATATAAGATGATTTCTCTAAAAAATACACATTATTTCAAAGACTTATTGGCTGTGAAATAAGTTAAGGGTATTTCAAATGTCTTGTCTGCAAAGAAAGGTGAGATGTAGGGAATCACAGAAAGCCGAGGGGATAATATGTGAATATATACATTGCTATAAGGTGAACTAAGCCTTAGGCCGGCAACAGTGTAGAGGAATGGACCCCTAGGAACGTACAAGGAAGCTGGAATCTTTAAAAGTTCAAATCTTTATAAGTAAAAAGATTTATTAAAAATAATAACCAAGTGTTTTACTTGACATCAGAAAATCAAAACAATAAACCCTGAGAACATAGAAAAAAGATAAATAAAGATATGAGCAGAACTTAATACAACAGAAAACGTATAAAATTTAGGTAATTTAGTAAGTCCAAAGAATATTCTTTGAAAAGATTTCAAAGACACACTTTGATTTAGGAAAACAAAAAAATTAAATAATATACAGAAAGAATCAGGACAATGTTATAGCGGAGTATATATGAATTGCCAGTAAATTTGAATATTTCTGTAAATTGGACCATTTCCTAGCTCCTAAAGTTTACCAAAACTGACACAAGAGGAAATCATTTAAGGTCATCATGTCTGCCCTTGGCATTCTCGGAAAGCCCTGGCCTCAGAATGCCGCATCTGTAGTCCATGGTAACCTGCGGAGAGGGGGCGTGGCTGAGGGAGGTTGGAAGACTGCCCTCACTGAGGGAGTGGGTGTGGCCATCTCTGCTGTGACTGAACAAAGGGCAGGGGAGCATGGGGCCCAGGGCAGGGCCCTCAGAGCCCGGCAGACCCAGTGGGGTGTCACAAGCATTTAGGCCCAGGCCAAAGGGCGCTTTCTTTGTCTGCACAGCTGCCCAAACTCTCACCTTTCCACTCAGGCCGCCCTCTTATTTGAAGTGTGTTGGGTAACTGTCCGCGCAGTACACCTCGCTGCACAGCTAACCATAGGTCAAGGCATCGTAGCTTCCTGCCAGGTGACTGAAGTTCGCAGGCAAATGGGTCCCTGGGACACATGCGGAGAGGCTCCTGCCCGGGCCACAGGCCGCCCACTGGCCCTGCCCCAGATCGAAGGCTGGAAAGCAGCCATGTCTGAGTCAACTGCCTCTCGAAGGAGTATTGGACCAACACATGTAGAAAACGGGGTTCTTGCGGGCAACTCATTGGAGGGACAGAAATAAATCTTTGCCGACTTTCTGCTGAAGCTTACCAGCGTTCACACCAAAGCCTCTTACAAGGTCAGCTGTTTAGCTAAACATGAGCTCATGATCTAAATTTACACAATATTGAAGAAATCAGCTACAAAGGGAGACAATCAGCAAAAACAATCAATACCAGAATGAGATTCCCTAGGCCATCCATCTGATGTTGGAATAATCAGGTGCAAGGCAGAAAATATACATAAAACTCGAACTGAAACAAGGAACAAGGAGGTTTTCAAAGGCTGGTAGGATCTATAAAACATTTTTAAAGTACATTTCGTTGATAAACCTAAATACTCAAAGGTTGTTTAATACCACAGATTAAGCATTGAGAAGAGTGAAATTATGCTGTTTTGAAAACTATGGCAGGTGAGATTTTCTGCCTAATTATATAAGAAGATTTCTCTAAAAAATAGACATTATTTCAAAGACTTATTGGCTGTGAAATAAGTTAAGTGTATTTCAAATGGCTGGTCTGCAAAGAAATGTGAGATGTAGGGAATCACAGAAAGTCGAGGGGAAAATGTCAATATATACATTGCTATATGGTGAACTAAGCATTAGGCCAGCCACAATGTAGAGGACCTTACCCTTAGAAACTTGAAAGTGAGCTGGAATCTTTAAAAGTTCAAATCTTTATAAGTAAAAAGATTGATGAAAATGAATAACCAAGTGTTTTAATTGACATCAGAAGATCAAACCAATAAACCCTGAGAACATAGAAAAAAGATAAATAAAGATATGAGCAGAACTTAATACCAGAGAAAACGTATAATATTCAGGTGAGGTAGTAAGTCCAAAGAATATTCTTTGAAAAGATTTAAAAGACACACTTTGATTAAGGAAAACAAAAAAAAGTAAAGAATATACAGAAAGAATCAGGACAAAGTTATAGCAGAGAATATATGAAATGCCAGTAAATTTGAAAATTTCTGTAAAGTGGACCATTTCCTAGCTCCTACAGTTTACCAAAACTGACACAAGAGGAAATCATTTAAGGTCATCATGTCTGCCCTTGGCATTCTCGGAACGCCCTGGGCTAAGAATGCAGCATCTGTAGTCCATGGTAACCTGGGGAGAGTGGGCGGGTCTGAGGGAGGCTGGAACACTGCCCTCACGGAGGGAGTGGGTGTGGCAATCTCTGCTGTGACTGAACAAAGGGCAGGGGAGCATGGGGCCCTGGGCAGGGCCCTCAGAGCAAGGCAGGCCCAGTGGGGTGTCACAAGCATTTAGGCCCAGGCCATAGGGCGCCTTCTTTGTCTGCACAGCTGGCCAAACTCTCACTTTTCCACTGAGGCCACCAACTTATTTGAAGTGTGTGTGGAACCTGTCCACGCAGTATACCTCGCTGCACAGCTAACCATAGGTCTGGGCATCGTAGCTTCCTGCCAGGTGACCGATGTTCGCAGGAGAGATGATTCCCAGGTTCACACGCAGAGAGGCTCCTGCCCGGGCCACACGCCGCCCACTGCCCCTGCCCAAGATCGGGGGCCGAAAGCAGCCCTGTCTAAGTCCCCAACCCCTAGAGGGAGTATTGGACCAACACTTCTAGAAAACGGGGTCCTTGTGGGCAACTCATTGGAGGGACACAAATAAATCTTTGCCGACTTTTTGCTGAAACTTAGGAGCGTTCACACCTAAGCCTTTTACAAGGTCAGCTGTTTAGCTAAACATGAGCTCATGACCTAAATTTACACAATAATGAAGAAATCATCTACAAAGGGAGACAATCAGCAAAAACAATCAATACCAGAATTAGATTCCCTAGGCCATCCGTCAGATGTTGGAATAATCAGGTGCTAGGCAGAAAATATACATAAACCTGGAAAAGAAACAAGGAACAAGGATGTTTTCAAAGACTGGTAGGGTCTCTAAAACATTTTTAAAGTACATGTCATTGATAAAGCTAAATACACAAAGGTTGTTTAATACAGCAAATTAAGCTGTGAGAAGAGTGAAGTTATGCTGTTTAGAAAACTATGGAACGTGAGATTTTCTGCCTAATTATATAAGATGATTTCTCTAAAAAATACACAGTATTTCAAAGACTTATTGGCTGTGAAATAAGTTAAGGGAATTTCAAATGTCTTGTCTGCAAAGAAAGGTGAGATGTAGGGAGTCACAGAAAGCCGAGGGGAAAATATGTCAATATATACATAGCTATATGTTGAACTAAGCCTTAGGCCGGCAACAGTGTAGAGGAAAGGACCCTTAGAAACGTACAAGTAAGCTGGAATCTTTAAAAGTTCAAATCTTTATAAGTAAAAAGATTTATTAAGATGAATAACCAAGTGTTTTACTTGACATCAGAAAATCAAAACTATAAACCCTGAGAACATAGAAAAAAGATAAATAAAGATATGAGCAGAACTTAATACAACAGAAAACGTATAAAATTCAGGTGATTTAGTAAGTCCAAAGAATATTCTTTGAAAAGATTTAAAAGACACAGTTTGATTAAGGAAAACATAAACATAAGTAAAGAATATGCAGAAAGAATCAGGACAATGTTATAGCAGAGAATATATGAAATGCCAGTAAATTTGAACATTTCTGTAAAGTGGACCGTTTCCTAGCTCCTTCAGTTTACCAAAACTGACACAAGAGGAAATCATTTAAGGTCATCATGTCTGCCCTTGGCATTCTCGGAACGCCCTGGCCTCAGAATGCAGCATCTGTAGGCCATGGTAACCTGTGGAGAGTGGGCGGGGCTGAGGGAGGCTGGAACACTGCCCTCACGGAGGGAGTGGGTGTGGCCATCTCTGCTGTGACTGAACAAAGGGCAGGGGAGCAGGGGGCCCAGGGCAGGGCCCTCAGAGCCCGGCAGACCCAGTGGGGTGTCACAAGCATTTAGGCCCAGGCCAAAGGGCGCCTTCTTTGTCTGCACAGCTGCCCAAACTCTCACCTTTCCACTCAGGCCACCCTCTTATTTGAAGTGTGTTTGGAACCTGTCCACGCAGTACACCTCGCTGCACAGCTAACCTTAGGTCAGGGCATCGTAGCTTCCTGCCAGGTGACCGAAGTTCGCAGGCAAATGGGTCCCTGGGACACATGCGGAGAGGCTCCTGCCCGGGCCACAGGCCGCCCACTGGCCCTGCCCCAGATCGAAGCCTGAAAAGCAGCCATGTCTGAGTCCACTGCCTCTCGAAGGAGTATTGGACCAACACTTGTAGAAAACGGGGTCCTTGTGGGCAACTCATTGGAGGGACACAAATAAATCTTTGCCGACTTTCTGCTGAAGCGTACCAGCGTTCACACCTAAGCCTCTTACAAGGTCAGCTGTTTAGCTAAACATGAGCTCATGATCTAAATTTAAACAATATTGAAGAAATCAGCTACAAAGTGAGACAATCAGCAAAAACAATCAATACCAGAATGAGATTCCCTAGGCCATCCATCTGATGTTGGAATAATCAGGTGCAAGACAGAAAATATACATAAAACTGGAACTGAAAGAAGGAACAAGGAGGTTTTCAAAGGCTGGTAGGATCTCTAAAACATTTTTAAAGTACATGTCATTGATAAACCTAAATACTCAAAGGTTGTTTAATACCACAGATTAAGCATTGAGAAGAGTGAAATTATGCTGTTTTGAAAACTATGGCAGGTGAGATTTTCTGCCTAATTATGTCAGAAGATTTCTCTAAAAAATAGACATTATTTCAAAGACTTATTGGCTGTGAAATAAGTTAAGTGTATTTCAAATGGCTTGTCTGCAAAGAAAGGTGAGATGTAGGGAATCACAGAAAGCCGAGGGGATAATATGTCAATATATACATAGCTATATGTTGATCTAAGCCTTAGGCCGGCAACAGTGTAGAGGAATGGACCCTTAGAAACGTACAAGTAAGCTGGAATCCTTAAAAGTTAAAATCTTTATAAGTAAAAAGATTTATTAAAATGAATAACCAAGTGTTTTAATTGACATCAGAAAATCAAAACTATAAACCCTGAGAACATAGAAAAAAGATAAATAAAGATATGAGCAGTACTTAATACAACAGAAAACGTATAAAATTCAGGTGATTTAGTAAGTCCAAAGAATATTCTTTGAAAAGATTTAAAAGACACACTTTGATTAAGGAAAACATAAACATAAGTAAAGAATATGCAGAAAGAATCAGGACAATGTTATAGCAGAGAATATATGAAATGCCAGTAAACTTGAACATTTCTGTAAAGCGGACCATTTCCTAGCTGCTACAGTTTACGAAAACTGACACAAGAGGAAATCATTTAAGGTCATCATGTCTGCCCTTGGCATTCTCGGAACGCACTGGCCTCAGAATGCAGCATCTGTAGTCCATGGTAACCTGCGGAGAGGGGGCGTGGCTGAGGGAGGTTGGAAGCCTGCACTCACTGAGGGAGTGGGTGTGGCCATCTCTGCTGTGACTGAACAAAGGGCAGGGGAGCAGGGGGCCCAGGGCAGGGCCCTCAGAGCCCGGCAGACCATGTGGGGTGTCACAAGCATTTAGGCCCAGGCCAAAGGGCGCCTTCTGTGTCTGCACAGCTGCCCAAACTCTCACCTTTCCACTCAGGCCTCCCTCGTACTTGAAGTGTGTGTGGAACCTGTCCGCGCAGTACACCTCGCTGCACAGCTAACCATATGTCAGGGCATCGTAGCTTCCTGCCAGGTGACCGAAGTTCGCAGGCAAATGGGTCCCTGGGACACATGCGGAGAGTCTCCTGCCCGGGCCACAGGCCGCCCACTGGCCCTGCCCCTGATCGAAGGCTGAAAAGCAGCCATGTCTGAGTCCACTGCCTCTCGAAGGAGTATTGGACCAACACTTGTAGAAAACGGGGTCCTTGCGGGCAACTCATTGGAGGGACACAAATAAATCTTTGCCGACTTTCTGCTGAAGCGTACCAGCGTTCACACCTAAGCCTCTTACAAGGTCAGCTGTTTAGCTAAACATGAGCTCATGATCTAAATTTAAACAATATTGAAGAAATCAGCTACAAAGTGAGACAATCAGCAAAAACAATCAATACCAGAATGAGATTCCCTAGGCCATCCATCTGATGTTGGAATAATCAGGTGCAAGGCAGAAAATATACATAAAACTGGAACTGAAAGAAGGAACAAGGAGGTTTTCAAAGGCTGGTAGGATCTCTAAAATATTTTTAAAGTACATGTCATTGATAAACCTAAATACTCAAAGGTTGTTTAATACCACAGATTAAGCATTGAGAAGAGTGAAATTATGCTGTTTTGAAAACTATGGCAGGTGAGATTTTCTGCCTAATTATGTCAGAAGATTTCTCTAAAAAATAGACATTATTTCAAAGACTTATTGGCTGTGAAATAAGTTAAGTGTATTTCAAATGGCTTGTCTGCAAAGAAAGGTGAGATGTAGGGAATCACAGAAAGTCGAGGGGAAAATGTCAATATATACATTGCTATATGGTGAACTAAGCCTTAGGCCAGCCACAATGTAGAGGACCTGACCCTTAGAAACTTAAAAGTGAGCTGGAATCTTTAAAAGTTCAAATCTTTATAAGTAAAAAGATTGATGAAAATGAATAACCAAGTGTTTTAATTGACATCAGAAGATCAAAACAATAAACCCTGAGAACATAGAAAAAAGATAAAGATAGATATGAGCAGAACTTAATACCACAGAAAACGTATAAAATTCAGGTGAGGTAGTAAGTCCAAAGAATATTCTTTGAAAAGATTTAAAAGACACACTTTGATTAAGGAAAGCACAAACATAATTAAAGAATATATAGAAAGAATCAGGACAATGTTATAGCAGAGAATATATGAAATGCCAGTAAATTTGAACATTTCTGTAAAGTGGACCATTTCCTAGCTCCTACAGTTTACCAAAACTGACACCAGAGGAAATCATTTAAGGTCATCATGTCTGCCCTTGGCATTCTCGGAACGCCCTGGCCTCAGAATGCAGCATCTGTAGTCCATGGTAACCTGTGGAGAGTGGGCGGGGCTGAGGGAGGCTGGAACACTGCCCTCACGGAGGGAGTGGGTGTGGCCATCTCTGCTGTGACTGAACAAAGGGCAGGGGAGCAGGGGGCCCAGGGCAGGGCCCTCAGAGCAAGGCAGGCCCAGTGGGGTGTCACAAGCATTTAGGCCCAGGCCAAAGGGCGCCTTCTTTGTCTGCACAGCTGGCCAAACTCTCACTTTTCCACTGAGGCCACCCACTTATTTGAAGTGTGTGTGGAACCTGTCCACTCAGTATACCTCGCTGCACAGCTAACCATAGGTCTGGGCATCGTAGCTTCCTGCCAGGTGACCGAAGTTCGCAGGAGAGATGATTCCCAGGTTCACACGCAGAGAGGCTCCTGCCCGGGCTACACGCCGCCCACTGCCCAAGCCCAAGATCGGGGGCCGAAAGCAGCCCTGTCTAAGTCCCCTACCCCTAGAGGGAGTATTGGACCAACACTTCTAGAAAACGGGGTCCTTGTGGGCAACTCATTGGAGGGACACAAATAAATCTTTGCCGACTTTTTGCTGAAACTTACCAGCGTTCACACCTAAGCCTTTTACAAGGTAAGCTCTTTAGCTAAACATGAGCTCATGACCTAAATTTACACAATAATGAAGAAATCAGCTCCAAAGGGAGACAATCAGCAAAAACAATCAATACCAGAATTAGATTCCCTAGGCCATCCGTCAGATGTTGGAATAATCAGGTGCTAGGCAGAAAATATACATAAACCTGGAAAAGAAACAAGGAACAAGGATGTTTTCAAAGACCGGTAGGATCTGTAAAATATTTTTAGAGTACATGTCATTGATAAAGCTAAATACTCAAAGGTTGTTTAATACAACAAATTAAGCAGTGAGAAGAGTGAAATTATGCTGTTTAGAAAACTATGGAAGGTGAGATTTTCTGCCTAATTATATAAGATGATTTCTCTAAAAAATACACATTATTTCAAAGACTTATTGGCTGTGAAATAAGTTAAGGGTATTTCAAATGTCTTGTCTGCAAAGAAAGGTGAGATGTAGGGAATCACCGAAAGCCGAGGGGATAATATGTCAATATATACATTGCTATATGGTGAACTAAGCCTTAGGCCGGCAACAGTGTAGAGGAATGGACCCTTAGACACGTACAAGGAAGCTGGAATCTTTAAAAGTTCAAATCTTTATAAGTAAAAAGATTTATTAAAAATAATAACCAAGTGTTTTACTTGACATCAGAAAATCAAAACAATAAACCCTGAGAACATAGAAAAAAGATAAATAAAGATATGAGCAGAACTTAATACAACAGAAAACGTATAAAATTTAGGTGATTTAGTAAGTCCAAAGAATACGGTTTGAACAGATTTAAAAGACACACTTTGATTAAGGAAAACAAAAAAAAGTAAATAATATACAGATTGAATCAGGACAATGTTATAGCGGAGAATATATGAATTGCCAGTAAATTTGAATATTTCTGTAAAGTGGACCATTTCCTAGCTCCTACAGTTTACCAAAACTGACACAAGAGGAAATCATTTAAGGTCATCATGTCTGCCCTTGGCATTCTCAGAACGCCCTGGCCTCAGAATGCAGCATCTGTAGTCCATGGTAACCTGCGGAGAGGTGGCGTGGCTGAGGGAGGTTGGAAGTCTGCCATCACTGAGGGAGTGGGTGTGGCCATCTCTGCTGTGACTGAACAAAGGGCAGGGTAGCAGGGGGACCAGGGCAGGGCCCTCAGAGCCCGGCAGACCCAGTGGGGTGTCAGAAGCATTTAGGCCCAGGCCAAAGGGCAATTTCTTTGTCTGCACAGCTGCCCAAACTCTCACCTTTCCACTCAGGCCGCACTCTTATTTGAAGTGTGTGTGGAACCTGTCCACGCAGTACACGTCGCTGCACAGCTAACCATAGGTCAGGGCATCGTAGCTTCCTGCCAGGTGACCGAAGTTTGCAGGCAAATGTGTCCCTGGGACACATGCGGAGAGGCTCCTGCCCGGGCCACAGGCCTCCCACTGGCCCTGCCCCAGATCGAAGGCTGAAAAGCAGCCATGTCTGAGTCCACTGCCTCTCGAAGGAGTATTGGACCAACACTTGTAGAAAACGGGGTCCTTGCGGGCAACTCATTGGAGGGACACAAATAAATCTTTGCCGACTTTCTGCTGAAGCGTACCAGTGTTCACACCTAAGCCTCTTACAAGGTCAGCTGTTTAGCTAAACATGAGCTCATGATCTAAATTTAAACAATATTGAAGAAATCAGCTACAAAGTGAGACAATCAGCAAAAACAATCAATACCAGAATGAGATTCCCTAGGCCATCCATCTGATGTTGGAATAATCAGGTGCAAGGCAGAAAATATACATAAAACTGGAACTGAAAGAAGGAACAAGGAGGTTTTCAAAGGCTGGTAGGATCTCTAAAACATTTTTAAAGTACATGTCATTGATAAATCTAAATACTCAAAGGTTGTTTAATACCACAGATTAAGCATTGAGAAGAGTGAAATTATGCTGTTTTCAAAACAATGGCAGGTGAGATTTTCTGCCTAATTATGTCAGAAGATTTCTCTAAAAAATAGACATTATTTCAAAGACTTATTGGCTGTGAAATAAGTTAAGTGTATTTCAAATGGCTTGTCTGCAAAGAAAGGTGAGATGTAGGGAATCACAGAAAGTCGAGGGGAAAATGTCAATATATACATTGCTATATGGTGAACTAAGCCTTAGGCCAGCCACAATGTAGAGGACTTGAACCTTAGAAACTTAAAAGTGAGCTGGAATCTTTAAAAGTTCAAATATTTATAAGTAAAAAGATTGATGAAAATGAATAACCAAGTGTTTTAATTGACATCAGAAGATCAAAACAATAAACACTGAGAACATAGAAAAAAGATAAAGATAGATATGAGCAGAACTTAATACCACAGAAAACATATAAAGTTCAGGTGAGGTAGTAAGTCCAAAGAATATTCTTTGAAAATATTTAAAAGACACACTTTGATTAAGGAAAGCACAAACATAATTAAAGAATATATAGAAAGAATCAGGACAATGTTATAGCAGAGAATATATGAAATGCCAGTAAATTTGAACATTTCTGTAAAGTGGACCATTTCCTAGCTCCTACAGTTTACCAAAACTGACACAAGAGGAAATCATTTAAGGTCATCATGTCTGCCCTTGCCATTCTCGGAACGCCCTGGCCTCAGAATGCAGCATCTGTAGTCCATGGTAACCTGCGGAGAGGGGGCGTGGCTGAGGGAGGCTGGAACACTGCCCTCACTGAGGGAGTGGGCGTGGCCATCTCTGCTGTGACTGAACAAAGGGCAGGGGAGCAGGGGGCCCAGGGCAGGGCCCTCAGAGCAAGGCAGGCCCAGTGGGGTGTCACAAGCATTTAGGCCCAGGCCAAAGGGCGCCTTCTTTGTCTGCACATCTGGCCAAACTCTCACTTTTCCACTGAGGCCACCCACTTATTTGAATTGTGTGTGGAAGTGTCCACGCAGTATACCTCGCTGCACAGCTAACCATAGGTCTGGGCATCGTAGCTTCCTGCCAGGTGACCGAAGTTCGCAGGAGAGATGATTCCCAGGTTCACACGCAGAGAGCCTCCTGCACGGGCCACACGCCGCCCACTGCCCCTGCCCAAGATCCGGGGCCGAAAGCAGCCCTGTCTAAGTCCCCTACCCCTAGAGGGAGTATTGGACCAACACTTCTAGAAAACGGGGTCCTTGTGGGCAACTCATTGGAGGGACACAAATAAATCTTTGCCGACTTTTTGCTGAAACTTACGAGCGTTCACACATAAGCCTTTTACAAGGTCAGCTGTTTAGCTAAACATGAGCTCATGACCTAAATTTGCACAATAATGAAGAAATCAGCTACAAAGGGAGACAATCAGCAAAAACAATCAATACCAGAATTAGATTCCCTAGGCCATCCGTCAGATGTTGGAATAATCAGGTGCTAGGCAGAAAATATACATAAATCTGGAAAAGAAACAAGGAACAAGGATGTTTTCAAAGACTGGTAGGATCTCTAAAACATTTTTAAAGTACATGTCATTGATAAAGCTAAATACTCAAAGATTGTTTAATACAACAAATTAAGCAGTGAGAAGAGTGAAATTATGCTGTTTAGAAAACTATGGAAGGTGAGATTTTCTGCCTAATTATATAAGATGATTTCTCTAAAAAACACACATTATTTCAAAGACTTATTGGCTGTGAAATAAGTTAAGGGTATTTCAAATGTCTTGTCTGCAAAGAAAGGTGAGATGTAGGGAATCACAGAAAGCCGAGGGGATTATATGTGAATATATACATTGCTATATGGTGAACTAAGCCTTAGGCCGGCAACAGTGTAGAGGAATGGACCCTTAGGAACGTACAAGGAAGCTGGAATCTTTAAAAGTTCAAATCTTTATAAGTAAAAAGATTTATTAAAAATAATAACCAAGTGTTTTACTTGACATCAGAAAATCAAAACAATAAACCCTGAGAACATAGAAAAAAGATAAATAAAGATATGAGCAGAACTTAATACAACAGAAAGCGTATAAAATTTAGGTAATTTAGTAAGTCCAAAGAATATTCTTTGAAAAGATTTAAAAGACACACTTTGATTTAGGAAAACAAAAAAAGTAAATAATATACAGAAAGAATCAGGACAATGTTATAGCGGAGTATATATGAATTGCCAGTAAATTTGAATATTTCTGTAAATTGGACCATTTCCTAGCTCCTAAAGTTTACCAAAACTGACACAAGAGGAAATCATTTAAGGTCATCATGTCTGCCCTTGGCATTCTCGGAAAGCCCTGGCCTCAGAATGAAGAATCTGTAGTCCATGGTTACCTGAGGAGAGGGGGCGTGGCTGAGGGAGGTTGGAAGACTGCCCTCACTGAGGGAGTGGGTGTGGCCATCTCTGCTGTGACTGAACAAAGGGCAGGGGAGCAGGGGGCCCAGGGCAGGGGCCTCAGAGCCCTGCAGACCCAGTGGGGTGTCACAAGCATTTAGGCCCAGGCCAAAGGGCGCTTTCTTTGTCTGCACAGCTGCCCAAACTCTCACCTTTCCACTCAGGCCGCCCTCTTATTTGAAGTTTGTTGGGTAACTGTCCGCGCAGTACACCTCGCTGCACAGCTAACCATAGGTCAAGGCATCGTAGCTTCCTGCCAGGTGACTGAAGTTCGCAGGCAAATGGGTCCCTGGGACACATGCGGAGAGGCTCCTGCCCGGGCCACAGGCCGCCCACTGGCCCTGCCCCAGATCGAAGGCTGGAAAGCAGCCATGTCTGAGTCCACTGCCTCTCGAAGGAGTATTGGACCAACACATGTAGAAAACGGGGTTCTTGTGGGCAACTCATTGGAGGGACACAAATAAATCTTTGCCGACTTTCTGCTGAAGCTTACCAGCGTTCACACCAAAGCCTCTTACAAGGTCAGCTGTTTAGCTAAACATGAGCTCATGATCTAAATTTACACAATATTGAAGAAATCAGCTACAAAGGGAGACAATCAGCAAAAACAATCAATACCAGAATGAGATTCCCTATGCCATCCATCTGATGTTGGAATAATCAGTTGCAAGGCAGAAAATATACATAAAACTGGAACTGAAACAAGGAACAAGGAGGTTTTCAAAGGCTGGTAGGATCTCTAAAACATTTTTATAGTACATTTCGTTGATAAACCTAAATACTCAAAGGTTGTTTAATACCACAGATTAAGCATTGAGAAGAGTGAAATTATGCTGTTTTGAAAACTATGGCAGGTGAGATTTTCTGCCTAATTATATAAGAAGATTTCTCTAAAAAATAGACATTATTTCAAAGACTTATTGGCTGTGAAATAAGTTAAGTGTATTTCAAATGGCTGGTCTGCAAAGAAATGTGAGATGTAGGGAATCACAGAAAGTCGAGGGGAAAATGTCAATATATACATTGCTATATGGTGAACTAAGCATTAGGCCAGCCACAATGTAGAGGACCTTACCCTTAGAAACTTGAAAGTGAGATGGAATCTTTAAAAGTTCAAATCTTTATAAGTAAAAAGATTGATGAAAATGAATAACCAAGTGTTTTAATTGACATCAGAAGATCAAACCAATAAACCCTGAGAACATAGAAAAAAGATAAATAAAGATATGAGCAGAACTTAATACCAGAGAAAACGTATAATATTCAGGTGAGGTAGTAAGTCCAAAGAATATTCTTTGAAAAGATTTAAAAGACACACTTTGATTAAGGAAAACAAATAAAAGTAAAGAATATACAGAAAGAATCAGGACAAAGTTATAGCAGAGAATATATGAAATGCCAGTAAATTTGAAAATTTCTGTAAAGTGGACCATTTCCTAGCTCCTACAGTTTACCAAAACTGACACAAGAGGAAATCATTTAAGGTCATCATGTCTGCCCTTGGCATTCTCGGAACGCCCTGGGCTCAGAATGCAGCATCTGTAGTCCATGGTAACCTGGGGAGAGTGGGCGGGTCTGAGGGAGGCTGGAACACTGCCCTCACGGAGGGAGTGGGTGTGGCCATCTCTGCTGTGACTGAACAAAGGGCAGGGGAGCATGGGGCCCTGGGCAGGGCCCTCAGAGCAAGGCAGGCCCAGTGGGGTGTCACAAGCATTTAGGCCCAGGCCATAGGGCGCCTTCTTTGTCTGCACAGCTGGCCAAACTCTCACTTTTCCACTGAGGCCACCAACTTATTTGAAGTGTGTGTGGAACCTGTCCACGCAGTATACCTCGCTGCACAGCTAACCATATGTCTGGGCATCGTAGCTTCCTGCCAGGTGACCGATGTTCACAGGAGAGATGATTCCCAGGTTCACACGCAGAGAGGCTCCTGCCCGGGCCACACGCCGCCCACTGCCCCTGCCCAAGATCGGGTGCCGAAAGCAGCCCTGTCTAAGTCCCCTACCCCTAGAGGGAGTATTGGACCAACACTTCTAGAAAACGGGGTCCTTGTGGGCAACTCATTGGAGGGACACAAATAAATCTTTGCCGACTTTTTGCTGAAACTTACGAGCGTTCACACCTAAGCCTTTTACAAGGTCAGCTGTTTAGCTAAACATGAGCTCATGATCTAAATTTACACAATAATGAAGAAATCATCTACAAAGGGAGACAATCAGCAAAAACAATCAATACCAGAATTAGATTCCCTAGGCCATCCGTCAGATGTTGGAATAATCAGGTGCTAGGCAGAAAATATACATAAACCTGGAAAAGAAACAAGGAACAAGGATGTTTTCAAAGACTGGTAGGGTCTCTAAAACATTTTTAAAGTACATGTCATTGATAAAGCTAAATACACAAAGGTTGTTTAATACAGCAAATTAAGCTGTGAGAAGAGTGAAGTTATGCTGTTTAGAAAACTATGGAACGTGAGATTTTCTGCCTAATTATATAAGATGATTTCTCTAAAAAATACACATTATTTCAAAGACTTATTGGCTGTGAAATAAGTTAAGGGTATTTCAAATGTCTTGTCTGCAAAGAAAGGTGAGATGTAGGGAGTCACAGAAAGCCGAGGGGAAAATATGTCAATATATACATAGCTATATGTTGAACTAAGCCTTAGGCCGGCAACAGTGTAGAGGAAAGGACCCTTAGAAACGTACAAGTAAGCTGGAATCTTTAAAAGTTCAAATCTTTATAAGTAAAAAGATTTATTAAGATGAATAACCAAGTGTTTTACTTGACATCAGAAAATCAAAACTATAAACCCTGAGAACATAGAAAAAAGATAAATAAAGATATGAGCAGAACTTAATACAACAGAAAACGTATAAAATTCAGGTGATTTAGTAAGTCCAAAGAATATTCTTTGAAAAGATTTAAAAGACACAGTTTGATCAAGGAAAACATAAACATAAGTAAAGAATATGCAGAAAGAATCAGGACAATGTTATAGCAGAGAATATATGAAATGCCAGTAAACTTGAACATTTCTGTAAAGCGGACCATTTCCCAGCTGCTACAGTTTACGAAAACTGACACAAGAGGAAATCATTTAAGGTCATCATGTCTGCCCTTGGCATTCTCGGAACGCCCTGGCCTCAGAATGCAGCATCTGTAGTCCATGGTAACCTGCGGAGAGGGGGCGTGGCTGAGGGAGGCTGGAAGACTGCCCTCACTGAGGGAGTGGGTGTGGCCATCCCTGCTGTGACTGAACAAAGGGCAGGGGAGCAGGGGGCCCAGGGCAGGGCCCTCAGAGCCCGGGAGACCCAGTGGGGTGTCACAAGCATTTAGGCCCAGGCCAAAGGGCGCCTTCTTTGTCTGCACAGCTGCCCAAACTCTCACCTTTCCACTCAGGCCGCCCTCGTACTTGAAGTGTGTGTGGAACCTGTCTGCGCAGTACACCTCGCTGCACAGCTAACCATATGTCAGGGCATCGTAGCTTCCTGCCAGGTGACCGAAGTTCGCAGGCAAATGGGTCCCTGGGACACATGCGGAGAGGCTCCTGCCCGGGCCACAGGCCGCACACTGGCCCTGCCCCAGATCGAAGGCTGAAAAGCAGCCATGTCTGAGTCCAATGCCTCTCGAAGGAGTATTGGACCAACACTTGTAGAAAACGGGGTCCTTGCGGGCAACTGATTGGAGGGACACAAATAAATCTTTGCCGACTTTCTGCTGAAGCGTACCAGCGTTCACACCTAAGCCTCTTACTAGGTCAGCTGTTTAGTTAAACATGAGCTCATGATCTAAATTTACACAATATTGAAGAAATCAGCTACAAAGTGAGACAATCAGCAAAAACAATCAATACCAGAATGAGATTCCCTAGGCCATCCATCTGATGTTGGAATAATCAGGTGCAAGGCAGAAAATATACATAAAACTGGAACTGAAACAAGGAACAAGGAGGTTTTCAAAGGCTGGTAGGATCTCTAAAACATTTTTAAAGTACATGTCATTGATAAACCTAAATACTCAAAGGTTGTTTAATACCACAGATTAAGCATTGAGAAGAGTGAAATTATGCTGTTTTGAAAACTATGGCAGGTGAGATTTTCTGCCTAATTATGTCAGAAGATTTCTCTAAAAAATAGACATTATTTCAAAGACTTATTGGCTGTGAAATAAGTTAAGTGTATTTCAAATGGCTTGTCTGCAAAGAAAGGTGAGATGTAGGGAATCACAGAAAGTCGAGGGGAAAATGTCAATATATACATTGCTATATGGTGAACTAAGCCTTAGGCCAGCCACAATGTAGAGGACCTGACCCTTAGAAACTTAAAAGTGAGCTGGATCTTTTTTTTTTTTTTTTTTTGCGTTACGCGGGCCTCTCACTGTTGTGGCCTCTCCCCTTGCGGAGCGCAGGCTCCGGACACACAGGCTCAGCGGCCATGGCTCACGGGCCTAGCCCCTCTGCGGCATGTGGGATCTTCCCGGACCGGGGCACGAACCCGTGTCCCCTGCATCGGCAGGCGGACTCTCAACCACTGCGCCACCAGGGAAGCCCGAGCTGGAATATTTAAAAGTTCAAATCTTTATAAGTAAAAAGATTGATGAAAATGAATAACCAAGTGTTTTAATTGACATCAGAAGATCAAAACAATAAACCCTGAGAACATAGAAAAAAGATAAAGATAGATATGAGCAGAACTTAATACCACAGAAAACGTATAAAATTCAGGTGAGGTAGTAAGTCCAAAGAATATTCTTTGAAAAGATTTAAAAGACACATTTTGATTAAGGAAAGCACAAACATAATTAAAGAATATATAGAAAGAATCAGGACAATGTTATAGCAGAGAATATATGAAATGCCAGTAAATTTGAACATTTCTGTAAAGTGGACCATTTCCTAGCTCCTACAGTTTACCAAAACTGACACAAGAGGAAATCATTTAAGGTCATCATGTCTGCCCTTGGCATTCTCGGAACGCCCTGGCCTCAGAATGCAGCATCTGTAGTCCATGGTAACCTGTGGAGAGTGGGCGGGGCTGAGGGAGGCTGGAACACTGCCCTCACGGAGGGAGTGGGTGTGGCCATCTCTGCTGTGACTGAACAAAGGGCAGGGGAGCAGGGGGCCCAGGGCAGGACCCTCAGAGCAAGGCAGGCCCAGTGGGGTGTCACAAGCATTTAGGCCCAGGCCAAAGGGCGCCTTCTTTGTCTGCACAGCTGCCCAAACTCTCACCTTTCCACTCAGGCCGCCCTCTTATTTGAAGAGTGTTTGGAACCTCTCCACCCAGTATACCTCGCTGCACAGCTAACAATAGGTCTGGGCATCGTAGCTTCCTGCCAGGTGACCGAAGTTCGCAGGAGAGATGATTCCCAGGTTCACACGCAGAGAGGCTACTTCCCGGGCCACACGCCGCCCACTGCCCCCGCCCAAGTTCGGGGGCCGAAAGCAGCCCTGTCTAAGTCCCCTACCCCTAGAGGGAGTATTGGACCAACACTTCTAGAAAACGGGGTCCTTGCGGGCAACTCATTGGAGGGACACAAATAAATCTTTGCCGACATTTTGCTGAAACTTACCAGCGTTCACACCTAAGCCTCTTACAAGGTCAGCTGTTTAGCTAAACATGAGCTCATGATCTAAATTTACACAAAATTGATGAAATCAGCTACAAAGGGAGACAATCAGCAAAAACAATCAATACCAGAATGAGATTCCCTAGGCCATCCATCTGATGTTGGAATAATCAGGTGCAAGGCAGAAAATATACATAAACCTGGAACTGAAACAAGGAACAAGGAAGTTTTCAAAGGCTGGTAGGATCTCTAAAACATTTTTAAAGTACATGTCATTGATAAACCTAAATACTCAAAGGTTGTTTAATACCACAGATTAAGCATTGAGAAGAGTGAAATTATGCTGTTTTGAAAACTATGGCAGGTGAGATTTTCTGCCTAATTATGTCAGAAAATTTCTCTATAAATAGACATTATTTCAAAGACTTATTGGCTGTGAAATAAGTTAAGTGTATTTCAAATGGCTTGTCTGCAAAGAAAGGTGAGATGTAGGGAATCACAGAAAGTCGAGGGGAAAATGTCAATATATACATTGCTATATGGTGAACTAAGCCTTAGGCCAGCCACAATGTAGAGGACCTGACCCTTAGAAACTTATAAGTGAGCTGGAATCTTTAAATGTTCAAATCTTTATAAGTAAAAAGATTGATGAAAATGAATAACCAAGTGTTTTAATTGACATCAGAAGATCAAAACAATAAACCCTGAGAACATAGATAAAAGATAAAGATAGATATTAGCAGAACTTAATACCACAGAAAACGTATAAAATTCAGGTGAGGTAGTAAGTCCAAAGAATATTCTTTGAAAAGATTTAAAAGACACACTTTGATTAAGGAAAGCACAAACATAATTAAAGAATATATAGAAAGAATCAGGACAATGTTATAGCAGAGAATATATGAAATGCCAGTAAATTTGAACATTTCTGTAAAGTGGACCATTTCCTAGCTTCTACAGTTTACCAAAACTGACACAAGAGGAAATCATTTAAGGTCATCAGGTCTGCCCTTGGCATTCTCGGAACGCCCTGGCCTCAGAATGCAGCATCTGTAGTCCATGGTAACCTGTGGAGAGTGGGCGGGACTGAGGGAGGCTGGAACACTGCCCTCACGGAGGGAGTGGGTGTGGCCATCTCTGCTGTGACTGAACAAAGGGCAGGGGAGCAGGGGGCCCAGGGCAGGGCCCTCAGAGCAAGGCAGGCCCAGTGGGGTGTCACAAGCATTTAGGCCCAGGCCAAAGGGCGCCTTCTTTGTCTGCACAGCTGGCCAAACTCTCACTTTTCCACTGAGGCCACCCACTTATTTGAAGTGTGTGTGGAACCTGTCCACGCAGTATACCTCGCTGCACAGCTAACCATAGGTCTGGGCATCGTAGCTTCCTGCCAGGTGACCGAAGTTCGCAGGAGAGATGATTCCCAGGTTCACACGCAGAGAGGCTCCTGCCCGGGCCACACGCCGCCCACTGCCCAAGCCCAAGATCGTGGGCCGAAAGCAGCCATGTCTAAGTCCCCAACCCCTAGAGGGAGTATTGGACCAACACTTCTAGAAAACGGGGTCCTTGTGGGCAACTCATTGGAGGGACACAAATAAATCTTTGCCGACTTTTTGCTGAAACTTACCAGCGTTCACACCTAAGCCTTTTACAAGGTAAGCTCTTTAGCTAAACATGAGCTCATGACCTAAATTTACACAATAATGAAGAAATCAGCTACAAAGGGAGACAATCAGCAAAAACAATCAATACCAGAATTAGATTCCCTAGGCCATCCGTCAGATGTTGGAATAATCAGGTGCTAGGCAGAAAATATACATAAACCTGGAAAAGAAACAAGGAACAAGGAGGTTTTCAAAGACTGGTAGGATCTCTAAAACATTTTTAGAGTACATGTCATTGATAAAGCTAAATATTCAAAGGTTGTTTAATACAACAAATTAAGCAGTGAGAAGAGTGAAATTATGCTGTTTAGAAAACTATGGAAGGTGAGATTTTCTGCCTAATTATATAACATGATTTCTCTAAAAAATTCACATTATTTCAAAGACTTATTGGCTGTGAAATAAGTTAAGGGCATTTCAAATGTCTTGTCTGCAAAGAAATGTGAGATGTAGGGAATCACAGAAAGCCGAGGGGATAATATGTCAATATATACATTGCTATATGGTGAACTAAGCCTTAGGCCGGCAACAGTGTAGAGGAATGGACCCTTAGAAACGTACAAGGAAGCTGGAATCTTTAAAAGTTCAAATCTTTATAAGTAAAAAGATTTATTAAAAATAATAACCAAGTGTTTTACTTGACATCAGAAAATCAAAACAATAAACCCTGAGAACATAGAAAAAAGATAAATAAAGATATGAGCAGAACTTAATACAACAGAAAACGTATAAAATTTAGGTGGTTTAGTAAGTCCAAAGAATATTCTTTGAAAAGATTTAAAAGACACACTTTGATTAAGGAAAACAAAAAAAAGTAAATAATATACAGAAAGAATCAGGACAATGTTATAGCAGAGAATATATGAATTGCCAGTAAATTTGAATATTTCTGTAAAGTGGACCATTTCCTAGCTCCTAAACTTTACCAAAACTGACACAAGAGGAAATCATTTAATGTCATCATGTCTGCCCTTGGCATTCTCGGAACGCCCTGGCCTCAGAATGCAGCATCTCTAGTCCATGGTAACCTGCGGAGAGGGGGCGTTGCTGAGGGAGGTTGGAAGACTGCCCTCACTGAGGGAGTGGGTGTGGTCATCTCTGCTGTGACTGAACAAAGGGCAGGGGAGCAGGGTGCCCAGGGCAGGGCCCTCATAGCCCGGCAGACCCAGTGGGGTGTCACAAGCATTTAGGCCCAGGCCAAAGGGCGCTTTCTTTGTCTGCACAGCTGCCCAAACTCTCACCTTTCCACTCAGGCCGCCCTCTTATTTGAAGAGTGTTGGGTACCTGTCCGCGCAGTACACCTCGCTGCACAGCTAACCATAGGTCAAGGCATCGTAGCTTCCTGCCAGGTGACTGAAGTTCGCAGGCAAATGGGTCCCTGGGACACATGCGGAGAGGCTCCTGCCCGGGCCACAGGCCGCCCACTGGCCCTGCCCCAGATCGAAGGCTGAAAAGCAGCCATGTCTGAGTCCACTGCCTCTCGAAGGAGTATTGGACCAACACTTGTAGAAATCGGGGTTCTTGCGGGCAACTCATTGGAGGGACACAAATAAATCTTTGCCGACTTTTTGCTGATACTTACGAGCGTTCACACATAAGCCTCTTACAAGGTCAGCTGTTTAGCTAAACATGAGCTCATGATCTAAATTTAAACAAAATTGAAGAAATCAGCTACAAAGGGAGACAATCAGCAAAAACAATCAATACCAGAATGAGATTCCCTAGGCCATCCATCTGATGTTGGAATAATCAGGTGAAAGGCAGAAAATATACATAAAACTGGAACTGAAAGAAGGAACAAGGAGGTTTTCAAAGGCTGGTAGGATCTCTAAAACATTTTTAAAGTACATTTCGTTGATAAACCTAAATACTCAAAGGTTGTTTAATACCACAGATTAAGCATTGAGAAGAGTGAAATTATGCTGTTTTCAAAACTATGGCAGGTGAGATTTTCTGCCTAATTATATAAGAAGATTTCTCTAAAAAATAGACATTATTTCAAAGACTTATTGGCTGTGAAATAAGTTAAGTGTATTTCAAATGGCTTGTCTGCAAAGAAAGGTGAGATGTAGGGAATCACAGAAAGTCGAGGGGAAAATGTCAATATATACATTGCTATATGGTGAACTAAGCCTTAGGCCAGCCACAATGTAGAGGACCTGACCCTTAGAAACTTGAAAGTGAGCTGGAATCTTTAAAAGTTCAAATCTTTATATGTAAAAAGATTGATGAAAATGAATAACCAAGTGTTTTAATTGACATCAGAAGATCAAAACAATAAACCCTGAGAACATAGAGAAAAGATAAATAAAGATATGAGCAGAACTTAATACCACAGAAAACGTATAAAATTCAGGTGAGGTAGTAAGTCCAAAGAATATTCTTTGAAAAGATTTAATAGACACACTTTGATTAAGGAAAGCACAAACATAATTAAAGAATATATAGAAAGAATCAGGACAATGTTATAGCAGAGAATATATGAAATGCCAGTAAATTTGAACATTTCTGTAAAGTGGACCATTTCCTAGCTCCTACAGTTTAACAAAACTGACACAAGAGGAAATCATTTAAGGTCATCATGTCTGCCCTTGGCATTCTCGGAACGCCCTGGCCTCAGAATGCAGCATCTGTAGTCCATGGTAACCAGTGGAGAGTGGGCGGGTCTGAGGGAGGCTGGAACACTGCCCACACGGAGGGAGTGGGTGTGGCCATCTCTGCTGTGACTGAACAAAGGGCAGGGGAGCATGGGGCCCAGGGCAGGACCCTCAGAGCAAGGCAGGCCCAGTGGGGTGTCGCAAGCATTTAGGCACAGGCCATAGGGCGCCTTCTTTGTCTGCACAGCTGGCCAAACTCTCACTTTTCCACTCAGGCCACCCACTTATTTGAAGTGTGTGTGGAACCTGTCCACGCAGTATACCTCGCTGCACAGCTAACCATAGGTCTGGGCATCGTAGCTTCCTGCCAGGTGACCGAAGTTCGCAGGAGAGATGATTCCCAGGTTCACACGCAGAGAGGCTCCTGCCCGGGCCACACGCCGCCCACTGCCCCTGCCCAAGATCGGGGGCCGAAAGCAGCCCTGTCTAAGTCCCCTACCCCTAGAGGGAGTATTGGACCAACACTTCTAGAAAACGGGGTCCTTGCGGGCAACTCATTGGAGGGACACAAATAAATCTTTGCCGACATTTTGCTGATACTTACGAGCGTTCACACATAAGCCTTTTACAAGGTCAGCTGTTTAGCTAAGCATGAGCTCATGACCTAAATTTACACAATAATGAAGAAATCAGCTACAAAGGGAGACAATCAGCAAAAACAATCAATACCAGAATTAGATTCCCTAGGCCATCCGTCAGATGTTGGAATAATCAGGTGCTAGGCAGAAAATATACATAAACCTGGAAAAGAAACAAGGAACAAGGATGTTTTCAAAGACTGGTAGGGTCTCTAAAACATTTTTAAAGTACATGTCATTGATAAAGCTAAATACACAATGGTTGTTTAATACAGCAAATTAAGCATTGAGAAGAGTGAAATTATGCTGTTTTGAAAACTATGGCAGGTGAGATTTTCTGCCTAATTATATAAGAAGATTTCTCTAAAAAATAGACATTATTTCAAAAACTTATTGGCTGTGAAATAAGTTAAGTGTATTTCAAATGGCTTGTCTGCAAAGAAAGGTGAGATGTAGGGAATCACAGAAAGTCGAGGGGAAAATGTTAATATATACATTGCTATATGGTGAACTAAGCCTTAGGCCAGCCACAATGTAGAGGACCTGACCCTTAGAAACTTATAAGTGAGCTGGAATCTTTAAAAGTTCAAATCTTTATAAGTAAAAAGATTTATTAAAATGAATAACCAAGTGTTTTACTTGACATCAGAAAATCAAAACTATAAACCCTGAGAACATAGAAAAAAGATAAATAAAGATATGAGCAGTACTTAATACAACAGAAAACGTATAAAATTCAGGTGATTTAGTAAGTCCAAAGAATATTCTTTGAAAAGATTTAAAAGACACACTTTGATTAAGGAAAACATAAACATAAGTAAAGAATATGCAGAAAGAATCAGGACAATGTTATAGCAGAGAATATATGAAATGCCAGTAAACTTGAACATTTCTGTAAAGCGGACCATTTCCTAGCTGCTACAGTTTACGAAAACTGACACAAGAGGAAATCATTTAATGTCATCATGTCTGCCCTTGGCATTCTCGGAACGCCCTGGCCTCAGAATGCAGCATCTGTAGTCCATGGTAACCTGCGGAGAGGGTGCGTGGCTGAGGGAGTTTGGAAGCCTGCCCTCACTGAGGGAGTGGGTGTGGCCATTTCTACTGTGACTGAACAAAGGGCAGGGGAGCAGGGGGCCCAGGGCAGGGCCCTCAGAGCCCGGCAGACCCAGTGGGGTGTCACAAGCATTTAGGCCCAGGCCAAAGGGCGCCTTCTTTGTCTGCACAGCTGCCCAAACTCTCACCTTTCCACTCAGGCCGCCCTCGTACTTGAAGTGTGTGTGGAACCTGTCCGCGCAGTACACCTCGCTGCACAGCTAACCATATGTCAGGGCATCGTAGCTTCCTGCCAGGTGACCGAAGTTCGCAGGCAAATGGGTCCCTGGGACACATGCGGAGAGTCTCCTGCCCGGGCCACAGGCCGCCCACTGGCCCTGCCCCAGATCGAAGGCTGAAAAGCAGCCATGTCTGAGTCCACTGCCTCTCGAAGGAGTATTGGACCAACACTTGTAGAAAACGGGGTCCTTGCGGGCAACTCATTGGAGGGACACAAATAAATCTTTGCCGACTTTCTGCTGAAGCGTACCAGCGTTCACACCTAAGCCTCTTACAAGGTCAGCTGTTTAGCTAAACATGAGTTCATGATCTAAATTTAAACAATATTGAAGTAATCAGCTACAAAATGAGACAATCAGCAAAAACAATCAATACCAGAATGAGATTCCCTAGGCCATCCATCTGATGTTGGAATAATCAGGTGCAAGGCAGAAAATATACATAAAACTGGAACTGAAAGAAGGAACAAGGAGGTTTTCAAAGGCTGGTAGGATCTCTAAAACATTTTTAAAGTACATGTCATTGATAAACCTAAATACTCAAAGGTTGTTTAATACCACAGATTAAGCATTGAGAAGAGTGAAATTATGCTGTTTTGAAAACTATGGCAGGTGAGATTTTCTGCCTAATTATGTCAGAAGATTTCTCTAAAAAATAGACATTATTTCAAAGACTTATTGGCTGTGAAATAAGTTAAGTGTATTTCAAATGGCTTGTCTGCAAAGAAAGGTGAGATGTAGGGAATCACAGAAAGTCGAGGGGAAAATGTCAATATATACATTGCTATATGGTGAACTAAGCCTTAGGCCAGCCACAATGTAGAGGACCTGACCCTTAGAAACTTGAAAGTGAGCTGGAATCTTTAAAAGTTCAAATCTTTATATGTAAAAAGATTGATGAAAATGAATAACCAAGTGTTTTAATTGACATCAGAAGATCAAAACAATAAACCCTGAGAACATAGAGAAAAGATAAATAAAGATATGAGCAGAACTTAATACCACAGAAAACGTATAAAATTCAGGTGAGGTAGTAAGTCCAAAGAATATTCTTTGAAAAGATTTAAAAGACACACTTTGATTAAGGAAAACAAAAAAAAGTAAAGAATATACAGAAAGAATCAGGACAATGTTATAGCAGAGAATATATGAAATGCCAGTAAATTTGAATATTTCTGTACAGTGGACCATTTCCTAGCTCCTACAGTTTACCAAAACTGACACAAGAGGAAATCATTTAAGGTCATCATGTCTGCCCTTGGCATTCTCGGAATGCCCTGGCCTCAGAATGCAGCATCTGTAGTCCATGGTAACCAGTGGAGAGTGGGCGGGTCTGAGGGAGGCTGGAACACTGCCCACACGGAGGGAGTGGGTGTGGCCATCTCTGCTGTGACTGAACAAAGGGCAGGGGAGCATGGGGCCCAGGGCAGGACCCTCAGAGCAAGGCAGGCCCAGTGGGGTGTCGCAAGCATTTAGGCACAGGCCATAGGGCGCCTTCTTTGTCTGCACAGCTGGCCAAACTCTCACTTTTCCACTCAGGCCACCCACTTATTTGAAGTGGGTGTGGAACCTGTCCACGCAGTATACCTCGCTGCACAGCTAACCATAGGTCTGGGCATCGTAGCTTCCTGCCAGGTGACCGAAGTTCGCAGGAGAGATGATTCCCAGGTTCACACGCAGAGAGGCTCCTGCCCGGGCCACACGCCGCCCACTGCCCCTGCCCAAGATCGGGGGCCGAAAGCAGCCCTGTCTAAGTCCCCTACCCTTAGAGGGAGTATTGGACCAACACTTCTAGAAAACGGGGTCCTTGTGGGCAACTCATTGGAGGGACACAAATAAATCTTTGCCGACATTTTGCTGATACTTACGAGCGTTCACACATAAGCCTTTTACAAGGTCAGCTGTTTAGCTAAGCATGAGCTCATGACCTAAATTTACACAATAATGAAGAAATCAGCTACAAAGGGAGACAATCAGCAAAAACAATCAATACCAGAATTAGATTCCCTAGGCCATCCGTCAGATGTTGGAATAATCAGGTGCTAGGCAGAAAATATACATAAACCTGGAAAAGAAACAAGGAACAAGGATGTTTTCAAAGACTGGTAGGGTCTCTAAAACATTTTTAAAGTACATGTCATTGATAAACCTAAATACACAATGGTTGTTTAATACAGCAAATTAAGCATTGAGAAGAGTGAAATTATGCTGTTTTGAAAACTATGGCAGGTGAGATTTTCTGCCTAATTATATAAGAAGATTTCTCTAAAAAATAGACATTATTTCAAAGACTTATTGGCTGTGAAATAAGTTAAGTGTATTTCAAATGGCTTGTCTGCAAAGAAAGGTGAGATGTAGGGAATCACAGAAAGTCGAGGGGAAAATGTCAATATATACATTGCTATATGGTGAACTAAGCCTTAGGCCAGCCACAATGTAGAGGACCTGACCCTTAGAAACTTATAAGTGAGCTGGAATCTTTAAAAGTTCAAATCTTTATAAGTAAAAAGATTTATTAAAATGAATAACCAAGTGTTTTACTTGACATCAGAAAATCAAAACTATAAACCCTGAGAACATAGAAAAAAGATAAATAAAGATATGAGCAGTACTTAATACATCAGAAAACGTATAAAATTCAGGTGATTTAGTAAGTCCAAAGAATATTCTTTGAAAAGATTTAAAAGACACACTTTGATTAAGGAAAACATAAACATAAGTAAAGAATATGCAGAAAGAATCAGGACAATGTTATAGCAGAGAATATATGAAATGCCAGTAAACTTGAACATTTCTGTAAAGCGGACCATTTCCTAGCTGCTACAGTTTACGAAAACTGACACAAGAGGAAATCATTTAATGTCATCATGTCTGCCCTTGGCATTCTCGGAACGCCCTGGCCTCAGAATGCAGCATCTGTAGTCCATGGTAACCTGCGGAGAGGGTGCGTGGCTGAGGGAGTTTGGAAGCCTGCCCTCACTGAGGGAGTGGGTGTGGCCATTTCTACTGTGACTGAACAAAGGGCAGGGGAGCAGGGGGCCCAGGGCAGGGCCCTCAGAGCCCGGCAGACCCAGTGGGGTGTCACAAGCATTTAGGCCCAGGCCAAAGGGCGCCTTCTTTGTCTGCACAGCTGCCCAAACTCTCACCTTTCCACTCAGGCCGCCCTCGTACTTGAAGTGTGTGTGGAACCTGTCCGCGCAGTACACCTCGCTGCACAGCTAACCATATGTCAGGGCATCGTAGCTTCCTGCCAGGTGACCGAAGTTCGCAGGCAAATGGGTCCCTGGGACACATGCGGAGAGTCTCCTGCCCGGGCCACAGGCCGCCCACTGGCCCTGCCCCAGATCGAAGGCTGAAAAGCAGCCATGTCTGAGTCCACTGCCTCTCGAAGGAGTATTGGACCAACACTTGTAGAAAACGGGGTCCTTGCGGGCAACTCATTGGAGGGACACAAATAAATCTTTGCCGACTTTCTGCTGAAGCGTACCAGCGTTCACACCTAAGCCTCTTACAAGGTCAGCTGTTTAGCTAAACATGAGTTCATGATCTAAATTTAAACAATATTGAAGTAATCAGCTACAAAATGAGACAATCAGCAAAAACAATCAATACCAGAATGAGATTCCCTAGGCCATCCATCTGATGTTGGAATAATCAGGTGCAAGGCAGAAAATATACATAAAACTGGAACTGAAAGAAGGAACAAGGAGGTTTTCAAAGGCTGGTAGGATCTGTAAAACATTTTTAAAGTACATGTCATTGATAAACCTAAATACTCAAAGGTTGTTTAATACCACAGATTAAGCATTGAGAAGAGTGAAATTATGCTGTTTTGAAAACTATGGCAGGTGAGATTTTCTGCCTAATTATGTCAGAAGATTTCTCTAAAAAATAGACATTATTTCAAAGACTTATTGGCTGTGAAATAAGTTAAGTGTATTTCAAATGGCTTGTCTGCAAAGAAAGGTGAGATGTAGGGAATCACAGAAAGTCGAGGGGAAAATGTCAATATATACATTGCTATATGGTGAACTAAGCCTTAGGCCAGCCACAATGTAGAGGACCTGACCCTTAGAAACTTAAAAGTGAGCTGGAATCTTTAAAAGTTCAAATCTTTATAAGTAAAAAGATTGATGAAAATGAATAACCAAGTGTTTTAATTGACATCAGAAGATCAAAACAATAAACCCTGAGAACATAGAAAAAAGATAAAGATAGATATGAGCAGAACTTAATACCACAGAAAACGTATAAAATTCAGGTGAGGTAGTAAGTCCAAAGAATATTCTTTGAAAAGATTTAAAAGTCACACTTTGATTAAGGAAAGCACAAACATAATTAAAGAATATATAGAAAGAATCAGGACAATGTTATAGCAGAGAATATATGAAATGCCAGTAAATTTGAACATTTCTGTAAAGTGGACCGTTTCCTAGCTCCTACAGTTTACCAAAACTGACACAAGAGGAAATCATTTAAGGTCATCATGTCTGCCCTTGGCATTCTCGGAACGCCCTGGCCTCAGAATGCAGCATCTGTAGTCCATGGTAACCTGTGGAGAGTGGGCGGGGCTGAGGGAGGCTGGAACACTGCCCTCACGGAGGGAGTCGGTGTGGCCATCTCTGCTGTGACTGAACAAAGGGCAGGGGAGCAGGGGGCCCAGGGCAGGGCCCTCAGAGCAAGGCAGGCTCAGTGGGGTGTCACAAGCATTTAGGCCCAGGCCAAAGGGCGCCTTCTTTGTCTGCACAGCTGGCCAAACTCTCACTTTTCCACTGAGGCCACCCACTTATTTGAAGTGTGTGTGGAACCTGTCCACGCAGTATACCTCGCTGCACAGCTAACCATAGGTCTGGGCATCGTAGCTTCCTGCCAGGTGACCGAAGTTCGCAGGAGAGATGATTCCCAGGTTCACACGCAGAGAGGCTCCTGCCCGGGCCACACGCCGCCCACTGCCCAAGCCCAAGATCGGGGGCCGAAAGCAGCCCTGTCTAAGTCCCCTACCTCTAGAGGGAGTATTGGACCAACACTTCTAGAAAACGGGGTCCTTGTGGGCAACTCATTGGAGGGACACAAATAAATCTTTGCCGACTTTTTGCTGAAACTTACGAGCGTTCACACCTAAGCCTTTTACAAGGTCAGCTGTTTAGCTAAACATGAGCTCATGACCTAAATTTACACAATAATGAAGAAATCAGCTACAAAGGGAGACAATCAGCAAAAACAATCAATACCAGAATTAGATTCCCTAGGCCATCCGTCAGATGTTGGAATAATCAGGTGCTAGGCAGAAAATATACATAAAACTGGAAAAGAAACAAGGAACAAGGATGTTTTCAAAGACCGGTAGGATCTCTAAAACATTTTTAGAGTACATGTCATTGATAAAGCTAAATACTCAAAGGTTGTTTAATACAGCAAATTAAGCTGTGAGAAGAGTGAAGTTATGCTGTTTAGAAAACTGTGGAACGTGAGATTTTCTGCCTAATTATATAAGATGATTTCTCTAAAAAATACACATTATTTCAAAGACTTATTGGCTGTGAAATAAGTTAAGGGTATTTCAAATGTCTTGTCTGCAAAGAAAGGTGAGATGTAGGGAATCACAGAAAGCCGAGGGGATAATATGTCAATATATACATAGCTATATGTTGATCTAAGCCTTAGGCCGGCAACAGTGTAGAGGAATGGACCCTTAGAAACGTACAAGTAAGCTGGAATCTTTAAAAGTTCAAATCTTTATAAGTAAAAAGATTTATTAAAATGAATAACCAAGTGTTTTACTTGACATCAGAAAATCAAAACTATAAACCCTGAGAACATAGAAAAAAGATAAATAAAGATATGAGCAGTACTTAATACAACAGAAAACGTATAAAATTCAGGTGATTTAGTAAGTCCAAAGAATATTCTTTGAAAAGATTTAAAAGACACACTTTGATTAAGGAAAACATAAACATAAGTAAAGAATATGCAGAAAGAATCAGGACAATGTTATAGCAGAGAATATATGAAATGCCAGTAAACTTGAACATTTCTGTAAAGCGGACCATTTCCTAGCTGCTACAGTTTACGAAAACTGACACAAGAGGAAATCATTTAAGGTCATCATGTCTGCCCTTGGCATTCTCGGAATGCACTGGCCTCAGAATGCAGCATCTGTAGTCCATGGTAACCTGCGGAGAGGGGGCGTGGCTGAGGGAGGTTGGAAGCCTGCCCTCACTGAGGGAGTGGGTGTGGCCATCTCTGCTGTGACTGAACAAAGGGCAGGGGAGCAGGGGGCCCAGGGCCGGGCCCTCAGAGCCCGGCAGTCCCAGTGGGGTGTCACAAGCATTTAGGCCCAGGCCAAAGGGCGCCTTCTTTGTCTGCACAGCTACACAAACTCTCACCATTCCACTCAGGCCGCCCTCGTACTTGAAGTGTGTGTGGAACCTGTCCGCGCAGTACACCTCGCTGCACAGCTAACCATATGTCAGGGCATCGTAGCTTCCTGCCAGGTGACCGAAGTTCGCAGGCAAATGGGTCCCTGGGACACATGCGGAGAGTCTCCTGCCCGGGCCACAGGCCGCCCACTGGCCCTGCCCCAGATCGAAGGCTGAAAAGCAGCCATGTCTGAGTCCACTGCCTCTCGAAGGAGTATTGGACCAACACTTGTAGAAAACGGGGTCCTTGTGGGCAACTCATTGGAGGGACACAAATAAATCTTTGCCGACTTTCTGCTGAAGCGTACCAGCGTTCACACCTAAGCCTCTTACAAGGTCAGCTGTTTAGCTAAACATGAGCTCATGATCTAAATTTAAACAATATTGAAGAAATCAGCTACAAAGTGAGACAATCAGCAAAAACAATCAATACCAGAATGAGATTCCCTAGGCCATCCATCTGATGTTGGAATAATCAGGTGCAAGGCAGAAAATATACATAAAACTTGAACTGAAAGAAGGAACAAGGAGGTTTTCAAAGGCTGGTAGGATCTCTAAAACATTTTTAAAGTACATGTCATTGATAAACCTAAATACTCAAAGGTTGTTTAATACCACAGATTAAGCATTGAGAAGAGTGAAATTATGCTGTTTTCAAAACTATGGCAGGTGAGATTTTCTGCCTAATTATGTCAGAAGATTTCTCTAAAAAATAGACATTATTTCAAAGACTTATTGGCTGTGAAATAAGTTAAGTGTATTTCAAATGGCTTGTCTGCAAAGAAAGGTGAGATGTAGGGAATCACAGAAAGCCGAGGGGATAATATGTCAATATATACATAGCTATATGTTGATCTAAGCCTTAGGCCGGCAACAGTGTAGAGGAATGGACCCTTAGAAACGTACAAGTAAGCTGGAATCCTTAAAAGTTCAAATCTTTATAAGTAAAAAGATTTATTAAAATGAATAACCAAGTGTTTTACTTGACATCAGAAAATCAAAACTATAAACCCTGAGAACATAGAAAAAAGATAAATAAAGATATGAGCAGTACTTAATACAACAGAAAACGTATAAAATTCAGGTGATTTAGTAAGTCCAAAGAATATTCTTTGAAAAGATTTAAAAGACACACTTTGATTAAGGAAAACATAAACATAAGTAAAGAATATGCAGAAAGAATCAGGACAATGTTATAGCAGAGAATATATGAAATGCCAGTAAACTTGAACATTTCTGTAAAGCGGACCATTTCCTAGCTGCTACAGTTTACGAAAACTGACACAAGAGGAAATCATTTAAGGTCATCATGTCTGCCCTTGGCATTCTCGGAACGCCCTGGCCTCAGAATGCAGCATCTGTAGTACATGGTAACCTGCGGAGAGGGGGCGTGGCTGAGGGAGGTTGGAAGCCTGCCCTCACTGAGGGAGTGGGTGTGGCCATCTCTGCTGTGACTGAACAAAGGGCAGGGGAGCAGGGGGCCCAGGGCCGGGCCCTCAGAGCCCGGCAGACCCAGTGGGGTGTCACAAGCATTTAGGCCCAGGCCAAAGGGCGCCTTCTTTGTCTGCACAGCTGCCCAAACTCTCACCTTTCCACTCAGCCCGCCCTCGTACTTGAAGTGTGTGTGGAACCTGTCCGCACAGTACACCTCGCTGCACAGCTAACCATATGTCAGGGCATCGTAGCTTCCTGCCAGGTGACCGAAGTTCGCAGGCAAATGGGTCCCTGGGACACATGCGGAGAGTCTCCTGCCCGGGCCACAGGCCGCCCACTGGCCCTGCCCCTGATCGAAGGCTTAAAAGCAGCCATGTCTGAGTCCACTGCCTCTCGAAGGAGTATTGGACCAACACTTGTAGAAAACGGGGTCCTTGCGGGCAACTCATTGGAGGGACACAAAAAATCTTTGCCGACTTTCTGCTGAAGCGTACCAGCGTTCACACCTAAGCCTCTTACAAGGTCAGCTGTTTAGCTAAACATGAGCTGATGATCTAAATTTAAACAATATTGAAGAAATCAGCTACAAAGTGAGACAATCAGCAAAAACAATCAATACCAGAATGAGATTCCCTAGGCCATCCATCTGATGTTGGAATAATCAGGTGCAAGGCAGAAAATATACATAAAACTGGAACTGAAAGAAGGAACAAGGAGGTTTTCAAAGGCTGGTAGGATCTCTAAAACCTTTTTAAAGTACATGTCATTGATAAACCTAAATACTCAAAGGTTGTTTAATACCACAGATTAAGCATTGAGAAGAGTGAAATTATGCTGTTTTGAAAACTATGGCAGGTGAGATTTTCTGCCTAATTATGTCAGAAGATTTCTCTAAAAAATAGACATTATTTCAAAGACTTATTGGCTGTGAAATAAGTTAAGTGTATTTCAAATGGCTTGTCTGCAAAGAAAGGTGAGATGTAGGGAATCACAGAAAGTCGAGGGGAAAATGTCAATATATACATTGCTATATGGTGAACTAAGCCTTAGGCCAGCCACAATGTAGAGGACCTCACCCTTAGAAACTTAAAAGTGAGCTGGAATCTTTAAAAGTTCAAATCTTTATAAGTAAAAAGATTGATGAAAATGAATAACCAAGTGTTTTAATTGACATCAGAAGATCAAAACAATAAACCCTGAGAACATAGAAAAAAGATAAAGATAGATATGAGCAGAACTTAATACCACAGAAAACGTATAAAATTCAGGTGAGGTAGTAAGTCCAAAGAATATTCTTTGAAAAGATTTAAAAGACACACTTTGATTAAGGAAAGCACAAACATAATTAAAGAATATATAGAAAGAATCAGGACAATGTTATAGCAGAGAATATATGAAATGCCAGTAAATTTGAACATTTCTGTAAAGTGGACCATTTCCTAGCTCCTACAGTTTACCAAAACTGACACAAGAGGAAATCATTTAAGGTCATCATGTCTGCCCTTGACATTCTCGGAACGCCGTGGCCTCAGAATGCAGCATCTGTAGTCCATGGTAACCTGTGGAGAGTGGGCGGGGCTGAGGGAGGCTGGAACACTGCCCTCACGGAGGGAGTGGGTGTGGCCATCTCTGCTGTGACTGAACAAAGGGCAGGGGAGCAGGGGGCCCAGGGCAGGGCCCTCAGAGCAAGGCAGGCCCAGTGGTGTGTCACAAGCATTTAGGCCCAGGCCAAAGGGCGCCTTCTTTGTCTGCACAGCTGGCCAAACTCTCACTTTTCCACTGAGGCCACCCACTTATTTGAAGTGTGGGTGGAACCTGTCCACGCAGTATACCTCGCTGCACAGCTAACCATAGGTCTGGGCATCGTAGCTTCCTGCCAGGTGACCGAAGTTCGCAGGAGAGATGATTCCCAGGTTCACACGCAGAGAGGCTCCTGCCCGGGCCACACGCCGCCCACTGCCCCTGCCCAAGATCGGGGGCCGAAAGCAGCCCTGTCTAAGTCCCCTACCCCTAGAGGAGTATTTGACCAACACTTCTAGAAAACGGGGTCCTTGTGGGCAACTCATTGGAGGGACACAAATAAATCTTTGCCGACATTTTGCTGATACTTACGAGCGTTCACACATAAGCCTTTTACAAGGTCAGCTGTTTAGCTAAGCATGAGCTCATGACCTAAATTTACACAATAATGAAGAAATCAGCTACAAAGGGAGACAATCAGCAAAAACAATCAATACCAGAATTAGATTCCCTAGGCCATCCGTCAGATGTTGGAATAATCAGGTGCTAGGCAGAAAATATACATAAACCTGGAAAAGAAACAAGGAACAAGGATGTTTTCAAAGACTGGTAGGGTCTCTAAAACATTTTTAAAGTACATGTCATTGATAAAGCTAAATACACAATGGTTGTTTAATACAGCAAATTAAGCATTGAGAAGAGTGAAATTATGCTGTTTTGAAAACTATGGCAGGTGAGATTTTCTGCCTAATTATATAAGAAGATTTCTCTAAAAAATAGACATTATTTCAAAGACTTATTGGCTGTGAAATAAGTTAAGTGTATTTCAAATGGCTTGTCTGCAAAGAAAGGTGAGATGTAGGGAATCACAGAAAGTCGAGGGGAAAATGTCAATATATACATTGCTATATGGTGAACTAAGCCTTAGGCCAGCCACAATGTAGAGGACCTGACCCTTAGAAACTTATAAGTGAGCTGGAATCTTTAAAAGTTCAAATCTTTATAAGTAAAAAGATTTATTAAAATGAATAACCAAGTGTTTTACTTGACATCAGAAAATCAAAACTATAAACCCTGAGAACATAGAAAAAAGATAAATAAAGATATGAGCAGTACTTAATACAACAGAAAACGTATAAAATTCAGGTGATTTAGTAAGTCCAAAGAATATTCTTTGAAAAGATTTAAAAGACACACTTTGATTAAGGAAAACATAAACATAAGTAAAGAATATGCAGAAAGAATCAGGACAATGTTATAGCAGAGAATATATGAAATGCCAGTAAACTTGAACATTTCTGTAAAGCGGACCATTTCCTAGCTGCTACAGTTTACGAAAACTGACACAAGAGGAAATCATTTAATGTCATCATGTCTGCCCTTGGCATTCTCGGAACGCCCTGGCCTCAGAATGCAGCATCTGTAGTCCATGGTAACCTGCGGAGAGGGTGCGTGGCTGAGGGAGTTTGGAAGCCTGCCCTCACTGAGGGAGTGGGTGTGGCCATTTCTACTGTGACTGAACAAAGGGCAGGGGAGCAGGGGGCCCAGGGCAGGGCCCTCAGAGCCCGGCAGACCCAGTGGGGTGTCACAAGCATTTAGGCCCAGGCCAAAGGGCGCCTTTTTTGTCTGCACAGCTGCCCAAACTCTCACCTTTCCACTCAGGCCGCCCTCGTACTTGAAGTGTGTGTGGAACCTGTCCGCGCAGTACATCTCGCTGCACAGCTAACCATATGTCAGGGCATCGTAGCTTCCTGCCAGGTGACCGAAGTTCGCAGGCAAATGGGTCCCTGGGACACATGCGGAGAGTCTCCTGCCCGGGCCACAGGCCGCCCACTGGCCCTGCCCCAGATCGAAGGCTGAAAAGCAGCCATGTCTGAGTCCACTGCCTCTCGAAGGAGTATTGGACCAACACTTGTAGAAAACGGGGTCCTTGCGGGCAACTCATTGGAGGGACACAAATAAATCTTTGCCGACTTTCTGCTGAAGCGTACCAGCGTTCACACCTAAGCCTCTTACAAGGTCAGCTGTTTAGCTAAACATGAGTTCATGATCTAAATTTAAACAATATTGAAGTAATCAGCTACAAAATGAGACAATCAGCAAAAACAATCAATACCAGAATGAGATTCCCTAGGCCATCCATCTGATGTTGGAATAATCAGGTGCAAGGCAGAAAATATACATAAAACTGGAACTGAAAGAAGGAACAAGGAGGTTTTCAAAGGCTGGTAGGATCTGTAAAACATTTTTAAAGTACATGTCATTGATAAACCTAAATACTCAAAGGTTGTTTAATACCACAGATTAAGCATTGAGAAGAGTGAAATTATGCTGTTTTGAAAACTATGGCAGGTGAGATTTTCTGCCTAATTATGTCAGAAGATTTCTCTAAAAAATAGACATTATTTCAAAGACTTATTGGCTGTGAAATAAGTTAAGTGTATTTCAAATGGCTTGTCTGCAAAGAAAGGTGAGATGTAGGGAATCACAGAAAGTCGAGGGGAAAATGTCAATATATACATTGCTATATGGTGAACTAAGCCTTAGGCCAGCCACAATGTAGAGGACCTGACCCTTAGAAACTTAAAAGTGAGCTGGAATCTTTAAAAGTTCAAATCTTTATAAGTAAAAAGATTGATGAAAATGAATAACCAAGTGTTTTAATTGACATCAGAAGATCAAAACAATAAACCCTGAGAACATAGAAAAAAGATAAAGATAGATATGAGCAGAACTTAATACCACAGAAAACGTATAAAATTCAGGTGAGGTAGTAAGTCCAAAGAATATTCTTTGAAAAGATTTAAAAGTCACACTTTGATTAAGGAAAGCACAAACATAATTAAAGAATATATAGAAAGAATCAGGACAATGTTATAGCAGAGAATATATGAAATGCCAGTAAATTTGAACATTTCTGTAAGTGGACCGTTTCCTAGCTCCTACAGTTTACCAAAACTGACACAAGAGGAAATCATTTAAGGTCATCATGTCTGCCCTTGGCATTCTCGGAACGCCCTGGCCTCAGAATGCAGCATCTGTAGTCCATGGTAACCTGTGGAGAGTGGGCGGGGCTGAGGGAGGCTGGAACACTGCCCTCACGGAGGGAGTCGGTGTGGCCATCTCTGCTGTGACTGAACAAAGGGCAGGGGAGCAGGGGGCCCAGGGCAGGGCCCTCAGAGCAAGGCAGGCTCAGTGGGGTGTCACAAGCATTTAGGCCCAGGCCAAAGGGCGCCTTCTTTGTCTGCACAGCTGGCCAAACTCTCACTTTTCCACTGAGGCCACCCACTTATTTGAAGTGTGTGTGGAACCTGTCCACGCAGTATACCTCGCTGCACAGCTAACCATAGGTCTGGGCATCGTAGCTTCCTGCCAGGTGACCGAAGTTCGCAGGAGAGATGATTCCCAGGTTCACACGCAGAGAGGCTCCTGCCCGGGCCACACGCCGCCCACTGCCCAAGCCCAAGATCGGGGGCCGAAAGCAGCCCTGTCTAAGTCCCCTACCTCTAGAGGGAGTATTGGACCAACACTTCTAGAAAACGGGGTCCTTGTGGGCAACTCATTGGAGGGACACAAATAAATCTTTGCCGACTTTTTGCTGAAACTTACGAGCGTTCACACCTAAGCCTTTTACAAGGTCAGCTGTTTAGCTAAACATGAGCTCATGACCTAAATTTACACAATAATGAAGAAATCAGCTACAAAGGGAGACAATCAGCAAAAACAATCAATACCAGAATTAGATTCCCTAGGCCATCCGTCAGATGTTGGAATAATCAGGTGCTAGGCAGAAAATATACATAAAACTGGAAAAGAAACAAGGAACAAGGATGTTTTCAAAGACCGGTAGGATCTCTAAAACATTTTTAGAGTACATGTCATTGATAAAGCTAAATACTCAAAGGTTGTTTAATACAGCAAATTAAGCTGTGAGAAGAGTGAAGTTATGCTGTTTAGAAAACTGTGGAACGTGAGATTTTCTGCCTAATTATATAAGATGATTTCTCTAAAAAATACACATTATTTCAAAGACTTATTGGCTGTGAAATAAGTTAAGGGTATTTCAAATGTCTTGTCTGCAAAGAAAGGTGAGATGTAGGGAATCACAGAAAGCCGAGGGGATAATATGTCAATATATACATAGCTATATGTTGATCTAAGCCTTAGGCCGGCAACAGTGTAGAGGAATGGACCCTTAGAAACGTACAAGTAAGCTGGAATCTTTAAAAGTTCAAATCTTTATAAGTAAAAAGATTTATTAAAATGAATAACCAAGTGTTTTACTTGACATCAGAAAATCAAAACTATAAACCCTGAGAACATAGAAAAAAGATAAATAAAGATATGAGCAGTACTTAATACAACAGAAAACGTATAAAATTCAGGTGATTTAGTAAGTCCAAAGAATATTCTTTGAAAAGATTTAAAAGACACACTTTGATTAAGGAAAACATAAACATAAGTAAAGAATATGCAGAAAGAATCAGGACAATGTTATAGCAGAGAATATATGAAATGCCAGTAAACTTGAACATTTCTGTAAAGCGGACCATTTCCTAGCTGCTACAGTTTACGAAAACTGACACAAGAGGAAATCATTTAAGGTCATCATGTCTGCCCTTGGCATTCTCGGAATGCACTGGCCTCAGAATGCAGCATCTGTAGTCCATGGTAACCTGCGGAGAGGGGGCGTGGCTGAGGGAGGTTGGAAGCCTGCCCTCACTGAGGGAGTGGGTGTGGCCATCTCTGCTGTGACTGAACAAAGGGCAGGGGAGCAGGGGGCCCAGGGCCGGGCCCTCAGAGCCCGGCAGTCCCAGTGGGGTGTCACAAGCATTTAGGCCCAGGCCAAAGGGCGCCTTCTTTGTCTGCACAGCTACACAAACTCTCACCATTCCACTCAGGCCGCCCTCGTACTTGAAGTGTGTGTGGAACCTGTCCGCGCAGTACACCTCGCTGCACAGCTAACCATATGTCAGGGCATCGTAGCTTCCTGCCAGGTGACCGAAGTTCGCAGGCAAATGGGTCCCTGGGACACATGCGGAGAGTCTCCTGCCCGGGCCACAGGCCGCCCACTGGCCCTGCCCCAGATCGAAGGCTGAAAAGCAGCCATGTCTGAGTCCACTGCCTCTCGAAGGAGTATTGGACCAACACTTGTAGAAAACGGGGTCCTTGTGGGCAACTCATTGGAGGGACACAAATAAATCTTTGCCGACTTTCTGCTGAAGCGTACCAGCGTTCACACCTAAGCCTCTTACAAGGTCAGCTGTTTAGCTAAACATGAGCTCATGATCTAAATTTAAACAATATTGAAGAAATCAGCTACAAAGTGAGACAATCAGCAAAAACAATCAATACCAGAATGAGATTCCCTAGGCCATCCATCTGATGTTGGAATAATCAGGTGCAAGGCAGAAAATATACATAAAACTTGAACTGAAAGAAGGAACAAGGAGGTTTTCAAAGGCTGGTAGGATCTCTAAAACATTTTTAAAGTACATGTCATTGATAAACCTAAATACTCAAAGGTTGTTTAATACCACAGATTAAGCATTGAGAAGAGTGAAATTATGCTGTTTTCAAAACTATGGCAGGTGAGATTTTCTGCCTAATTATGTCAGAAGATTTCTCTAAAAAATAGACATTATTTCAAAGACTTATTGGCTGTGAAATAAGTTAAGTGTATTTCAAATGGCTTGTCTGCAAAGAAAGGTGAGATGTAGGGAATCACAGAAAGCCGAGGGGATAATATGTCAATATATACATAGCTATATGTTGATCTAAGCCTTAGGCCGGCAACAGTGTAGAGGAATGGACCCTTAGAAACGTACAAGTAAGCTGGAATCCTTAAAAGTTCAAATCTTTATAAGTAAAAAGATTTATTAAAATGAATAACCAAGTGTTTTACTTGACATCAGAAAATCAAAACTATAAACCCTGAGAACATAGAAAAAAGATAAATAAAGATATGAGCAGTACTTAATACAACAGAAAACGTATAAAATTCAGGTGATTTAGTAAGTCCAAAGAATATTCTTTGAAAAGATTTAAAAGACACACTTTGATTAAGGAAAACATAAACATAAGTAAAGAATATGCAGAAAGAATCAGGACAATGTTATAGCAGAGAATATATGAAATGCCAGTAAACTTGAACATTTCTGTAAAGCGGACCATTTCCTAGCTGCTACAGTTTACGAAAACTGACACAAGAGGAAATCATTTAAGGTCATCATGTCTGCCCTTGGCATTCTCGGAACGCCCTGGCCTCAGAATGCAGCATCTGTAGTACATGGTAACCTGCGGAGAGGGGGCGTGGCTGAGGGAGGTTGGAAGCCTGCCCTCACTGAGGGAGTGGGTGTGGCCATCTCTGCTGTGACTGAACAAAGGGCAGGGGAGCAGGGGGCCCAGGGCCGGGCCCTCAGAGCCCGGCAGACCCAGTGGGGTGTCACAAGCATTTAGGCCCAGGCCAAAGGGCGCCTTCTTTGTCTGCACAGCTGCCCAAACTCTCACCTTTCCACTCAGCCCGCCCTCGTACTTGAAGTGTGTGTGGAACCTGTCCACGCAGTACACCTCGCTGCACAGCTAACCATATGTCAGGGCATCGTAGCTTCCTGCCAGGTGACCGAAGTTCGCAGGCAAATGGGTCCCTGGGACACATGCGGAGAGTCTCCTGCCCGGGCCACAGGCCGCCCACTGGCCCTGCCCCTGATCGAAGGCTTAAAAGCAGCCATGTCTGAGTCCACTGCCTCTCGAAGGAGTATTGGACCAACACTTGTAGAAAACGGGGTCCTTGCGGGCAACTCATTGGAGGGACACAAAAAATCTTTGCCGACTTTCTGCTGAAGCGTACCAGCGTTCACACCTAAGCCTCTTACAAGGTCAGCTGTTTAGCTAAACATGAGCTGATGATCTAAATTTAAACAATATTGAAGAAATCAGCTACAAAGTGAGACAATCAGCAAAAACAATCAATACCAGAATGAGATTCCCTAGGCCATCCATCTGATGTTGGAATAATCAGGTGCAAGGCAGAAAATATACATAAAACTGGAACTGAAAGAAGGAACAAGGAGGTTTTCAAAGGCTGGTAGGATCTCTAAAACCTTTTTAAAGTACATGTCATTGATAAACCTAAATACTCAAAGGTTGTTTAATACCACAGATTAAGCATTGAGAAGAGTGAAATTATGCTGTTTTGAAAACTATGGCAGGTGAGATTTTCTGCCTAATTATGTCAGAAGATTTCTCTAAAAAATAGACATTATTTCAAAGACTTATTGGCTGTGAAATAAGTTAAGTGTATTTCAAATGGCTTGTCTGCAAAGAAAGGTGAGATGTAGGGAATCACAGAAAGTCGAGGGGAAAATGTCAATATATACATTGCTATATGGTGAACTAAGCCTTAGGCCAGCCACAATGTAGAGGACCTCACCCTTAGAAACTTAAAAGTGAGCTGGAATCTTTAAAAGTTCAAATCTTTATAAGTAAAAAGATTGATGAAAATGAATAACCAAGTGTTTTAATTGACATCAGAAGATCAAAACAATAAACCCTGAGAACATAGAAAAAAGATAAAGATAGATATGAGCAGAACTTAATACCACAGAAAACGTATAAAATTCAGGTGAGGTAGTAAGTCCAAAGAATATTCTTTGAAAAGATTTAAAAGACACACTTTGATTAAGGAAAGCACAAACATAATTAAAGAATATATAGAAAGAATCAGGACAATGTTATAGCAGAGAATATATGAAATGCCAGTAAATTTGAACATTTCTGTAAAGTGGACCATTTCCTAGCTCCTACAGTTTACCAAAACTGACACAAGAGGAAATCATTTAAGGTCATCATGTCTGCCCTTTGCATTCTCGGAACGCCGTGGCCTCAGAATGCAGCATCTGTAGTCCATGGTAACCTGTGGAGAGTGGGCGGGGCTGAGGGAGGCTGGAACACTGCCCTCACGGAGGGAGTGGGTGTGGCCATCTCTGCTGTGACTGAACAAAGGGCAGGGGAGCAGGGGGCCCAGGGCAGGGCCCTCAGAGCAAGGCAGGCCCAGTGGTGTGTCACAAGCATTTAGGCCCAGGCCAAAGGGCGCCTTCTTTGTCTGCACAGCTGGCCAAACTCTCACTTTTCCACTGAGGCCACCCACTTATTTGAAGTGTGGGTGGAACCTGTCCACGCAGTATACCTCGCTGCACAGCTAACCATAGGTCTGGGCATCGTAGCTTCCTGCCAGGTGACCGAAGTTCGCAGGAGAGATGATTCCCAGGTTCACACGCAGAGAGGCTCCTGCCCGGGCTACACGCCGCCCACTGCCCAAGCCCAAGATCGGGGGCCGAAAGCAGCCCTGTCTAAGTCCCCTACCCCTAGAGGGTGTATTGGACCAACACTTCTAGAAAACGGGGTCCTTGTGGGCAACTCATTGGAGGGACACAAATAAATCTTTGCCGACTTTTTGCTGAAACTTACGAGCGTTCACACCTAAGCCTTTTACAAGGTCAGCTGTTTAGCTAAACATGAGCTCATGACCTAAATTTACACAATAATGAAGAAATCAGCTACAAAGGGAGACAATCAGCAAAAACAATCAATACCAGAATTAGATTCCCTAGGCCATCCGTCAGATGTTGGAATAATCAGGTGCTAGGCAGAAAATATACATAAACCTGGAAAAGAAACAAGGAACAAGGATATTTTCAAAGACCGGTAGGATCTCTAAAACATTTTTAGAGTACATGTCATTGATAAAGGTAAATACTCAAAGGTTGTTTAATACAACAAATTAAGCAGTGAGAAGAGTGAAATTATGCTGTTTAGAAAACTATGGAAGGTGAGATTTTCTGCCTAATTATATAAGATGATTTCTCTAAAAAAATACACATTATTTCAAAGACTTATTGGCTGTGAAATAAGTTAAGGGTATTTCAAATGTCTTGTCTGCAAAGAAAGGTGAGATGTAGGGAATCACCGAAAGCCGAGGGGATAATATGTCTATATATACATTGCTATATGGTGAACTAAGCCTTAGGCCGGCAACAGTGTAGAGGAATGGACCCTTAGAAACGTACAAGGAAGCTGGAATCTTTAAAAGTTCAAATCTTTATAAGTAAAAAGATTTATTAAAAATAATAACCAAGTGTTTTACTTGACATCAGAAAATCAAAACAATAAACCCTGAGAACATAGAAAAAAGATAAATAAAGATATGAGCAGAACTTAATACAACAGAAAACGTATAAAATTTAGGTGATTTAGTAAGTCCAAAGAATATTCTTTGAAAAGATTTAAAATACACACTTTGATTAAGGAAAACAAAAAAAAGTAAATAATATACAGATTGAATCAGGACAATGTTATAGCGGAGAATATATGAATTGCCAGTAAATTTGAATATTTCTGTAAAGTGGACCATTTCCTAGCTCCTAAACTTTACCAAAACTGACACAAGAGGAAATCATTTAAGGTCATCATGTCTGCCCTTGGCATTCTCAGAACGCCCTGGCCTCAGAATGCAGCATCTGTAGTCCATGGTAACCTGCGGAGAGGTGGCGTGGCTGAGGGACGTTGGAAGTCTGCCATCACTGAGGGAGTGGGTGTGGCCATCTCTGCTGTGACTGAACAAAGGGCAGGGGAGCAGGGGGCCCAGGGCAGGGACCTCAGAGCCCGGCAGACCCAGTGGGGTGTCACAAGCATTTAGGCCCAGGCCAAAGGCCAATTTCTTTGTCTGCACAGCTGCCCAAACTCTCACCTTTCCACTCAGGCCGCCCTCTTATTTGAAGTGTGTTGGGTACCTGTCCGCGCAGTACACCTCGCTGCACAGCTAACCATAGGTCAAGGCATCGTAGCTTCCAGCCAGCTGACTGAAGTTCGCAGGCAAATGTGTCCCTTGGACACATGCGGAGAAGCTCCTGCCCGGGCCACAGGCCGCCCACTGGCCCTGCCCAGATCGAAGGCTGAAAAGCAGCCATGTCTGAGTCCACTGCCTCTCGAAGGAGTATTGGACCAACACTTGTAGAAATCGGGGTTCTTGCGGGCAACTCATTGGAGGGACACAAATAAATCTTTGCCGACTTTCTGCTGAAGCGTACCAGCGTTCACACCTAAGCCTCTTACAAGGTCAGCTGTTTAGCTAAACATGATCTCATGATCTAAATTTAAACAATATTGAAGAAATCAGCTACAAAGTGAGACAATCAGCAAAAACAATCAATACCAGAATGAGATTCCCTAGGCCATCCATCTGATGTTGGAATAATCAGGTGCAAGGCAGAAAATATACATAAAACTGGAACTGAAAGAAGGAACAAGGAGGTTTTCAAAGGCTGGTAGGATCTCTAAAACCTTTTTAAAGTACATGTCATTGATAAACCTAAATACTCAAAGGTTGTTTAATACCACAGATTAAGCATTGAGAAGAGTGAAAGTATGCTGTTTTCAAAACTATGGCAGGTGAGATTTTCTGCCTAATTATGTCAGAAGATTTCTCTAAAAAATAGACATTATTTCAAAGACTTATTGGCTGTGAAATAAGTTAAGGGTATTTCAAATGGCTTGTCTGCAAAGAAAGGTGAGATGTAGGGAATCACAGAAAGCCGAGGGGATAATATGTCAATATATACATAGCTATATGTTGATCTAAGCCTTAGGCCGGCAACAGTGTAGAGGAATGGACCCTTAGAAACGTACAAGTAAGCTGGAATCCTTAAAAGTTCAAATCTTTATAAGTAAAAAGATTTATTAAAATGAATAACCAAGTGTTTTACTTGACATCAGAAAATCAAAACTATAAACCCTGAGAACATAGAAAAAAGATAAATAAAGATATGAGCAGTACTTAATACAACAGAAAACGTATAAAATTCAGGTGATTTAGTAAGTCCAAAGAATATTCTTTGAAAAGATTTAAAAGACACACTTTGATTAAGGAAAACATAAACATAAGTAAAGAATATGCAGAAAGAATCAGGACAATGTTATAGCAGAGAATATATGAAATGCCAGTAAACTTGAACATTTCTGTAAAGCGGACCATTTCCTAGCTGCTACAGTTTACGAAAACTGACACAAGAGGAAATCATTTAAGGTCATCATGTCTGCCCTTGGCATTCTCGGAACGCCCTGGCCTCAGAATGCAGCATCTGTAGTACATGGTAACCTGCGGAGAGGGGGCGTGGCTGAGGGAGGTTGGAAGCCTGCCCTCACTGAGGGAGTGGGTGTGGCCATCTCTGCTGTGACTGAACAAAGGGCAGGGGAGCAGGGGGCCCAGGGCCGGGCCCTCAGAGCCCGGCAGACCCAGTGGGGTGTCACAAGCATTTAGGCCCAGGCCAAAGGGCGCCTTCTTTGTCTGCACAGCTGCCCAAACTCTCACCTTTCCACTCAGCCCGCCCTCGTACTTGAAGTGTGTGTGGAACCTGTCCACGCAGTACACCTCGCTGCACAGCTAACCATATGTCAGGGCATCGTAGCTTCCTGCCAGGTGACCGAAGTTCGCAGGCAAATGGGTCCCTGGGACACATGCGGAGAGTCTCCTGCCCGGGCCACAGGCCGCCCACTGGCCCTGCCCCTGATCGAAGGCTTAAAAGCAGCCATGTCTGAGTCCACTGCCTCTCGAAGGAGTATTGGACCAACACTTGTAGAAAACGGGGTCCTTGCGGGCAACTCATTGGAGGGACACAAAAAATCTTTGCCGACTTTCTGCTGAAGCGTACCAGCGTTCACACCTAAGCCTCTTACAAGGTCAGCTGTTTAGCTAAACATGAGCTGATGATCTAAATTTAAACAATATTGAAGAAATCAGCTACAAAGTGAGACAATCAGCAAAAACAATCAATACCAGAATGAGATTCCCTAGGCCATCCATCTGATGTTGGAATAATCAGGTGCAAGGCAGAAAATATACATAAAACTGGAACTGAAAGAAGGAACAAGGAGGTTTTCAAAGGCTGGTAGGATCTCTAAAACCTTTTTAAAGTACATGTCATTGATAAACCTAAATACTCAAAGGTTGTTTAATACCACAGATTAAGCATTGAGAAGAGTGAAATTATGCTGTTTTGAAAACTATGGCAGGTGAGATTTTCTGCCTAATTATGTCAGAAGATTTCTCTAAAAAATAGACATTATTTCAAAGACTTATTGGCTGTGAAATAAGTTAAGTGTATTTCAAATGGCTTGTCTGCAAAGAAAGGTGAGATGTAGGGAATCACAGAAAGTCGAGGGGAAAATGTCAATATATACATTGCTATATGGTGAACTAAGCCTTAGGCCAGCCACAATGTAGAGGACCTCACCCTTAGAAACTTAAAAGTGAGCTGGAATCTTTAAAAGTTCAAATCTTTATAAGTAAAAAGATTGATGAAAATGAATAACCAAGTGTTTTAATTGACATCAGAAGATCAAAACAATAAACCCTGAGAACATAGAAAAAAGATAAAGATAGATATGAGCAGAACTTAATACCACAGAAAACGTATAAAATTCAGGTGAGGTAGTAAGTCCAAAGAATATTCTTTGAAAAGATTTAAAAGACACACTTTGATTAAGGAAAGCACAAACATAATTAAAGAATATATAGAAAGAATCAGGACAATGTTATAGCAGAGAATATATGAAATGCCAGTAAATTTGAACATTTCTGTAAAGTGGACCATTTCCTAGCTCCTACAGTTTACCAAAACTGACACAAGAGGAAATCATTTAAGGTCATCATGTCTGCCCTTTGCATTCTCGGAACGCCGTGGCCTCAGAATGCAGCATCTGTAGTCCATGGTAACCTGTGGAGAGTGGGCGGGGCTGAGGGAGGCTGGAACACTGCCCTCACGGAGGGAGTGGGTGTGGCCATCTCTGCTGTGACTGAACAAAGGGCAGGGGAGCAGGGGGCCCAGGGCAGGGCCCTCAGAGCAAGGCAGGCCCAGTGGTGTGTCACAAGCATTTAGGCCCAGGCCAAAGGGCGCCTTCTTTGTCTGCACAGCTGGCCAAACTCTCACTTTTCCACTGAGGCCACCCACTTATTTGAAGTGTGGGTGGAACCTGTCCACGCAGTATACCTCGCTGCACAGCTAACCATAGGTCTGGGCATCGTAGCTTCCTGCCAGGTGACCGAAGTTCGCAGGAGAGATGATTCCCAGGTTCACACGCAGAGAGGCTCCTGCCCGGGCTACACGCCGCCCACTGCCCAAGCCCAAGATCGGGGGCCGAAAGCAGCCCTGTCTAAGTCCCCTACCCCTAGAGGGTGTATTGGACCAACACTTCTAGAAAACGGGGTCCTTGTGGGCAACTCATTGGAGGGACACAAATAAATCTTTGCCGACTTTTTGCTGAAACTTACGAGCGTTCACACCTAAGCCTTTTACAAGGTCAGCTGTTTAGCTAAACATGAGCTCATGACCTAAATTTACACAATAATGAAGAAATCAGCTACAAAGGGAGACAATCAGCAAAAACAATCAATACCAGAATTAGATTCCCTAGGCCATCCGTCAGATGTTGGAATAATCAGGTGCTAGGCAGAAAATATACATAAACCTGGAAAAGAAACAAGGAACAAGGATATTTTCAAAGACCGGTAGGATCTCTAAAACATTTTTAGAGTACATGTCATTGATAAAGGTAAATACTCAAAGGTTGTTTAATACAACAAATTAAGCAGTGAGAAGAGTGAAATTATGCTGTTTAGAAAACTATGGAAGGTGAGATTTTCTGCCTAATTATATAAGATGATTTCTCTAAAAAAATACACATTATTTCAAAGACTTATTGGCTGTGAAATAAGTTAAGGGTATTTCAAATGTCTTGTCTGCAAAGAAAGGTGAGATGTAGGGAATCACCGAAAGCCGAGGGGATAATATGTCTATATATACATTGCTATATGGTGAACTAAGCCTTAGGCCGGCAACAGTGTAGAGGAATGGACCCTTAGAAACGTACAAGGAAGCTGGAATCTTTAAAAGTTCAAATCTTTATAAGTAAAAAGATTTATTAAAAATAATAACCAAGTGTTTTACTTGACATCAGAAAATCAAAACAATAAACCCTGAGAACATAGAAAAAAGATAAATAAAGATATGAGCAGAACTTAATACAACAGAAAACGTATAAAATTTAGGTGATTTAGTAAGTCCAAAGAATATTCTTTGAAAAGATTTAAAATACACACTTTGATTAAGGAAAACAAAAAAAAGTAAATAATATACAGATTGAATCAGGACAATGTTATAGCGGAGAATATATGAATTGCCAGTAAATTTGAATATTTCTGTAAAGTGGACCATTTCCTAGCTCCTAAACTTTACCAAAACTGACACAAGAGGAAATCATTTAAGGTCATCATGTCTGCCCTTGGCATTCTCAGAACGCCCTGGCCTCAGAATGCAGCATCTGTAGTCCATGGTAACCTGCGGAGAGGTGGCGTGGCTGAGGGACGTTGGAAGTCTGCCATCACTGAGGGAGTGGGTGTGGCCATCTCTGCTGTGACTGAACAAAGGGCAGGGGAGCAGGGGGCCCAGGGCAGGGACCTCAGAGCCCGGCAGACCCAGTGGGGTGTCACAAGCATTTAGGCCCAGGCCAAAGGCCAATTTCTTTGTCTGCACAGCTGCCCAAACTCTCACCTTTCCACTCAGGCCGCCCTCTTATTTGAAGTGTGTTGGGTACCTGTCCGCGCAGTACACCTCGCTGCACAGCTAACCATAGGTCAAGGCATCGTAGCTTCCAGCCAGCTGACTGAAGTTCGCAGGCAAATGTGTCCCTTGGACACATGCGGAGAAGCTCCTGCCCGGGCCACAGGCCGCCCACTGGCCCTGCCCAGATCGAAGGCTGAAAAGCAGCCATGTCTGAGTCCACTGCCTCTCGAAGGAGTATTGGACCAACACTTGTAGAAATCGGGGTTCTTGCGGGCAACTCATTGGAGGGACACAAATAAATCTTTGCCGACTTTCTGCTGAAGCGTACCAGCGTTCACACCTAAGCCTCTTACAAGGTCAGCTGTTTAGCTAAACATGATCTCATGATCTAAATTTAAACAATATTGAAGAAATCAGCTACAAAGTGAGACAATCAGCAAAAACAATCAATACCAGAATGAGATTCCCTAGGCCATCCATCTGATGTTGGAATAATCAGGTGCAAGGCAGAAAATATACATAAAACTGGAACTGAAAGAAGGAACAAGGAGGTTTTCAAAGGCTGGTAGGATCTCTAAAACCTTTTTAAAGTACATGTCATTGATAAACCTAAATACTCAAAGGTTGTTTAATACCACAGATTAAGCATTGAGAAGAGTGAAAGTATGCTGTTTTGAAAACTATGGCAGGTGAGATTTTCTGCCTAATTATGTCAGAAGATTTCTCTAAAAAATAGACATTATTTCAAAGACTTATTGGCTGTGAAATAAGTTAAGTGTATTTCAAATGGCTTGTCTGCAAAGAAAGGTGAATGTAGGGAATCAGAGAAAGTCGAGGGGAAATGTCAATATATACATTGCTATATGGTGAACTAAGCCTTAGGCCAGCCACAATGTAGAGGACCTGACCCTTAGAAACTTGAAAGTGAGCTGGAATCTTTAAAAGTTCAAATCTTTATATGTAAAAATATTGATGAAAATGAATAACCAAGTGTTTTACTTGACATCAGAAAATCAAAACTATAAACCCTGAGAACATAGAAAAAAGATAAATAAAGATATGAGCAGTACTTAATACAACAGAAAACGTATAAAATTCAGGTGATTTAGTAAGTCCAAAATATATTCTTTGAAAAGATTTAAAAGACACACTTTGATTAAGGAAAACATAAACATAAGTAAAGAATATGCAGAAAGAATCAGGACAATGTTATAGCAGAGAATATATGAAATGCCAGTAAACTTGAACATTTCTGTAAAGCGGACCATTTCCTAGCTGCTACAGTTTACGAAAACTGACACAAGAGGAAATCATTTAAGGTCATCATGTCTGCCCTTGGCATTCTCGGAACGCCCTGGCCACAGAATGCAGCATCTGTAGTCCATGGTAACCTGCGTTGAGGGGGCGTGGCTGAGGGAGGTTGGAAGTCTGCCATCACTGAGGGAGTGGGTGTGGCCATCTCTGCTGTGACTGAACAAAGGGCAGGGGAGCAGGGGGCCCAGGGCCGGGCCCTCAGAGCCCGGCAGACCCAGTGGGGTGTCACAAGCATTTAGGCCCAGGCCAAAGGGCGCCTTCTTTGTCTGCATAGCTGCCCAAGCTCTCACCTTTCCACTCAGGCCACCCTCTTATTTGAAGTGTGTTTGGAACCTGTCCACGCAGTACACTTCGCTGCACAGCTAACCATAGGTCAGGGCATCGTAGCTTCCTGCCAGGTGACCGAAGTTTGCAGGCAAATGTGTCCCTGGGACACATGCGGAGAGGCTCCTGCCCGGGCCACAGGCCTCCCACTGGCCCTGCCCCAGATCGAAGGCTGAAAAGCAGCCATGTCTGAGTCCACTGCCTCTCGAAGGAGTATTGGACCAACACTTGTAGAAAACGGGGTCCTTGCGGGCAACTCATTGGAGGGACACAAATAAATCTTTGCCGACTTTCTGCTGAAGCGTACCAGCGTTCACACCTAAGCCTCTTACAAGGTCAGCTGTTTAGCTAAACATGAGCTCATGATCTAAATTTAAACAATATTGAAGAAATCAGCTACAAAGTGAGACAATCAGCAAAAACAATCAATACCAGAATGAGATTCCCTAGGCCATCCATCTGATGTTGGAATAATCAGGTGCAAGGCAGAAAATATACATAAAACTGGAACTGAAAGAAGGAACAAGGAGGTTTTCAAAGGCTGGTAGGATCTCTAAAACATTTTTAAAGTACATGTCATTGATAAACCTAAACACTCAAAGGTTGTTTAATACCACAGATTAAGCATTGAGAAGAGTGAAATTATGCTGTTTTGAAAACTATGGCAGGTGAGATTTTCTGCCTAATTATGTCAGAAGATTTCTCTAAAAAATAGACATTATTTCAAAGACTTATTGGCTGTGAAATAAGTTAAGTGTATTTCAAATGGCTTGTCTGCAAAGAAAGGTGAGATGTAGGGAATCACAGAAAGTCGAGGGGAAAATGTCAATATATACATTGCTATATGGTGAACTAAGCCTTAGGCCAGCCACAATGTAGAGGACCTGACCCTTAGAAACTTAAAAGTGAGCTGGAATCTTTAAAAGTTCAAATCTTTATAAGTAAAAAGATTGATGAAAATGAATAACCAAGTGTTTTAATTGACATCAGAAGATCAAAACAATAAACCCTGAGAATATAGAAAAAAGATAAAGATAGATATGAGCAGAACTTAATACCACAGAAAACGTATAAAGTTCAGGTGAGGTAGTAAGTCCAAAGAATATTGTTTGAAAATATTTAAAAGACACACTTTGATTAAGGAAAGCACAAACATAATTAAAGAATATATAGAAAGAATCAGGACAATGTTATAGCAGAGAATATATGAAATGCCAGTAAATTTGAACATTTCTGTAAAGTGGACCATTTCCTAGCTCCTACAGTTTACCAAAACTGACACAAGAGGAAATCATTTAAGGTCATAATGTCTGCCCTTGGCATTCTCGGAACGCCCTGGCCTCAGAATGCAGCATCTGTAGTCCATGGTAACCTTCGGAGAGGGGGCGTGGCTGGGGGAGGCTGGAACACTGCCCTCACTGAGGGAGTGGGCGTGGCCATCTCTGCTGTGACTGAACAAAGGGCAGGGGAGCAGGGGGCCCAGGGCAGGGCCCTCAGAGCAAGGCAGGCCCAGTGGGGTGTCACAAGCATTTAGGCCCAGGCCAAAGGGCGCCTTCTTTGTCTGCACAGCTGGCCAAACTCTCACTTTTCCACTGAGGCCACCCACTTACTTGAAGTGTGTGTGGAACCTGTCCACGCAGTATACCTCGCTGCACAGCTAACCATAGGTCTGGGCATCGTAGCTTCCTGCCAGGTGACCGAAGTTCGCAGGAGAGATGATTCCCAGGTTCACACGCAGAGAGCCTCCTGCCCGGGCCACACGCCGCCCACTGCCCCTGCCCTAGATCGGGGGCCGAAAGCAGCCCTGTCTAAGTCCACTACCCCTAGAGGGAGTATTGGACCAACACTTCTAGAAAACGGGGTCCTTGTGGGCAACTCATTGGAGGGACACAAATAAATCTTTGCCGACTTTTTGCTGAAACTTACGAGCGTTCACACATAAGCCTTTTACAAGGTCAGCTGTTTAGCTAAACATGAGCTCATGACCTAAATTTACACAATAATGAAGAAATCAGCTAAAAAGGGAGACAATCAGCAAAAACAATCAATACCAGAATTAGATTCCCTAGGCCATCCGTCAGATGTTGGAATAATCAGGTGCTAGGCAGAAAATATACATAAATCTGGAAAAGAAACAAGGAACAAGGATGTTTTCAAAGACTGGTAGGATCTCTAAAACATTTTTAAAGTATATGTCATTGATAAAGCTAAATACTCAAAGATTGTTTAATACAACAAATTAAGCAGTGAGAAGAGTGAAATTATGCTGTTTAGAAAACTATGGAAGGTGAGATTTTCTGCCTAATTATATAAGATGATTTCTCTAAAAAATACACATTATTTCAAAGACTTATTGGCTGTGAAATAAGTTAAGGGTATTTCAAAAGGCTTGTCTGCAAAGAAAGGTGAGATGTAGGGAATCACAGAAAGCCGAGGGTATAATATGTCAATATATACATTGCTATATGGTGATCTATGCCTTAGGCCGGCAACTGTGTAGAGGAATGGACCCTTAGGAACGTACAAGGAAGCTGGAATCTTTAAAAGTTCAAATCTTTATAAGTAAAAATATTTATTAAAAATAATAACCAAGTGTTTTACTTGACATCAGAAAATCAAAACAATAAACCCTGAGAACATAGAAAAAAGATAAATAAAGATATGAGCAGAACTTAATACAACAGAAAGCGTATAAAATTTAGGTAATTTAGTAAGTCCAAAGAATATTCTTTGAAAAGATTTAAAAGACACACTTTGATTTAGGAAAACAAAAAAAGTAAATAATATACAGAAAGAATCAGGACAATGTTATAGCGGAGTATATATGAATTGCCAGTAAATTTGAATATTTCTGTAAATTGGACCATTTCCTAGCTCCTAAAGTTTACCAAAACTGACACAAGAGGAAATCATTTAAGGTCATCATGTCTGCCCTTGGCATTCTAGGAAAACCCTGGCCTCAGAATGCAGAATCTGTAGTCCATGGTTACCTGAGGAGAGGGGGCGTGGCTGAGGGAGGTTGGAAGACTGCCCTCACTGAGGGAGTGGGTGTGGCCATCTCTGCTGTGACTGAACAAAGGGCAGGGGAGCAGGGGGCCCAGGGCAGGGCCCTCAGAGCCCGGCAGACCCAGTGGGGTGTCACAAGCATTTAGGCCCAGGCCAAAGGGCGCTTTCTTTGTCTGCACAGCTGCCCAAACTCTCACCTTTCCACTCAGGCCGCCCTCTTATTTGAAGTGTGTTGGGTAACTGTCCGCGCAGTACACCTCGCTGCACAGCTAACCATAGGTCAAGGCATCGTAGCTTCCTGCCAGGTGACTGAAGTTCGCAGGCAAATGGGTCCCTGGGACACATGCGGAGAGGCTCCTGCCCGGGCCACAGGCCGCCCACTGGCCCTGCCCCAGATCGAAGGCTGGAAAGCAGCCATGTCTGAGTCCACTGCCTCTCGAAGGAGTATTGGACCAACACATGTAGAAAACGGGGTTCTTGCGGGCAACTCATTGGAGGGACACAAATAAATCTTTGCCGACATTCTGCTGAAGCTTACCAGCGTTCACACCAAAGCCTCTTACAAGGTCAGCTGTTTAGCTAAACATGAGCTCATGATCTAAATTTACACAATATTGAAGAAATCAGCTACAAAGGGAGACAATCAGCAAAAACAATCAATACCAGAATGAGATTCCCTATGCCATCCATCTGATGTTGGAATAATCAGGTGCAAGGCAGAAAATATACATAAAACTGCAACTGAAACAAGGAACAAGGAGGTTTTCAAAGGCTGGTAGGATCTCTAAAACATTTTTAAAGTACATTTCGTTGATAAACCTAAATACTCAAAGGTTGTTTAATACCACAGATTAAGCATTGAGAAGAGTGAAATTATGCTGTTTTGAAAACTATGGCAGGTGAGATTTTCTGCCTAATTATATAAGAAGATTTCTCTAAAAAATAGACATTATTTCAAAGACTTATTGGCTGTGAAATAAGTTAAGTGTATTTCAAATGGCTGGTCTGCAAAGAAATGTGAGATGTAGGGAATCACAGAAAGTCGAGGGGAAAATGTCAATATATACATTGCTATATGGTGAACTAAGCATTAGGCCAGCCACAATATAGAGGATCTTACCCTTAGAAACTTGAAAGTGAGATGGAATCTTTAAAAGTTCAAATCTTTATAAGTAAAAAGATTGATGAAAATGAATTACCAAGTGTTTTAATTGACATCAGAAGATCAAACCAATAAACACTGAGAACATAGAAAAAAGATAAATAAAGATATGAGCAGAACTTAATACCAGAGAAAACGTATAATATTCAGGTGAGGTAGTAAGTCCAAAGAATATTCTTTGAAAAGATTTAAAAGACACACTTTGATTAAGGAAAACAAAAAAAAGTAAAGAATATACAGAAAGAATCAGGAAAAAGTTATAGCAGAGAATATATGAAATGCAAGTAAATTTGAAAATTTATGTAAAGTGGACCATTTCCTAGCTCCTACAGTTTACCAAAACTGACACAATAGGAAATCATTTAAGGTCATCATGTCTGCCCTTGGTATTCTCGGAACGCCCTGGGCTCAGAATGCAGCATCTGTAGTCCATGGTAACCTGGGGAGAGTGGGCGGGTCTGAGGGAGGCTGGAACACTGCCCTCACGGAGGGAGTGGGTGTGGCCATCTCTGCTGTGACTGAACAAAGGGCAGGGGAGCATGGGGCCCTGGGCAGGGCCCTCAGAGCAAGGCAGGCCCAGTGGGGTGTCACAAGCTTTTAGGCCCAGGCCATAGGGCGCCTTCTTTGTCTGCACAGCTGGCCAAACTCTCACTTTTCCACTGAGGCCACCAACTTATTTGAAGTGTGTGTGGAACCTGTCCACGCAGTATACCTCGCTGCACAACTAATCATAGGTCTGGGCATCGTAGCTTCCTGCCAGGTGACCGATGTTCGCAGGAGAGATGATTCCCAGGTTCACAGGCAGAGAGGCTCCTGCCCAAGCCACACGCCGCCCACTGCCCCTGCCCAAGTTCGGGGGCCGAAAGCAGCCCTGTCTAAGTCCCCTACCCCTAGAGGGAGTATTGGACCAACACTTCTAGAAAACGGGGTCCTTGTGGGCAACTCATTGGAGGGACACAAATAAATCTTTGCCGACTTTTTGCTGAAACTTACGAGCGTTCACACCTAAGCCTTTTACAAGGTCAGCTGTTTAGCTAAACATGAGCTCATGACCTAAATTTACACAATAATGAAGAAATCATCTACAAAGGGAGACAATCAGCAAAAACAATCAATACCAGAATTAGATTCCCTAGGCCATCCGTCAGATGTTGGAATAATCAGGTGCTAGGCAGAAAATATACATAAACCTGGAAAAGAAACAAGGAACAAGGATGTTTTCAAAGACTGGTAGGGTCTCTAAAACATTTTTAAAGTACATGTCATTGATAAAGCTAAATACACAAAGGTTGTTTAATACAGCAAATTAAGCTGTGAGAAGAGTGAAGTTATGCTGTTTAGAAAACTATGGAACGTGAGATTTTCTGCCTAATTATATAAGATGATTTCTCTAAAAAATACACATTATTTCAAAGACTTATTGGCTGTGAAATAAGTTAAGGGTATTTCAAATGTCTTGTCTGCAAAGAAAGGTGAGATGTAGGGAGTCACAGAAAGCCGAGGGGAAAATATGTCAATATATACATAGCTATATGTTGAACTAAGCCTTAGGCCGGCAACAGTGTAGAGGAAAGGACCCTTAGAAACGTACAAGTAAGCTGGAATCTTTAAAAGTTCAAATCTTTATAAGTAAAAAGATTTATTAAGATGAATAACCAAGTGTTTTACTTGACATCAGAAAATCAAAACTATAAACCCTGAGAACATAGAAAAAAGATAAATAAAGATATGAGCAGAACTTAATACAACAGAAAACGTATAAAATTCAGGTGATTTAGTAAGTCCAAAGAATATACTTTGAAAAGATTTAAAAGACACAGTTTGATTAAGGAAAACACAAACATAAGTAAAGAATATGCAGAAAGAATCAGGACAATGTTATAGCAGAGAATATATGAAATGCCAGTAAACTTGAACATTTCTGTAAAGCGGACCATTTCCCAGCTGCTACAGTTTACGAAAACTGACACAAGAGGAAATCATTTAAGGTCATCATGTCTGCCCTTGGCATTCTCGGAACGCCCTGGCCTCAGAATGCAGCATCTGTAGTCCATGGTAACCTGCGGAGAGGGGGCGTGGCTGAGGGAGGCTGGAAGACTGCCCTCACTGAGGGATTGGGTGTGGCCATCCCTGCTGTGACTGAACAAAGGGCAGGGGAGCAGGGGGCCCAGGGCAGGGCCCTCAGAGCCCGGCAGACCCAGTGGGGTGTCACAAGCATTTAGGCCCAGGCCAAAGGGCGCCTTCTTTGTCTGCACAGCTGCCCAAACTCTCACCTTTCCACTCAGGCCGCCCTCGTACTTGAAGTGTGTGTGGAACCTGTCTGCGCAGTACACCTCGCTGCACAGCTAACCATATGTCAGGGCATCGTAGCTTCCTGCCAGGTGACCGAAGTTCGCAGGCAAATGGGTCCCTGGGACACATGCGGAGAGTCTCCTGCCCGGGCCACAGGCCGCCCACTGGCCCTGCCCCAGATCGAAGGCTGAAAAGCAGCCATGTCTGAGTCCACTGCCTCTCGAAGGAGTATTGGACCAACACTTGTAGAAAACGGGGTCCTTGTGGGCAACTCATTGGAGGGACACAAATAAATCTTTGCCGACTTTCTGCTGAAGCGTACCAGCGTTCACACCTAAGCCTCTTACAAGGTCAGCTGTTTAGCTAAACATGAGCTCATGATCTAAATTTACACAATATTGAAGAAATCAGCTACAAAGGGAGACAATCAGCAAAAACAATCAATACCAGAATGAGATTCCCTAGGCCATCCATCTGATGTTGGAATAATCAGGTGCAAGACAGAAAATATACATAAAACTGGAACTGAAAGAAGGAACAAGGAGGTTTTCAAAGGCTGGTAGGATCTCTAAAACATTTTTAAAGTACATGTCATTGATAAACCTAAATACTCAAAGGTTGTTTAATACCACAGATTAAGCATTGAGAAGAGTGAAAGTATGCTGTTTTGAAAACTATGGCAGGTGAGATTTTCTGCCTAATTATGTCAGAAGATTTCTCTAAAAAATAGACATTATTTCAAAGACTTATTGGCTGTGAAATAAGTTAACTGTATTTCAAATGGCTTGTCTGCAAAGAAAGGTGAGATGTAGGGAATCACAGAAAGCCGAGGGGATAATATGTCAATATATACAAAGCTATATGTTGATCTAAGCCTTAGGCCGGCAACAGTGTAGAGGAATGGACCCTTAGAAAGGTACAAGTAAGCTGGAATCTTTAAAAGTTCAAATCTTTATAAGTAAAAAGATTTATTAAATTGAATAACCAAGTGTTTTACTTGACATCAGAAAATCAAAACTATAAACCCTGAGAACATAGAAAAAAGATAAATAAAGATATGAGCAGTACTTAATACAACAGAAAACGTATAAAATTCAGGTGATTTAGTAAGTCCAAAGAATATTCTTTGAAAAGATTTAAAAGACACACTTTGATTAAGGAAAACATAAACATAAGTAAAGAATATGCAGAAAGAATCAGGACAATGTTATAGCAGAGAATATATGAAATGCCAGTAAACTTGAACATTTCTGTAAAGCGGACCATTTCCTAGCTGCTACAGTTTACGAAAACTGACACAAGAGGAAATCATTTAAGGTCATCATGTCTGCCCTTGGCATTCTCGGAATGCCCTGGCCTCAGAATGCAGCATCTGTAGTCCATGGTAACCTGCGGAGAGGGGGCGTGGCTGAGGGAGGTTGGAAGCCTGCCCTCACTGAGGGAGTGGGTGTGGCCATCTCTGCTGTGACTGAACAAAGGGCAGGGGAGCAGGGGGCCCAGGGCAGGGCCCTCAGAGCCCGGCAGACCCAGTGGGGTGTCACAAGCATTTAGGCCCAGGCCAAAGGGCGCCTTCTTTGTCTGCACAGCTGCCCAAACTCTCACCTTTCCACTCAGGCCGCCCTCGTACTTGAAGTGTGTGTGGAACCTGTCCGCGCAGTACACCTCGCTGCACAGCTAACCATATGTCAGGGCATCGTAGCTTCCTGCCAGGTGACCGAAGTTCGCAGGCAAATGGGTCCCTGGGACACATGCGGAGAGTCTCCTGCCCGGGCCACAGGCCGCCCACTGGCCCTGCCCCTGATCGAAGGCTGAAAAGCAGCCATGTCTGAGTCCACTGCCTCTCGAAGGAGTATTGGACCAACACTTGTAGAAAACGGGGTCCTTGCGGGCAACTCATTGGAGGGACACAAATAAATCTTTGCCGACTTTCTGCTGAAGCGTACCAGCGTTCACACCTAAGCCTCTTACAAGGTCAGCTGTTTAGCTAAACATGAGCTCATGATCTAAATTTACACAATATTGAAGAAATCAGCTACAAAGGGAGACAATCAGCAAAAACAATCAATACCAGAATGAGATTCCCTAGGCCATCCATCTGATGTTGGAATAATCAGGTGCAAGGCAGAAAATATACATAAAACTGGAACTGAAAGAAGGAACAAGGAGGTTTTCAAAGGCTGGTAGGATCTCTAAAACATTTTTAAAGTACATGTCATTGATAAACCTAAATACTCAAAGGTTGTTTAATACCACAGATTAAGCATTGAGAAGAGTGAAATTATGCTGTTTTGAAAACTATGGCAGGTGAGATTTTCTGCCTAATTATGTCAGAAGATTTCTCTAAAAAATAGACATTATTTCAAAGACTTATTGGCTGTGAAATAAGTTAAGTGTATTTCAAATGGCTTGTCTGCAAAGAAAGGTGAGATGTAGGGAATCACAGAAAGTCGAGGGGAAAATGTCAATATATACATTGCTATATGGTGAACTAAGCCTTAGGCAAGCCACAATGTAGAGGACCTGACCCTTAGAAACTTATAAGTGAGCTGGAATCTTTAAAAGTTCAAATCTTTATAAGTAAAAAGATTGATGAAAATGAATAACCAAGTGTTTTAATTGACATCAGAAGATCAAAACAATAAACCCTGAGAACATAGAAAAAAGATAAAGATAGATATGAGCAGAACTTAATACCACAGAAAACGTATAAAATTCAGGTGAGGTAGTAAGTCCAAAGAATATTCTTTGAAAAGATTTAAAAGACACACTTTGATTAGGGAAAGCACAGACATAATTAAAGAATATATAGAAAGAATCAGGACAATGTTATAGCAGAGAATATATGAAATGCCAGTAAATTTGAACATTTCTGTAAAGTGGACCATTTCCTAGCTCCTACAGTTTACCAAAACTGACACAAGAGGAAATCATTTAAGGTCATCATGTCTGCCCTTGGCATTCTCGGAACGCCCTGGCCTCAGAATGCAGCATCTGTAGTCCATGGTAACCTGTGGAGAGTGGGCGGGGCTGAGGGAGGCTGGAACACTGCCCTCACGGAGGGAGTGGGTGTGGCCATCTCTGCTGTGACTGAACAAAGGGCAGGGGAGCAGGGGGCCCAGGGCAGGGCCCTCAGAGCAAGGAAGGCCCAGTGGGGTGTCACAAGCATTTAGGCCCAGGCCAAAGGGCGCCTTCTTTGTCTGCACAGCTGGCCAAACTCTCACTTTTCCACTCAGGCCACCCACTTATTTGAAGTGTGTGTGGAACCTGTCCACGCAGTATACCTCGCTGCACAGCTAACCATAGGTCTGGGCATCGTAGCTTCCTGCCAGGTGACCGAAGTTCGCAGGAGAGATGATTCCCAGGTTCACACGCAGAGAGGCTCCTGCCCGGGCCACACGCCGCCCACTGCCCAAGCCCAAGATCGGGGGCCGAAAGCAGCCCTGTCTAAGTCCCCTACCCCTAGAGGGAGTATTGGACCAACACTTCTAGAAAACGGGGTCCTTGTGGGCAACTCATTGGAGGGACACAAATAAATCTTTGCCGACTTTTTGCTGAAATTTACGAGCGTTCACACCTAAGCCTTTTACAAGGTCAGGTGTTTAGCTAAACATGAGCTCATGACCTAAATTTACACAATAATGAAGAAATCAGCTACAAAGGGAGACAATCAGCAAAAACAATCAATACCAGAATTAGATTCCCTAGGCCATCCGTCAGATGTTGGAATAATCAGGTGCTAGGCAGAAAATATACATAAACCTGGAAAAGAAACAAGGAACAAGGATGTTTTCAAAGACCGGTAGGATCTCTAAAACATTTTTAGAGTACATGTCATTGATAAAGCTAAATACTCAAAGGTTGTTTAATACAACAAATTAAGCAGTGAGAAGAGTGAAATTATGCTGTTTAGAAAACTATGGAAGGTGAGATTTTCTGCCTAATTATATAAGATGATTTCTCTAAAAAATACACATTATTTCAAAGACTTATTGGCTGTGAAGTAAGTTAAGGGTATTTCAAATGTCTTGTCTGCAAAGAAAGGTGAGATGTAGGGAATCACAGAAAGCCGAGGGGATAATATGTCAATATATACATAGCTATATGTTGATCTAAGCCTTAGGCCGGGAACAGTGTAGAGGAATGGACCCTTAGAAACGTACAAGTAAGCTGGAATCTTTAAAAGTTCAAATCTTTATATGTAAAAAGATTGATGAAAATGAATAACCAAGTGTTTTACTTGACATCAGAATATCAAAACTATAAACCCTGAGAACATAGATAAAAGATAAATAAAGATATGAGCAGTACTTAATACAACAGAAAACGTATAAAATTCAGGTGATTTAGTAAGTCCAAAGAATATTCTTTGAAAAGATTTAAAAGACACACTTTGATTAAGGAAAACATAAACATAAGTAAAGAATATGCAGAAAGAATCAGGACAATGTTATAGCAGAGAATATATGAAATGCCAGTAAACTTGAACATTTCTGTAAAGCGGACCATTTCCTAGCTGCTACAGTTTACGAAAACTGACACAAGAGGAAATCATTTAAGGTCATCATGTCTGCCCTTGGCATTCTCGGAACGCCCTGGCCTCAGAATGCAGCATCTGTAGTCCATGGTAACCTGCGGAGAGGGGGCGTGGCTGAGGGAGGTTGGAAGCCTGCCCTCACTGAGGGAGTGGGTGTGGCCATCTCTGCTGTGACTGAACAAAGGGCAGGGGAGCAGGGGGCCCAGGGCAGGGCCCTCAGAGCCCGGCAGACCCAGTGGGGTGTCACAAGCATTTAGGCCCAGGCCAAAGGGCGCCTTCTTTGTCTGCACAGCTACACAAACTCTCACCTTTCCACTCAGGCCGCCCTCGTACTTGAAGTGTGTGTGGAACCTGTCCGCGCAGTACACCTCGCTGCACAGCTAACCATATGTCAGGGCATCGTAGCTTCCTGCCAGGTGACCGAAGTTCGCAGGCAAATGGGTCCCTGGGACACATGCGGAGAGTCCCCTGCCCGGGCCACAGGCCGCCCACTGGCCCTGCCCCAGATCGAAGGCTGAAAAGCAGCCATGTCTGAGTCCACTGCCTCTGGAAGGATTATTGGACCAACACTTGTAGAAAACGGGGTCCTTGTGGGCAACTCATTGGAGGGACACAAATAAATCTTTGCCGACTTTCTGCTGAAGCGTACCAGCGTTCACACCTAAGCCTCTTACAAGGTCAGCTGTATAGCTAAACATGAGCTCATGATCTAAATTTAAACAATATTGAAGAAATCAGCTACAAAGTGAGACAATCAGCAAAAACAATCAATACCAGAATGAGATTCCCTAGGCCATCCATCTGATGTTGGAATAATCAGGTGCAAGACAGAAAATATACATAAAACTGGAACTGAAAGAAGGAACAAGGAGGTTTTCAAAGGCTGGTTGGATCTCTAAAACATTTTTAAAGTACATGTCATTGATAAACCTAAATACTCAAAGGTTGTTTAATACCACAGATTAAGCATTGAGAAGAGTGAAATTATGCTGTTTTGAAAACTATGGCAGGTGAGATTTTCTGCCTAATTATGTCAGAAGATTTCTCTAAAAAATAGACATTATTTCAAAGACTTATTGGCTGTGAAATAAGTTAAGTGTATTTCAAATGGCTTGTCTGCAAAGAAAGGTGAGATGTAGGGAATCACAGAAAGCCGAGGGGATAATATGTCAATATATACATAGCTATATGTTGATCTAAGCCTTAGGCCGGCAACAGTGTAGAGGAATGGACCCTTAGAAAGGTACAAGTAAGCTGGAATCTTTAAAAGTTCAAATCTTTATAAGTAAAAAGATTTATTAAAATGAATAACCAAGTGTTTTACTTGACATCAGAAAATCAAAACTATAAACCCTGAGAACATAGAAAAAAGATAAATAAAGATATGAGCAGTACTTAATACAACAGAAAACGTATAAAATTCAGGTGATTTAGTAAGTCCAAAGAATATTCTTTGAAAAGATTTAAAAGACACACTTTGATTAAGGAAAACATAAACATAAGTAAAGAATATGCAGAAAGAATCAGGACAATGTTATAGCAGAGAATATATGAAATGCCAGTAAACTTGAACATTTCTGTAAAGCGGACCATTTCCTAGCTGCTACAGTTTACGAAAACTGACACAAGAGGAAATCATTTAAGGTCATCATGTCTGCCCTTGGCATTCTCGGAACGCCCTGGCCTCAGAATGCAGCATCTGTAGTCCATGGTAACCTGCGGAGAGGGGGCGTGGCTGAGGGAGGTTGGAAGCCTGCCCTCACTGAGGGAGTGGGTGTGGCCATCTCTGCTGTGACTGAACAAAGGGAAGGGGAGCAGGGGGCCCAGGGCAGGGCCCTCAGAGCCCGGCAGACCCAGTGGTGTGTCACAAGCATTTAGGCCCAGGCCAAAGGGCGCCTTCTTTGTCTGCACAGCTGCCCAAACTCTCACCTTTCCACTCAGGCCGCCCTCGTACTTGAAGTGTGTGTGGAACCTGTCCGCGCAGTACACCTCGCTGCACAGCTAACCATATGTCAGGGCATCGTAGCTTCCTGCCAGGTGACCGAAGTTCGCAGGCAAATGGGTCCCTGGGACACATGCGGAGAGTCTCCTGCCCGGGCCACAGGCCGCCCACTGGCCCTGCCCCAGATCGAAGGCTGAAAAGCAGCCATGTCTGAGTCCACTGCCTCTCGAAGGAGTATTGGACCAACACTTGTAGAAAACGGGGTCCTTGCGGGCAACTCATTGGAGGGACACAAATAAATCTTTGCCGACTTTCTGCTGAAGCGTACCAGCGTTCACACCTAAGCCTCTTACAAGGTCAGCTGTTTAGCTAAACATGAGCTCATGATCTAAATTTAAACAATATTGAAGAAATCAGCTACAAAGTGAGACAATCAGCAAAAACAATCAATACCAGAATGAGATTCCCTAGGCCATCCATCTGATGTTGGAATAATCAGGTGCAAGGCAGAAAATATACATAAAACTGGAACTGAAAGAAGGAACAAGGAGGTTTTCAAAGGCTGGTAGGATCTCTAAAACATTTTTAAAGTACATGTCATTGATAAACCTAAATACTCAAAGGTTGTTTAATACCACAGATTAAGCATTGAGAAGAGTGAAATTATGCTGTTTTGAAAACTATGGCAGGTGAGATTTTCTGCCTAATTATGTCAGAAGATTTCTCTAAAAAATAGACATTATTTCAAAGACTTATTGGCTGTGAAATAAGTTAAGTGTATTTCAAATGGCTTGTCTGCAAAGAAAGGGGAGATGTAGGGAATCACAGAAAGTCGAGGGGAAAATGTCAATATATACATTGCTATATGGTGAACTAAGCCTTAGGCCAGCCACAATGTAGAGGACCTGACCCTTAGAAACTTAAAAGTGAGCTGGAATCTTTAAAAGTTCAAATCTTTATAAGTAAAAAGATTGATGAAAATGAATAACCAAGTGTTTTAATTGACATCAGAAGATCAAAACAATAAACCCTGAGAACATAGAAAAAAAGATAAAGATAGATATGAGCAGAACTTAATACCACAGAAAACGTATAAAATTCAGGTGAGGTAGTAAGTCCAAAGAATATTCTTTGAAAAGATTTAAAAGACACACTTTGATTAAGGAAAGCACAAACATAATTAAAGAATATATAGAAAGAATCAGGACAATGTTATAGCAGAGAATATATGAAATGCCAGTAAATTTGAACATTTCTGTAAAGTGGACCATTTCCTAGCTCCTACAGTTTACCAAAACTGACACAAGAGGAAATCATTTAAGGTCATCATGTCTGCCCTTGGCATTCTCGGAACGCCCTGGCCTCAGAATGCAGCATCCGTAGTCCATGGTAACCTGTGGAGAGTGGGCGGGGCTGAGGGAGGCTGGAACACTGCCCTCACGGAGGGAGTGGGTGTGGCCATCTCTGCTGTGACTGAACAAAGGGCAGGGGAGCAGGGGGCCCAGGGCAGGGCCCTCAGAGCAAGGCAGGCCCAGTGGGGTGTCACAAGCATTTAGGCCCAGGCCAAAGGGCGCCTTCTTTGTCTGCACAGCTGGCCAACCAATCACTTTTCCACTCAGGCCACCCACTTATTTGAAGTGTGTGTGGAACCTGTCCACGCAGTATACCTCGCTGCACAGCTAACCATAGGTCTGGGCATCGTAGCTTCCTGCCAGGTGACCGAAGTTCGCAGGAGAGATGATTCCCAGGATCACACGCAGAGAGGCTCCTGCCCGGGCTACACGCCGCCCACTGCCCAAGCCCAAGATCGGGGGCCGAAAGCAGCCCTGTGTAAGTCCCCTACACCTAGAGGGAGTATTGGACCAACACTTCTAGAAAACGGGGTCCTTGTGGGCAACTCATTGGAGGGACACAAATAAATCTTTGCCGACTTTTTGCTGAAACTTACGAGCGTTCACACCTAAGCCTTTTACAAGGTCAGCTGTTTAGCTAAACATGAGCTCATGACCTAAATTTACACAATAATGAAGAAATCAGCTACAAAGGGAGACAATCAGTAAAAACAATCAATACCAGAATTAGATTCCCTAGGCCATCCGTCAGATGTTGGAATAATCAGGTGCTAGGCAGAAAATATACATAAACCTGGAAAAGAAACAAGGAACAAGGATGTTTTCAAAGACTGGTAGGATCTCTAAAACATTTTTAGAGTACATGTCATTGATAAAGGTAAATACTCAAAGGTTGTTTAATACAACAAATTAAGCAGTGAGAAGAGTGAAATTATGCTGTTTAGAAAACTATGGAAGGTGAGATTTTCTGCCTAATTATATAAGATGATTTCTCTAAAAAATACACATTATTTCAAAGACTTATTGGCTGTGAAATAAGTTAATGGCATTTCAAATGTCTTGTCTGCAAAGAAATGTGAGAAGTAGGGAATCACAGAAAGCCGAGGGGATAATATGTCAATATATACATTGCTATATGGATAACTAAGCCTTAGGCCGGCAACAGTGTAGAGGAATGGACCCTTAGAAACGTACAAGGAAGCTGGAATCTTTAAAAGTTCAAATCTTTATAAGTAAAAATATTTATTAAAAATAATAACCAAGTGTTTTACTTGACATCAGAAAATCAAAACAATAAACCCTGAGAACATAGAAAAAAGATAAATAAAGATATGAGCAGAACTTAATACAACAGAAAACGTATAAAATTTAGGTGTTTTAGTAAGTCCAAAGAATATTCTTTGAAAAGATTTAAAAGACACACTTTGATTTAGGAAAACAAAAAAAAGTAAATAATATACAGAAAGAATCAGGACAATGTTATAGCGGAGAATATATGAATTGCCAGTAAATTTGAATATTTATGTAAAGTGGACCATTTCCTAGCTCCTAAACTTTACCAAAACTGACACAAGAGGAAATCATTTAATGTCATCATGTCTGCCCTTGGCATTCTCGGAACGCCCTGGCCTCAGAATGCAGCATCTCTAGTCCATGGTAACCTGCGGAGAGGGGGCGTGGCTGAGGGAGGTTGGAAGACTGCCCTCACTGAGGGAGTGGGTGTGGTCATCTCTGCTGTGACTGAACAAAGGGCAGGGGAGCAGGGGGCCCAGTGCAGGGCCCTCATAGCCCGGCAGACCCAGTGGGGTGTCACAAGCATTTAGGCCCAGGCCAAAGGGCGCTTTCTTTGTCTGCACAGCTGCCCAAACTCTCACCTTTCCACTCAGGCCGCCCTCTTATTTGAAGTGTGTTGGGTACCTGTCCGCGCAGTACACCTCGCTGCACAGCTAACCATAGGTCAAGGCATCGTAGCTTCCTGCCAGGTGACTGAATTTCGCAGGCAAATGGGTCCCTGGGACACATGCGGAGAGTCTCCTGCCCGGGCCACAGGCCGCCCACTGGCCCTGCCACAGATCGAAGGCTGAAAAGCAGCCATGTCTGAGTCCACTGCCTCTCGAAGGAGTATTGGACCAACACTTGTAGAAATCGGGGTTCTTGCGGGCAACTCATTGGAGGGACACAAATAAATCTTTGCCGACTTTTTGCTGATACTTACGAGCGTTCACACATAAGCCTCTTACAAGGTCAGCTGTTTAGCTAAACATGAGCTCATGATCTAAATTTAAACAAAATTGAAGAAATCAGCTACAAAGGGAGACAATCAGCAAAAACAATCAATACCAGAATGAGATTCCCTAGGCCATCCATCTGATGTTGGAATAATCAGGTGCAAGGCAGAAAATATACATAAAACTGGAACTGAAAGAAGGAACAAGGAGGTTTTCAAAGGCTGGTAGGATCTCTAAAACATTTTTAAAGTACATTTCGTTGATAAACCTAAATACTCAAAGGTTGTTTAATACCACAGATTAAGCATTGAGAAGAGTGAAATTATGCTGTTTTCAAAACTATGGCAGGTGAGATTTTCTGCCTAATTATATAAGAAGATTTCTCTAAAAAATAGACATTATTTCAAAGACTTATTGGCTGTGAAATAAGTTAAGTGTATTTCAAATGGCTTGTCTGCAAAGAAAGGTGAGATGTAGGGAATCACAGAAAGTCGAGGGGAAAATGTCAATATATACATTGCTATATGGTGAACTAAGCCTTAGGCCAGCCACAATGTAGAGAACCTGACCCTTAGAAACTTGAAAGTGACCTGGAATCTTTAAAAGTTCAAATCTTTATATGTAAAAAGATTGAAGAAAATGAATAACCAAGTGTTTTAATTGACATCAGAAGATCAAAACAATAAACCCTGAGAACATAGAGAAAAGATAAATAAAGATATGAGCAGAACTTAATACCACAGAAAACGTATAAAATTCAGGTGAGGTAGTAAGTCCAAAGAATATTCTTTGAAAAGATTTAAAAGACACACTTTGATTAAGGAAAACAAAAAAAAAGTAAAGAATATACAGAAAGAATCAGGACAATGTTATAGCAGAGAATATATGAAATGCCAGTAAATTTGAATATTTCTGTAAAGTGGACCATTTCCTAGCTCCTACAGTTTACCAAAACTGACACAAGAGGAAATCATTTAAGGTCATCATGTCTGCCCTTGGCATTCTCGGAACGCCCTGGCCTCAGAATGCAGCATCTGTAGTCCATGGTAACCTGTGGAGAGTGGGCGGGTCTGAGGGAGGCTGGAACACTGCCCACACGGAGGGAGTGGGTGTGGCCATCTCTGCTGTGACTGAACAAAGGGCAGGGGAGCATGGGGCCCAGGGCAGGAACCTCAGAGCAAAGCAGGCCCAGTGGGGTGTCGCAAGCATTTAGGCACAGGCCATAGGGCGCCTTCTTTGTCTGCACAGCTGGCCAAACTCTCACTTTTCCACTCAGGCCACCCACTTATTTGAAGTGTGTGTGGAACCTGTCCATGCAGTATACCTCGCTGCACAGCTAACCATAGGTCTGGGCATCGTAGCTTCCTGCCAGGTGACCGAAGTTCGCAGGAGAGATGATTCCCAGGTTCACACGCAGAGAGGCTCCTGCCCGGGCCACACGCCGCCCACTGCCCCTGCCCAAGATCGGGGGCCGAAAGCAGCCCTGTCTAAGTCCCCTACCCCTAGAGGGAGTATTGGACCAACACTTCTAGAAAACGGGGTCCTTGCGGGCAACTCATTGGAGGGACACAAATAAATCTTTACCGACATTTTGCTGATACTTACGTGCGTTCACACATAAGCCTTTTACAAGGTCAGCTGTTTAGCTAAGCATGAGCTCATGACCTAAATTTACACAATAATGAAGAAATCAGCTACAAAGGGAGACAATCAGCAAAAACAATCAATACCAGAATTAGATTCCCTAGGCCATCCGTCAGATGTTGGAATAATCAGGTGCTAGGCAGAAAATATACATAAACCTGGAAAAGAAACAAGGAACAAGGATGTTTTCAAAGACTGGTAGGGTCTCTAAAACATTTTTAAGGTACATGTCATTGATAAAGCTAAATACACAATGGTTGTTTAATACAGCAAATTAAGCATTGAGAAGAGTGAAATTATGCTGTTTTGAAAACTATGGCAGGTGAGATTTTCTGCCTAATTATATAAGAATATTTCTCTAAAAAATAGACATTATTTCAAAGACTTATTGGCTGTGAAATAAGTTAAGTGTATTTCAAATGGCTTGTCTGCAAAGAAAGGTGAGATATAGGGAATCACAGAAAGTCGAGGGGAAAATGTCAATATATACATTGCTATATGGTGAACTAAGCCTTAGGCCAGCCACAATGTAGAGGACCTGACCCTTAGAACCTTATAAGTGAGCTGGAATCTTTAAAAGTTCAAATCTTTATAAGTAAAAAGATTTATTAAAATGAATAACCAAGTGTTTTACTTGACATCAGAAAATCAAAACTATAAACCCTGAGAACATAGAAAAAAGATAAATAAAGATATGAGCAGTACTTAATACAACAGAAAACGTATAAAATTCAGGTGATTTAGTAAGTCCAAAGAATATTCTTTGAAAAGATTTAAAAGACACACTTTGATTAAGGAAAACATAAACATAAGTAAAGAATATGCAGAAAGAATCAGGACAATGTTATAGCAGAGAATATATGAAATGCCAGTAAACTTGAACATTTCTGTAAAGCGGACCATTTCCTAGCTGCTACAGTTTACGAAAACTGACACAAGAGGAAATCATTTAAGGTCATCATGTCTGCCCTTGGCATTCTCGGAATGCCCTGGCCTCAGAATGCAGCAACTGTAGTCCATGGTAACCTGCGGAGAGGGGGCGTGGCTGAGGGAGGTTGGAAGCCTGCCCTCACTGAGGGAGTGGGTGTGGCCATCTCTGCTGTGACTGAACAAAGGGCAGGGGAGCAGGGGGCCCAGGGCAGGGCCCTCAGAGCCCGGCAGACCCAGTGGGGTGTCACAAGCATTTAGGCCCAGACCAAAGGGCGCCTTCTTTGTCTGCACAGCTGCCCAAACTCTCACCTTTCCACTCAGGCCGCCCTCGTACTTGAAGTGTGTGTGGAACTTGTCCGCGCAGTACACCTCGCTGCACAGCTAACCATATTTCAAGGCATCGTAGCTTCCTGCCAGGTGACCGAAGTTCGCAGGCAAATGGGTCCCTGGGACACATGCGGAGAGTCTCCTGCCCGGGCCACAGGCCGCCCACTGGCCGTGCCCCTGATCGAAGGCTGAAAAGCAGCCATGTCTGAGTCCACTGCCTCTCGAAGGAGTATTGGACCAACACTTGTAGAAAACGGGGTCCTTGCGGGCAACTCATTGGAGGGACACAAATAAATCTTTGCCGACTTTCTGCTGAAGCGTACCAGCGTTCACACCTAAGCCTCTTACAAGGTCAGCTGTTTAGCTAAACATGAGCTCATGATCTAAATTTACACAATATTGAAGAAATCAGCTACAAAGTGAGACAATCAGCAAAAACAATCAATACCAGAATGAGATTCCCTAGGCCATCCATCTGATGTTGGAATAATCAGGTGCAAGGCAGAAAATATACATAAAACTGGAACTGAAAGAAGGAACAAGGAGGTTTTCAAAGGCTGGTAGGATCTCTAAAACATTTTTAAAGTACATGTCATTGATAAACCTAAATACTCAAAGGTTGTTTAATACCACAGATTAAGCATTGAGAAGAGTGAAATTATGCTGTTTTGAAAACTATGGCAGGTGAGATTTTCTGCCTAATTATGTCAGAAGATTTCTGTAAAAATTAGACATTATATCAAAGACTTATTGGCTGTGAAATAAGTTAAGTGTATTTCAAATGGCTTGTCTGCAAAGAAAGGTGAGATGTAGGGAATCACAGAAAGTCGAGGGGAAAATGTCAATATATACATTGCTATATGGTGAACTAAGCCTTAGGCCAGCCACAATGTAGAGGACCTGACCATTAGAACTTGAAAGTGAGCTGGAATCTTTAAAAGTTCAAATCTTTATAAGTAAAAAGATTGATGAAAATGAATAACCAAGTGTTTTAATTGACATCAGAAGATCAAAACAATAAACCCTGAGAACATAGAAAAAAGATAAAGATAGATATGAGCAGAACTTAATACCACAGAAAACGTATAAAATTCAGGTGACGTAGTAAGTCCAAAGAATATTCTTTGAAAAGATTTAAAAGACACACTTTGATTAGGGAAAGCACAGACATAATTAAAGAATATATAGAAAGAATCAGGACAATGTTATAGCAGAGAATATATGAAATGCCAGTAAATTTGAACATTTCTGTAAAGTGGACCATTTCCTAGCTCCTACAGTTTACCAAAACTGACACAAGAGGAAATCATTTAAGGTCATCATGTCTGCCCTTGGCATTCTCGGAACGCCCTGGCCTCAGAATGCAGCATCTGTAGTCCATGGTAACCTGTGGAGAGTGGGCGGGGCTGAGGGAGGCTGGAACACTGCCCTCACGGAGGGAGTGGGTGTGGCCATCTCTGCTGTGACTGGACAAAGGGCAGGGGAGCAGGGGGCCCAGGGCAGGGCCCTCAGAGCAAGGCAGGCCCAGTGGGGTGTCACAAGCATTTAGGCCCAGGCCAAAGGGCGCCTTCTTTGTCTGCACAGCTGGCCAAACTCTCACTTTTCCACTCAGGCCACCCACTTATTTGAAGTGTGTGTGGAACCTGTCCACGCAGTATACCTCGCTGCACAGCTAACCATAGGTCTGGGCATCGTAGCTTCCTGCCAGGTGACCGAAGTTCGCAGGAGAGATGATTCCCAGGTTCACACGCAGAGAGGCTCCTGCCCGGGCCACACGCCGCCCACTGCCCAAGCCCAAGATCGGGGGCCGAAAGCAGCCCTGTCTAAGTCCCCTACCCCTAGAGGGAGTATTGGACCAACACTTCTAGAAAACGGGGTCCTTGTGGGCAACTCATTGGAGGGACACAAATAAATCTTTGCCGACTTTTTGCTGAAACTTACGAGCGTTCACACCTAAGCCTTTTACAAGGTCAGCTGTTTAGCTAAACATGAGCTCATGACCTAAATTTACACAATAATGAAGAAATCAGCTACAAAGGGAGACAATCAGCAAAAACAATCAATACCAGAATTAGATTCCCTAGGCCATCCGTCAGATGTTGGAATAATCAGGTGCTAGGCAGAAAATATACATAAACCTGGAAAAGAAACAAGGAACAAGGATGTTTTCAAAGACTGGTAGGATCTCTAAAACATTTTTAGAGTACATGTCATTGATAAAGGTAAATACTCAAAGGTTGTTTAATACAACAAATTAAGCAGTGAGAAGAGTGAAATTATGCTGTTTAGAAAACTATGGAAGGTGAGATTTTCTGCCTAATTATATAAGATGATTTCTCTAAAAAATACACATTATTTCAAAGACTTATTGGCTGTGAAATAAGTTAAGGGCATTTCAAATGTCTTGTCTGCAAAGAAATGTGAGAAGTAGGGAATCACAGAAAGCCGAGGGTATAATATGTCAATATATACATTGCTATATGGATAACTAAGCCTTAGGCCGGCAACAGTGTAGAGGAATGGACCCTTAGAAACGTACAAGTAAGCTGGAATCTTTAAAAGTTCAAATCTTTATAAGTAAAAAGATTTATTAAAAATAATAACCAAGTGTTTTACTTGACATCAGAAAATCAAAACAATAAACCCTGAGAACATAGAAAAAAGATAAATAAAGATATGAGCAGAACTTAATACAACAGAAAACGTATAAAATTTAGGTGATTTAGTAAGTCCAAAGAATATTCTTTGAAAAGATTTAAAAGACACACTCTGATTTAGGAAAACAAAAAAAAGTAAATAATATACAGAAAGAATCAGGACAATGTTATAGCGGAGAATATATGAATTGCCAGTAAATTTGAATATTTATGTAAAGTGGACCATTTCCTAGCTCCTAAGCTTTACCAAAACTGACACAAGAGGAAATCATTTAAGGTCATCATGTCTGCCCTTGGCATTCTCGGAACGCCCTGCCTCAGAATGCAGCATCTGTAGTCCATGGTAACCTGCGGAGAGGGGGCGTGGCTGAGGGAGGTTGGAAGACTGCCCTCACTGAGGGAGTGGGTGTGGTCATCTCTGCTGTGACTGAACGAAAGGCAGGGGAGCAGGGGGCCCAGGGCAGGGCCCTCAGAGCCCGACAGACCCAGTGGGGTGTCACAAGCATTTAGGCCCAGGCCAAAGGGCGCTTTCTTTGTCTGCACAGATGCCCAAACTCTCACCTTTCCACTCAGGCCGCCCTCTTATTTGAAGTGTGATGGGTACCTGTCCTCGCAGTACACCTCGCTGCACAGCTAACCATAGGTCAAGGCATCGTAGCTTCCTTCCAGGTGACTGAAGTTCGCAGGCAAATGTGTCCCTGGGACACATGCGGAGAGGCTCCTGCCCGGGCCACAGGCCGCCCACTGGCCCTGCCCCAGATCGAAGGCTGAAAAGCAGCCATGTCTGAGTCCACTGCCTCTCGAAGGAGTATTGGACCAACACTTGTAGAAAACGGGGTCCTTGCGGGCAACTCATTGGAGGGACACAAATAAATCTTTGCCGACTTTCTGCTGAAGCGTACCAGCGTTCACACCTAAGCCTCTTACAAGGTCAGCTGTTTAGCTAAACATGAGCTCATGATCTAAATTTACACAATATTGAAGAAATCAGCTACAAAGTGAGACAATCAGCAAAAACAATCAATACCAGAATGAGATTCCCTAGGCCATCCATCTGATGTTGGAATAATCAGGTGCAAGGCAGAAAATATACATAAAACTGGAACTGAAAGAAGGAACAAGGAGGTTTTCAAAGGCTGGTAGGATCTGTAAAACATTTTTAAAGTACATGTCATTGATAAACCTAAATACTCAAAGGTTGTTTAATACCACAGATTAAGCATTGAGAAGAGTGAAATTATGCTGTTTTGAAAACTATGGCAGGTGAGATTTTCTGCCTAATTATGTCAGAAGATTTCTCTAAAAATAGACATTATTTCAAAGACTTATTGGCTGTGAAATAAGTTAAGTGTATTTCAAATGGCTTGTCTGCAAAGAAAGGTGAGATGTAGGGAATCACAGAAAGTCGAGGGGAAAATGTCAATATATACATTGCTATATGGTGAACTAAGCCTTAGGCCAGCCACAATGTAGAGGACCTGACCCTTAGAAACTTATAAGTGAGCTGGAATCCTTAAAAGTTCAAATCTTTATAAGTAAAAAGATTGATGAAAATGAATAACCAAGTGTTTTACTTGACATCAGAAAATCAAAACTATAAACCCTGAGAACATAGAAAAAAGATAAATAAAGATATGAGCAGTACTTAATACAACAGAAAACGTATAAAATTCAGGTGATTTAGTAAGTCCAAAATATATTCTTTGAAAAGATTTAAAAGACACACTTTGATTAAGGAAAACATAAACATAAGTAAAGAATATGCAGAAAGAATCAGGACAATGTTATAGCAGAGAATATATGAAATGCCAGTAAACTTGAACATTTCTGTAAAGCGGACCATTTCCTAGCTGCTACAGTTTACGAAAACTGACACAAGAGGAAATCATTTAAGGTCATCATGTCTGCCCTTGGCATTCTCGGAACGCCCTGGCCTCAGAATGCAGCATCTGTAGTCCATGGTAACCTGCGTTGAGGGGGCGTGGCTGAGGGAGGTTGGAAGTCTGCCATCACTGAGGGAGTGGGTGTGGCCATCTCTGCTGTGACTGAACAAAGGGCAGGGGAGCAGGGGGCCCAGGGCAGGGCCCTCAGAGCCCGGCAGACCCAGTGGGGTGTCACAAGCATTTAGGCCCAGGCCAAAGGGCGCCTTCTTTGTCTGCACAGCTGCCCAAGCTCTCACCTTTCCACTCAGGCCACCCTCTTATTTGAAGTGTGTTTGGAACCTGTCCACGCAGTACACTTCGCTGCACAGCTAACCATAGGTCAGGGCATCGTAGCTTCCTGCCAGGTGACCGAAGTTTGCAGGCAAATGTGTCCCTGGGACACATGCGGAGAGGCTCCTGCCCGGGCCACAGGCCTCCCACTGGCCCTGCCCCAGATCGAAGGCTGAAAAGCAGCCATGTCTGAGTCCACTGCCTCTCGAAGGAGTATTGGACCAACACTTGTAGAAAACGGGGTCCTTGCGGGCAACTCATTGGAGGGACACAAATAAATCTTTGCCGACTTTCTGCTGAAGCGTACCAGCGTTCACACCTAAGCCTCTTACAAGGTCAGCTGTTTAGCTAAACATGAGCTCATGATCTAAATTTAAACAATATTGAGGAAATCAGCTACAAAGTGAGACAATCAGCAAAAACAATCAATACCAGAATGAGATTCCCTAGGCCATCCATCTGATGTTGGAATAATCAGGTGCAAGGCAGAAAATATATATAAAACTGGAACTGAAAGAAGGAACAAGGAGGTTTTCAAAGGCTGGTAGGATCTCTAAAACATTTTTAAAGTACATGTCATTGATAAACCTAAACACTCAAAGGTTGTTTAATACCACAGATTAAGCATTGAGAAGAGTGAAATTATGCTGTTTTCAAAACTATGGCAGGTGAGATTTTCTGCCTAATTATGTCAGAAGATTTCTCTAAAAAATAGACATTATTTCAAAGACTTATTGGCTGTGAAATAAGTTAAGTGTATTTCAAATGGCTTGTCTGCAAAGAAAGGTGAGATGTAGGGAATCACAGAAAGTCGAGGGGAAAATGTCAATATATACATTGCTATATGGTGAACTAAGCCTTAGGCCAGCCACAATGTAGAGGACCTGACCCTTAGAAACTTAAAAGTGAGCTGGAATCTTTAAAAGTTCAAATCTTTATAAGTAAAAAGATTGATGAAAATGAATAACCAAGTGTTTTAATTGACATCAGAAGATCAAAACAATAAACCCTGAGAACATAGAAAAAAGATAAAGATAGATATGAGCAGAACTTAATACCACAGAAAACGTATAAAGTTCAGGTGAGGTAGTAAGTCCAAAGAATATTCTTTGAAAAGATTTAAAAGACACACTTTGATTAAGGAAAGCACAAACATAATTAAAGAATATATAGAAAGAATCAGGACAATGTTATAGCAGAGAATATATGAAATGCCAGTAAATTTGAACATTTCTGTAAAGTGGACCATTTCCTAGCTCCTACAGTTTACCAAAACTGACACAAGAGGAAATCATTTAAGGTCATAATGTCTGCCCTTGGCATTCTCGGAACGCCCTGGCCTCAGAATGCAGCATCTGTAGTCCATGGTAACCTTCGGAGAGGGGGCGTGGCTGGGGGAGGCTGGAACACTGCCCTCACTGAGGGAGTGGGCGTGGCCATCTCTGCTGTGACTGAACAAAGGGCAGGGGAGCAGGGGGCCCAGGGCAGGGCCCTCAGAGCAAGGCAGGCCCAGTGGGGTGTCACAAGCATTTAGGCCCAGGCCAAAGGGCGCCTTCTTTGTCTGCACAGCTGGCCAAACTCTCACTTTTCCACTGAGGCCACCCACTTACTTGAAGTGTGTGTGGAACCTGTCCACGCAGTATACCTCGCTGCACAGCTAACCATAGGTCTGGGCATCGTAGCTTCCTGCCAGGTGACCGAAGTTCGCAGGAGAGATGATTCCCAGGTTCACACGCAGAGAGCCTCCTGCCCGGGCCACACGCCGCCCACTGCCCCTGCCCAAGATCGGGGGCCGAAAGCAGCCCTGTCTAAGTCCCCTACCCCTAGAGGGAGTATTGGACCAACACTTCTAGAAAACGGGGTCCTTGTGGGCAACTCATTGGAGGGACACAAATAAATCTTTGCCGACTTTTTGCTGAAACTTACGAGCGTTCACACATAAGCCTTTTACAAGGTCAGCTGTTTAGCTAAACATGAGCTCATGACCTAAATTTACACAATAATGAAGAAATCAGCTACAAAGGGAGACAATCAGCAAAAACAATCAATACCAGAATTAGATTCCCTAGGCCATTCGTCAGATGTTGGAATAATCAGGTGCTAGGCAGAAAATATACATAAATCTGGAAAAGAAACAAGGAACAAGGATGTTTTCAAAGACTGGTAGGATCTCTAAAACATTTTTAAAGTACATGTCATTGATAAAGCTAAATACTCAAAGATTGTTTAATACAACAAATTAAGCAGTGAGAAGAGTGAAATTATGCTGTTTAGAAAACTATGGAAGGTGAGATTTTCTGCCTAATTATATAAGATGATTTCTCTAAAAAATACACATTATTTCAAAGACTTATTGGCTGTGAAATAAGTTAAGGGTATTTCAAAAGGCTTGTCTGCAAAGAAAGGTGAGATGTAGGGAATCACAGAAAGCCGAGGGGATAATATGTCAATATATACATTGCTATATGGTGAACTAAGCCTTAGGCCGGCAACAGTGTAGAGGAATGGACCCTTAGGAACGTACAAGGAAGCTGGAATCTTTAAAAGTTCAAATCTTTATAAGTAAAAATATTTATTAAAAATAATAACCAAGTGTTTTACTTGACATCAGAAAATCAAAACAATAAACCCTGAGAACATAGAAAAAAGATAAATAAAGATATGAGCAGAACTTAATACAACAGAAAGCGTATAAAATTTAGGTAATTTAGTAAGTCCAAAGAATATTCTTTGAAAAGATTTAAAAGACACACTTTGATTTAGGAAAACAAAAAAAGTAAATAATATACAGAAAGAATCAGGACAATGTTATAGCGGAGTATATATGAATTGCCAGTAAATTTGAATATTTCTGTAAATTGGACCATTTCCTAGCTCCTAAAGTTTACCAAAACTGACACAAGAGGAAATCATTTAAGGTCATCATGTCTGCCCTTGGCATTCTCGGAAAGCCCTGGCCTCAGAATGCAGAATCTGTAGTCCATGGTTACCTGAGGAGAGGGGGCGTGGCTGAGGGAGGTTGGAAGACTGCCCTCACTGAGGGAGTGGGTGTGGCCATCTCTGCTGTGACTGAACAAAGGGCAGGGGAGCAGGGGGCCCAGGGCAGGGGCCTCAGAGCCCGGCAGACCCAGTGGGGTGTCACAAGCATTTAGGCCCAGGCCAAAGGGCGCTTTCTTTGTCTGCACAGCTGCCCAAACTCTCACCTTTCCACTCAGGCCGCCCTCTTATTTGAAGTGTGTTGGGTAACTGTCCGCGCAGTGCACCTCGCTGCACAGCTAACCATAGGTCAAGGCATCGTAGCTTCCTGCCAGGTGACTGAAGTTCGCAGGCAAATGGGTCCCTGGGACACATGCGGAGAGGCTCCTGCCCGGGCCACAGGCCGCCCACTGGCCCTGCCCCAGATCGAAGGCTGGAAAGCAGCCATGTCTGAGTCCACTGCCTCTCGAAGGAGTATTGGACCAACACATGTAGAAAACGGGGTTCTTGCGGGCAACTCATTGGAGGGACACAAATAAATCTTTGCCGACATTCTGCTGAAGCTTACCAGCGTTCACACCAAAGCCTCTTACAAGGTCAGCTGTTTAGCTAAACATGAGCTCATGATCTAAATTTACACAATATTGAAGAAATCAGCTACAAAGGGAGACAATCAGCAAAAACAATCAATACCAGAATGAGATTCCCTATGCCATCCATCTGATGTTGGAATAATCAGGTGCAAGGCAGAAAATATACATAAAACTGCAACTGAAACAAGGAACAAGGAGGTTTTCAAAGGCTGGTAGGATCTCTAAAACATTTTTAAAGTACATTTCGTTGATAAACCTAAATACTCAAAGGTTGTTTAATACCACAGATTAAGCATTGAGAAGAGTGAAATTATGCTGTTTTGAAAACTATGGCAGGTGAGATTTTCTGCCTAATTATATAAGAAGATTTCTCTAAAAAACAGACATTATTTCAAAGACTTATTGGCTGTGAAATAAGTTAAGTGTATTTCAAATGGCTGGTCTGCAAAGAAATGTGAGATGTAGGGAATCACAGAAAGTCGAGGGGAAAATGTCAATATATACATTGCTATATGGTGAACTAAGCATTAGGCCAGCCACAATATAGAGGACCTTACCCTTAGAAACTTGAAAGTGAGATGGAATCTTTAAAAGTTCAAATCTTTATAAGTAAAAAGATTGATGAAAATGAATAACCAAGTGTTTTAATTGACATCAGAAGATCAAACCAATAAACACTGAGAACATAGAAAAAAGATAAATAAAGATATGAGCAGAACTTAATACCAGAGAAAACGTATAATATTCAGGTGAGGTAGTAAGTCCAAAGAATATTCTTTGAAAAGATTTAAAAGACACACTTTGATTAAGGAAAACAAAAAAAAGTAAAGAATATACAGAAAGAATCAGGAAAAAGTTATAGCAGAGAATATATGAAATGCAAGTAAATTTGAAAATTTCTGTAAAGTGGACCATTTCCTAGCTCCTACAGTTTACCAAAACTGACACAATAGGAAATCATTTAAGGTCATCATGTCTGCCCTTGGCATTCTCGGAACGCCCTGGGCTCAGAATGCAGCATCTGTAGTCCATGGTAACCTGGGGAGAGTGGGCGGGTCTGAGGGAGGCTGGAACACTGCCCTCACGGAGGGAGTGGGTGTGGCCATCTCTGCTGTGACTGAACAAAGGGCAGGGGAGCATGGGGCCCTGGGCAGGGCCCTCAGAGCAAGGCAGGCCCAGTGGGGTGTCACAAGCATTTAGGCCCAGGCCATAGGGCGCCTTCTTTGTCTGCACAGCTGGCCAAACTCTCACTTTTCCACTGAGGCCACCAACTTATTTGAAGTGGGTTTGGAACCTGTCCACGCAGTATACCTCGCTGCACAGCTAATCATAGGTCTGGGCATCGTAGCTTCCTGCCAGGTGACCGATGTTCGCAGGAGAGATGATTCCCAGGTTCACACGCAGAGAGGCTCCTGCCCGGGCCACACGCCGCCCACTGCCCCTGCCCAAGATCGGGGGCCGAAAGCAGCCCTGTCTAAGTCCCCTAACCCTAGAGGGAGTATTGGACCAACACTTCTAGAAAACGGGGTTCTTGTGGGCAACTCATTGGAGGGACACAAATAAATCTTTGCCGACTTTTTGCTGAAACTTACGAGCGTTCACACCTAAGCCTTTTACAAGGTCAGCTGTTTAGCTAAACATGAGCTCATGACCTAAATTTACACAATAATGAAGAAATCATCTACAAAGGGAGACAATCAGCAAAAACAATCAATACCAGAATTAGATTCCCTAGGCCATCCGTCAGATGTTGGAATAATCAGGTGCTAGGCAGAAAATATACATAAACCTGGAAAAGAAACAAGGAACAAGGATGTTTTCAAAGACTGGTAGGGTCTCTAAAACATTTTTAAAGTACATGTCATTGATAAAGCTAAATACACAAAGGTTGTTTAATACAGCAAATTAAGCTGTGAGAAGAGTGAAGTTATGCTGTTTAGAAAACTATGGAACGTGAGATTTTCTGCCTAATTATATAAGATGATTTCTCTAAAAAATACACATTATTTCAAAGACTTATTGGCTGTGAAATAAGTTAAGGGTATTTCAAATGTCTTGTCTGCAAAGAAAGGTGAGATGTAGGGAGTCACAGAAAGCCGAGGGGAAAATATGTCAATATATACATAGCTATATGTTGAACTAAGCCTTAGGCCGGCAACAGTGTAGAGGAAAGGACCCTTAGAAACGTACAAGTAAGCTGGAATCTTTAAAAGTTCAAATCTTTATAAGTAAAAAGATTTATTAAGATGAATAACCAAGTGTTTTACTTGACATCAGAAAATCAAAACTATAAACCCTGAGAACATAGAAAAAAGATAAATAAAGATATGAGCAGTACTTAATACAACAGAAAACGTATAAAATTCAGGTGATTTAGTAAGTCCAAATAATATTCTTTGAAAAGATTTAAAAGACACAGTTTGATTAAGGAAAACACAAACATAAGTAAAGAATATGCAGAAAGAATCAGGACAATGTTATAGCAGAGAATATATGAAATGCCAGTAAACTTGAACATTTCTGTAAAGCGGACCATTTCCCAGCTGCTACAGTTTACGAAAACTGACACAAGAGGAAATCATTTAAGGTCATCATGTCTGCCCTTGGCATTCTCGGAACGCCCTGGCCTCAGAATGCAGCATCTGTAGTCCATGGTAACCTGCGGAGAGGGGGCGTGGCTGAGGGAGGCTGGAAGACAGCCCTCACTGAGGGATTGGGTGTGGCCATCCCTGCTGTGACTGAACAAAGGGCAGGGGAGCAGGGGGCCCAGGGCAGGGCCCTCAGAGCCCGGCAGACCCAGTGGGGTGTCACAAGCATTTAGGCCCAGGCCAAAGGGCGCCTTCTTTGTCTGCACAGCTGCCCAAACTCTCACCGTTCCACTCAGGCCGCCCTCGTACTTGAAGTGTGTGTGGAACCTGTCTGCGCAGTACACCTCGCTGCACAGCTAACCATATGTCAGGGCATCGTAGCTTCCTGCCATGTGACCGAAGTTCGCAGGCTAATGGGTCCCTGGGACACATGCGGAGAGGCTCCTGCCCGGGCCACAGGCCGCCCACTGGCCCTGCCCCAGATCGAAGGCTGAAAAGCAGCCATGTCTGAGTCCACTGCCTCTCGAAGGAGTATTGGACCAACACTTGTAGAAAACGGGGTCCTTGCGGGCAACTCATTGGAGGGACACAAATAAATCTTTGCCGACTTTCTGCTGAAGCGTACCAGCGTTCACACCTAAGCCTCTTACTAGGTCCGCTGTTTAGTTAAACATGAGCTCATGATCTAAATTTACACAATATTGAAGAAATCAGCTACAAAGTGAGACAATCAGCAAAAACAATCAATACCAGAATGAGATTCCCTAGGCCATCCATCTGATGTTGGAATAATCAGGTGCAAGGCAGAAAATATACATAAAACTGGAACTGAAACAAGGAACAAGGAGGTTTTCAAAGGCTGGTAGGATCTCTAAAACATTTTTAAAGTACATGTCATTGATAAACCTAAATACTCAAAGGTTGTTTAATACCACAGATTAAGCATTGAGAAGAGTGAAATTATGCTGTTTTGAAAACTATGGCAGGTGAGATTTTCTGCCTAATTATGTCAGAAGATTTCTCTAAAAAATAGACATTATTTCAAAGACTTATTGGCTGTGAAATAAGTTAAGTGTACTTCAAATGGCTTGTCTGCAAAGAAAGGTGAGATGTAGGGAATCACAGAAAGTCGAGGGGAAAATGTCAATATATACATTGCTATATGGTGAACTAAGCCTTAGGCCAGCCACAATGTAGAGGACCTGACCCTTAGAAATTTAAAAGTGAGCTGGATCTTTTTTTTTTTTTTTTTTTTTGCGTTACGCGGGCCTCTCACTGTTGTGGCCTCTCCCCTTGCGGAGCGCAGGCTCCGGACGCACAGGTTCAGCGGCCATGGCTCACGGGCCTAGCCGCTCTGCGGCATGTGGGATCTTCCCGGACCGGGGCACGAACCCGTGTCCCCTGCATCGGCAGGCGGACTCTCAACCACTGCGCCACCAGGGAAGCCCGAGCTGGAATATTTAAAAGTTCAAATCTTTATAAGTAAAAAGATTGATGAAAATGAATAACCAAGTGTTTTAATTGACATCAGAAGATCAAAACAATAAACCCTGAGAACATAGAAAAAAGATAAAGATAGATATGAGCAGAACTTAATACCACAGAAAACGTATAAAATTCAGGTGAGGTAGTAAGTCCAAAGAATATTCTTTGAAAAGATTTAAAAGACACACTTTGATTAAGGAAAGCACAAACATAATTAAAGAATATATAGAAAGAATCAGGACAATGTTATAGCAGAGAATATATGAAATGCCAGTAAATTTGAACATTTCTGTAAAGTGGACCATTTCCTAGCTCCTACAGTTTACCAAAACTGACACAAGAGGAAATCATTTAAGGTCATCATGTCTGCCCTTGGCATTCTCGGAACGCCCTGGCCTCAGAATGCAGCATCTGTAGTCCATGGTAACCTGTGGAGAGTGGGCGGGGCTGAGGGAGGCTGGAACACTGCCCTCACGGAGGGAGTGGGTGTGGCCATCTCTGCTGTGACTGAACAAAGGGCAGGGGAGCAGGGGGCCCAGGGCAGGACCCTCAGAGCAAGGCAGGCCCAGTGGGGTGTCACAAGCATTTAGGCCCAGGCCAAAGGGCGCCTTCTTTGTCTGCACAGCTGGCCAAACTCTCACTTTTCCACTGAGGCCACCCACTTATTTGAAGTGTGTGTGGAACCTGTCCACGCAGTATACCTCGCTGCACAGCTAACAATAGGTCTGGGCATCGTAGCTTCCTGCCAGGTGACCGAAGTTCGCAGGAGAGATGATTCCCAGGATCACACGCAGAGAGGCTCCTGCCCGGGCCACACGCCGCCCACTGCCCAAGCCCAAGATCGGGGGCCGAAAGCAGCCCTGTCTAAGTCCCCTACCCCTAGAGGGAGTATTGTACCAACACTTCTAGAAAACGGGGTCCTTGCGGGCAACTCATTGGAGGGACACAAATAAATCTTTGCCGACTTTTTGCTGAAACTTACGAGCGTTCACACCTAAGCCTTTTACAAGGTCACCTGTTTAGCTAAACATGAGCTCATGACCTAAATTTACACAATAATGAAGAAATCAGCTACAAAGGGAGACAATCAGCAAAAACAATCAATACCAGAATTAGATTCCCTAGGCCATCCGTCAGATGATGGAATAATCAGGTGCTAGGCAGAAAATATACATAAACCTGGAAAAGAAACAAGGAACAAGGATGTTTTCAAAGACTGGTAGGATCTCTAAAACATTTTTAGAGTACATGTCATTGATAAAGCTAAATACTCAAAGGTTGTTTAATACAACAAATTAAGCAGTGAGAAGAGTGAAATTATGCTGTTTAGAAAACTATGGAAGGTGAGATTTTCTGCCTAATTATATAAGATGATTTCTCTAAAAAATACACATTATTTCAAAGACTTATTGGCTGTGAAATAAGTTAAGGGCATTTCAAATGTCTTGTCTGCAAAGAAATGTGAGAAGTAGGGAATCACAGAAAGCCGAGGGTATAATATGTCAATATATACATTGCTATATGGATAACTAAGCCTTAGGCCGGCAACAGTGTAGAGGAATGGACCCTTAGAAACGTACAAGGAAGCTGGAATCTTTAAAAGTTCAAATCTTTATAAGTAAAAAGATTTATTAAAAATAATAACCAAGTGTTTTACTTGACATCAGAAAATCAAAACAATAAACCCTGAGAACATAGAAAAAAGATAAATAAAGATATGAGCAGAACTTAATACAACAGAAAACGTATAAAATTTAGGTGATTTAGTAAGTCCAAAGAATATTCTTTGAAAAGATTTAAAAGACACACTTTGATTTAGGAAAACAAAAAAAAGTAAATAATATACAGAAAGAATCAGGACAATGTTATAGCGGAGAATATATGAATTGCCAGTAAATTTGAATATTTATGTAAAGTGGACCATTTCCTAGCTCCTAAGCTTTACCAAAACTGACACAAGAGGAAATCATTTAAGGTCATCATGTCTGCCCTTGGCATTCTCGGAACGCCCTGCCTCAGAATGCAGCATCTGTAGTCCATGGTAACCTGCGGAGAGGGGGCGTGGCTGAGGGAGGTTGGAAGACTGCCCTCACTGAGGGAGTGGGTGTGGTCATCTCTGCTGTGACTGAACGAAGGGCAGGGGAGCAGGGGGCCCAGGGCAGGGCCCTCAGAGCCCGGCAGACCCAGTGGGGTGTCACAAGCATTTAGGCCCAGGCCAAAGGTCGCTTTCTTTGTCTGCACAGATGCCCAAACTCTCACCTTTCCACTCAGGCCGCCCTCTTATTTGAAGTGTGATGGGTACCTGTCCTCGCAGTACACCTCGCTGCACAGCTAAACATAGGTCAAGGCATCGTAGCTTCCTTCCAGGTGACTGAAGTTCGCAGGCAAATGTGTCCCTGGGACACATGCGGAGAGGCTCCTGCCCGGGCCACAGGCCGCCCACTGGCCCTGCCCCAGATCGAAGGCTGAAAAGCAGCCATGTCTGAGTCCACTGCCTCTCGAAGGAGTATTGGACCAACACTTGTAGAAAACGGGGTCCTTGCGGGCAACTCATTGGAGGGACACAAATAAATCTTTGCCGACTTTCTGCTGAAGCGTACCAGCGTTCACACCTAAGCCTCTTACAAGGTCAGCTGTTTAGCTAAACATGAGCTCATGATCTAAATTTACACAATATTGAAGAAATCAGCTACAAAGTGAGACAATCAGCAAAAACAATCAATACCAGAATGAGATTCCCTAGGCCATCCATCTGATGTTGGAATAATCAGGTGCAAGGCAGAAAATATACATAAAACTGGAACTGAAACAAGGAACAAGGAGGTTTTCAAAGGCTGGTAGGATCTGTAAAATATTTTTAAAGTACATGTCATTGATAAACCTAAATACTCAAAGGTTGTTTAATACCACAGATTAAGCATTGAGAAGAGTGAAATTATGCTGTTTTGAAAACTATGGCAGGTGAGATTTTCTGCCTAATTATGTCAGAAGATTTCTCTAAAAATAGACATTATTTCAAAGACTTATTGGCTGTGAAATAAGTTAAGTGTATTTCAAATGGCTTGTCTGCAAAGAAAGGTGAGATGTAGGGAATCACAGAAAGTCAAGGGGAAAATGTCAATATATACATTGCTATATGGTGAACTAAGCCTTAGGCCAGCCACAATGTAGAGGACCTGACCCTTAGAAACTTATAAGTGAGCTGGAATCCTTAAAAGTTCAAATCTTTATAAGTAAAAAGATTGATGAAAATGAATAACCAAGTGTTTTACTTGACATCAAAAAATCAAAACTATAAACCCTGAGAACATAGAAAAAAGATAAATAAAGATATGAGCAGTACTTAATACAACAGAAAACGTATAAAATTCAGGTGATTTAGTAAGTCCAAAATATATTCTTTGAAAAGATTTAAAAGACACACTTTGATTAAGGAAAACATAAACATAAGTAAAGAATATGCAGAAAGAATCAGGACAATGTTATAGCAGAGAATATATGAAATGCCAGTAAACTTGAACATTTCTGTAAAGCAGACCATTTCCTAGCTGCTACAGTTTACGAAAACTGACACAAGAGGAAATCATTTAAGGTCATCATGTCTGCCCTTGGCATTTTCGGAACGCCCTGGCCACAGAATGCAGCATCTGTAGTCCATGGTAACCTGCGTTGAGGGGGCGTGGCTGAGGGAGGTTGGAAGTCTGCCATCACTGAGGGAGTGGGTGTGGCCATCTCTGCTGTGACTGAACAAAGGGCAGGGGAGCAGGGGGCCCAGGGCAGGGCCCTCAGAGCCCGGCAGACCCAGTGGGGTGTCACAAGCATTTAGGCCCAGGCCAAAGGGCGCCTTCTTTGTCTGCACAGCTGCCCAAGCTCTCACCTTTCCACTCAGGCCACCCTCTTATTTGAAGTGTGTTTGGAACCTGTCCACGCAGTACACTTCGCTGCACAGCTAACCATAGGTCAGGGCATCGTAGCTTCCTGCCAGGTGACCGAAGTTTGCAGGCAAATGTGTCCCTGGGACACATGCGGAGAGGCTCCTGCCCGGGCCACAGGCCTCCCACTGGCCCTGCCCCAGATCGAAGGCTGAAAAGCAGCCATGTCTTAGTCCACTGCCTCTCGAAGGAGTATTGGACCAACACTTGTAGAAAACGGGGTCCTTGCGGGCAACTCATTGGAGGGACACAAATAAATCTTTGCCGACTTTCTGCTGAAGCGTACCAGCGTTCACACCTAAGCCTCTTACAAGGTCAGCTGTTTAGCTAAACATGAGCTCATGATCTAAATTTACACAATATTGAAGAAATCAGCTACAAAGTGAGACAATCAGCAAAAACAATCAATACCAGAATGAGATTCCCTAGGCCATCCATCTGATGTTGGAATAATCAGGTGCAAGGCAGAAAATATACATAAAACTGGAACTGAAACAAGGAACAAGGAGGTTTTCAAAGGCTGGTAGGATCTCTAAAACATTTTTAAAGTACATGTCATTGATAAACCTAAACACTCAAATGTTGTTTAATACCACAGATTAAGCATTGAGAAGAGTGAAATTATGCTGTTTTCAAAACTATGGCAGGTGAGATTTTCTGCCTAATTATGTCAGAAGATTTCTCTAAAAAATAGACATTATTTCAAAGACTTATTGGCTGTGAAATAAGTTAAGTGTATTTCAAATGGCTTGTCTGCAAAGAAAGGTGAGATGTAGGGAATCACAGAAAGTCGAGGGGAAAATGTCAATATATACATTGCTATATGGTGAACTAAGCCTTAGGCCAGCCACAATGTAGAGGACCTGACCCTTAGAAACTTAAAAGTGAGCTGGAATCTTTAAAAGTTCAAATCTTTATAAGTAAAAAGATTGATGAAAATGAATAACCAAGTGTTTTAATTGACATCAGAAGATCAAAACAATAAACCCTGAGAACATAGAAAAAAGATAAAGATAGATATGAGCAGAACTTAATACCACAGAAAACGTATAAAGTTCAGGTGAGGTAGTAAGTCCAAAGAATATTCTTTGAAAATATTTAAAAGACACACTTTGATTAAGGAAAGCACAAACATAATTAAAGAATATATAGAAAGAATCAGGACAATGTTATAGCAGAGAATATATGAAATGCCAGTAAATTTGAACATTTCTGTAAAGTGGACCATTTCCTAGCTCCTACAGTTTACCAAAACTGACACAAGAGGAAATCATTTAAGGTCATAATGTCTGCCCTTGGCATTCTCGGAACGCCCTGGCCTCAGAATGCAGCATCTGTAGTCCATGGTAACCTTCGGAGAGGGGGCGTGGCTGGGGGAGGCTGGAACACTGCCCTCACTGAGGGAGTGGGCGTGGCCATCTCTGCTGTGACTGAACAAAGGGCAGGGGAGCAGGGGGCCCAGGGCAGGGCCCTCAGAGCAAGGCAGGCCCAGTGGGGTGTCACAAGCATTTAGGCCCAGGCCAAAGGGCGCCTTCTTTGTCTGCACAGCTGGCCAAACTCTCACTTTTCCACTGAGGCCACCCACTTACTTGAAGTGTGTGTGGAACCTGTCCACGCAGTATACCTCGCTGCACAGCTAACCATAGGTCTGGGCATCGTAGCTTCCTGCCAGGTGACCGAAGTTCGCAGGAGAGATGATTCCCAGGTTCACACGCAGAGAGCCTCCTGCCCGGGCCACACGCCGCCCACTGCCCCTGCCCAAGATCGGGGGCCGAAAGCAGCCCTGTCTAAGTCCCCTACCCCTAGAGGGAGTATTGGACCAACACTTCTAGAAAACGGGGTCCTTGTGGGCAACTCATTGGAGGGACACAAATAAATCTTTGCCGACTTTTTGCTGAAACTTACGAGCGTTCACACCTAAGCCTTTTACAAGGTCAGCTGTTTAGCTAAACATGAGCTCATGACCTAAATTTACACAATAATGAAGAAATCAGCTACAAAGGGAGACAATCAGCAAAAACAATCAATACCAGAATTAGATTCCCTAGGCCATCCGTCAGATGTTGGAATAATCAGGTGCTAGGCAGAAAATATACATAAATCTGGAAAAGAAACAAGGAACAAGGATGTTTTCAAAGACTGGTAGGATCTCTAAAACATTTTTAAAGTACATGTCATTGATAAAGCTAAATACTCAAAGATTGTTTAATACAACAAATTAAGCAGTGAGAAGAGTGAAATTATGCTGTTTAGAAAACTATGGAAGGTGAGATTTTCTGCCTAATTATATAAGATGATTTCTCTAAAAAATACACATTATTTCAAAGACTTATTGGCTGTGAAATAAGTTAAGGGTATTTCAAAAGGCTTGTCTGCAAAGAAAGGTGAGATGTAGGGAATCACAGAAAGCCGAGGGGATAATATGTCAATATATACATTGCTATATGGTGAACTAAGCCTTAGGCCGGCAACAGTGTAGAGGAATGGACCCTTAGGAACGTACAAGGAAGCTGGAATCTTTAAAAGTTCAAATCTTTATAAGTAAAAATATTTATTAAATATAATAACCAAGTGTTTTACTTGACATCAGAAAATCAAAACAATAAACCCTGAGAACATAGAAAAAAGATAAATAAAGATATGAGCAGAACTTAATACAACAGAAAGCGTATAAAATTTAGGTAATTTAGTAAGTCCAAAGAATATTCTTTGAAAAGATTTAAAAGACACACTTTGATTTAGGAAAACAAAAAAAAGTAAATAATATACAGAAAGAATCAGGACAATGTTATAGCGGAGTATATATGAATTGCCAGTAAATTTGAATATTTCTGTAAATTGGACCATTTCCTAGCTCCTAAAGTTTACCAAAACTGACACAAGAGGAAATCATTTAAGGTCATCATGTCTGCCCTTGGCATTCTCGGAAAGCCCTGGCCTCAGAATGCAGAATCTGTAGTCCATGGTTACCTGAGGAGAGGGGGCGTGGCTGAGGGAGGTTGGAAGACTGCCCTCACTGAGGGAGTGGGTGTGGCCATCTCTGCTGTGACTGAACAAAGGGCAGGGGAGCAGGGGGCCCAGGGCAGGGCCCTCAGAGACCGGCAGACCCAGTGGGGTGTCACAAGCATTTAGGCCCAGGCCAAAGGGCGCTTTCTTTGTCTGCACAGCTGCCCAAACTCTCACCTTTCCACTCAGGCCGCCCTCTTATTTGAAGTGTGTTGGGTAACTGTCCGCGCAGTACACCTCGCTGCACAGCTAACCATAGGTCAAGGCATCGTAGCTTCCTGCCAGGTGACTGAAGTTCGCAGGCAAATGGGTCCCTGGGACACATGCGGAGAGGCTCCTGCCCGGGCCACAGGCCGCCCACTGGCCCTGCCCCAGATCGAAGGCTGGAAAGCAGCCATGTCTGAGTCCACTGCCTCTCGAAGGAGTATTGGACCAACACATGTAGAAAACGGGGTTCTTGCGGGCAACTCATTGGACGGACACAAATAAATCTTTGCCGACATTCTGCTGAAGCTTACCAGCGTTCACACCAAAGCCTCTTACAAGGTCAGCTGTTTAGCTAAACATGAGCTCATGATCTAAATTTACACAATATTGAAGAAATCAGCTACAAAGGGAGACAATCAGCAAAAACAATCAATACCAGAATGAGATTCCCTATGCCATCCATCTGATGTTGGAATAATCAGGTGCAAGGCAGAAAATATACATAAAACTGCAACTGAAACAAGGAACAAGGAGGTTTTCAAAGGCTGGTAGGATCTCTAAAACATTTTTAAAGTACATTTCGTTGATAAACCTAAATACTCAAAGGTTGTTTAATACCACAGATTAAGCATTGAGAAGAGTGAAATTATGCTGTTTTGAAAACTATGGCAGGTGAGATTTTCTGCCTAATTATATAAGAAGATTTCTCTAAAAAACAGACATTATTTCAAAGACTTATTGGCTGTGAAATAAGTTAAGTGTATTTCAAATGGCTGGTCTGCAAACAAATGTGAGATGTAGGGAATCACAGAAAGTCGAGGGGAAAATGTCAATATATACATTGCTATATGGTGAACTAAGCATTAGGCCAGCCACAATATAGAGGACCTTACCCTTAGAAACTTGAAAGTGAGATGGAATCTTTAAAAGTTCAAATCTTTATAAGTAAAAAGATTGATGAAAATGAATAACCAAGTGTTTTAATTGACATCAGAAGATCAAACCAATAAACACTGAGAACATAGAAAAAAGATAAATAAAGATATGAGCAGAACTTAATACCAGAGAAAACGTATAATATTCAGGTGAGGTAGTAAGTCCAAAGAATATTCTTTGAAAAGATTTAAAAGACACACTTTGATTAAGGAAAACAAAAAAAAGTAAAGAATATACAGAAAGAATCAGGAAAAAGTTATAGCAGAGAATATATGAAATGCAAGTAAATTTGAAAATTTCTGTAAAGTGGACCATTTCCTAGCTCCTACAGTTTACCAAAACTGACACAATAGGAAATCATTTAAGGTCATCATGTCTGCCCTTGGCATTCTCGGAACGCCCTGGGCTCAGAATGCAGCATCTGTAGTCCATGGTAACCTGGGGAGAGTGGGCGGGTCTGAGGGAGGCTGGAACACTGCCCTCACGGAGGGAGTGGGTGTGGCCATCTCTGCTGTGACTGAACAAAGGGCAGGGGAGCATGGGGCCCTGGGCAGGGCCCTCAGAGCAAGGCAGGCCCAGTGGGGTGTCACAAGCATTTAGGCCCAGGCCATAGGGCGCCTTCTTTGTCTGCACAGCTGGCCAAACTCTCACTTTTCCACTCAGGCCACCAACTTATTTGAAGTGTGTGTGGAACCTGTCCACGCAGTATACCTCGCTGCACAGCTAATCATAGGTCTGGGCATCGTAGCTTCCTGCCAGGTGACCGATGTTCGCAGGAGAGATGATTCCCAGGTTCACACGCAGAGAGGCTCCTGCCTGGGCCACACGCCGCCCACTGCCCCTGCCCAAGATCGGGGGCCGAAAGCAGCCCTGTCTAAGTCCCCTAACCCTAGAGGGAGTATTGGACCAACACTTCTAGAAAACGGGGTCCTTGTGGGCAACTCATTGGAGGGACACAAATAAATCTTTGCCGACTTTTTGCTGAAACTTACGAGCGTTCACACCTAAGCCTTTTACAAGGTCAGCTGTTTAGCTAAACATGAGCTCATGACCTAAATTTACACAATAATGAAGAAATCATCTACAAAGGGAGACAATCAGCAAAAACAATCAATACCAGAATTAGATTCCCTAGGCCATCCGTCAGATGTTGGAATAATCAGGTGCTAGGCAGAAAATATACATAAACCTGGAAAAGAAACAAGGAACAAGGATGTTTTCAAAGACTGGTAGGGTCTCTAAAACATTTTTAAAGTACATGTCATTGATAAAGCTAAATACACAAAGGTTGTTTAATACAGCAAATTAAGCTGTGAGAAGAGTGAAGTTATGCTGTTTAGAAAACTATGGAAGGTGAGATTTTCTGCCTAATTATATAAGATGATTTCTCTAAGAAATACACATTATTTCAAAGACTTATTGGCTGTGAAATAAGTTAAGGGTATTTCAAATGTCTTGTCTGCAAAGAAAGGTGAGATGTAGGGAGTCACAGAAAGCCGAGGGGAAAATATGTCAATATATACATAGCTATATGTTGAACTAAGCCTTAGGCCGGCAACAGTGTAGAGGAAAGGACCCTTAGAAACGTACAAGTAAGCTGGAATCTTTAAAAGTTCAAATCTTTATAAGTAAAAAGATTTATTAAGATGAATAACCAAGTGTTTTACTTGACATCAGAAAATCAAAACTATAAACCCTGATAACATAGAAAAAAGATAAATAAAGATATGAGCAGAACTTAATACAACAGAAAACGTATAAAATTCAGGTGATTTAGTAAGTCCAAAGAATATTCTTTGAAAAGATTTAAAAGACACACTTTGATTAAGGAAAACATAAACATAAGTAAAGAATATGCAGAAAGAATCAGGACAATGTTATAGCAGAGAATATATGAAATGCCAGTAAACTTGAACATTTCTGTAAAGCGGACCATTTCCTAGCTGCTACAGTTTACGAAAACTGACACAAGAGGAAATCATTTAAGGTCATCATGTCTGCCCTTGGCATTCTCGGAACGCCCTGGCCTCAGAATGCAGCATCTGTAGTCCATGGTAACCTGCGGAGAGGGGGCGTGGCTGAGGGAGGCTGGAAGACTGCCCTCACTGAGGGATTGGGTGTGGCCATTCCTGCTGTGACTGAACAAAGGGCAGGGGAGCAGGGGGCCCAGGGCAGGGCCCTCAGAGCCCGGCAGACCCAGTGGGGTGTCACAAGCATTTAGGCCCAGGCCAAAGGGCGCCTTCTTTGTCTGCACAGCTGCCCAAACTCTCACCTTTCCACTCAGACCGCCCTCGTACTTGAAGTGTGTGTGGAACCTGTCTGCGCAGTACACCTCGCTGCACAGCTAACCATATGTCAGGGCATCGTAGCTTCCTGCCATGTGACCGAAGTTCGCAGGCAAATGGGTCCCTGGGACACATGCGGAGAGGCTCCTGCCCAGGCCACAGGCCGCCCACTGGCCCTGCCCCAGATCGAAGGCTGAAAAGCAGCCATGTCTGAGTCCACTGCCTCTCGAAGGAGTATTGGACCAACACTTGTAGAAAACGGGGTCCTTGCGGGCAACTCATTGGAGGGACACAAATAAATCTTTGCCGACTTTCTGCTGAAGCGTACCAGCGTTCACACCTAAGCCTCTTACTAGGTCAGCTGTTTAGTTAAACATGAGCTCATGATCTAAATTTACACAATATTGAAGAAATCAGCTACAAAGTGAGACAATCAGCAAAAACAATCAATACCAGAATGAGATTCCCTAGGCCATCCATCTGATGTTGGAATAATCAGGTGCAAGGCAGAAAATATACATAAAACTGGAACTGAAACAAGGAACAAGGAGGTTTTCAAAGGCTGGTAGGATCTCTAAAACATTTTTAAAGTACATGTCATTGATAAACCTAAATACTCAAAGGTTGTTTAATACCACAGATTAAGCATTGAGAAGAGTGAAATTATGCTGTTTTGAAAACTATGGCAGGTGAGATTTTCTGCCTAATTATGTCAGAAGATTTCTCTAAAAAATAGACATTATTTCAAAGACTTATTGGCTGTGAAATAAGTTAAGTGTACTTCAAATGGCTTGTCTGCAAAGAAAGGTGAGATGTAGGGAATCACAGAAAGTCGAGGGGAAAATGTCAATATATACATTGCTATATGGTGAACTAAGCCTTAGGCCAGCCACAATGTAGAGGACCTGACCCTTAGAAACTTAAAAGTGAGCTGGATCTTTTTTTTTTTTTTTTTTTTTTTGCGTTACGCGGGCCTCTCACTGTTGTGGCCTCTCCCCTTGCGGAGCGCAGGCTCCGGACGCACAGGTTCAGCGGCCATGGCTCACGGGCCTAGCCGCTCTGCGGCATGTGGGATCTTCCCGGACCGGGGCACGAACCCGTGTCCCCTGCATCGGCAGGCGGACTCTCAACCACTGCGCCACCAGGGAAGCCCGAGCTGGAATATTTAAAATTTCAAATCTTTATAAGTAAAAAGATTGATGAAAATGAATAACCAAGTGTTTTACTTGACATCAGAAGATCAAAACAATAAACCCTGAGAACATAGAAAAAAGATAAAGATAGATATGAGCAGAACTTAATACCACAGAAAACGTATAAAATTCAGGTGAGGTAGTAAGTCCAAAGAATATTCTTTGAAAAGATTTAAAAGACACACTTTGATTAAGGAAAGCACAAACATAATTAAAGAATATATAGAAAGAATCAGGACAATGTTATAGCAGAGAATATATGAAATGCCAGTAAATTTGAACATTTCTGTAAAGTGGACCATTTCCTAGCTCCTACAGTTTACCAAAACTGACACAAGAGGAAATCATTTAAGGTCATCATGTCTGCCCTTGGCATTCTCGGAACGCCCTGGCCTCAGAATGCAGCATCTGTAGTCCATGGTAACCTGTGGAGAGTGGGCGGGGCTGAGGGAGGCTGGAACACTGCCCTCACGGAGGGAGTGGGTGTGGCCATCTCTGCTGTGACTGAACAAAGGGCAGGGGAGCAGGGGGCCCAGGGCAGGACCCTCAGAGCAAGGCAGGCCCAGTGGGGTGTCACAAGCATTTAGGCCCAGGCCAAAGGGCGCCTTCTTTGTCTGCACAGCTGCCCAAACTCTCACCTTTCCACTCAGGCCGCCCTCTTATTTGAAGTGTGTTTGGAACCTGTCCACCCAGTATACCTCGCTGCACAGCTAACAATAGGTCTGGGCATCGTAGCTTCCTGCCAGGTGACCGAAGTTCGCAGGAGAGATGATTCCCAGGTTCACACGCAGAGAGGCTACTTCCCGGGCCACACGCCGCCCACTGCCCCCGCCCAAGTTCGGGGGCCGAAAGCAGCCCTGTCTAAGTCCCCTACCCCTAGAGGGAGTATTGGACCAACACTTCTAGAAAACGGGGTCCTTGCGGGCAACTCATTGGAGGGACACAAATAAATCTTTGCCGACATTTTGCTGAAACTTACCAGCGTTCACACCTAAGCCTCTTACAAGGTCAGCTGTTTAGCTAAACATGAGCTCATGATCTAAATTTACACAAAATTGAAGAAATCAGCTACAAAGGGAGACAATCAGCAAAAACAATCAATACCAGAATGAGATTCCATAGGCCATCCATCTGATGTTGGAATAATCAGGTGCAAGGCAGAAAATATACATAAAACTGGAACTGAAACAAGGAACAAGGAGGTTTTCAAAGGCTGGTAGGATCTCTAAAACATTTTTAAAGTACATGTCATTGATAAACCTAAATACTCAAAGGTTGTTTAATACCACAGATTAAGCATTGAGAAGAGTGAAATTATGCTGTTTTGAAAACTATGGCAGGTAGGATTTTCTGCCTAATTATGTCAGAAGATTTCTCTAAAAAATAGACATTATTTCAAAGACTTATTGGCTGTGAAATAAGTTAAGTGTACTTCAAATGGCTTGTCTGCAAAGAAAGGTGAGATGTAGGGAATCACAGAAAGTCGAGGGGAAAATGTCAATATATACATTGCTATATGGTGAACTAAGCCTTAGGCCAGCCACAATGTAGAGGACCTGACCCTTAGAAACTTAAAAGTGAGCTGGATCTTTTTTTTTTTTTTTTTTTTGCGTTACGCGGGCCTCTCACTGTTGTGGCCTCTCCCCTTGCGGAGCGCAGGCTCCGGACGCACAGGTTCAGCGGCCATGGCTCACGGGCCTAGCCGCTCTGCGGCATGTGGGATCTTCCCGGACCGGGGCACGAACCCGTGTCCCCTGCATCGGCAGGCGGACTCTCAACCACTGCGCCACCAGGGAAGCCCGAGCTGGAATATTTAAAAGTTCAAATCTTTATAAGTAAAAAGATTGATGAAAATGAATAACCAAGTGTTTTAATTGACATCAGAAGATCAAAACAATAAACCCTGAAAACATAGAAAAAAGATAAAGATAGATATGAGCAGAACTTAATACCACAGAAAACGTATAAAATTCAGGTGAGGTAGTAAGTCCAAAGAATATTCTTTGAAAAGATTTAAAAGACACACTTTGATTAAGGAAAGCACAAACATAATTAAAGAATATATAGAAAGAATCAGGACAATGTTATAGCAGAGAATATATGAAATGCCAGTAAATTTGAACATTTCTGTAAAGTGGACCATTTCCTAGCTCCTACAGTTTACCAAAACTGACACAAGAGGAAATCATTTAAGGTCATCATGTCTGCCCTTGGCATTCTCGGAACGCCCTGGCCTCAGAATGCAGCATCTGTAGTCCATGGTAACCTGTGGAGAGTGGGCGGGGCTGAGGGAGGCTGGAACACTGCCCTCACGGAGGGAGTGGGTGTGGCCATCTCTGCTGTGACTGAACAAAGGGCAGGGGAGCAGGGGGCCCAGGGCAGGACCCTCAGAGCAAGGCAGGCCCAGTGGGGTGTCACAAGCATTTAGGCCCAGGCCAAAGGGCGCCTTCTTTGTCTGCACAGCTGCCCAAACTCTCACCTTTCCACTCAGGCCGCCCTCTTATTTGAAGTGTGTTTGGAACCTGTCCACCCAGTATACCTCGCTGCACAGCTAACAATAGGTCTGGGCATCGTAGCTTCCTGCCAGGTGACCGAAGTTCGCAGGAGAGATGATTCCCAGGTTCACACGCAGAGAGGCTACTTCCCGGGCCACACGCCGCCCACTGCCCCCGCCCAAGTTCGGGGGCCGAAAGCAGCCCTGTCTAAGTCCCCTACCCCTAGAGGGAGTATTGGACCAACACTTCTAGAAAACGGGGTCCTTGCGGGCAACTCATTGGAGGGACACAAATAAATCTTTGCCGACATTTTGCTGAAACTTACCAGCGTTCACACCTAAGCCTCTTACAAGGTCAGCTGTTTAGCTAAACATGAGCTCATGATCTAAATTTACACAAAATTGAAGAAATCAGCTACAAAGGGAGACAATCAGCAAAAACAATCAATACCAGAATGAGATTCCCTAGGCCATCCATCTGATGTTGGAATAATCAGGTGCAAGGCAGAAAATATACATAAAACTGGAACTGAAACAAGGAACAAGGAAGTTTTCAAAGGCTGGTAGGATCTCTAAAACATTTTTAAAGTACATGTCATTGATAAACCTAAATACTCAAAAGTTGTTTAATACCACAGATTAAGCATTGAGAAGAGTGAAATTATGCTGTTTTGAAAACTATGGCAGGTGAGATTTTCTGCCTAATTATGTCAGAAAATTTCTCTATAAATAGACATTATTTCAAAGACTTATTGGCTGTGAAATAAGTTAAGTGTATTTCAAATGGCTTGTCTGCAAAGAAAGGTGAGATGTAGGGAATCACAGAAAGTCGAGGGGAAAATGTCAATATATACATTGCTATATGGTGAACTAAGCCTTAGGCCAGCCACAATGTAGAGGACCTGACCCTTAGAAACTTATAAGTGAGCTGGAATCTTTAAATGTTCAAATCTTTATAAGAAAAAGATTGATGAAAATGAATAACCAAGTGTTTTAATTGACATCAGAAGATCAAAACAATAAACCCTGAGAACATAGATAAAAGATAAAGATAGATATGAGCAGAACTTAATACCACAGAAAACGTATAAAATTCAGGTGAGGTAGTAAGTCCAAAGAATATTCTTTGAAAAGATTTAAAAGACACACTTTGATTAAGGAAAGCACAAACATAATTAAAGAATATATAGAAAGAATCAGGACAATGTTATAGCAGAGAATATATGAAATGCCAGTAAATTTGAACATTTCTGTAAAGTGGACCATTTCCTAGCTTCTACAGTTTACCAAAACTGACACAAGAGGAAATCATTTAAGGTCATCATGTCTGTCCTTGGCATTCTCGGAACGCCCTGGCCTCAGAATGCAGCATCTGTAGTCCATGGTAACCTGTGGAGAGTGGGCGGGGCTGAGGGAGGCTGGAACACTGCCCTCACGGAGGGAGTGGGTGTGGCCATCTCTGCTGTGACTGAACAAAGGGCAGGGGAGCAGGGGGCCCAGGGCAGGGCCCTCAGAGCCCGGCAGACCCAGTGGGGTGTCACAAGCATTTAGGCCCAGGCCAAAGGGCGCCTTCTTTGTCTGCACAGCTGCCCAAACTCTCACCTTTCCACTCAGGCCGCCCTCGTACTTGAAGTGTGTGTGGAACCTGTCTGCGCAGTACACCTCGCTGCACAGCTAACCATATGTCAGGGCATCGTAGCTTCCTGCCATGTGACCGAAGTTCGCAGGCAAATGGGTCCCTGGGACACATGCGGAGAGGCTCCTGCCCGGGCCACAGGCCGCCCACTGGCCCTGCCCCAGATCGAAGGCTGAAAAGCAGCCATGTCTGAGTCCACTGCCTCTCGAAGGAGTATTGGACCAACACTTGTAGAAAACGGGGTCCTTGCGGGCAACTCATTGGAGGGACACAAATAAATCTTTGCCGACTTTCTGCTGAAGCGTACCAGCGTTCACACCTAAGCCTCTTACTAGGTCAGCTGTTTAGTTAAACATGAGCTCATGATCTAAATTTACACAATATTGAAGAAATCAGCTACAAAGTGAGACAATCAGCAAAAACAATCAATACCAGAATGAGATTCCCTAGGCCATCCATCTGATGTTGGAATAATCAGGTGCAAGGCAGAAAATATACATAAAACTGGAACTGAAACAAGGAACAAGGAGGTTTTCAAAGGCTGGTAGGATCTCTAAAACATTTTTAAAGTACATGTCATTGATAAACCTAAATACTCAAAGGTTGTTTAATACCACAGATTAAGCATTGAGAAGAGTGAAATTATGCTGTTTTGAAAACTATGGCAGGTGAGATTTTCTGCCTAATTATGTCAGAAGATTTCTCTAAAAAATAGACATTATTTCAAAGACTTATTGGCTGTGAAATAAGTTAAGTGTACTTCAAATGGCTTGTCTGCAAAGAAAGGTGAGATGTAGGGAATCACAGAAAGTCGAGGGGAAAATGTCAATATATACATTGCTATATGGTGAACTAAGCCTTAGGCCAGCCACAATGTAGAGGACCTGACCCTTAGAAACTTAAAAGTGAGCTGGATCTTTTTTTTTTTTTTTTTTTTTGCGTTACGCGGGCCTCTCACTGTTGTGGCCTCTCCCCTTGCGGAGCGCAGGCTCCGGACGCACAGGTTCAGCGGCCATGGCTCACGGGCCTAGCCGCTCTGCGGCATGTGGGATCTTCCCGGACCGGGGCACGAACCCGTGTCCCCTGCATCGGCAGGCGGACTCTCAACCACTGCGCCACCAGGGAAGCCCGAGCTGGAATATTTAAAAGTTCAAATCTTTATAAGTAAAAAGATTGATGAAAATGAATAACCAAGTGTTTTACTTGACATCAGAAGATCAAAACAATAAACCCTGAGAACATAGAAAAAAGATAAAGATAGATATGAGCAGAACTTAATACCACAGAAAACGTATAAAATTCAGGTGAGGTAGTAAGTCCAAAGAATATTCTTTGAAAAGATTTAAAAGACACACTTTGATTAAGGAAAGCACAAACATAATTAAAGAATATATAGAAAGAATCAGGACAATGTTATAGCAGAGAATATATGAAATGCCAGTAAATTTGAACATTTCTGTAAAGTGGACCATTTCCTAGCTCCTACAGTTTACCAAAACTGACACAAGAGGAAATCATTTAAGGTCATCATGTCTGCCCTTGGCATTCTCGGAACGCCCTGGCCTCAGAATGCAGCATCTGTAGTCCATGGTAACCTGTGGAGAGTGGGCGGGGCTGAGGGAGGCTGGAACACTGCCCTCACGGAGGGAGTGGGTGTGGCCATCTCTGCTGTGACTGAACAAAGGGCAGGGGAGCAGGGGGCCCAGGGCAGGACCCTCAGAGCAAGGCAGGCCCAGTGGGGTGTCACAAGCATTTAGGCCCAGGCCAAAGGGCGCCTTCTTTGTCTGCACAGCTGCCCAAACTCTCACCTTTCCACTCAGGCCGCCCTCTTATTTGAAGTGTGTTTGGAACCTGTCCACCCAGTATACCTCGCTGCACAGCTAACAATAGGTCTGGGCATCGTAGCTTCCTGCCAGGTGACCGAAGTTCGCAGGAGAGATGATTCCCAGGTTCACACGCAGAGAGGCTACTTCCCGGGCCACACGCCGCCCACTGCCCCCGCCCAAGTTCGGGGGCCGAAAGCAGCCCTGTCTAAGTCCCCTACCCCTAGAGGGAGTATTGGACCAACACTTGTAGAAAACGGGGTCCTTGCGGGCAACTCATTGGAGGGACACAAATAAATCTTTGCCGACATTTTGCTGAAACTTACCAGCGTTCACACCTAAGCCTCTTACAAGGTCAGCTGTTTAGCTAAACATGAGCTCATGATCTAAATTTACACAAAATTGAAGAAATCAGCTACAAAGGGAGACAATCAGCAAAAACAATCAATACCAGAATGAGATTCCCTAGGCCATCCATCTGATGTTGGAATAATCAGGTGCAAGGCAGAAAATATACATAAAACTGGAACTGAAACAAGGAACAAGGAGGTTTTCAAAGGCTGGTAGGATCTCTAAAACATTTTTAAAGTACATGTCATTGATAAACCTAAATACTCAAAGGTTGTTTAATACCACAGATTAAGCATTGAGAAGAGTGAAATTATGCTGTTTTGAAAACTATGGCAGGTGAGATTTTCTGCCTAATTATGTCAGAAGATTTCTCTAAAAAATAGACATTATTTCAAAGACTTATTGGCTGTGAAATAAGTTAAGTGTACTTCAAATGGCTTGTCTGCAAAGAAAGGTGAGATGTAGGGAATCACAGAAAGTCGAGGGGAAAATGTCAATATATACATTGCTATATGGTGAACTAAGCCTTAGGCCAGCCACAATGTAGAGGACCTGACCCTTAGAAACTTAAAAGTGAGCTGGATCTTTTTTTTTTTTTTTTTTTTTGCGTTACGCGGGCCTCTCACTGTTGTGGCCTCTCCCCTTGCGGAGCGCAGGCTCCGGACGCACAGGTTCAGCGGCCATGGCTCACGGGCCTAGCCGCTCTGCGGCATGTGGGATCTTCCCGGACCGGGGCACGAACCCGTGTCCCCTGCATCGGCAGGCGGACTCTCAACCACTGCGCCACCAGGGAAGCCCGAGCTGGAATATTTAAAAGTTCAAATCTTTATAAGTAAAAAGATTGATGAAAATGAATAACCAAGTGTTTTAATTGACATCAGAAGATCAAAACAATAAACCCTGAGAACATAGAAAAAAGATAAAGATAGATATGAGCAGAACTTAATACCACAGAAAACGTATAAAATTCAGGTGAGGTAGTAAGTCCAAAGAATATTCTTTGAAAAGATTTAAAAGACACACTTTGATTAAGGAAAGCACAAACATAATTAAAGAATATATAGAAAGAATCAGGACAATGTTATAGCAGAGAATATATGAAATGCCAGTAAATTTGAACATTTCTGTAAAGTGGACCATTTCCTAGCTCCTACAGTTTACCAAAACTGACACAAGAGGAAATCATTTAAGGTCATCATGTCTGCCCTTGGCATTCTCGGAACGCCCTGGCCTCAGAATGCAGCATCTGTAGTCCATGGTAACCTGTGGAGAGTGGGCGGGGCTGAGGGAGGCTGGAACACTGCCCTCACGGAGGGAGTGGGTGTGGCCATCTCTGCTGTGACTGAACAAAGGGCAGGGGAGCAGGGGGCCCAGGGCAGGACCCTCAGAGCAAGGCAGGCCCAGTGGGGTGTCACAAGCATTTAGGCCCAGGCCAAAGGGCGCCTTCTTTGTCTGCACAGCTGCCCAAACTCTCACCTTTCCACTCAGGCCGCCCTCTTATTTGAAGTGTGTTTGGAACCTGTCCACCCAGTATACCTCGCTGCACAGCTAACAATAGGTCTGGGCATCGTAGCTTCCTGCCAGGTGACCGAAGTTCGCAGGAGAGATGATTCCCAGGTTCACACGCAGAGAGGCTACTTCCCGGGCCACACGCCGCCCACTGCCCCCGCCCAAGTTCGGGGGCCGAAAGCAGCCCTGTCTAAGTCCCCTACCCCTAGAGGGAGTATTGGACCAACACTTCTAGAAAACGGGGTCCTTGCGGGCAACTCATTGGAGGGACACAAATAAATCTTTGCCGACATTTTGCTGAAACTTACCAGCGTTCACACCTAAGCCTCTTACAAGGTCAGCTGTTTAGCTAAACATGAGCTCATGATCTAAATTTACACAAAATTGAAGAAATCAGCTACAAAGGGAGACAATCAGCAAAAACAATCAATACCAGAATGAGATTCCCTAGGCCATCCATCTGATGTTGGAATAATCAGGTGCAAGGCAGAAAATATACATAAAACTGGAACTGAAACAAGGAACAAGGAAGTTTTCAAAGGCTGGTAGGATCTCTAAAACATTTTTAAAGTACATGTCATTGATAAACCTAAATACTCAAAAGTTGTTTAATACCACAGATTAAGCATTGAGAAGAGTGAAATTATGCTGTTTTGAAAACTATGGCAGGTGAGATTTTCTGCCTAATTATGTCAGAAAATTTCTCTATAAATAGACATTATTTCAAAGACTTATTGGCTGTGAAATAAGTTAAGTGTATTTCAAATGGCTTGTCTGCAAAGAAAGGTGAGATGTAGGGAATCACAGAAAGTCGAGGGGAAAATGTCAATATATACATTGCTATATGGTGAACTAAGCCTTAGGCCAGCCACAATGTAGAGGACCTGACCCTTAGAAACTTATAAGTGAGCTGGAATCTTTAAATGTTCAAATCTTTATAAGAAAAAGATTGATGAAAATGAATAACCAAGTGTTTTAATTGACATCAGAAGATCAAAACAATAAACCCTGAGAACATAGATAAAAGATAAAGATAGATATGAGCAGAACTTAATACCACAGAAAACGTATAAAATTCAGGTGAGGTAGTAAGTCCAAAGAATATTCTTTGAAAAGATTTAAAAGACACACTTTGATTAAGGAAAGCACAAACATAATTAAAGAATATATAGAAAGAATCAGGACAATGTTATAGCAGAGAATATATGAAATGCCAGTAAATTTGAACATTTCTGTAAAGTGGACCATTTCCTAGCTTCTACAGTTTACCAAAACTGACACAAGAGGAAATCATTTAAGGTCATCATGTCTGTCCTTGGCATTCTCGGAACGCCCTGGCCTCAGAATGCAGCATCTGTAGTCCATGGTAACCTGTGGAGAGTGGGCGGGGCTGAGGGAGGCTGGAACACTGCCCTCACGGAGGGAGTGGGTGTGGCCATCTCTGCTGTGACTGAACAAAGGGCAGGGGAGCAGGGGGCCCAGGGCAGGGCCCTCAGAGCCCGGCAGACCCAGTGGGGTGTCACAAGCATTTAGGCCCAGGCCAAAGGGCGCCTTCTTTGTCTGCACAGCTGCCCAAACTCTCACCTTTCCACTCAGGCCGCCCTCGTACTTGAAGTGTGTGTGGAACCTGTCTGCGCAGTACACCTCGCTGCACAGCTAACCATATGTCAGGGCATCGTAGCTTCCTGCCATGTGACCGAAGTTCGCAGGCAAATGGGTCCCTGGGACACATGCGGAGAGGCTCCTGCCCGGGCCACAGGCCGCCCACTGGCCCTGCCCCAGATCGAAGGCTGAAAAGCAGCCATGTCTGAGTCCACTGCCTCTCGAAGGAGTATTGGACCAACACTTGTAGAAAACGGGGTCCTTGCGGGCAACTCATTGGAGGGACACAAATAAATCTTTGCCGACTTTCTGCTGAAGCGTACCAGCGTTCACACCTAAGCCTCTTACTAGGTCAGCTGTTTAGTTAAACATGAGCTCATGATCTAAATTTACACAATATTGAAGAAATCAGCTACAAAGTGAGACAATCAGCAAAAACAATCAATACCAGAATGAGATTCCCTAGGCCATCCATCTGATGTTGGAATAATCAGGTGCAAGGCAGAAAATATACATAAAACTGGAACTGAAACAAGGAACAAGGAGGTTTTCAAAGGCTGGTAGGATCTCTAAAACATTTTTAAAGTACATGTCATTGATAAACCTAAATACTCAAAGGTTGTTTAATACCACAGATTAAGCATTGAGAAGAGTGAAATTATGCTGTTTTGAAAACTATGGCAGGTGAGATTTTCTGCCTAATTATGTCAGAAGATTTCTCTAAAAAATAGACATTATTTCAAAGACTTATTGGCTGTGAAATAAGTTAAGTGTACTTCAAATGGCTTGTCTGCAAAGAAAGGTGAGATGTAGGGAATCACAGAAAGTCGAGGGGAAAATGTCAATATATACATTGCTATATGGTGAACTAAGCCTTAGGCCAGCCACAATGTAGAGGACCTGAACCTTAGAAACTTAAAAGTGAGCTGGATCTTTTTTTTTTTTTTTTTTTTTGCGTTACGCGGGCCTCTCACTGTTGTGGCCTCTCCCCTTGCGGAGCGCAGGCTCCGGACGCACAGGTTCAGCGGCCATGGCTCACGGGCCTAGCCGCTCTGCGGCATGTGGGATCTTCCCGGACCGGGGCACGAACCCGTGTCCCCTGCATCGGCAGGCGGACTCTCAACCACTGCGCCACCAGGGAAGCCCGAGCTGGAATATTTAAAAGTTCAAATCTTTATAAGTAAAAAGATTGATGAAAATGAATAACCAAGTGTTTTACTTGACATCAGAAGATCAAAACAATAAACCCTGAGAACATAGAAAAAAGATAAAGATAGATATGAGCAGAACTTAATACCACAGAAAACGTATAAAATTCAGGTGAGGTAGTAAGTCCAAAGAATATTCTTTGAAAAGATTTAAAAGACACACTTTGATTAAGGAAAGCACAAACATAATTAAAGAATATATAGAAAGAATCAGGACAATGTTATAGCAGAGAATATATGAAATGCCAGTAAATTTGAACATTTCTGTAAAGTGGACCATTTCCTAGCTCCTACAGTTTACCAAAACTGACACAAGAGGAAATCATTTAAGGTCATCATGTCTGCCCTTGGCATTCTCGGAACGCCCTGGCCTCAGAATGCAGCATCTGTAGTCCATGGTAACCTGTGGAGAGTGGGCGGGGCTGAGGGAGGCTGGAACACTGCCCTCACGGAGGGAGTGGGTGTGGCAATCTCTGCTGTGACTGAACAAAGGGCAGGGGAGCAGGGGGCCCAGGGCAGGACCCTCAGAGCAAGGCAGGCCCAGTGGGGTGTCACAAGCATTTAGGCCCAGGCCAAAGGGCGCCTTCTTTGTCTGCACAGCTGCCCAAACTCTCACCTTTCCACTCAGGCCGCCCTCTTATTTGAAGTGTGTTTGGAACCTGTCCACCCAGTATACCTCGCTGCACAGCTAACAATAGGTCTGGGCATCGTAGCTTCCTGCCAGGTGACCGAAGTTCGCAGGAGAGATGATTCCCAGGTTCACACGCAGAGAGGCTACTTCCCGGGCCACACGCCGCCCACTGCCCCCGCCCAAGTTCGGGGGCCGAAAGCAGCCCTGTCTAAGTCCCCTACCCCTAGAGGGAGTATTGGACCAACACTTGTAGAAAACGGGGTCCTTGCGGGCAACTCATTGGAGGGACACAAATAAATCTTTGCCGACATTTTGCTGAAACTTACCAGCGTTCACACCTAAGCCTCTTACAAGGTCAGCTGTTTAGCTAAACATGAGCTCATGATCTAAATTTACACAAAATTGAAGAAATCAGCTACAAAGGGAGACAATCAGCAAAAACAATCAATACCAGAATGAGATTCCCTAGGCCATCCATCTGATGTTGGAATAATCAGGTGCAAGGCAGAAAATATACATAAAACTGGAACTGAAACAAGGAACAAGGAGGTTTTCAAAGGCTGGTAGGATCTCTAAAACATTTTTAAAGTACATGTCATTGATAAACCTAAATACTCAAAGGTTGTTTAATACCACAGATTAAGCATTGAGAAGAGTGAAATTATGCTGTTTTGAAAACTATGGCAGGTGAGATTTTCTGCCTAATTATGTCAGAAGATTTCTCTAAAAAATAGACATTATTTCAAAGACTTATTGGCTGTGAAATAAGTTAAGTGTACTTCAAATGGCTTGTCTGCAAAGAAAGGTGAGATGTAGGGAATCACAGAAAGTCGAGGGGAAAATGTCAATATATACATTGCTATATGGTGAACTAAGCCTTAGGCCAGCCACAATGTAGAGGACCTGACCCTTAGAAACTTAAAAGTGAGCTGGATCTTTTTTTTTTTTTTTTTTTTTTTGCGTTACGCGGGCCTCTCACTGTTGTGGCCTCTCCCCTTGCGGAGCGCAGGCTCCGGACGCACAGGTTCAGCGGCCATGGCTCACGGGCCTAGCCGCTCTGCGGCATGTGGGATCTTCCCGGACCGGGGCACGAACCCGTGTCCCCTGCATCGGCAGGCGGACTCTCAACCACTGCGCCACCAGGGAAGCCCGAGCTGGAATATTTAAAAGTTCAAATCTTTATAAGTAAAAAGATTGATGAAAATGAATAACCAAGTGTTTTAATTGACATCAGAAGATCAAAACAATAAACCCTGAGAACATAGAAAAAAGATAAAGATAGATATGAGCAGAACTTAATACCACAGAAAACGTATAAAATTCAGGTGAGGTAGTAAGTCCAAAGAATATTCTTTGAAAAGATTTAAAAGACACACTTTGATTAAGGAAAGCACAAACATAATTAAAGAATATATAGAAAGAATCAGGACAATGTTATAGCAGAGAATATATGAAATGCCAGTAAATTTGAACATTTCTGTAAAGTGGACCATTTCCTAGCTCCTACAGTTTACCAAAACTGACACAAGAGGAAATCATTTAAGGTCATCATGTCTGCCCTTGGCATTCTCGGAACGCCCTGGCCTCAGAATGCAGCATCTGTAGTCCATGGTAACCTGTGGAGAGTGGGCGGGGCTGAGGGAGGCTGGAACACTGCCCTCAAGGAGGGAGTGGGTGTGGCCATCTCTGCTGTGACTGAACAAAGGGCAGGGGAGCAGGGGGCCCAGGGCAGGACCCTCAGAGCAAGGCAGGCCCAGTGGGGTGTCACAAGCATTTAGGCCCAGGCCAAAGGGCGCCTTCTTTGTCTGCACAGCTGCCCAAACTCTCACCTTTCCACTCAGGCCGCCCTCTTATTTGAAGTGTGTTTGGAACCTGTCCACCCAGTATACCTCGCTGCACAGCTAACAATAGGTCTGGGCATCGTAGCTTCCTGCCAGGTGACCGAAGTTCGCAGGAGAGATGATTCCCAGGTTCACACGCAGAGAGGCTACTTCCCGGGCCACACGCCGCCCACTGCCCCCGCCCAAGTTCGGGGGCCGAAAGCAGCCCTGTCTAAGTCCCCTACCCCTAGAGGGAGTATTGGACCAACACTTCTAGAAAACGGGGTCCTTGCGGGCAACTCATTGGAGGGACACAAATAAATCTTTGCCGACATTTTGCTGAAACTTACCAGCGTTCACACCTAAGCCTCTTACAAGGTCAGCTGTTTAGCTAAACATGAGCTCATGATCTAAATTTACACAAAATTGAAGAAATCAGCTACAAAGGGAGACAATCAGCAAAAACAATCAATACCAGAATGAGATTCCATAGGCCATCCATCTGATGTTGGAATAATCAGGTGCAAGGCAGAAAATATACATAAAACTGGAACTGAAACAAGGAACAAGGAAGTTTTCAAAGGCTGGTAGGATCTCTAAACATTTTTAAAGTACATGTCATTGATAAACCTAAATACTCAAAGGTTGTTTAATACCACAGATTAAGCATTGAGAAGAGTGAAATTATGCTGTTTTGAAAACTATGGCAGGTGAGATTTTCTGCCTAATTATGTCAGAAAATTTCTCTATAAATAGACATTATTTCAAAGACTTATTGGCTGTGAAATAAGTTAAGTGTATTTCAAATGGCTTGTCTGCAAAGAAAGGTGAGATGTAGGGAATCACAGAAAGTCGAGGGGAAAATGTCAATATATACATTGCTATATGGTGAACTAAGCCTTAGGCCAGCCACAATGTAGAGGACCTGACCCTTAGAAACTTATAAGTGAGCTGGAATCTTTAAATGTTCAAATCTTTATAAGAAAAAGATTGATGAAAATGAATAACCAAGTGTTTTAATTGACATCAGAAGATCAAAACAATAAACCCTGAGAACATAGATAAAAGATAAAGATAGATATGAGCAGAACTTAATACCACAGAAAACGTATAAAATTCAGGTGAGGTAGTAAGTCCAAAGAATATTCTTTGAAAAGATTTAAAAGACACACTTTGATTAAGGAAAGCACAAACATAATTAAAGAATATATAGAAAGAATCAGGACAATGTTATAGCAGAGAATATATGAAATGCCAGTAAATTTGAACATTTCTGTAAAGTGGACCATTTCCTAGCTTCTACAGTTTACCAAAACTGACACAAGAGGAAATCATTTAAGGTCATCATGTCTGTCCTTGGCATTCTCGGAACGCCCTGGCCTCAGAATGCAGCATCTGTAGTCCATGGTAACCTGTGGAGAGTGGGCGGGGCTGAGGGAGGCTGGAACACTGCCCTCACGGAGGGAGTGGGTGTGGCCATCTCTGCTGTGACTGAACAAAGGGCAGGGGAGCAGGGGGCCCAGGGCAGGGCCCTCAGAGCAAGGCAGGCCCAGTGGGGTGTCACAAGCATTTAGGCCCAGGCCAAAGGGCGCCTTCTTTGTGTGCACAGCTGGCCAAACTCTCACTTTTCCACTGAGGCCACCCACTTATTTGAAGTGTGTGTGGAACCTGTCCACGCAGTATACCTCGCTGCACAGCTAACCATAGGTCTGGGCATCGTAGCTTCCTGCCAGGTGACCGAAGTTCGCAGGAGAGATGATTCCCAGGTTCACACGCAGAGAGGCTCCTGCCCGGGCCACACGCCGCCCACTGCCCAAGCCCAAGATCGGGGGCCGAAAGCAGCCATGTCTAAGTCCCCTACCCCTAGAGGGAGTATTGGACCAACACTTCTAGAAAACGGGGTCCTTGTGGGCAACTCATTGGAGGGACACAAATAAATCTTGGCCGACTTTTTGCTGAAAATTACCAGCGTTCACACCTAAGCCTTTTACAAGGTAAGCTGTTTAGCTAAACATGAGCTCATGACCTAAATTTACACAATAATGAAGAAATCAGCTACAAAGGGAGACAATCAGCAAAAACAATCAATACCAGAATTAGATTCCCTAGGCCATCCGTCAGATGTTGGAATAATCAGGTGCTAGGCAGAAAATATACATAAACCTGGAAAAGAAACAAGGAACAAGGAGGTTTTCAAAGACTGGTAGGATCTCTAAAACATTTTTAGAGTACATGTCATTGATAAAGCTAAATACTCAAAGGTTGTTTAATACAACAAATTAAGCAGTGAGAAGAGTGAAATTATGCTGTTTAGAAAACTATGGAAGGTGAGATTTTCTGCCTAATTATATAAGATGATTTCTCTAAAAAATTCACATTATTTCAAAGACTTATTGGCTGTGAAATAAGTTAAGGGCATTTCAAATGTCTTGTCTGCAAAGAAATGTGAGATGTAGGGAATCACAGAAAGCCGAGGGGATAATATGTCAATATATACATTGCTATATGGTGAACTTAGCCTTAGGCCGGCAACAGTGTAGAGGAATGGACCCTTAGAAACGTACAAGGAAGCTGGAATCTTTAAAAGTTCAAATCTTTATAAGTAAAAAGATTTATTAAAAATAATAACCAAGTGTTTTACTTGACATCAGAAAATCAAAACAATAAACCCTGAGAACATAGAAAAAAGATAAATAAAGATATGAGCAGAACTTAATACAACAGAAAACGTATAAAATTTAGGTGATTTAGTAAGTCCAAAGAATATTCTTTGAAAAGATTTAAAAGACACACTTTGATTAAGGAAAACAAAAAAAGTAAATAATATACAGAAAGAATCAGGACAATGTTGTAGCGGAGAATATATGAATTGCCAGTAAATTTGAATATTTCTGTAAAGTGGACCATTTCCTAGCTCCTAAACTTTACCAAAACTGACACAAGAGGAAATCATTTAAGGTCATCATGTCTGCCCTTGGCATTCTCGGAACGCCCTGGCCTCAGAATGCAGCATCTGTAGTCCATGGTAACCTGCGGAGAGGGGGCGTGGCTGAGGGAGGTAGGAAGACTGCCCTCACTGAGGGAGTGGGTGTGGTCATCTCTGCTGTGACTGAACAAAGGGCAAGGGAGCAGGGGGCCCAGGGCAGGGCCCTCAGAGCCCGGCAGACCCAGTGGGGTGTCACAAGCATTTAGGCCCAGGCCAAAGGGCGCCTTCTTTGTCTGCACAGCTGCCCAAACTCTCACCTTTCCACTCAGGCCGCCCTCGTACTTGAAGTGTGTGTGGAATCTGTCCGCGCAGTACACCTCGCTGCACAGCTAACCATATGTCAGGGCATCGTAGCTTCCTGCCAGGTGACCGAAGTTCGCAGGCAAATGGGTCCCTGGGACACATGCGGAGAGTCTCCTGCCCGGGCCACAGGCCGCCCACTGGCCCTGCCCCAGATCGAAGGCTGAAAAGCAGCCATGTCTGAGTCCACTGCCTCTCGAAGGAGTATTGGACCAACACTTGTAGAAAACGGGGTCCTTGCGGGCAACTCATTGAAGGGACACAAATAAATCTTTGCCGACTTTCTGCCGAAGCGTACCAGCGTTCACACCTAAGCCTCTTACAAGGTCAGCTGTTTAGCTAAACATGAGCTCATGATCTAAATTTAAACAATATTGAAGAAATCAGCTACAAAGTGAGACAATCAGCAAAAACAATCAATACCAGAATGAGATTCCCTAGGCCATCCATCTGATGTTGGAATAATCAGGTGCAAGGCAGAAAATATACATAAAACTGGAACTGAAAGAAGGAACAAGGAGGTTTTCAAAGGCTGGTAGGAACTCTAAAACATTTTTAAAGTACATGTCATTGATAAACCTAAATACTCAAAGGTTGTTTAATACCACAGATTAAGCATTGAGAAGAGTGAAATTATGCTGTTTTGAAAACTATGGCAGGTGAGATTTTCTGCCTAATTATGTCAGAAGATTTCTCTAAAAAATAGACATTATTTCAAAGACTTATTGGCTGTGAAATAAGTTAAGTGTATTTTAAATGGCTTGTCTGCAAAGAAAGGTGAGATGTAGGGAATCACAGAAAGTCGAGGGGAAAATGTCAATATATACATTGCTATATGGTGAACTAAGCCTTAGGCCAGCCACAATGTAGAGGACCTGACCCTTAGAAACTTATAAGTGAGCTGGAATCTTTAAAAGTTCAAATCTTTATAAGTAAAAGGATTGATGAAAATGAATAACCAAGTGTTTTAATTGACATCAGAAGATCAAAACAATAAACCCTGAGAACATAGAAAAAAGATAAAGATAGATATGAGCAGAACTTAATACCACAGAAAACGTATAAAATTCAGGTGAGGTAGTAAGTCCAAAGAATATTCTTTGAAAAGATTTAAAAGACACACTTTGATTAAGGAAAGCACAAACATAATTAAAGAATATATAGAAAGAATCAGGACAATGTTATAGCAGAGAATATATGAAATGCCAGTAAATTTGAACATTTCTGTAAAGTGGACCATTTCCTAGCTCCTACAGTTTACCAAAACTGACACAAGAGGAAATCATTTAAGGTCATCATGTCTGCCCTTGGCATTCTCGGAACGCCCTGGCCTCAGAATGCAGCATCTGTAGTCCATGGTAACCTGTGGAGAGTGGGCGGGGCTGAGGGAGGCTGGAACACTGCCCTCACGGAGGGAGTGTGTGTGGCCATCTCTGCTGTGACTGAACAAAGGGCAGGGGAGCAGGGGGCCCAGGGCAGGGCCCTCAGAGCAAGGCAGGCCCAGTGGGGTGTCACAAGCATTTAGGCCCAGGCCAAAGGGCGCCTTCTTTGTCTGCACAGCTGGCCAAACTCTCACTTTTCCACTGAGGCCACCCACTTATTTGAAGTGTGTGTGGAACCTGTCCACGCAGTATACCTCGCTGCACAGCTAACCATAGGTCTGGGCATCGTAGCTTCCTGCCAGGTGACCGAAGTTCGCAGGAGAGATGATTCCCAGGTTCACACGCACAGAGGCTCCTGCCCGGGCCACACGCCGCCCACTTCCCAAGCCCAAGATCGGGGGCCGAAAGCAGCCCTGTCTAAGTCCCCTACCCCTCGAGGGAGTATTGGACCAACACTTCTAGAAAACGGGGTCCTTGTGGGCAACTCATTGGAGGGACACAAATAAATCTTTGCCGACTTTTTGCTGAAACTTACGAGCGTTCACACATAAGCCTTTTACAAGGTCAGCTGTTTAGCTAAACATGAGCTCATGACCTAAATTTACACAATAATGAAGAAATCAGCTACAAAGGGAGACAATCAGCAAAAACAATCAATACCAGAATTAGATTCCCTAGGCCATCCGTCAGATGTTGGAATAATCAGGTGCTAGGCAGAAAATATACATAAACCTGGAAAAGAAACAAGGAACAAGGATGATTTCAAAGACTGGTAGGATCTCTAAAACATTTTTAGAGTACATGTCATTGATAAAGCTAAATACTCAAAGGTTGTTTAATACAACAAATTAAGCAGTGAGAAGAGTGAAATTATGCTGTTTAGAAAACTATGGAAGGTGAGATTTTCTGCCTAATTATATAAGATGATTTCTCTAAAAAATAAACATTATTTCAAAGACATATTGGCTGTGAAATAAGTTAAGGGCATTTCAAATGTCTTGTCTGAAAAGAAATGTGAGATGTAGGGAATCACAGAAAGCCGAGGGGATAATATGTCAATATATACATTGCTATATGGTGAACTAAGCCTTAGGCCGGCAACAGTGTAGAGGAATGGACCCTTAGAAACGTACAAGTAAGCTGGAATCTTTAAAAGTTCAAATCTTTATAAGTAAAAAGATTTATTAAAATTAATATCCAAGTGTTTTACTTGACATCAGAAAATCAAAACAATAAACCATGAGAACCTAGAAAAAAGATAAATAAAGATATGAGCAGAACTTAATACAACAGAAAACGTATAAAATTTAGGTGATTTAGTAAGTCCAAAGAATATTCTTTGAAAAGATTTAAAAGACACACTTTGATTAAGGAAAACAAAAAAAAGTAAATAATATACAGAAAGAATCAGGACAATGTTATAGCGGAGAATATATGAATTGCCAGTAAATTTGAATATTTCTGTAAAGAGGACCATTTCCTAGCTCCTAAACTTTACCAAAACTGACACAAGAGGAAATCATTTAATGTCATCATGTCTGCCCTTGGCATTCTCGGAACGCCCTGGCCTCAGAATGCAGCATCTCTAGTCCATGGTAACCTGCGGAGAGGGGGCGTGGCTGAGGGAGGTTGGAAGACTGCCCTCACTGAGGGAGTGGGTGTGGTCATCTCTGCTGTGACTGAACAAAGGGCAGGGGAGCAGGGGGCCCAGTGCAGGGCCCTCATAGCCCGGCAGACGCAGTGGGGTGTCACAAGCATTTAGGCCCAGGCCAAAGGGCGCTTTCTTTGTCTGCACAGCTGCCCAAACTCTCACCTTTCCACTCAGGCCGCCCTCTTATTTGAAGTGTGTTGGGTACCTGTCCGCGCAGTACACCTCGCTGCACAGCTAACCATAGGTCAAGGCATCGTAGCTTCCTGCCAGGTGACTGAAGTTCGCAGGCAAATGGGTCCCTGGGACACATGCGGAGAGGCTCCTGCCCGGGCCACAGGCCGCACACTGGCCCTGCCCCAGATAGAAGGCTGAAAAGCAGCCATGTCTGAGTCCACTGCCTCTCGAAGGAGTATTGGACCAACACTTGTAGAAATCGGGGTTCTTGCGGGCAACTCATTGGAGGGACACAAATAAATCTTTGCCGACTTTTTGCTGATACTTACGAGCGTTCACACATAAGCCTCTTACAAGGTCAGCTGTTTAGCTAAACATGAGCTCATGATCTAAATTTAAACAAAATTGAAGAAATCAGCTACAAAGGGAGACAATCAGCAAAAACAATCAATACCAGAATGAGATTCCCTAGGCCATCCATCTGATGTTGGAATAATCAGGTGCAAGGCAGAAAATATACATAAAACTGGAACTGAAAGAAGGAACAAGGAGGTTTTCAAAGGCTGGTAGGATCTCTAAAACATTTTTAAAGTACATTTCGTTGATAAACCTAAATACTCAAAGGTTGTTTAATACCACAGATTAAGCATTGAGAAGAGTGAAATTATGCTGTTTTCAAAACTATGGCAGGTGAGATTTTGTGCCTAATTATATAAGAAGATTTCTCTAAAAAATAGACATTATTTCAAAGACTTATTGGCTGTGAAATAAGTTAAGTGTATTTCAAATGGCTTGTCTGCAAAGAAAGGTGAGATGTAGGGAATCACAGAAAGTCGAGGGGAAAATGTCAATATATACATTGCTATATGGTGAACTAAGCCTTAGGCCAGCCACAATGTAGAGAACCTGACCCTTAGAAACTTGAAAGTGAGCTGGAATCTTTAAAAGTTCAAATCTTTATATGTAAAAAGATTGATGAAAATGAATAACCAAGTGTTTTAATTGACATCAGAAGATCAAAACAATAAACCCTGAGAACATAGAGAAAAGATAAATAAAGATATGAGCAGAACTTAATACCACAGAAAACGTATAAAATTCAGGTGAGGTAGTAAGTCCAAAGAATATTCTTTGAAAAGATTTAAAAGACACACTTTGATTAAGGAAAACAAAAAACAAGTAAAGAATATACAGAAAGAATCAGGACAATGTTATAGCAGAGAATATATGAAATGCCAGTAAATTTGAATATTTCTGTAAAGTGGACCATTTCCTAGCTCCTACAGTTTACCAAAACTGACACAAGAGGAAATCATTTAAGGTCATCATGTCTGCCCTTGGCATTCTCGGAACGCCCTGGCCTCAGAATGCAGCATCTGTAGTCCATGGTAACCTGTGGAGAGTGGGCGGGTCTGAGGGAGGCTGGAACACTGCCCACACGGAGGGAGTGGGTGTGGCCATCTCTGCTGTGACTGAACAAAGGGCAGGGGAGCATGGGGCCCAGGGCAGGAACCTCAGAGCAAGGCAGGCCCAGTGGGGTGTCGCAAGCATTTAGGCACAGGCCATAGGGCGCCTTCTTTGTCTGCACAGCTGGCCAAACTCTCACTTTTCCACTCAGGCCACCCACTTATTTGAAGTGTGTGTGGAACCTGTCCATGCAGTATACCTCGCTGCACAGCTAACCATAGGTCTGGGCATCGTAGCTTCCTGCCAGGTGACCGAAGTTCGCAGGAGAGATGATTCCCAGGTTCACACGCAGAGAGGCTCCTGCCCGGGCCACACGCCGCCCACTGCCCCTGCCCAAGATCGGGGGCCGAAAGCAGCCCTGTCTAAGTCCCCTACCCCTAGAGGGAGTATTGGACCAACACTTCTAGAAAACGGGGTCCTTGCGGGCAACTCATTGGAGGGACACAAATAAATATTTACCGACATTTTGCTGATACTTACGAGCGTTCACACATAAGCCTTTTACAAGGTCAGCTGTTTAGCTAAGCATGAGCTCATGACCTAAATTTACACAATAATTAATAAATCAGCTACAAAGGGAGACAATCAGCAAAAACAATCAATACCAGAATTAGATTCCCTAGGCCATCCGTCAGATGTTGGAATAATCAGGTGCTAGGCAGAAAATATATATAAACCTGGAAAAGAAACAAGGAACAAGGATGTTTTCAAAGACTGGTAGGGTCTCTAAAACATTTTTAAAGTACATGTCATTGATAAAGCTACATACTCAAAGGTTGTTTAATACAACAAATTAAGCAGTGAGAAGAGTGAAATTATGCTGTTTAGAAAACTATGGAAGGTGAGATGTTCTGCCTAATTATATAAGAAGATTTCTCTAAAAAATAGACATTATTTCAAAGACTTATTGGCTGTGAAATAAGTTAAGTGTATTTCAAATGGCTTGTCTGCAAAGAAAGGTGAGATATAGGGAATCACAGAAAGTCGAGGGGAAAATGTCAATATATACATTGCTATATGGTGAACTAAGCCTTAGGCCAGCCACAATGTAGAGGACCTGACCCTTAGAAACTTATAAGTGAGCTGGAATCTTTAAAAGTTCAAATCTTTATAAGTAAAAAGATTTATTAAAATGAATAACCAAGTGTTTTACTTGACATCAGAAAATCAAAACTATAAACCCTGAGAACATAGAAAAAAGATAAATAAAGATATGAGCAGTACTTAATACAACAGAAAACGTATAAAATTCAGGTGATTTAGTAAGTCCAAAGAATATTCTTTGAAAAGATTTAAAAGACACACTTTGATTAAGGAAAACATAAACATAAGTAAAGAATATGCAGAAAGAATCAGGACAATGTTATAGCAGAGAATATATGAAATGCCAGTAAACTTGAACATTTCTGTAAAGCGGACCATTTCCTAGCTGCTACAGTTTACGAAAACTGACACAAGAGGAAATCATTTAAGGTCATCATGTCTGCCCTTGGCATTCTCGGAACGCCCTGGCCTCAGAATGCAGAATCTGTAGTCCATGGTAACCTGCGGAGAGGGTGCGTGGCTGAGGGAGTTTGGAAGCCTGCCCTCACTGAGGGAGTGGGTGTGGCCATTTCTACTGTGACTGAACAAAGGGCAGGGGAGCAGGGGGCCCAGGGCAGGGCCCTCAGAGCCCGGCAGACCCAGTGGGGTGTCACAAGCATTTAGGCCCAGGCCAAAGGGCGCCTTCTTTGTCTGCACAGCTGCCCAAACTCTCACCTTTCCACTCAGGCCGCCCTCGTACTTGAAGTGTGTGTGGAACCTGTCCGCGCAGTACACCTCGCTGCACAGCTAACCATATGTCAGGGCATCGTAGCTTCCTGCCAGGTGACCGAAGTTCGCAGGCAAATGGGTCCCTGGGACACATGCGGAGAGTCTCCTGCCCGGGCCTCAGGCCGCCCACTGGCCCTGCCCCAGATCGAAGTCTGAAAAGCAGCCATGTCTGAGTCCACTGCCTCTCGAAGGAGTATTGGACCAACACTTGTAGAAAACGTGGTCCTTGCGGGCAACTCATTGGAGGGACACAAATAAATCTTTGCCGACTTTCTGCTGAAGCATACCAGCGTTCACACCTAAGCCTCTTACAAGGTCAGCTGTTTAGCTAAACATGAGTTCATGATCTAAATTTAAACAATATTGAAGTAATCAGCTACAAAATGAGACAATCAGCAAAAACAATCAATACCAGAATGAGATTCCCTAGGCCATCCATCTGATGTTGGAATAATCAGGTGCAAGGCAGAAAATATACATAAAACTGGAACTGAAAGAAGGAACAAGGAGGTTTTCAAAGGCTGGTAGGATCTGTAAAACATTTTTAAAGTACATGTCATTGATAAACCTAAATACTCAAAGGTTGTTTAATACCACAGATTAAGCATTGAGAAGAGTGAAATTATGCTGTTTTGAAAACTATGGCAGGTGAGATTTTCTGCCTAATTATGTCAGAAGATTTCTCTAAAAAATAGATATTATTTCAAAGACTTATTGGCTGTGAAATAAGTTAAGTGTATTTCAAATGGCTTGTCTGCAAAGAAAGGTGAGATGTAGGGAATCACAGAAAGTCGAGGGGAAAATGTCAATATATACATTGCTATATGGTGAACTAAGCCTTAGGCCAGCCACAATGTAGAGGACCTTACCCTTAGAAACTTGAAAGTGAGCTGGAATCTTTAAAAGTTCAAATCTTTATAAGTAAAAAGATTGATGAAAATGAATAACCAAGTGTTTTAATTGACATCAGAAGATCAAAACAATAAACCCTGAGAACATAGAAAAAAGATAAAGATAGATATGAGCAGAACTTAATACCACAGAAAACGTATAAAATTCAGGTGAGGTAGTAAGTCCAAAGAATATTCTTTGAAAAGATTTAAAAGACACACTTTGATTAAGGAAAGCACAAACATAATTAAAGAATATATAGAAAGAATCAGGACAATGTTATAGCAGAGAATATATGAAATGCCAGTAAATTTGAACATTTCTGTAAAGTGGACCATTTCCTAGCTCCTACAGTTTACCAAAACTGACACAAGAGGAAATCATTTAAGGTCATCATGTCTGCCCTTGGCATTCTCGGAACGCCCTGGCCTCAGAATGCAGCATCTGTAGTCCATGGTAAACTGTGGAGAGTGGGCGGGGCTGAGGGAGGCTGGAACACTGCCCTCACGGAGGGAGTGGGTGTGGCCATCTCTGCTGTGACTGAACAAAGGGCAGGGGAGCAGGGGGCCCAGGGCAGGGCCCTCAGAGCAAGGCAGGCCCAGTGGGGTGTCACAAGCATTTAGGCCCAGGCCAAAGGGCGCCTTCTTTGTCTGCACAGCTGGCCAAACTCTCACTTTTCCACTGAGGCCACCCACTTATTTGAAGTGTGTGTGGAACCTGTCCACGCAGTATACCTCGCTGCACAGCTAACCATAGGTCTGGGCATCGTAGCTTCCTGCCAGGTGACCGAAGTTCGCAGGAGAGATGATTCCCAGGTTCACACGCAGAGAGGCTCCTGCCCGGGCCACACGCCGCCCACTGCCCAAGCCCAAGATCGGGGGCCGAAAGCAGCCCTGTCTAAGTCCCCTACCCCTAGAGGGAGTATTGGACCAACACTTCTAGAAAACGGGGTCCTTGTGGGCAACTCATTGGAGGGACACAAATAAATCTTTGCCGACTTTTTGCTGAAACTTACGAGCGTTCACACCTAAGCCATTTACAAGGTCAGCTGTTTAGCTAAACATGAGCTCATGACCTAAATTTACACAATAATGAAGAAATCAGCTACAAAGGGAGACAATCAGCAAAAACAATCAATACCAGAATTAGATTCCCTAGGCCATCCGTCAGATGTTGGAATAATCAGGTGCTAGGCAGAAAATATACATAAACCTGGAAAAGAAACAAGGAACAAGGATGTTTTCAAAGACCGGTAGGATCTCTAAAACATTTTTAGAGTACATGTCATTGATAAAGCTAAATACTCAAAGGTTGTTTAATACAGCAAATTAAGCTGTGAGAAGAGTGAAGTTATGCTGTTTAGAAAACTATGGAACGTGAGATTTTCTGCCTAATTATATAAGATGATTTCTCTAAAATATACACATTATTTCAAAGACTTATTGGCTGTGAAATAAGTTAAGGGTATTTCAAATGTCTTGTCTGCAAAGAAAGGTGAGATGTAGGGAATCACACAAAGCCGAGGGGATAATATGTCAATATATACATAGCTATATGTTGATCTAAGCCTTAGGCCGGCAACAGTGTAGAGGAATGGACCCTTAGAAACGTACAAGTAAGCTGGAATCTTTAAAAGTTCAAATCTTTATAAGTAAAAAGATTTATTAAAATGAATAACCAAGTGTTTTACTTGACATCAGAAAATCAAAACTATAAACCCTGAGAACATAGAAAAAAGATAAATAAAGATATGAGCAGTACTTAATACAACAGAAAACGTATAAAATTCAGGTGATTTAGTAAGTCCAAAGAATATTCTTTGAAAAGATTTAAAAGACACACTTTGATTAAGGAAAACATAAACATAAGTAAAGAATATGCAGAAAGAATCAGGACAATGTTATAGCAGAGAATATATGAAATGCCAGTAAACTTGAACATTTCTGTAAAGCGGACCATTTCCTAGCTGCTGCAGTTTACGAAAACTGACACAAGAGGAAATCATTTAAGGTCATCATGTCTGCCCTTGGCATTCTCGGAATGCACTGGCCTCAGAATGCAGCATCTGTAGTCCATGGTATCCTGCGGAGAGGGGGCGTGGCTGAGGGAGGTTGGAAGCCTGCCCTCACTGAGGGAGTGGGTGTGGCCATCTCTGCTGTGACTGAAGAAAGGGCAGGGGAGTAGGGGGCCCAGGGCCGGGCCCTCAGAGCCCGGCAGACCCAGTGGGGTGTCACAAGCATTTAGGCCCAGGCCAAAGGGCGCCTTCTTTGTCTGCACAGCTACACAAACTCTCACCTTTCCACTCAGGCCGCCATTGTACTTGAAGTGTGTGTGGAACCTGTCCGCGCAGTACACCTCGCTGCACAGCTAACCATATGTCAGGGCATCGTAGCTTCCTGCCAGGTGACCGAAGTTCGCAGGCAAATGGGTCCCTGGGACACATGCGGAGAGTCTCCTGCCCGGGCCACAGGCCGCCCACTGGCCCTGCCCCAGATCGAAGGCTGAAAAGCAGCCATGTCTGAGTCCACTGCCTCTCGAAGGAGTATTGGACCAACACTTGTAGAAAACGGGGTCCTTGTGGGCAACTCATTGGAGGGACACAAATAAATCTTTGCCGACTTTCTGCTGAAGCGTACCAGCGTTCACACCTAAGCCTCTTACAAGGTCAGCTGTTTAGCTAAACATGAGCTCATGATCTAAATTTACACAATATTGAAGAAATCAGCTACAAAGTGAGACAATCAGCAAAAACAATCAATACCAGAATGAGATTCCCTAGGCCATCCATCTGATGTTGGAATAATCAGGTGCAAGACAGAAAATATACATAAAACTGGAACTGAAAGAAGGAACAAGGAGGTTTTCAAAGGCTGGTAGGATCTCTAAAACATTTTTAAAGTACATGTCATTGATAAACCTAAATACTCAAAGGTTGTTTAATACCACAGATTAAGCATTGAGAAGAGTGAAATTATGCTGTTTTGAAAACTATGGCAGGTGAGATTTTCTGCCTAATTATGTCAGAAGATTTCTCTAAAAAATAGACATTATTTCAAAGACTTATTGGCTGTGAAATAAGTTAAGTGTATTTCAAATGGCTTGTCTGCAAAGAAAGGTGAGATGTAGGGAATCACAGAAAGCCGAGGGGATAATATGTCAATATATACAAAGCTATATGTTGATCTAAGCCTTAGGCCGGCAACAGTGTAGAGGAATGGACCCTTAGAAAGGAACAAGTAAGCTGGAATCTTTAAAAGTTCAAATCTTTATAAGTAAAAAGATTTATTAAATTGAATAACCAAGTGTTTTACTTGACATCAGAAAATCAAAACTATAAACCCTGAGAACATAGAAAAAAGATAAAGATAGATATGAGCAGTACTTAATACAACAGAAAACGTATAAAATTCAGGTGATTTAGTAAGTCCAAAGAATATTCTTTGAAAAGATTTAAAAGACACACTTTGATTAAGGAAAACATAAACATAAGTAAAGAATATGCAGAAAGAATCAGGACAATGTTATAGCAGAGAATATATGAAATGCCAGTAAACTTGAACATTTCTGTAAAGCGGACCATTTCCTAGCTGCTACAGTTTACGAAAACTGACACAAGAGGAAATCATTTAAGGTCATCATGTCTGCCCTTGGCATTCTCGGAACGCCCTGGCCTCAGAGTGCAGCATCTGTAGTCCATGGTAACCTGCGGAGAGGGGGCGTGGCTGAGGGAGGTTGGAAGCCTGCCCTCACTGAGGGAGTGGGTGTGGCCATCTCTGCTGTGACTGAACAAAGGGCAGGGGAGCAGGGGGCCCAGGGCAGGGCCCTCAGAGCCCGGCAGACCCAGTGGGGTGTCACAAGCATTTAGGCCCAGGCCAAAGGGCGCCTTCTTTGTCTGCACAGCTACACAAACTCTCACCTTTCCACTCAGGACGCCCTCGTACTTGAAGTGTGTGTGGAACCTGTCCGCGCAGTACACCTCGCTGCACAGCTAACCATATGTCAGGGCATCGTAGCTTCCTGCCTGGTGACCGAAGTTCGCAGGCAAATGGGTCCCTGGGACACATGCGGAGAGTCCCCTGCCCGGGCCACAGGCCGCCCACTGGCCCTGCCCCAGATCGAAGGCTGAAAAGCAGCCATGTCTGAGTCCACTGCCTCTGGAAGGATTATTGGACCAACACTTGTAGAAAACGGGGTCCTTGTGGGCAACTCATTGGAGGGACACACATAAATCTTTGCCGACTTTCTGCTGAAGCGTACCAGCGTTCACACCTAAGCCTCTTACAAGGTCAGCTGTATAGCTAAACATGAGCTCATGATCTAAATTTAAACAATATTGAAGAAATCAGCTACAAAGTGAGACAATCAGCAAAAACAATCAATACCAGAATGAGATTCCCTAGGCCATCCATCTGATGTTGGAATAATCAGGTGCAAGACAGAAAATATACATAAAACTGGAACTGAAAGAAGGAACAAGGAGGTTTTCAAAGGCTGGTTGGATCTCTAAAACATTTTTAAAGTACATGTCATTGATAAACCTAAATACTCAAAGGTTGTTTAATACCACAGATTAAGCATTGAGAAGAGTGAAATTATGCTGTTTTGAAAACTATGGCAGGTGAGATTTTCTGCCTAATTATGTCAGAAGATTTCTCTAAAAAATAGACATTATTTCAAAGACTTATTGGCTGTGAAATAAGTTAAGTGTATTTCAAATGGCTTGTCTGCAAAGAAAGGTGAGATGTAGGGAATCACAGAAAGTCGAGGGGAAAATGTCAATATATACATTGCTATATGGTGAACTAAGCCTTAGGCCAGCCACAATGTAGAGGACCTGACCCTTAGAAACTTAAAAGTGAGCTGGAATCTTTAAAAGTTCAAATCTTTATAAGTAAAAAGATTGATGAAAATGAATAACCAAGTGTTTTAATTGACATCAGAAGATCAAAACAATAAACCCTGAGAACATAGAAAAAAAGATAAAGATAGATATGAGCAGAACTTAATACCACAGAAAACGTATAAAATTCAGGTGAGGTAGTAAGTCCAAAGAATATTCTTTGAAAAGATTTAAAAGACACACTTTGATTAAGGAAAGCACAAACATAATTAAAGAATATATAGAAAGAATCAGGACAATGTTATAGCAGAGAATATATGAAATGCCAGTAAATTTGAACATTTCTGTAAAGTGGACCATTTCCTAGCTCCTACAGTTTACCAAAACTGACACAAGAGGAAATCATTTAAGGTCATCATGTCTGCCCTTGGCATTCTCGGAACGCCCTGGCCTCAGAATGCAGCATCTGTAGTCCATGGTAACCTGTGGAGAGTGGGCGGGGCTGAGGGAGGCTGGAACACTGCCCTCACGGAGGGAGTGGGTGTGGCCATCTCTGCTGTGACTGAACAAAGGGCAGGGGAGCAGGGGGCCCAGGGCAGGGCCCTCAGAGCAAGGCAGGCCCAGTGGGGTGTCACAAGCATTTAGGCCCAGGCCAAAGGGCGCCTTCTTTGTCTGCACAGCTGGCCAAACAATCACTTTTCCACTCAGGCCACCCACTTATTTGAAGTGTGTGTGGAACCTGTCCACGCAGTATACCTCGCTGCACAGCTAACCATAGGTCTGGGCATCGTAGCTTCCTGCCAGGTGACCGAAGTTCGCAGGAGAGATGATTCCCAGGATCACACGCAGAGAGGCTCCTGCCCGGGCTACACGCCGCCCACTGCCCAAGCCCAAGATCGGGGGCCGAAAGCAGCCCTGTGTAAGTCCCCTACACCTAGAGGGAGTATTGGACCAACACTTCTAGAAAACGGGGTCCTTGTGGGCAACTCATTGGAGGGACACAAATAAATCTTTGCCGACTTTTTGCTGAAACTTACGAGCGTTCACACCTAAGCCTTTTACAAGGTCAGCTGTTTAGCTAAACATGAGCTCATGACCTAAATTTACACAATAATGAAGAAATCAGCTACAAAGGGAGACAATCAGCAAAAACAATCAATACCAGAATTACATTCCCTAGGCCATCCGTCAGATGTTGGAATAATCAGGTGTTAGGCAGAAAATATACATAAACCTGGAAAAGAAACAAAGAAGAAGGATGTTTTCAAAGACCGGTAGGATCTCTAAAACATTTTTAGAGTACATGTCATTGATAAAGGTAAATACTCAAAGGTTGTTTAATACAACAAATTAAGCAGTGAGAAGAGTGAAATTATGCTGTTTAGAAAACTATGGAAGGTGAGATTTTCTGCCTAATTATATAACATGATTTCTCTAAAAAATACACATTATTTCAAAGACTTATTGGCTGTGAAATAAGTTAAGGGTATTTCAAATGTCTTGTCTGCAAAGAAAGGTGAGAAGTAGGGAATCACAGAAAGCCGAGGGGATAATATGTCAATATATACATTGCTATATGGTGAACTAAGCCTTAGGCCGGCAACAGTGTAGAGGAATGGACCCTTAGAAACGTACAAGGAAGCTGGAATCTTTAAAAGTACAAATCTTTATAAGTAAAAAGATTTATTAAAAATAATAACCAACTGTTTTACTTGACATCAGAAAATCAAAACAATAAACCCTGAGAACATAGAAAAAAGATAAATAAAGATATGAGCAGAACTTAATACAACAGAAAACGTATAAAATTTAGGTGATTTAGTAAGTCCAAAGAATATACTTTGAAAAGATTTAAAATACACACTTTGATTAAGGAAAACAAAAAAAAGTAAATAATATACAGAAAGAATCAGGACAATGTTATAGCGGAGAATATATGAATTGCCAGTAAATTTGAATATTTCTGTAAAGTGGACCATTTCCTAGCTCCTACAGTTTACCAAAACTGACACAAGAGGAAATCATTTAAGGTCATCATGTCTGCCCTTGGCATTCTCAGAACGCCCTGGCCTCAGAATGCAGCATCTGTAGTCCATGGTAACCTGCGGAGAGGTGGCGTGGCTGAGGGAGGTTGGAAGACTGCCCTCACTGAGGGAGTGGGTGTGGTCATCTCTGCTGTGACTGAACAAAGGGCAGGGGAGCAGGGGGCCCAGGGCAGGTCCCTCAGAGCCCGGCAGACCCAGTGGGGTGTCACAAGACTTTAGGCCCAGGCCAAAGGGCGCTTTCTTTGTCTGCACAGCTGCCCAAACTCTCACCTTTCCACTCAGGCCACCCTATTATTTGAAGTGTGTTGGGTACCTGTCCGCGCAGTACACCTCGCTGCACAGCTAACCATAGGTCAAGGCATCGTAGCTTCCTGCCAGCTGACTGAAATTCGCAGGCAAATGTGTCCCTTGGACACATGCGGAGAGGCTCCTGCCCGGGCCACAGGCCGCCCACTGGCCATGCCCCAGATCGAAGGATGAAAAGCAGCCATGTCTGAGTCCACTGCCTCTCGAAGGAGTATTGGACCAACACTTGTAGAAATCGGTGTTCTTGCGGGCAACTCATTGGAGGGACACAAATAAATCTTTGCCGACTTTCTGCTGAAGCGTACCAGCGTTCACACCTAAGCCTCTTACAAGGTCAGCTGTTTAGCTAAACATGATCTCATGATCTAAATTTAAACAATATTGAAGAAATCAGCTACAAAGTGAGACAATCAGCAAAAACAATCAATACCAGAATGAGATTCCCTAGGCCATCCATCTGATGTTGGAATAATTAGGTGCAAGGCAGAAAATATACATAAAACTGGAACTGAAAGAAGGAACAAGGAGGTTTTCAAAGGCTGGTAGGATCTCTAAAACATTTTTAAAGTACATGTCATTGATAAACCTAAATACTCAAAGGTTGTTTAATACCACAGATTAAGCAGTGAGAAGAGTGAAATTATGCTGTTTTGAAAACTATGGCAGGTGAGATTTTCTGCCTAATTATGTCAGAAGATTTCTCTAAAAAATAGACATTATTTCAAAGACTTATTGGCTGCGAAATAAGTTAAGTGTATTTCAAATGGCTTGTCTGCAAAGAAAGGTGAGATGTAGGGAATCACAGAAAGCCGAGGGGATAATATGTCAATATATACATAGCTATATGTTGATCTAAGCCTTCGGCCGGCAACAGTGTAGAGGAATGGACCCTTAGAAACGTACAAGTAAGCTGGAATCTTTAAAAGTTCAAATCTTTATAAGTAAAAAGATTTATTAAAATGAATAACCAAGTGTTTTACTTGACATCAGAAAATCAAAACTATAAACCCTGAGAACATAGAAAAAAGATAAATAAAGATATGAGCAGTACTTAATACAACAGAAAACGTATAAAATTCAGGTGATTTAGTAAGTCCAAAGAATATTCTTTGAAAAGATTTAAAAGACACACTTTGATTAAGGAAAACATAAACATAAGTAAAGAATATGCAGAATGAATCAGGACAATGTTATAGCAGAGAATATATGAAATGCCAGTAAACTTGAACATTTCTGTAAAGCGGACCATTTCCTAGCTGCTACAGTTTACGAAAACTGACACAAGAGGAAATCATTTAAGGTCATCATGTCTGCCCTTGGCATTCTCGGAATGCCCTGGCCTCAGAATGCAGCATCTGTAGTCCATGGTAACCTGCGGAGAGGGGGCGTGGCTGAGGGAGTTTGGAAGCCTGCCCTCACTGAGGGAGTGGGTGTGGCCATCTCTGCTGTGACTGAACAAAGGTCAGGGGAGCAGGGTGCCCAGGGAAGGGCCCTCAGAGCCCGGCAGACCCAGTGGGGTGTCACAAGCATTTAGGCCCAGGCCAAAGGGCGCCTTCTTTGTCTGCACAGCTGCCCAAACTCTCACCTTTCCACTCAGGCCGCCCTCGTACTTGAAGTGTGTGTGGAACCTGTACGCGCAGTACACCTCGCTGCACAGCTAACCATAGGTCAGGGCATCGTAGCTTCCTGCCAGGTGACCGAAGTTCGCAGGCAAATGGGTCCCTGGGACACATGCGGAGAGTCTCCTGCCCGGGCCACAGGCCGCCCACTGGCCCTGCCCCAGATCGAAGGCTGAAAAGCAGCCATGTCTGAGTCCACTGCCTCTCGAAGGAGTATTGGACCAACACTTGTAGAAAACGGGGTCCTTGCGGGCAACTCATTGGAGGGACACAAATAAATCTTTGCCGACTTTCTGCTGAAGCGTACCAGCGTTCACACCTAAGCCTCTTACAAGGTCAGCTGTTTAGCTAAACATGAGCTCATGATCTAAATTTACACAATATTGAAGAAATCAGCTACAAAGTGAGACAATCAGCAAAAACAATCAATACCAGAATGAGATTCCCTAGGCCATCCATCTGATGTTGGAATAATCAGGTGCAAGGCAGAAAATATACATAAAACTGGAACTGAAAGAAGGAACAAGGAGGTTTTCAAAGGCTGGTAGGATCTGTAAAACATTTTTAAAGTACATGTCATTGATAAACCTAAATACTCAAAGGTTGTTTAATACCACAGATTAAGCATTGAGAAGAGTGAAATTATGCTGTTTTGAAAACTATGGCAGGTGAGATTTTCTGCCTAATTATGTCAGAAGATTTCTCTAAAAAATAGACATAATTTCAAAGACTTATTGGCTGTGAAATAAGTTAAGTGTATTTCAAATGGGTTGTCTGCAAAGAAAGGTGAGATGTAGGGAATCACAGAAAGTCGAGGGGAAAACGTCAATATATATATTGCTATATGGTGAACTAAGCCTTAGGCCAGCCACAATGTAGAGGACCTGACCCTTAGAAACTTATAAGTGAGCTGGAATCCTTAAAAGTTCAAATCTTTATAAGTAAAAAGATTGATGAAAATGAATAACCAAGTGTTTTAATTGACATCAGAAGATCAAAACAATAAACCCTGAGAACATAGAAAAAAGATAAAGATAGATATGAGCAGAACTTAATACCACAGAAAACGTATAAAATTCAGGTGAGGTAGTAAGTCCAAAGAATATTCTTTGAAAAGATTTAAAAGACACACTTTGATTAAGGAAAGCACAAACATAATTAAAGAATATATAGAAAGAATCAGGACAATGTTATAGCAGAGAATATATGAAATGCCAGTAAATTTGAACATTTCTGTAAAGTGGACCATTTCCTAGCTCCTACAGTTTACCAAAACTGACACAAGAGGAAATCATTTAAGGTCATCATGTCTGCCCTTGGCATTCTCGGAACGCCCTGGCCTCAGAATGCAGCATCTGTAGTCCATGGTAACCTGTGGAGAGTGGGCGGGGCTGAGGGAGGCTGGAACACTGCCCTCACGGAGGGAGTGGGTGTGGCCATCTCTGCTGTGACTAAACAAAGGGCAGGGGAGCAGGGGGCCCAGGGCAGGGCCCTCAGAGCAAGGCAGGCCCAGTGGGGTGTCACAAGCATTTAGGCCCAGGCCAAAGGGCGCCTTCTTTGTCTGCACAGCTGGCCAAACTCTCACTTTTCCACTGAGGCCACCCACTTATTTGAAGTGTGTGTGGAACCTGTCCACGCAGTATACCTCGCTGCACAGCTAACCATAGGTCTGGGCATCGTAGCTTCCTGCCAGGTGACCGAAGTTCGCAGGAGAGATGATTCCCATGTTCACACGCAGAGAGGCTCCTGCCCGGGCCACACGCCGCCCACTGCCCAAGCCCAAGATCAGGGGCATAAAGCAGCCCTGTCTAAGTCCCCTACCCCTAGAGGGAGTATTGTACCAACACTTCTAGAAAACGGGGTCCTTGTGGGCAACTCATTGGAGGGACACAAATAAATCTTTGCCGACTTTTTGCTGAAACTTACGAGCGTTCACACCTAAGCCGTTTACAAGGTCACCTGTTTAGCTAAACATGAGCTCATGACCTAAATTTACACAATAATGAAGAAATCAGCTACAAAGGGAGACAATCAGCAAAAACAATCAATACCAGAATTAGATTCCCTAGGCCATCCGTCAGATGTTGGAATAATCAGGTGCTAGGCAGAAAATATACATAAACCTGGAAAAGAAACAAGGAACAAGGATGTTTTCAAAGACTGGTAGGATCTCTAAAACATTTTTAGAGTACATGTCATTGATAAAGGTAAATACTCAAAGGTTGTTTAATACAACAAATTAAGCAGTGAGAAGAGTGAAATTATGCTGTTTAGAAAACTATGGAAGGTGAGATTTTCTGCCTAATTATATAAGATGATTTCTCTAAAAAATACACATTATTTCAAAGACTTATTGGCTGTGAAATAAGTTAAGGGCATTTCAAATGTCTTGTCTGCAAAGAAATGTGAGAAGTAGGGAATCACAGAAAGCCGAGGGGATAATATGTCAATATATACATTGCTATATGGATAACTAAGCCTTAGGCCGGCAACAGTGTAGAGGAATGGACCCTTAGAAACGTACAAGGAAGCTGGAATCTTTAAAAGTTCAAATCTTTATAAGTAAAAAGATTTATTAAAAATAATAACCAAGTGTTTTACTTGACATCAGAAAATCAAAACAATAAACCCTGAGAACATAGAAAAAAGATAAATAAAGATATGAGCAGAACTTAATACAACAGAAAACGTATAAAATTTAGGTGATTTAGTGAGTCCAAAGAATATTCTTTGAAAAGATTTAAAAGACACACTTTGATTTAGGAAAACAAAAAAAAGTAAATAATATACAGAAAGACTCAGGACAATGTTATAGCGGAGAATATATGAATTGCCAGTAAATTTGAATATTTATGTAAAGTGGACCATTTCCTAGCTCCTAAGCTTTACCAAAACTGACACAAGAGGAAATCATTTAAGGTCATCATGTCTGCCCTTGGCATCCTCGGAACGCCCTGCCTCAGAATGCAGCATCTGTAGTCCATGGTAACCTGCGGAGAGGGGGCGTGGCTGAGGGAGGTTGGAAGACTGCCCTCACTGAGGGAGTGGGTGTGGTCATCTCTGCTGTGACTGAACGAAGGGCAGGGGAGCAGGGGGCCCAGGGCAGGGCCCTCAGAGCCCGGCAGACCCAGTGGGGTGTCACAAGCATTTAGGCCCAGGCCAAAGGGCGCTTTCTTTGTCTGCACAGATGCCCAAACTCTCACCTTTCCACTCAGGCCGCCCTCTTATTTGAAGTGTGATGGGTACCTGTCCTCGCAGTACACCTCGCTGCACAGCTAACCATAGGTCAAGGCATCGTAGCTTCCTTCCAGGTGACTGAAGTTCGCAGGCAAATGTGTCCCTGGGACACATGCGGAGAGGCTCCTGCCCGGGCCACAGGCCGCCCACTGGCCCTGCCCCAGATCGAAGGCTGAAAAGCAGCCATGTCTGAGTCCACTGCCTCTCGAAGGAGTATTGGACCAACACTTGTAGAAAACGGGGTCCTTGCGGGCAACTCATTGGAGGGACACAAATAAATCTTTGCCGACTTTCTGCTGAAGCGTACCAGCGTTCACACCTAAGCCTCTTACAAGGTCAGCTGTTTAGCTAAACATGAGCTCATGATCTAAATTTACACAATATTGAAGAAATCAGCTACAAAGTGAGACAATCAGCAAAAACAATCAATACCAGAATGAGATTCCCTAGGCCATCCATCTGATGTTGGAATAATCAGGTGCAAGGCAGAAAATATACATAAAACTGGAACTGAAAGAAGGAACAAGGAGGTTTTCAAAGGCTGGTAGGATCTGTAAAACATTTTTAAAGTACATGTCATTGATAAACCTAAATACTCAAAGGTTGTTTAATACCACAGATTAAGCATTGAGAAGAGTGAAATTATGCTGTTTTGAAAACTATGGCAGGTGAGATTTTCTGCCTAATTATGTCAGAAGATTTCTCTAAAAAATAGACATTATTTCAAAGACTTATTGGCTGTGAAATAAGTTAAGTGTATTTCAAATGGCTTGTCTGCAAAGAAAGGTGAGATGTAGGGAATCACAGAAAGTCGAGGGGAAAATGTCAATATATACATTGCTATATGGGGAACTAAGCCTTAGGCCAGCCACAATGTAGAGGACCTGACCCTTAGAAACTTATAAGTGAGCTGGAATCCTTAAAAGTTCAAATCTTTATAAGTAAAAAGATTGATGAAAATGAATAACCAAGTGTTTTAATTGACATCAGAAGATCAAAACAATAAACCCTGAGAACATAGAAAAAAGATAAAGATAGATATGAGCAGAACTTAATACCACAGAAAAAGTATAAAATTCAGGTGAGGTAGTAAGTCCAAAGAATATTCTTTGAAAAGATTTAAAAGACACACTTTGATTAAGGAAAGCACAAACATAATTAAAGAATATATAGAAAGAATCAGGACAATGTTATAGCAGAGAATATATGAAATGCCAGTAAATTTGAACATTTCTGTAAAGTGGACCATTTCCTAGCTCCTACAGTTTACCAAAACTGACACAAGAGGAAATCATTTAAGGTCATCATGTCTGCCCTTGGCATTCTCGGAACGCCCTGGCCTCAGAATGCAGCATCTGTAGTCCATGGTAACCTGTGGAGAGTGGGCGGGGCTGAGGGAGGCTGGAACACTGCCCTCACGGAGGGAGTGGGTGTGGCCATCTCTGCTGTGACTGAACAAAGGGCAGGGGAGCAGGGGGCCCAGGGCAGGGCCCTCAGAGCAAGGCAGGCCCAGTGGGGTGTCACAAGCATTTAGGCCCAGGCCAAATGGCGCCTTCTTTGTCTGCACAGCTGGCCAAACTCTCACTTTTCCACTGAGGCCACCTACTTATTTGAAGTGTGTGTGGAACCTGTCCACGCAGTATACCTCGCTGCACAGCTAACAATAGGTCTGGGCATCGTAGCTTCCTGCCAGGTGACCGAAGTTCGCAGGAGAGATGATTCCCAGGATCACACGCAGAGAGGCTCCTGCCCGGGCCACACGCCGCCCACTGCCCAAGCCCAAGATCGGGGGCCGAAAGCAGCCCTGTCTAAGTCCCCTACCGCTAGAGGGAGTATTGTACCAACACTTCTAGAAAACGGGGTCCTTGCGGGCAACTCATTGGAGGGACACAAATAAATCTTTGCCGACTTTTTGCTGAAACTTACGAGCGTTCACACCTAAGCCTTTTACAAGGTCACCTGTTTAGCTAAACATGAGCTCATGACCTAAATTTACACAATAATGAAGAAATCAGCTACAAAGGGAGACAATCAGCAAAAACAATCAATACCAGAATTAGATTCCCTAGGCCATCCGTCAGATGATGGAATAATCAGGTGCTAGGCAGAAAATATACATAAACCTGGAAAAGAAACAAGGAACAAGGATGTTTTCAAAGACTGGTAGGATCTCTAAAACATTTTTAGAGTACATGTCATTGATAAAGCTAAATACTCAAAGGTTGTATAATACAAAAAATTAAGCAGTGAGAAGAGTGAAATTATGCTGTTTAGAAAACTATGGAAGGTGAGATTTTCTGCCTAATTATATAAGATGATTTCTCTAAAAAATACACATTATTTCATAGACTTATTGGCTGTGAAATAAGTTAAGGGCATTTCAAATGTCTTGTCTGCAAAGAAATGTGAGAAGTAGGGAATCACAGAAAGCCGAGGGTATAATATGTCAATATATACATTGCTATATGGATAACTAAGCCTTAGGCCGGCAACAGTGTAGAGGAATGGACCCTTAGAAACATACAAGGAAGCTGGAATCTTTAAAAGTTCAAATCTTTATAAGTAAAAAGATTTATTAAAAATAATAACCAAGTGTTTTACTTGACATCAGAAAATCAAAACAATAAACCCTGAGAACATAGAAAAAAGATAAATAAAGATATGAGCAGAACTTAATACAACAGAAAACGTATAAAATTTAGGTGATTTAGTAAGTCCAAAGAATATACTTTGAAAAGATTTAAAAGTCACACTTTGATTTAGGAAAACAAAAAAAAGTAAATAATATACAGAAAGAATCAGGACAATGTTATAGCGGAGAATATATGAATTGCCAGTAAATTTGAATATTTATGTAAAGTGGACCATTTCCTAGCTCCTAAGCTTTACCAAAACTGACACAAGAGGAAATCATTTAAGGTCATCATGTCTGCCCTTGGCATTCTCGGAACGCCCTGCCTCAGAATGCAGCATCTGTTGTCCATGGTAACCTGCGGAGAGGGGGCGTGGCTGAGGGAGGTTGGAAGACTGCCCTCACTGAGGGAGTGGGTGTGGTCATCTCTGCTGTGACTGAACGAAGGGCAGGGGAGCAGGGGGCCCAGGGCAGGGCCCTCAGAGCCCGGCAGACCCAGTGGGGTGTCACAAGCATTTAGGCCCAGGCCAAAGGGCGCTTTCTTTGTCTGCACAGATGCCCAAACTCTCACCTTTCCACTCAGGCCGCCCTCTTATTTGAAGTGTGATGGGTACCTGTCCTCGCAGTACACCTCGCTGCACAGCTAACCATAGGTCAAGGCATCGTAGCTTCCTTCCAGGTGACTGAAGTTCGCAGGCAAATGTGTCCCTGGGACACATGCGGAGAGGCTCCTGCCCGGGCCACAGGCCGCCCACTGGCCCTGCCCCAGATCGAAGGCTGAAAAGCAGCCATGTCTGAGTCCACTGCCTCTCGAAGGAGTATTGGACCAACACTTGTAGAAAACGGGGTCCTTGCGGGCAACTCATTGGAGGGACACAAATAAATCTTTGCCGACTTTCTGCTGAAGCGTACCAGCGTTCACACCTAAGCCTCTTACAAGGTCAGCTGTTTAGCTAAACATGAGCTCATGATCTAAATTTACACAATATTGAAGAAATCAGCTACAAAGTGAGACAATCAGCAAAAACAATCAATACCAGAATGAGATTCCATAGGCCATCCATCTGATGTTGGAATAATCAGGTGCAAGGCAGAAAATATACATAAAACTGGAACTGAAAGAAGGAACAAGGAGGTTTTCAAAGGCTGGTAGGCTCTGTAAAACATTTTTAAAGTACATGTCATTGATAAACCTAAATACTCAAAGGTTGTTTAATACCACAGATTAAGCATTGAGAAGAGTGAAATTATGCTGTTTTGAAAACTATGGCAGGTGAGATTTTCTGCCTAATTATGTCAGAAGATTTCTCTAAAAATAGACATTATTTCAAAGACTTATTGGCTGTGAAATAAGTTAAGTGTATTTCAAATGGCTTGTCTGCAAAGAAAGGTGAGATGTAGGGAATCACAGAAAGTCGAGGGGAAAATGTCAATATATACATTGCTATATGGTGAACTAAGCCTTAGGCCAGCCACAATGTAGAGGACCTGACCCTTAGAAACTTATAAGTGAGCTGGAATCCTTAAAAGTTCAAATCTTTATAAGTAAAAAGATTGATGAAAATGAATAACCAAGTGTTTTAATTGACATCAGAAGATCAAAACAATAAACCCTGAGAACATAGAAAAAAGATAAAGATAGATATGAGCAGAACTTAATACCACAGAAAACGTATAAAATTCAGGTGAGGTAGTAAGTCCAAAGAATATTCTTTGAAAAGATTTAAAAGACACACTTTGATTAAGGAAAGCACAAACATAATTAAAGAATATATAGAAAGAATCAGGACAATGTTATAGCAGAGAATATATGAAATGCCAGTAAATTTGAACATTTCTGTAAAGTGGACCATTTCCTAGCTCCTACAGTTTACCAAAACTGACACAAGAGGAAATCATTTAAGGTCATCATGTCTGCCCTTGGCATTCTCGGAACGCCCTGGCCTCAGAATGCAGCATCTGTAGTCCATGGAAACCTGTGGAGAGTGGGCGGGGCTGAGGGAGGCTGGAACACTGCCCTCACGGAGGGAGTGGGTGTGGCCATCTCTGCTGTGACTAAACAAAGGGCAGGGGAGCAGGGGGCCCAGGGCAGGGCCCTCAGAGCAAGGCAGGCCCAGTGGGGTGTCACAAGCATTTAGGCCCAGGCCAAATGGCGCCTTCTTTGTCTGCACAGCTGGCCAAACTCTCACTTTTCCACTGAGGCCACCCACTTATTTGAAGTGTGTGTGGAACCTGTCCACGCAGTATACCTCGCTGCACAGCTAACAATAGGCCTGGGCATCGTAGCTTCCTGCCAGGTGACCGAAGTTCGCAGGAGAGATGATTCCCAGGATCACACGCAGAGAGGCTCCTGCCCGGGCCACACGCCGCCCACTGCCCAAGCCCAAGATCGGGGGCCGAAAGCAGCCCTGTCTAAGTCCCCTACCCCTAGAGGGAGTATTGTACCAACACTTCTAGAAAACGGGGTCCTTGCGGGCAACTCATTGGAGGGACACAAATAAATCTTTGCCGACTTTTTGCTGAAACTTACGAGCGTTCACACCTAAGCCTTTTACAAGGTCACCTGTTTAGCTAAACATGAGCTCATGACCTAAATTTACACAATAATGAAGAAATCAGCTACAAAGGGAGACAATCAGCAAAAACAATCAATACCAGAATTAGATTCCCTAGGCCATCCGTCAGATTATGGAATAATCAGGTCCTAGGCAGAAAATATACATAAACCTGGAAAAGAAACAAGGAACAAGGATGTTTTCAAAGACTGGTAGGATCTCTAAAACATTTTTAGAGTACATGTCATTGATAAAGCTAAATACTCAAAGGTTGTTTAATACAACAAATTAAGCAGTGAGAAGAGTGAAATTATGCTGTTTAGAAAACTATGGAAGGTGAGATTTTCTGCCTAATTATATAAGATGATTTCTCTAAAAAATACACATTATTTCAAAGACTTATTGGCTGTGAAATAAGTTAAGGGCATTTCAAATGTCTTGTCTGCAAAGAAATGTGAGAAGTAGGGAATCACAGAAAGCCGAGGGTATAATATGTCAATATATACATTGCTATATGGATAACTAAGCCTTAGGCCGGCAACAGTGTAGAGGAATGGACCCTTAGAAACGTACAAGGAAGCTGGAATCTTTAAAAGTTCAAATCTTTATAAGTAAAAAGATTTATTAAAAATAATAACCAAGTGTTTTACTTGACATCAGAAAATCAAAACAATAAACCCTGAGAACATAGAAAAAAGATAAATAAAGATATGAGCAGAACTTAATACAACAGAAAACGTATAAAATTTAGGTGATTTAGTAAGTCCAAAGAATATTCTTTGAAAAGATTTAAAAGACACACTTTGATTTAGGAAAACAAAAAAAAGTAAATAATATACAGAAAGAATCAGGACAATGTTATAGCGGAGAATATATGAATTGCCAGTAAATTTGAATATTTATGTAAAGTGGACCATTTCCTAGCTCCTAAACTTTACCAAAACTGACACAAGAGGAAATCATTTAAGGTCATCATGTCTGCCCTTGGCATTCTCGGAACGCCCTGGCCTCAGAATGCAGCATCTGTAGTCCATGGTAACCTGCGGAGAGGGGGCGTGGCTGAGGGAGGTTGGAAGACTGCCCTCACTGAGGGAGTGGGTGTGGTCATCTCTGCTGTGACTGAACGAAGGGCAGGGGAGCAGTGGGCCCAGGGCATGGCCCTCAGAGCCCGGCAGACCCAGTGGGGTGTCACAGGCATTTAGGCCCAGGCCAAAGGGCGCTTTCTTTGTCTGCACAGCTGCCCAAACTCTCACCTTTCCACTCAGGCCGCCCTCTTATTTGAAGTGTGATGGGTACCTGTCCTCGCAGTACACCTCGCTGCACAGCTAACCATAGGTCAAGGCATCGTAGCTTCCTTCCAGGTGACTGAAGTTCGCAGGCCAATGTGTCCCTGGGACACATGCGGAGAGGCTCCTGCCGGGCCACAGGCCGCCCACTGGCCCTGCCCCAGTTCGAAGGCTGAAAAGCAGCCATGTCTGAGTCCACTGCCTCTCGAAGGAGTATTGGACCAACACTTGTAGAAATCGGGGTTCTTGCGGGCAACTCATTGGAGGGACACAAATAAATCTTTGCCGACTTTCTGCTGAATCTTACCAGCGTTCACACCTAAGCCTCTTACAAGGTCAGCTGTTTAGCTAAACATGAGCTCATGATCTAAATTTACACAAAATTGAAGAAATCAGCTACAAAGGGAGACAATCAGCAAAAACAATCAATACCAGAATGAGATTCCCTAGGCCATCCATCTGATGTTGGAATAATCAGGTGCAAGGCAGAAAATATACATGAAACTGGAACTGAAACAAGGAACAAGGAGGTTTTCAAAGGGTGGTAGGATCTCTAAAATATTTTTAAAGTACATTTCGTTGATAAACCTAAATACTCAAAGGTTGTTTAATACCACAGATTAAGCATTGAGAAGAGTGAAATTATGCTGTTTTCAAAACTATGGCAGGTGAGATTTTCTGCCTAATTGTATAAGAAGATTTCTCTAAAAAATAGACATTATTTCAAAGACTTATTGGCTGTGAAATAAGTTAAGTGTATTTCAAATGGCTTGTCTGCAAAGAAAGGTGAGATGTAGGGAATCACAGAAATTCGAGGGGAAAATGTCAATATATACATTGCTATATGGTGAACTAAGCCTTAGGCCAGCCACAATGTAGAGGACCTGACCCTTAGAAACTTGAAAGTGAGCTGGAATCTTTAAAAGTTCAAATCTTTATAAGTAAAAAGATTGATGAAAATGAATAACCAAGTGTTTTAATTGACATCAGAAGATCAAAACAATAAACCCTGAGAACATAGAAAAAAGATAAATAAAGATATGAGCAGAACTTAATACCACAGAAAACGTATAAAATTCAGGTGAGGTAGTAAGTCCAAAGAATATTCTTTGAAAAGATTTAAAAGACACACTTTGATTAAGGAAAACAAAAAAAAGTAAAGAATATACAGAAAGAATCAGGACAATGTTATAGCAGAGAATATATGAAATGCCAGTAAATTTGAATATTTCTGTAAAGTGGACCATTTCCTAGCTCCTACAGTTTACCAAAACTGACACAAGAGGAAATCATTTAAGGTCATCATGTCTGCCCTTGGCATTCTCGGAACGCCCTGGCCTCAGAATGCAGCATCTGTAGTCCATGGTAACCTGTGGAGAGTGGGCGGGTCTGAGGGAGGCTGGAACACTGCCCTCACGGAGGGAGTGGGTGTGGCCATCTCTGCTGTGACTGAACAAAGGGCAGGGGAGCATGGGGTCCAGGGAAGGACCCTGAGAGCAAGGCAGGCCCAGTGGGGTGTCGCAAGCATTTAGGCACAGGCCATAGGGCGCCTTTTTTGTCTGCACAGCTGGCCAAACTCTCACTTTTCCACTCAGGCCACCCACTTATTTGAAGTGTGTGTGGAACCTGTCCACGCAGTATACCTCGCTGCACAGCTAACCATAGGTCTGGGCATCGTAGCTTCCTGCCAGGTGACCGAAGTTCGCAGGAGAGATGATTCCCAGGTTCACACGCAGAGAGGCTCCTGCCCGGTCCACACGCCGCCCACTGCCCCTGCCAAAGATTGGGGGCCGAAAGCAGCCCTGTCTAAGTCCCCTACCCCTAGAGGGAGTATTGGACCAACACTTCTAGAAAACGGGGTCCTTGTGGGCAACTCATTGGAGGGACACAAATAAATCTTTGCCGACTTTTTGCTGAAACTTACGAGTGTTCACACCTAAGCCTTTTACAAGGTCAGCTGTTTAGCTAAACATGAGCTCATGACCTAAATTTACACAATAATGAAGAAATCAGCTACAAAGGGAGACAATCAGCAAAAACAATCAATACCAGAATTAGATTCCCTAGGCCATCCGTCAGACGTTGGAATAATCAGCTGCTAGGCAGAAAATATGCATAAACCTGGAAAAGAAACAAGGAACAAGGATGTTTTCAAAGACTGGTAGGGTCTCTAAAACATTTTTAAAGTACATGTCATTGATAACGCTAAATACACAAATGTTGTTTAATACAGCAAATTAAGCTGTGAGAAGAGTGAAGTTATGCTGTTTAGAAAACTATGGAAGGTGAGATTTTCTGCCTAATTATATAAGATGATTTCTCTAAAAAATACACATTATTTCAAAGACTTATTGGCTGTGAAGTAAGTTAAGGGTATTTCAAATGGCTTTTCTGCAAAGAAATGTGAGATGTAGGGAATCACAGAAAGCCGAGGGCATAATATGTCAATATATACATACCTATATGTTGATCTAAGCCTAAGGCCGGCAACAGTGTAGAGGAATGGACCCTTAGAAACATACAAGTAAGCTGCAATATTTAAAAGTTCAAATCTTTATAAGTAAAAAGATTTATTAAAATGAATAACCAAGTGTTTTACTTGACATCAGAAAATCAAAACTATAAACCCTGAGAATATAGAAAAAAGATAACTAAAGATATGAGCAGAACTTAATACAACAGAAAACGTATAAAATTCAGGTGATTTAGTAAGTCCAAAGAATATTCTTTGAAAAGATTTAAAAGACACACTTTGATTAAGGAAAACATAAACTTAAGTAAAGAATATGCAGAAAGAATCAGGACAATGTTATAGCAGAGAATATATGAAATTCCAGTAAACTTGAACATTTCTGTAAAGCGCACCATTTCCTAGCTGCTACAGTTTACGAAAACTGACACAAGAGGAAATCATTTAAGGTCATCATGTCTGCCCTTGGCATTCTCGGAACGCCCTGGCCTCAGAATGCAGCATCTGTAGTCCATGGTAACCTGCGGAGAGGGTGCGTGGCTGAGGGAGGTTGGAAGAATGCCCTCACTGAGGGAGTGGGTGCGGCCATCTCTGCTGTGACTGAACAAAGGGCAGGGGAGCAGGGGGCCCAGGGCAGGGCCCTCAGAGCCCGGCAGACCCAGTGGGGTTTCACAAGCATTTAGGCCCAGGCCAAAGGGCGCCTTCTTTGTCTGCACAGCTGCCAAACTCTCACCTTTCCACTCAGGCCGCCCTATTATTTGAACTGTGTTGGGTACCTGTCCACGCAGTACACCTCGCTGCACAGCTAACCATATGTCAAGGCATCGTAGCTTCTTGCCAGGTGACTGAAGTTCGCAGGCAAATGGGTCCCTGGGACACATGCGGAGAGGCTCCTGCCCGGGCCACAGGCCGTTCACTGGCCCTGCCCCAGATCGAAGGCTGAAAAGCAGCCATGTCTGAGTCCACTGCCTTTCGAAGGAGTATTGGACCAACACTTGTAGAAAACGGGGTTCTTGCGGGCAACTCATTGGAGGGTCACAAATAAATCTTTGCCGACTTTCTGCTGAAGCTTACCAGCGTTCACCCCTAAGCCTCTTACACGGTCAGCTGTTTAGCTAAACATGAGCTCATGTTCTAAATTTACACAATCTTGAAGAAATCAGCTACAAAGGGAGACAATCAGCAAAAACAATCAATACCAGAATGAGATTCCCTAGGCCATTCATCTGATGTTGGAATAATCAGGTGCAAGGCAGAAAATATACATAAAACTGGAACTGAAAGAAGGAACAAGGAGGTTTTCAAAGGCTGGTAGGATCTCTAAAACATTTTTAAAGTACATGTCATTGATAAACCTAAATACTCAAAGGTTGTTTAATACCACAGATTAAGCATTGAGAAGAGTGAAATTATGCTGTTTTGAAAACTATGGCAGGTGAGATTTTCTGCCTAATTATGTCAGAAGATTTCTCTAAAAAATAGACATTATTTCAAAGACTTATTGGCTGTGAAATAAGTTAAGTGTATTTCAAATGGCTTGTCTGCAAAGAAAGGTGAGATGTAGGGAATCACAGAAAGTCGAGGGGAAAATGTCAATATATACATTGCTATATGGTGAACTAAGCCTTAGGCCAGCCACAATGTAGAGGACCTGACCCTTAGAAACTTGAAAGTGAGCTGGAATCTTTAAAAGTTCAAATCTTTATATGTAAAAAGATTGATGAAAATGAATAACCAAGTGTTTTACTTGACATCAGAAAATCAAAACTATAAACCCTGAGAACATAGAAAAAAGATAAATAAAGATATGAGCAGTACTTAATACAACAGAAAACGTATAAAATTCAGGTGATTTAGTAAGTCCAAAGAATATTCTTTGAAAAGATTTAAAAGACACACTTTGATTAAGGAAAACATAAACATAAGTAAAGAATATGCAGAAAGAATCAGGACAATGTTATAGCAGAGAATATATGAAATGCCAGTAAACTTGAACATTTCTGTAAAGCGGACCATTTCCAAGCTGCTACAGTTTACGAAAACTGACACAAGAGGAAATCATTTAAGGTCATCATGTCTGCCCTTGGCATTCTCGGAACGCCCTGGCCACAGAATGCAGCATCTGTAGTCCATGGTAACCTGCGTTGAGGGGGCGTGGCTGAGGGAGGTTGGAAGTCTGCCATCACTGAGGGAGTGGGTGTGGCCATCTCTGCTGTGACTGAACAAAGGGCAGGGGAGCAGGGGGCCCAGGGCAGGGCCCTCAGAGCCCGGCAGACCCAGTGGGGTGTCACAAGCATTTGGCCCAGGCCAAAGGGCGCCTTCTTTGTCTGCACAGCTGCCCAAGCTCTCACCTTTCCACTCAGGCCACCCTCTTATTTGAAGTGTGTTTGGAACCTGTCCACGCAGTACACCTCGCTGCACAGCTAACCATAGGTCAGGGCATCGTAGCTTCCTGCCAGGTGACCGAAGTTCACAGGCAAATGTGTCCCTGGGACACATGCGGAGAGGCTCGTGCCCGGGCTACAGGCCTCCCACTGGCCCTGCCCCAGATCGACGGCTGAAAAGCAGCCATGTCTGAGTCCACTGCCTCTCGAAGGAGTATTGGACCAACACTTGTAGAAAACGGGGTCCTTGCGGGCAACTCATTGGAGGGACACAAATAAATCTTTGCCGACTTTCTGCTGAAGCGTACCAGCGTTCACACCTAAGCCTCTTACAAGGTCAGCTGTTTAGCTAAACATGAGCTCATGATCTAAATTTAAACAATATTGAAGAAATCAGCTACAAAGTGAGACAATCAGCAAAAACAATCAATACCAGAATGAGATTCCCTAGGCCATCCATCTGATGTTGGAATAATCAGGTGCAAGGCAGAAAATATACATAAAACTGGAACTGAAAGAAGGAACAAGGAGGTTTTCAAAGGCTGGTAGGATCTCTAAAACATTTTTAAAGTACATGTCATTGATAAACCTAAATACTCAAAGGTTGTTTAATACCACAGATTAAGCATTGAGAAGAGTGAAATTATGCTGTTTTGAAAACTATGGCAGGTGAGATTTTCTGCCTAATTATGTCAGAAGATTTCTCTAAAAAATAGACATTATTTCAAAGACTTATTGGCTGTGAAATAAGTTAAGTGTATTTCAAATGGCTTGTCTGCAAAGAAAGGTGAGATGTAGGGAATCACAGAAAGTCGAGGGGAAAATGTCAATATATACATTGCTATATGGTGAACTAAGCCTTAGGCCAGCCACAATGTAGAGGACCTGACCCTTAGAAACCTAAAAGTGAGCTGGAATCTTTAAAAGTTCAAATCTTTATAAGTAAAAAGATTGATCAAAATGAATAACCAAGTGTTTTAATTGACATCAGAAGATCAAAACAATAAACCCTGAGAACATAGAAAAAAGATAAAGATAGATATGAGCAGAACTTAATACCACAGAAAACGTATAAAATTCAGGTGAGGTAGTAAGTCCAAAGAATATTCTTTGAAAAGATTTAAAAGACACACTTTGATTAAGGAAAACAAAAAAAAGTAAAGAATATACATAAAGAATCAGGACAATGTTATAGCAGAGAATATATGAAATGCCAGTAAATTTGAAAATTTCTGTAAAGTGGACCATTTCCTAGCTCCTACAGTTTAGCAAAACTGACACAAGAGGAAATCATTTAAGGTCATAATGTCTGCCCTTGGCATTCTCGGAACGCCCTGGCCTCAGAATGCAGCATCTGTAGTCCATGGTAACCTTCGGAGAGGGGGCGTGGCTGGGGGAGGCTGGAACACTGCCCTCACTGAGGGAGTGGGCGTGGCCATCTCTGCTGTGACTGAACAAAGGGCAGGGGAGCAGGGGGCCCAGGGCAGGGCCCTCAGAGCAAGGCAGGCCCAGTGGGGTGTCACAAGCATTTAGGCCCAGGCCAAAGGGCGCCTTCTTTGTCTGCACAGCTGGCCAAACTCTCACTTTTCCACTGAGGCCACCCACTTACTTGAAGTGTGTGTGGAACCTGTCCACGCAGTATACCTCGCTGCACAGCTAACCATAGGTCTGGGCATCGTAGCTTCCTGCCAGGTGACCGAAGTTCGCAGGAGAGATGATTCCCAGGTTCACACGCAGAGAGCCTCCTGCCCGGGCCACACGCCGCCCACTGCCCCTGCCCAAGATCGGGGGCCGAAAGCAGCCCTGTCTAAGTCCCCTACCCCTAGAGGGAGTATTGGACCAACACTTCTAGAAAACGGGGTCCTTGTGGGCAACTCATTGGAGGGACACAAATAAATCTTTGCCGACTTTTTGCTGAAACTTACGAGCGTTCACACCTAAGCCTTTTACAAGGTCAGCTGTTTAGCTAAACATGAGCTCATGACCTAAATTTACACAATAATGAAGAAATCAGCTACAAAGGGAGACAATCAGCAAAAACAATCAATACCAGAATTAGATTCCCTAGGCCATCCGTCAGATGTTGGAATAATCAGGTGCTAGGCAGAAAATATACATAAACCTGGAAAAGAAACAAGGAACAAGGATGTTTTCAAAGACTGGTAGGGTCTCTAAAACATTTTTAAAGTACATGTCATTGATAAAGTTAAATAAACAAAGGTTGTTTAATACAGCAAATTAAGCTGTGAGAAGAGTGAAGTTATGCTGTTTAGAAAACTATGGAACGTGAGATTTTCTGCCTAATTATATAAGATGATTTCTCTAAAAAATACACATTATTTCAAAGACTTATTGGCTGTGAAATAAGTTAAGGGTATTTCAAATGTCTTGTCTGCAAAGAAAGGTGAGATGTAGGGAATCACAGAAAGCCGAGGGGATAATATGTCAATATATACATAGCTATATGTTGATCTAAGCCTTAGGCCGGCAACAGTGTAGAGGAATGGACCCTTAGAAACGTATAAGTAAGCTGGAATCTTTAAAAGTTCAAATCATTATAAGTAAAAAGATTTATTAAAATGAATAACCAAGTGTTTTACTTGACATCAGAAAATCAAAACAATAAACCCTGAGAACATAGAAAAAAGATAAATAAAGATATGAGCAGAACTTAATACAACAGAAAACGTATAAAATTCAGGTGATTTAGTAAGTCCAAAGAATATTCTTTGAAAAGATTTAAAAGACACACTTTGATTAAGGAAAACATAAACTTAAGTATAGAATATGCAGAAAGAATCAGAACAATGTTATAGCAGAGAATATATGAAATGCCAGTAAACTTGAACATTTCTGTAAAGCGGACCATTTCCTAGCTGCTACAGTTTACGAAAACTGACACAAGAGGAAATCATTTAAAGTCATCATGTCTGCCCTTGGCATTCTCGGAACGCCCTGGCCTCAGAATGCAGCATCTGTAGTCCATGGTAACCTGCGGAGAGGGGGCGTGGCTGAGGGAGTTTGGAAGACTGCCCTCACTGAGGGAGTGGGTGCGGCCATCTCTGCTGTGACTGAACAAAGGGCAGGGGAGCAGGGGGCCCAGGGCAGGGCCCTCAGAGCCCGGCAGACCCAGTGGGGTTTCACAAGCATTTAGGCCCAGGCCAAAGGGCGCCTTCTTTGTCTGCACAGCTGCCCAAACTCTCACCTTTCCACTCAGGCCGCCCTCTTATTTGAAGTGTGTTGGGTACCTGTCCGCGCAGTACACCTCGCTGCACAGCTAACCATAAGACAAGGCATCGTAGCTTCCTGCCAGGTGACTGAAGTTCGCAGGCAAATGGGTCCCTGGGACACATGCGGAGAGGCTCCTGCCCGGGCCACAGGCCGCCCACTGGCCCTGCCCCAGATCGAAGGCTGAAAAGCAGCCATGTCTGAGTCCACTGCCTCTCGAAGGAGTATTGGACCAACACTTGTAGAAAACCGGGTACTTGCGGGCAACTCATTGGAGGGACACAAATAAATCTTTGCCGACTTTCTGCTGAAGCTTACCAGCGTTCACACCTAAGCCTCTTACAAGGTCAGCTGTTTAGCTAAACATGAGCTCATGATCTAAATTTACACAATATTGAAGAAATCAGCTACAAAGGGTGACAATCAGCAAAAACAATCAATACCAGAATGAGATTCCCTAGGCCATCCATCTGATGTTGGAATAATCAGGTGCAAGGCAGAAAATATACATAAAACTGGAACTGAAAGAAGGAACAAGGAGGTTTTCAAAGGCTGGTAGGATCTCTAAAACATTTTTAAAGTACATGTCATTGATAAACCTAAATACTCAAAGGTTGTTTAATACCACAGATTAAGCATTGAGAAGAGTGAAATTATGCTGTTTTGAAAACTATGGCAGGTGAGATTTTCTGCCTAATTATGTCAGAAGATTTCTCTAAAAAATAGACATTATTTCAAAGACTTATTGGCTGTGAAATAAGTTAAGTGTATTTCAAATGGCTTGTCTGCAAAGAAAGGTGAGATGTAGGGAATCACAGAAAGTCGAGGGGAAAATGTCAATATATACATTGCTATATGGTGAACTAAGCCTTAGGCCAGCCACAATGTAGAGGACCTGACCCTTAGAAACTTAAAAGTGAGCTGGAATCTTTAAAAGTCCAAATCTTTATAAGTAAAAAGGATTGATGAAAATGAATAACCAAGTGTTTTAATTGACATCAGAAGATCAAAACAATAAACCCTGAGAACATAGAAAAAAGATAAAGATAGATATGAGCAGAACTTAATACCACAGAAAACGTATAAAATTCAGGTGAGGTAGTAAGTCCAAAGAATATTCTTTGAAAAGATTTAAAAGACACACTTTGATTAAGGAAAGCACAAACATAATTAAAGAATATATAGAAAGAATCAGGACAATGTTATAGCAGAGAATATATGAAATGCCAGTAAATTTGAACATTTCTGTAAAGTGGACCATTTCCTAGCTCCTACAGTTTACCAAAACTGACACAAGAGGAAATCATTTAAGGTTATCATGTCTGCCCTTGGCATTCTCGGAACGCCCTGGCCTCAGAATGCAGCATCTGTAGTCCATGGTAACCTGCGGAGAGTGGGCGGGAGTGAGGGAGGCTGGAACACTGCCCTCACAGAGGGAGTGGGTGTGGCCATCTCTGCTGTGACTGAACAAAGGGCAGGGGAGCAGCGGGCCCTGGGCAGGGCCCTCAGAGCCCGGCAGGCCTAGTGGGGTGTCACAAGCATTTAGGCCCAGGCCTTAGGGCGCCTTCTTTGTCTGCACAGCTGCCCAAACTCTCACTTTTCCACTCAGGCCGCCCACTTAGTTGCAGTAAGTGTGGAACCTGTCCACGCAGTATACGTCGCTGCACAGCTAACCATAGGTCTGGGCATCATAGCTTCCTGCCAGGTGACCGAAGTTCGCAGGAGAGATGATTCCCAGGTTCACATGCAGAGAGGCTCCTGCCCGGGCCACAGGCGGCCCACTCCCCCTGCCCAAGATCGGGGTCCAAAAGCAGCCCAGTCTAATTCCCCTACCCCTAGAGGGAGTATTGGACCAACACTTCTAGAAAACGGAGTCCTTGTGGGCAACTCATTGGAGGGACACAAATAAATCTTTGCCGACTTTTTGCTGAAACTTACGAGCGTTCACACATAAGCCTTTTACAAGATTAGCTGTTTAGCTAAACATGAGCTCATGATCTAAATTTACACAATAATGAAGAAATCAGCTACAAAGGGAGACAATCAGCAAAAACAATCAATAACAGAATTAGATTCCCTAGGCCATCCGTCAGATGTTGGAATAATCAGGTGCTAGGCAGAAAATATACATAAACCTGGAAAAGAAACAAGGAACAAGGATGTTTTCAAAGACTGGTAGGGTCTCTAAAACATTTTTAAAGTACATGTCATTGATAAAGCTAAATACTCAAAGGTTGTTTAATACAACAAATTAAGCAGTGAGAAGAGTGAAATTATGCTGTTTAGAAAACTATGGAAGGTGAGAATTTCTGCCTAATTATATAAGATTATTTCTCTAAAAAATACACATTATTTCAAAGACTTATTGGCTGTGAAATAAGTTAAGGGTATTTCAAATGTCTTGTCTGCAAAGAAAGGTGAGATGTAGGGAATCACAAAAAGCCGAGGGGATAATATGTCAATATATACATTGCTATATGGTGAACTAAGCCTTTGGCCGGCAACAGTGTAGAGGAATGGATCCTTAGAAACGTAAAAGTAAGCTGGAATCTTTAAAAGTTCAAATCTTTATAAGTAAAAAGATTTATTAAAAATAATAACCAAGTGTTTTACTTGACATCAGAAAATCAAAACAATAAACCCTGAGAAAATAGAAAAAAGATAAATAAAGATATGAGCAGAACTTAATACAACAGAAAACGTATAAAATTTAGGTGATTTAGTAAGTCCAAAGAATATTCTTTGAAAAGATTTAAAAGACACACTTTGATTTAGGAAAACAAAAAAAAGGTAAATAATATACAGAAAGAATCAGAACAATGTTATAGCGGAGAATATATGAATTGCCAGTAAATTTGAATATTTCTGTAAAGTGGACCATTTCCTAGCTCCTAAAGTTTACCAAAACTGACACAAGAGGAAATCATTTAAGGTCATCATGTCTGCCCTTGGCATTCTCGGAACGCCCTGGCCTCAGAATTCAGCATCTGTTGTCCATGGTAACCTGCGGAGAGGGGGCGTGGCTGAGGGAGGTTGGAAGACTGCCCTCACTGAGGGAGTGGGTGTGGCCATCTCTGCTGTGACTGAACAAAGGGCAGGGGAGCAGGGGGCCCAGGGCAGGGCCCTCAGAGCCCGGCAGACCCAGTGGGGTGTCACAAGCATTTAGGCCCAGGCCAAAGGGCGCTTTCTTTGTCTGCACAGCTGCCCAAACTCTCACCTTTCCACTCAGACCGCCCTCTTATTTGAAGTGTGTTGGGTAACTGTCCGCGCAGTACTCCTCGCTGCACAGCTAACCATAGGTCAAGGCATCGTAGCTTCCTGCCAGGTGACTGAAGTTCGCAGGCAAATGGGTCCCTGGGACACATGCGGAGAGGCTCCTGCCCGGGCCACAGGCCGCTCACTGGCCCTGCCCCAGATCGAAGGCTGAAAAGCAGCCATGTCTGAGTCCACTGCCTCTCGAAGGAGTATTGGACCAACACTTGTAGAAAACCGGGTACTTGCGGGCAACTCATTGGAGGGACACAAATAAATCTTTGCCGACTTTCTGCTGAAGCGTACCAGCGTTCACACCTAAGCCTCTTACAAGGTCAGCTGTTTAGCTAAATATGAGCTCATGATCTAAATTTACACAATATTGAAGAAATCAGCTACAAAGGGAGACAATCAGCAAAAACAATCAATACCAGAATGAGATTCCCTAGGCCATCCATCTGATGTTGGAATAATCAGGTGCAAGGCAGGAAATATACATAAAACTGGAACTGAAACAAGGAACAAGGAGGTTTTCAAAGGCTGGTAGGATCTCTAAAACATTTTTAAAGTACATATCATTGAGAAACCTAAATACTCAAAGGTTGTTTAATACCACAGATTACGCATTGAGAAGAGTGAAATTATGCTGTTTTGAAAACTATGGCAGGTGAGATTTTCTGCCTAATTATGTCAGAAGATTTCTTTAAAAATTAGACATTATTTCAAAGACTTATTGGCTGTGAAATAAGTTAAGTGTATTTCAGATGGCTTGTCTGCAAAGAAAGGTGAGATGTAGGGAATCACAGAAAGTCGAGGGGAAAATGTCAATATATACATTGCTATATGGTGAACTAAGCCTTAAGCGAGCCACAATGTAGAGGATCTGACCTTTAGAAACTTAAAAGTGAGCTGGAATCTTTAAAAGTTCAAATCTTTATAAGTAAAAAGATTGATGAAAATGAATAACCAAGTGTTTTAATTGACATCAGAAGATCAAAACAATAAACCCTGAGAACATAGAAAAAAGATAAATAAAGATATGAGCAGAACTTAATACAACAGAAAACGTATAAAATTCAGGTGAGGTAGTAAGTCCAAAGAATATTCTTTGAAAAGATTTAAAAGACACACTTTGATTAAGGAAAACAAAAAAAAGTAAAGAATATACAGAAAGAATCAGGACAATGTTATAGCAGAGAATATATGAAATGCCAGTAAATTTGAAAATTTCTGTAAAGTGGACCATTTCCTAGCTCCTACAGTTTACCAAAACTGACACAAGAGGAAATCATTTAAGGTCATCATGTCTACCCTTGACATTCTTGGAACGCCCTGGCCTCAGAATGCAGCATCTGTAGTCCATGGTAACCTGTGGAGAGTGGGCGGGGCTGAGGGAGGCTGGAACACTGCCCTCACTGAGGGAGTGGGTGTGGCCATCTCTGCTGTGTCTGAACAAAGGGCAGGGGAGCAGGGGGCCCAGGGCAGGGCCCTCAGAGCAAGGTAGGCCCAGTGGGGTGTCACAAGCATTTAGGCCCAGGCCATAGGGCGCCTTCTTTGTCTGCACAGCTGCCCAAACTCTCACTTTTCCACTCAGGCCACCCACTTATTTGAAGTGTGTGTGGAACCTGTCCACGCAGTATACCTCGCTGCACAGCTAACCATAGGTCTGGGCATCGTAGCTTCCTGCCAGGTGACCGTAGTTCGCAGGAGAGATGATTCCCAGGTTCACACGCAGAGAGGCTCCAGCCCGGGCCACACGCCGCCCACTGCCCCTGCCCAAGATCGGGGGCCGAAAGCAGCCCTGTCTAAGTCCCCTACCCCTAGAGGGAGTATTGGACCAACACTTCTAGAAAACGGGGTCCTTGTGGGCAACTCATTGGAGGGACACAAATAAATCTTTGCCGACTTTTTGCTGAAACTTACGAGCGTTCACACCTAAGCCTTTTACAAGGTCAGCTGTTTAGCTAAACATGAGCTCATGACGTAAATTTACACAATAATGAAGAAATCAGCTACAAAGGGAGACAATCAGCAAAAACAATCAATACCAGAATTAGATTCCCTAGGCCCTCCGTCAGATGTTGGAATAATCAGGTGCTAGGCAGAGAATATACATAAACCTGGAAAAGAAACAAGGAACAAGGATGTTTTCAAAGACTGGTAGGGTCTCTAAAACATTTTTAAAGTACATGTCATTGATAAAGCTAAATACACAAAGGTTGTTTAATACAGCAAATTAAGCTGTGAGAAGAGTGAAGTTATGCTGTTTAGAAAACTATGGAAGGTGAGATTTTCTGCCTAATTATATAAGATGATTTCTCTAAAAAATACACATTATTTCAAAGACTTATTGGCTGTGAAATAAGTTAAGGGTATTTCAAATGTCTTGTCTGCAAAGAAAGGGGAGATGTAGGGAGTCACAGAAAGCCGAGGGGAAAATATGTCAATATATACATAGCTATATGTTGAAGTAAGCCTTAGGCCGGCAACAGTGTAGAGGAAAGGACCCTTAGAAACGTACAAGTAAGCTGGAATCTTTAAAAGTTCAAATCTTTATAAGTAAAAAGATTTATTAAAATGAATAACCAAGTGTTTTACTTGACATCAGAAAATCAAAACTATAAACCCTGAGAACATAGAAAAAAGATAAATAAAGATATGAGCAGAACTTAATACAACAGAAAACGTATAAAATTCAGGTGATTTAGTAAGTCCAAAGAATATACTTTGAAAAGATTTAAAAGACACACTTTGATTAAGGAAAACATAAACATAAGTAAAGAATATGCAGAAAGAATCAGGACAATGATATAGCAGAGAATATATGAAATGCCAGTAAACTTGAACATTTCTGTAAAGCGGACCATTTCCTAGCTGCTACAGTTTACGAAAACTGACACAAGAGGAAATCATTTAAGGTCATCATGTCTGCCCTTGGCATTCTCGGAACGCCCTGGCCTCAGAATGCAGCATCTGTAGTCCATGGTAACCTGCGGAGAGGGGGCGTGGCTGAGGGAGGTTGGAAGACTGCCATCACTGAGGGAGTGGGTGTGGCCATCTCTGCTGTGACTGAACAAAGGGCAGGGGAGCAGGGGGCCCAGTGCAGGGACCTCAGAGCCCGGCAGACCCAGTGGGGTGTCACAAGAATTTAGGCCCAGGCCATAGGGCGCCTTCTTTGTCTGCACAGCTGCCCAAACTCTCACCTTTCCACTCAGGCCGCCCTCTTATTTGAAGTGTGTTTGGAACCTGTCCGTGCAGTACACCTCGCTGCACAGCTAACCATAGGTCAGGGCATCGTAGCTTCCTGCCAGGTGACCGAAGTTCGCAGGCAAATGGGTCCCTGGGACACATGCGGAGAGGCTCCTGCCCGGGCCACAGGCCGCCCACTGGCCCTGCCCCAGATCGAAGCCTGAAAAGCAGCCATGTCTGAGTCCACTGCCTCTCGAAGGAGTATTCGACCAACACTTGTAGAAAACGGGGTCCTTGCGGGCAACTCATTGGAGGGACACAGATAAATCTTTGCCGACTTTGTGCTGAAGCGTACCAGCGTTCACACCTAAGCCTCTTACAAGGTCAGCTGTTTAGCTAAACATGAGCTCATGATATAAATTTACACAATATTGAAGAAATCAGCTACAAAGTGAGACAATCAGCAAAAACAATAAATACCAGAATGAGATTCCCTAGGCCATCAATCTGATGTTGGCATAATCAGGTGCAAGGCAGAAAATATACATAAAACTGGAGCTGAAACAAGGAACAAGGAGGTTTTCAAAGGTTGGTAGGATCTCTAAAACATTTTTAAAGTACATGTCGTTGATAAACCTAAGTACTCAAAGGTTGTTTAATACCACAGATTAAGCATTGAGAAGAGTGAAATTATGCTGTTTTCAAAACTATGGCAGGTCAGATTTTCTGCCTAATTATATAAGAAGATTTCTCTAAAAAATAGACATTATTTCAAAGACTTATTGGCTGTGAAATAAGTTAAGTGTATTTCAAATGGCTTGTCTGCAAAGAAAGGTGAGATGTAGGGAATCACAGAAAGTCGAGGGGAAAATGTCAATATATACATTGCTATATGGTGAACTAAGCCTTAGGCCAGCCACAATGTAGAGGACCTGACCTTTAGAAACTTAAAAGTGAGCTGGAATCTTTAAAAGTTCAAATCTTTATAAGTAAAAAGATTGATGAAAATGAAATACCAAGTGTTTTAATTGACATCAGATGATCAAAACAATAAACCCTGAGAACATAGAAAAAAGATAAATAAAGATATGAGCAGAACTTAATACAACAGAAAACGTATAAAATTCAGGTGAGGTAGTAAGTCCAAAGAATATTCTTTGAAAAGATTTAAAAGACACACTTTGATTAAGGAAAACAAAAAAAAGTAAAGAATATACAGAAAGAATCAGGACAATGTTATAGCAGAGAATATATGAAATGCCAGTAAATTTGAAAATTTCTGTAAAGTGGACCATTTCCTAGCTCCTACAGTTTACCAAAACTGACACAAGAGGAAATCATTTAAGGTCATCATGTCTGCCCTTGACATTCTCGGAACGCCCTGGCCTCAGAATGCAGCATCTGTAGTCCATGGTAACCTGTGGAGAGTGGGCGGGGCTGAGGGAGGCTGGAACACTGCCCTCACTGAGGGAGTGGGTGTGGCCATCTCTGCTGTGTCTGAACAAAGGGCAGGGGAGCAGGGGGCCCAGGGCAGGGCCCTCAGAGCAAGGTAGGCCCAGTGGGGTGTTCCAAGCATTTAGGCCCAGGCCATAGGGCGCCTTCTTTGTCTGCACAGCTGGCCAAACTCTCATTTTTCCACTCAGGCCACCCACTTATATGAAGTGTGTGTGGAACCTGTCCACGCAGTATACCTCGCTGCACAGCTAACCATAGGTCTGGGCATCGTAGCTTCCTGCCAGGTGACCGTAGTTCACAGGAGAGATGATTCCCAGGTTCACACGCAGAGAGGCTCCAGCCCGGACCACACGCCGCCCACTGCCCCTGCCCAAGATCGGGGGCCGAAAGCAGCCCTGTCTAAGTCCCCTAGCCCTAGAGGGCGTATTGGACCAACACTTCTAGAAAACGGGGTCCTTGTGGGCAACTCATTGGAGGGACACAAATAAATCTTTGCCGACTTTTTGCTGAAACTTACGAGCGTTCACACCTAAGCCTTTTACAAGGTCAGCAGTTTAGCTAAACATGAGCTCATGACCTAAATTTACACAATAATGAAGAAATCAGCTACAAAGGGAGACAATCAGCAAAAACAACCAATACCAGAATTAGATTCCCTAGGCCATCCGTCAGATGTTGGAATAATCAGGTGCTAGGCAGAAAATATACATAAACCTGGAAAAGAAACAAGGAACAAGGATGTTTTCAAAGACTGGTAGGGTCTCTAAAACATTTTTAAAGTACATGTCATTGATAAAGCTAAATACACAAAGGTTGTTTAATACAGCAAGTTAAGCTGTGAGAAGAGTGAAGTTATGCTGTTTAGAAAACTATGGAACGTGAGATTTTCTGCCTAATTATATAAGATGATTTCTCTAAAAAATACACATTATTTCAAAGACTTATTGGCTGTGAAATAAGTTAAGGGTATTTCAAATGTCTTGTCTGCAAAGAAAGGGGAGATGTAGGGAATCACAGAAAGCCGAGGGGATAATATGTCAATATATGCATAGCTATATGTTGATCTAAGCCTTAGGCCGGCAACAGTGTACAGGAATGGACCCTTAGAAACGTACAAGTAAGCTGGAATCTTTAAAAGTTCAAATCTTTATAAGTAAAAAGATTTATTAAAATGAATAACCAAGTGTTTTACTTGACATCAGAAAATCAAAACAATAAACCCTGAGAACATAGAAAAAAGATAAATAAAGATATGAGCAGAACTTAATACAACAGAAAACGTATAAAATTCAGGTGATTTAGTAAGTCCAAAGAATATTCTTTGAAAAGATTTAAAAGACACACTTTGATTAAGGAAAACATAAACTTAAGTAAAGAATATGCAGAAAGAATCAGGACAATGTTATAGCAGAGAATATATGAAATGCCAGTAAACTTGAACATTTCTGTAAAGCGGACCATTTCCTAGCTGCTACAGTTTACGGAAACTGACACAAGAGGAAATCATTTAAGGTCATCATGTCTGCCCTTGGCATTCTCGGAACGCCCTGGCCTCAGAATGCAGCATCTGTAGTCCATGGTAACCTGCGGAGAGGGGGCGTGGCTGAGGGAGGTTGGAAGACTGCCGTCACTGAGGGAGTGGGTGCGGCCATCACTGCTGTGACTGAACAAAGGGCAGGGGAGCAGGGGGCCCAGGGCAGGGCCCTCAGAGCCCGGCAGACCCAGTGGGGTTTAACAAGCATTTAGGCCCAGGCCAAAGGGTGCCTTCTTTGTCTGCACAGCTGCCCAAACTCTCACCTTTCCACTCAGGCCGCCCTCTTATTTATAGTGTGTTGGGTACCTGTCCGCGCAGTACACCTCGCTGCACAGCTAACCATATGTCAAGGCATCGTAGCTTCCTGCCAGGTGACTGAAGTTCGCAGGCAAATGGGTCCCTGGGACACATGCGGATAGGCTCCTGCCCTGGCCACAGGCCGCCCACTGGCCCTGCCCCAGATCGAAGGCTGAAAATCAGCCATGTCTGAGTCCACTGACTTTCGAAGGAGTATTGGACCAACACTTGTAGAAAACGGGGTTCTTGCGGGCAACTCATTGGAGGGTCACAAATAAATCTTTGCCCACTTTCTGCTGAAGCTTACCAGCGTTCACCCCTAAGCCTCTTACACGGTCAGCTGTTTAGCTAAACATGAGCTCATGATCTAAATTTACACAATCTTGAAGAAATCAGCTACAAAGGGAGACAATCAGCAAAAACAATCAATACCAGAATGAGATTCCCTAGGCCATCCATCTGATGTTGGAATAATCAGGTGCAAGGCAGAAAATATACATAAAACTGGAACTGAAAGAAGGAACAAGGAGGTTTTCAAAGGCTGGTAGGATCTCTAAAACATTTTTAAAGTACATGTCATTGATAAACCTAAATACTCAAAGGTTGTTTAATACCACAGATTAAGCATTGAGAAGAGTGAAATTATGCTGTTTTGAAAACTGTGGCAGGTGAGATTTTCTGCCTAATTATGTCAGAAGATTTCTCTAAAAAATAGACATTATTTCAAAGACTTATTGGCTGTGAAATAAGTTAAGTGTATTTCAAATGGCTTGTCTGCAAAGAAAGGTGAGATGTAGGGAATCACAGAAAGTCGAGGGGAAAATGTCAATATATACATTGCTATATGGTGAACTAAGCCTTAGGCCAGCCACAATGTAGAGGACCTGACCCTTAGAAACTTGAAAGTGAGCTGGAATCTTTAAAAGTTCAAATCTTTATATGTAAAAAGATTGATGAAAATGAATAACCAAGTGTTTTACTTGACATCAGAAAATCAAAACTATAAACCCTGAGAACATAGAAAAAAGATAAATAAAGATATGAGCAGTACTTAATACAACAGAAAACGTATAAAATTCAGGTGATTTAGTAAGTCCAAAGAATATTCTTTGAAAAGATTTAAAAGACACACTTTGATTAAGGAAAACATAAACATAAGTAAAGAATATGCAGAAAGAATCAGGACAATGTTATAGCAGAGAATATATGAAATGCCAGTAAACTTGAACATTTCTGTAAAGCGGACCATTTCCAAGCTGCTACAGTTTACGAAAACTGACACAAGAGGAAATCATTTAAGGTCATCATGTCTGCCCTTGGCATTCTCGGAACGCCCTGGCCACAGAATGCAGCATCTGTAGTCCATGGTAACCTGCGTTGAGGGGGCGTGGCTGAGGGAGGTTGGAAGTCTGCCATCACTGAGGGAGTGGGTGTGGCCATCTCTGCTGTGACTGAACAAAGGGCAGGGGAGCAGGGGGCCCAGGGCAGGGCCCTCAGAGCCCGGCAGACCCAGTGGGGTGTCACAAGCCTTTGGCCCAGGCCAAAGGGCGCCTTCTTTGTCTGCACAGCTGCCCAAGCTCTCACCTTTCCACTCAGGACACCCTCTTATTTGAAGTGTGTTTGGAACCTGTCCACCCAGTACACCTCGCTGCACAGCTAACCATAGGTCAGGGCATCGTAGCTTCCTGCCAGGTGACCGAAGTTCACAGGCAAATGTGTCCCTGGGACACATGCGGAGAGGCTCCTGCCCGGGCCACAGGCCTCCCACTGTCCCTGCCCCAGATCGACGGCTGAAAAGCAGCCATGTCTGAGTCCACTGCCTCTCGAAGGAGTATTGGACCAACACTTGTAGAAAACGGGGTCCTTGCGGGCAACTCATTGGAGGGACACAAATAAATCTTTGCCGACTTTCTGCTGAAGCTTACCAGCGTTCACACCTAAGCCTCTTACAAGGTCAGCTGTTTAGCTAAACATGACCTCATGATCTAAATTTAAACAATATTGAAGAAATCAGCTACAAAGTGAGACAATCAGCAAAAACAATCAATACCAGAATGAGATTCCCTAGGCCATCCATCTGATGTTGGAATAATCAGGTGCAAGGCAGAAAATATACATAAAACTGGAACTGAAAGAAGGAACAAGGAGGTTTTCAAAGGCTGGTAGGATCTCTAAAACATTTTTAAAGTACATGTCATTGATAAACCTAAATACTCAAAGGTTGTTTAATACCACAGATTAAGCATTGAGAAGAGTGAAATTATGCTGTTTTGAAAACTATGGCAGGTGAGATTTTCTGCCTAATTATGTCAGAAGATTTCTCTAAAAAATAGACATTATTTCAAAGACTTATTGGCTGTGAAATAAGTTAAGTGTATTTCAAATGGCTTGTCTGCAAAGAAAGGTGAGATGTAGGGAATCACAGAAAGTCGAGGGGAAAATGTCAATATATACATTGCTATATGGTGAACTAAGCCTTAGGCCAGCCACAATGTAGAGGACCTGACCCTTAGAAACTTAAAAGTGAGCTGGAATCTTTAAAAGTTCAAATCTTTATAAGTAAAAAGATTGATGAAAATAAATAACCAAGTGTTTTAATTGACATCAGAAGATCAAAACAATAAACCCTGAGAACATAGAAAAAAAATAAAGATAGATATGAGCAGAACTTAATACCACAGAAAACGTATAAAATTCAGGTGAGGTAGTAAGTCCAAAGAATATTCTTTGAAAAGATTTAAAAGACACACTTTGATTAAGGAAAACAAAAAAAAGTAAAGAATATACAGAAAGAATCAGGACAATGTTATAGCAGAGAATATATGAAATGCCAGTAAATTTGAAAATTTCTGTAAAGTGGACCATTTCCTAGCTCCTACAGTTTACCAAAACTGACACAAGAGGAAATCATTTAAGGTCATCATGTCTACCCTTGACATTCTCGGAACGCCCTGGCCTCAGAATGCAGCATCTGTAGTCCATGGTAACCTGTGGAGAGTGGGCGGGGCTGAGGGAGGCTGGAACACTGCCCTCACTGAGGGAGTGGGTGTGGCCATATCTGCTGTGTCTGAACAAAGGGCAGGGGAGCAGGGGGCCCAGGGCAGGGCCCTCAGAGCAAGGTAGGCCCAGTGGGGTGTCACAAGCATTTAGGCCCAGGCCATAGGGCGCCTTCTTTGTCTGCACAGCTGCCCAAACTCTCACTTTTCCACTCAGGCCACCCACTTATTTGAAGTGTGTGTGGAACCTGTCCACGCAGTATACCTCGCTGCTCAGCTAACCATAGGTCTGGGCATCGTAGCTTCCTGCCAGGTGACCGTAGTTCGCAGGAGAGATGATTCCCAGGTTCACACGCAGAGAGGCTCCAGCCCGGGCCACACGCCGCCCACTGCCCCTGCCCAAGATCGGGGGCCGAAAGCAGCCCTGTCTAAGTCCCCTACCCCTAGAGGGAGTATTGGACCAACACTTCTAGAAAACGGGGTCCTTGTGGGCAACTCATTGGAGGGACACAAATAAATCTTTGCCGACTTTTTGCTGAAACTTACGAGCGTTCACACCTAAGCCTTTTACAAGATTAGCTGTTTAGCTAAACATGAGCTCATGATCTAAATTTACACAATAATGAAGAAATCAGCTACAAAGGGAGACAATCAGCAAAAACAATCAATAACAGAATTAGATTCCCTAGGCCATCCGTCAGATGTTGGAATAATCAGGTGCTAGGCAGAAAATATACATAAACCTGGAAAAGAAACAAGGAACAAGGATGTTTTCAAAGACTGGTAGGGTCTCTAAAACATTTTTAAAGTACATGTCATTGATAAAGCTAAATACTCAAAGGTTGTTTAATACAACAAATTAAGCAGTGAGAAGAGTGAAATTATGCTGTTTAGAAAACTATGGAAGGTGAGAATTTCTGCCTAATTATATAAGATTATTTCTCTAAAAAATACACATTATTTCAAAGACTTATTGGCTGTGAAATAAGTTAAGGGTATTTCAAATGTCTTGTCTGCAAAGAAAGGTGAGATGTAGGGAATCACAAAAAGCCGAGGGGATAATATGTCAATATATACATTGCTATATGGTGAACTAAGCCTTAGGCCGGCAACAGTGTAGAGGAATGGATCCTTAGAAACGTAAAAGTAAGCTGGAATCTTTAAAAGTTCAAATCTTTATAAGTAAAAAGATTTATTAAAAATAATAACCAAGTGTTTTACTTGACATCAGAAAATCAAAACAATAAACCCTGAGAAAATAGAAAAAAGATAAATAAAGATATGAGCAGAACTTAATACAACAGAAAACGTATAAAATTTAGGTGATTTAGTAAGTCCAAAGAATATTCTTTGAAAAGATTTAAAAGACACACTTTGATTTAGGAAAACAAAAAAAAGTAAATAATATACAGAAAGAATCAGAACAATGTTATAGCGGAGAATATATGAATTGCCAGTAAATTTGAATATTTCTGTAAAGTGGACCATTTCCTAGCTCCTAAAGTTTACCAAAACTGACACAAGAGGAAATCATTTAAGGTCATCATGTCTGCCCTTGGCATTCTCGGAACGCCCTGGCCTCAGAATGCAGCATCTGTTGTCCATGGTAACCTGCGGAGAGGGGGCGTGGCTGAGGGAGGTTGGAAGACTGCCCTCACTGAGGGAGTGGGTGTGGCCATCTCTGCTGTGACTGAACAAAGGGCAGGGGAGCAGGGGGCCCAGGGCAGGGCCCTCAGAGCCCGGCAGACCCAGTGGGGTGTCACAAGCATTTAGGCCCAGGCCAAAGGGCGCTTTCTTTGTCTGCACAGCTGCCCAAACTCTCACCTTTCCACTCAGACCGCCCTCTTATTTGAAGTGTGTTGGGTAACTGTCCGCGCAGTACTCCTCGCTGCACAGCTAACCATAGGTCAAGGCATCGTAGCTTCCTGCCAGGTGACTGAAGTTCGCAGGCAAATGGGTCCCTGGGACACATGCGGAGAGGCTCCTGCCCGGGCCACAGGCCGCCCACTGGCCCTGCCCCAGATCGAAGGCTGAAAAGCAGCCATGTCTGAGTCCACTGCCTCTCGAAGGAGTATTGGACCAACACTTGTAGAAAACCGGGTACTTGCGGGCAACTCATTGGAGGGACACAAATAAATCTTTGCCGACTTTCTGCTGAAGCGTACCAGCGTTCACAGCTAAGCCTCTTACAAGGTCAGCTGTTTAGCTAAATATGAGCTCATGATCTAAATTTACACAATATTGAAGAAATCAGCTACAAAGGGAGACAATCAGCAAAAACAATCAATACCAGAATGAGATTCCCTAGGCCATCCATCTGATGTTGGAATAATCAGGTGCAAGGCAGGAAATATACATAAAACTGGAACTGAAACAAGGAACAAGGAGGTTTTCAAAGGCTGGTAGGATCTCTAAAACATTTTTAAAGTACATATCATTGAGAAACCTAAATACTCAAAGGTTGTTTAGTACCACAGATTACGCATTGAGAAGAGTGAAATTATGCTGTTTTGAAAACTATGGCAGGTGAGATTTTCTGCCTAATTATGTCAGAAGAGTTCTCTAAAAATTAGACATTATTTCAAAGACTTATTGGCTGTGAAATAAGTTAAGTGTATTTCAGATGGCTTGTCTGCAAAGAAAGGTGAGATGTAGGGAATCACAGAAAGTCGAGGGGAAAATGTCGATATATACATTGCTATATGGTGAACTAAGCCTTAAGCGAGCCACAATGTAGAGGATCTGACCTTTAGAAACTTAAAAGTGAGCTGGAATCTTTAAAAGTTCAAATCTTTATAAGTAAAAAGATTGATGAAAATGAATAACCAAGTGTTTTAATTGACATCAGAAGATCAAAACAATAAACCCTGAGAACATAGAAAAAAGATAAATAAAGATATGAGCAGAACTTAATACAACAGAAAACGTATAAAATTCAGGTGAGGTAGTAAGTCCAAAGAATATTCTTTGAAAAGATTTAAAAGACACACTTTGATTAAGGAAAACAAAAAAAAGTAAAGAATATACAGAAAGAATCAGGACAATGTTATAGCAGAGAATATATGAAATGCCAGTAAATTTGAAAATTTCTGTAAAGTGGACCATTTCCTAGCTCCTACAGTTTACCAAAACTGACACAAGAGGAAATCATTTAAGGTCATCATGTCTACCCTTGACATTCTCGGAACGCCCTGGCCTCAGAATGCAGCATCTGTAGTCCATGGTAACCTGTGGAGAGTGGGCGGGGCTGAGGGAGGCTGGAACACTGCCCTCACTGAGGGAGTGGGTGTGGCCATATCTGCTGTGTCTGAACAAAGGGCAGGGGAGCAGGGGGCCCAGAGCAGGGCCCTCAGAGCAAGGCAGGCCCAGTGGGGTGTCACAAGCATTTAGGCCCAGGCCATAGGGCGCCTTCTTTGTCTGCACAGCTGCCCAAACTCTCACTTTTCCACTCAGGCCACCCACTTATTTGAAGTGTGTGTGGAACCTGTCCACGCAGTATACCTCGCTGCACAGCTAACCATAGGTCTGGGCATCGTAGCTTCCTGCCAGGTGACCGTAGTTCGCAGGAGAGATGATTCCCAGGTTCACACGCAGAGAGGCTCCAGCCCGGGCCACACGCCGCCCACTGCCCCTGCCCAAGATCGGGGGCCGAAAGCAGCCCTGTCTAAGTCCCCTACCCCTAGAGGGAGTATTGGACCAACACTTCTAGAAAACGGGGTCCTTGTGGGCAACTCATTGGAGGGACACAAATAAATCTTTGCCGACTTTTTGCTGAAACTTACGAGCGTTCACACCTAAGCCTTTTACAAGGTCAGCTGTTTAGCTAAACATGAGCTCATGACCTAAATTTACACAATAATGAAGAAATCAGCTACAAAGGGAGACAATCAGCAAAAACAATCAATACCAGAATTAGATTCCCTAGGCCCTCCGTCAGATGTTGGAATAATCAGGTGCTAGGCAGAGAATATACATAAACCTGGAAAAGAAACAAGGAACAAGGATGTTCTCAAAGACTGGTAGGGTCTCTAAAACATTTTTAAAGTACATGTCATTGATAAAGCTAAATACACAAAGGTTGTTTAATACAGCAAATTAAGCTGTGAGAAGAGTGAAGTTATGCTGTTTAGAAAACTATGGAAGGTGAGATTTTCTGCCTAATTATATAAGATGATTTCTCTAAAAAATACACATTATTTCAAAGACTTATTGGCTGTGAAATAAGTTAAGGGTATTTCAAATGTCTTGTCTGCAAAGAAAGGGGAGATGTAGGGAGTCACAGAAAGCCGAGGGGAAAATATGTCAATATATACATAGCTATATGTTGAAGTAAGCCTTAGGCCGGCAACAGTGTAGAGGAAAGGACCCTTAGAAACGTACAAGTAAGCTGGAATCTTTAAAAGTTCAAATCTTTATAAGTAAAAAGATTTATTAAAATGAATAACCAAGTGTGTTACTTGACATCAGAAAATCAAAACTATAAACCCTGAGAACATAGAAAAAAGATAAATAAAGATATGAGCAGAACTTAATACAACAGAAAACGTATAAAATTCAGGTGATTTAGTAAGTCCAAAGAATATACTTTGAAAAGATTTAAAAGACACACTTTGATTAAGGAAAACATAAACATAAGTAAAGAATATGCAGAAAGAATCAGGACAATGATATAGCAGAGAATATATGAAATGCCAGTAAACTTGAACATTTCTGTAAAGCGGACCATTTCCTAGCTGCTACAGTTTACGAAAACTGACACAAGAGGAAATCATTTAAGGTCATCATGTCTGCCCTTGGCATTCTCGGAACGCCCTGGCCTCAGAATGCAGCATCTGTAGTCCATGGTAACCTGCGGAGAGGGGGCGTGGCTGAGGGAGGTTGGAAGACTGCCATCACTGAGGGAGTGGGTGTGGCCATCTCTGCTGTGACTGAACAAAGGGCAGGGGAGCAGGGGGCCCAGTGCAGGGACCTCAGAGCCCGGCAGACCCAGTGGGGTGTCACAAGCATTTAGGCCCAGGCCATAGGGCGCCTTCTTTGTCTGCACAGCTGCCCAAACTCTCACCTTTCCACTCAGGCCGCCCTCTTATTTGAAGTGTGTTTGGAACCTGTCCGTGCAGTACACCTCGCTGCACAGCTAACCATAGGTCAGGGCATCGTAGCTTCCTGCCAGGTGACCGAAGTTCGCAGGCAAATGGGTCCCTGGGACACATGCGGAGAGGCTCCTGCCCGGGCCACAGGCCGCCCACTGGCCCTGCCCCAGATCGAAGCCTGAAAAGCAGCCATGTCTGAGTCCACTGCCTCTCGAAGGAGTATTCGACCAACACTTGTAGAAAACGGGGTCCTTGCGGGCAACTCATTGGAGGGACACAGATAAATCTTTGCCGACTTTGTGCTGAAGCGTACCAGCGTTCACACCTAAGCCTCTTACAAGGTCAGCTGTTTAGCTAAACATGAGCTCATGATATAAATTTACACAATATTGAAGAAATCAGCTACAAAGTGAGACAATCAGCAAAAACAATAAATACCAGAATGAGATTCCCTAGGCCATCAATCTGATGTTGGCATAATCAGGTGCAAGGCAGAAAATATACATAAAACTGGAGCTGAAACAAGGAACAAGGAGGTTTTCAAAGGTTGGTAGGATCTCTAAAACATTTTTAAAGTACATGTCGTTGATAAACCTAAGTACTCAAAGGTTGTTTAATACCACAGATTAAGCATTGAGAAGAGTGAAATTATGCTGTTTTCAAAACTATGGCAGGTCAGATTTTCTGCCTAATTATATAAGAAGATTTCTCTAAAAAATAGACATTATTTCAAAGACTTATTGGCTGTGAAATAAGTTAAGTGTATTTCAAATGGCTTGTCTGCAAAGAAAGGTGAGATGTAGGGAATCACAGAAAGTCGAGGGGAAAATGTCAATATATACATTGCTATATGGTGAACTAAGCCTTAGGCCAGCCACAATGTAGAGGACCTGACCTTTAGAAACTTAAAAGTGAGCTGGAATCTTTAAAAGTTCAAATCTTTATAAGTAAAAAGATTGATGAAAATGAAATACCAAGTGTTTTAATTGACATCAGATGATCAAAACAATAAACCCTGAGAACATAGAAAAAAGATAAATAAAGATATGAGCAGAACTTAATACAACAGAAAACGTATAAAATTCAGGTGAGGTAGTAAGTCCAAAGAATATTCTTTGAAAAGATTTAAAAGACACACTTTGATTAAGGAAAACAAAAAAAAGTAAAGAATATACAGAAAGAATCAGGACAATGTTATAGCAGAGAATATATGAAATGCCAGTAAATTTGAAAATTTCTGTAAAGTGGACCATTTCCTAGCTCCTACAGTTTACCAAAACTGACACAAGAGGAAATCATTTAAGGTCATCATGTCTGCCCTTGACATTCTCGGAACGCCCTGGCCTCAGAATGCAGCATCTGTAGTCCATGGTAACCTGTGGAGAGTGGGCGGGGCTGAGGGAGGCTGGAACACTGCCCTCACTGAGGGAGTGGGTGTGGCCATCTCTGCTGTGTCTGAACAAAGGGCAGGGGAGCCGGGGGCACAGGGCAGGGCCCTCAGAGCAAGGTAGGCCCAGTGGGGTGTCACAAGCATTTAGGCCCAGGCCATAGGGCGCCTTCTTTGTCTGCACAGCTGGCCAAACTCTCATTTTTCCACTCAGGCCACCCACTTATATGAAGTGTGTGTGGAACCTGTCCACGCAGTATACCTCGCTGCACAGCTAACCATAGGTCTGGCCATCGTAGCTTCCTGCCAGGTGACCGTAGTTCACAGGAGAGATGATTCCCAGGTTCCCACGCAGAGAGGCTCCAGCCCGGACCACACGCCGCCCACTGCCCCTGCCCAAGATCGGGGGCCGAAAGCAGCCCTGTCTAAGTCCCCTAGCCCTAGAGGGCGTATTGGACCAACACTTCTAGAAAACGGGGTCCTTGTGGGCAACTCATTGGAGGGACACAAATAAATCTTTGCCGACTTTTTGCTGAAACTTACGAGCGTTCACACCTAAGCCTTTTACAAGGTCAGCAGTTTAGCTAAACATGAGCTCATGACCTAAATTTACACAATAATGAAGAAATCAGCTACAAAGGGAGACAATCAGCAAAAACAACCAATACCAGAATTAGATTCCCTAGGCCATCCGTCAGATGTTGGAATAATCAGGTGCTAGGCAGAAAATATACATAAACCTGGAAAAGAAACAAGGAACAAGGATGTTTTCAAAGACTGGTAGGGTCTCTAAAACATTTTTAAAGTACATGTCATTGATAAAGCTAAATACACAAAGGTTGTTTAATACAGCAAGTTAAGCTGTGAGAAGAGTGAAGTTATGCTGTTTAGAAAACTATGGAACGTGAGATTTTCTGCCTAATTATATAAGATGATTTCTCTAAAAAATACACATTATTTCAAAGACTTATTGGCTGTGAAATAAGTTAAGTGTATTTCAAATGTCTTGTCTGCAAAGAAAGGTGAGATGTAGGGAATCACAGAAAGCCGAGGGGATAATATGTCAATATATGCATAGCTATATGTTGATCTAAGCCTTAGGCCGGCAACAGTGTACAGGAATGGACCCTTAGAAACGTACAAGTAAGCTGGAATCTTTAATAGTTCAAATCTTTATAAGTAAAAAGATTTATTAAAATGAATAACCAAGTGTTTTACTTGACATCAGAAAATCAAAACAATAAACCCTGAGAACATAGAAAAAAGATAAATAAAGATATGAGCAGAACTTAATACAACAGAAAACGTATAAAATTCAGGTGATTTAGTAAGTCCAAAGAATATTCTTTGAAAAGATTTAAAAGACACACTTTGATTAAGGAAAACATAAACTTAAGTAAAGAATATGCAGAAAGAATCAGGACAATGTTATAGCAGAGAATATATGAAATGCCAGTAAACTTGAACATTTCTGTAAAGCGGACCATTTCCTAGCTGCTACAGTTTACGGAAACTGACACAAGAGGAAATCATTTAAGGTCATCATGTCTGCCCTTGGCATTCTCGGAACGCCCTGGCCTCAGAATGCAGCATCTGTAGTCCATGGTAACCTGCGGAGAGGGGGCGTGGCTGAGGGAGGTTGGAAGACTGCCGTCACTGAGGGAGTGGGTGCGGCCATCACTGCTGTGACTGAACAAAGGGCAGGGGAGCAGGGGGCCCAGGGCAGGGCCCTCAGAGCCCGGCAGACCCAGTGGGGTTTAACAAGCATTTAGGCCCAGGCCAAAGGGTGCCTTCTTTGTCTGCACAGCTGCCCAAACTCTCACCTTTCCACTCAGGCCGCCCTCTTATTTATAGTGTGTTGGGTACCTGTCCGCGCAGTACACCTCGCTGCACAGCTAACCATATGTCAAGGCATCGTAGCTTCCTGCCAGGTGACTGAAGTTCGCAGGCAAATGGGTCCCTGGGACACATGCGGATAGGCTCCTGCCCTGGCCACAGGCCGCCCACTGGCCCTGCCCCAGATCGAAGGCTGAAAATCAGCCATGTCTGAGTCCACTGCCTTTCGAAGGAGTATTGGACCAACACTTGTAGAAAACGGGGTTCTTGCGGGCAACTCATTGGAGGGTCACAAATAAATCTTTGCCGACTTTCTGCTGAAGCTTACCAGCGTTCACCCCTAAGCCTCTTACACGGTCAGCTGTTTAGCTAAACATGAGCTCATGATCTAAATTTACACAATCTTGAAGAAATCAGCTACAAAGGGAGACAATCAGCAAAAACAATCAATACCAGAATGAGATTCCCTAGGCCATCCATCTGATGTTGGAATAATCAGGTGCAAGGCAGAAAATATACATAAAACTGGAACTGAAAGAAGGAACAAGGAGGTTTTCAAAGGCTGGTAGGATCTCTAAAACATTTTTAAAGTACATGTCATTGATAAACCTAAATACTCAAAGGTTGTTTAATACCACAGATTAAGCATTGAGAAGAGTGAAATTATGCTGTTTTGAAAACTGTGGCAGGTGAGATTTTCTGCCTAATTATGTCAGAAGATTTCTCTAAAAAATAGACATTATTTCAAAGACTTATTGGCTGTGAAATAAGTTAAGTGTATTTCAAATGGCTTGTCTGCAAAGAAAGGTGAGATGTAGGGAATCACAGAAAGTCGAGGGGAAAATGTCAATATATACATTGCTATATGGTGAACTAAGCCTTAGGCCAGCCACAATGTAGAGGACCTGACCCTTAGAAACTTGAAAGTGAGCTGGAATCTTTAAAAGTTCAAATCTTTATATGTAAAAAGATTGATGAAAATGAATAACCAAGTGTTTTACTTGACATCAGAAAATCAAAACTATAAACCCTGAGAACATAGAAAAAAGATAAATAAAGATATGAGCAGTACTTAATACAACAGAAAACGTATAAAATTCAGGTGATTTAGTAAGTCCAAAGAATATTCTTTGAAAAGATTTAAAAGACACACTTTGATTAAGGAAAACATAAACATAAGTAAAGAATATGCAGAAAGAATCAGGACAATGTTATAGCAGAGAATATATGAAATGCCAGTAAACTTGAACATTTCTGTAAAGCGGACCATTTCCAAGCTGCTACAGTTTACGAAAACTGACACAAGAGGAAATCATTTAAGGTCATCATGTCTGCCCTTGGCATTCTCGGAACGCCCTGGCCACAGAATGCAGCATCTGTAGTCCATGGTAACCTGCGTTGAGGGGGCGTGGCTGAGGGAGGTTGGAAGTCTGCCATCACTGAGGGAGTGGGTGTGGCCATCTCTGCTGTGACTGAACAAAGGGCAGGGGAGCAGGGGGCCCAGGGCAGGGCCCTCAGAGCCCGGCAGACCCAGTGGGGTGTCACAAGCCTTTGGCCCAGGCCAAAGGGCGCCTTCTTTGTCTGCACAGCTGCCCAAGCTCTCACCTTTCCACTCAGGCCACCCTCTTATTTGAAGTGTGTTTGGAACCTGTCCACGCAGTACACCTCGCTGCACAGCTAACCATAGGTCAGGGCATCGTAGCTTCCTGCCAGGTGACCGAAGTTCGCAGGCAAATGTGTCCCTGGGACACATGCGGAGTGGCTCCTGCCCGGGCCACAGGCCTCCCACTGTCCCTGCCCCAGATCGACGGCTGAAAAGCAGCCATGTCTGAGTCCACTGCCTCTCGAAGGAGTATTGGACCAACACTTGTAGAAAACGGGGTCCTTGCGGGCAACTCATTGGAGGGACACAAATAAATCTTTGCCGACTTTCTGCTGAAGCTTACCAGCGTTCACACCTAAGCCTCTTACAAGGTCAGCTGTTTAGCTAAACATGACCTCATGATCTAAATTTAAACAATATTGAAGAAATCAGCTACAAAGTGAGACAATCAGCAAAAACAATCAATACCAGAATGAGATTCCCTAGGCCATCCATCTGATGTTGGAATAATCAGGTGCAAGGCAGAAAATATACATAAAACTGGAACTGAAAGAAGGAACAAGGAGGTTTTCAAAGGCTGGTAGGATCTCTAAAACATTTTTAAAGTACATGTCATTGATAAACCTAAATACTCAAAGGTTGTTTAATACCACAGATTAAGCATTGAGAAGAGTGAAATTATGCTGTTTTGAAAACTATGGCAGGTGAGATTTTCTGCCTAATTATGTCAGAAGATTTCTCTAAAAAATAGACATTATTTCAAAGACTTATTGGCTGTGAAATAAGTTAAGTGTATTTCAAATGGCTTGTCTGCAAAGAAAGGTGAGATGTAGGGAATCACAGAAAGTCGAGGGGAAAATGTCAATATATACATTGCTATATGGTGAACTAAGCCTTAGGCCAGCCACAATGTAGAGGACCTGACCCTTAGAAACTTAAAAGTGAGCTGGAATCTTTAAAAGTTCAAATCTTTATAAGTAAAAAGATTGATGAAAATAAATAACCAAGTGTTTTAATTGACATCAGAAGATCAAAACAATAAACCCTGAGAACATAGAAAAAAGATAAAGATAGATATGAGCAGAACTTAATACCACAGAAAACGTATAAAATTCAGGTGAGGTAGTAAGTCCAAAGAATATTCTTTGAAAAGATTTAAAAGACACACTTTGATTAAGGAAAACAAAAAAAAGTAAAGAATATACAGAAAGAATCAGGACAATGTTATAGCAGAGAATATATGAAATGCCAGTAAATTTGAAAATTTCTGTAAAGTGGACCATTTCCTAGCTCCTACAGTTTACCAAAACTGACACAAGAGGAAATCATTTAAGGTCATCATGTCTGCCCTTGACATTCTCGGAACGCCCTGGCCTCAAAATGCAGCATCTGTAGTCCATGGTAACCTGTGGAGAGTGGGCGGGGCTGAGGCAGCCTGGAACACTGCCCTCACTGAGGGAGTGGGTGTGGCCATCTCTGCTGTGTCTGAACAAAGGGCAGGGGAGCAGGGGGCCCAGGGCAGGGCCCTCAGAGCAAGTAAGGCCCAGTGGGTTGTCACAAGCATTTAGGCCCAGGCCATAGGGCGCCTTCTTTGTCTGCACAGCTGGCCAAACTCTCACTTTTCCACACAGGCCACCCACTTATATGAAGTGTGTGTGGAACCTGTCCACGCAGTATACCTCGCTGCACAGCTAACCATAGGTCTGGGCATCGTAGCTTCCTGCCAGGTGACCGTAGTTCGCAGGAGAGATGATTCCCAGGTTCACACGCAGAGAGGCTCCTGCCCGGTCCACACGCCGCCCACTGCCCCTGCCCAAGATCGGGGGCCGAAAGCAGCCCTGTCTAAGTCCCCTACCCCTAGAGGGAGTATTGGACCAACACTTCTAGAAAACGGGGTCCTTGTGGGCAACTCATTGGAGGGACACAAATAAATCTTTGCCGACTTTTTGCTGAAACTTACGAGCGTTCACACCTAAGCCTTTTACAAGGTCAGCTGTTTAGCTAAACATGAGCTCATGACCTAAATTTACACAATAATGAAGAAATCAGCTACAAAGGGAGACAATCAGCAAAAACAATCAATACCAGAATTAGATTCCCTAGGCCATCCGTCAGATGTTGGAATAATCAGGTGCTAGGCAGAAAATATACATAAACCTGGAAAAGAAACAAGGAACAAGGATGTTTTCAAAGACTGGTAGGGTCTCTAAAACATTTTTAAAGTACATGTCATTGATAAAGTTAAATAAACAAAGGTTGTTTAATACAGCAAATTAAGCTGTGAGAAGAGTGAAGTTATGCTGTTTAGAAAACTATGGAACGTGAGATTTTCTGCCTAATTATATAAGATGATTTCTCTAAAAAATACACATTATTTCAAAGACTTATTGGCTGTGAAATAAGTTAAGGGTATTTCAAATGTCTTGTCTGCAAAGAAAGGTGAGATGTAGGGAATCACAGAAAGCCGAGGGGATAATATGTCAATATATACATAGCTATATGTTGATCTAAGCCTTAGGCCGGCAACAGTGTAGAGGAATGGACCCTTAGAAACGTATAAGTAAGCTGGAATCTTTAAAAGTTCAAATCATTATAAGTAAAAAGATTTATTAAAATGAATAACCAAGTGTTTTACTTGACATCAGAAAATCAAAACAATAAACCCTGAGAACATAGAAAAAAGATAAATAAAGATATGAGCAGAACTTAATACAACAGAAAACGTATAAAATTCAGGTGATTTAGTAAGTCCAAAGAATATTCTTTGAAAAGATTTAAAAGACACACTTTGATTAAGGAAAACATAAACTTAAGTATAGAATATGCAGAAAGAATCAGAACAATGTTATAGCAGAGAATATATGAAATGCCAGTAAACTTGAACATTTCTGTAAAGCGGACCATTTCCTAGCTGCTACAGTTTACGAAACTGACACAAGAGGAAATCATTTAAGGTCATCATGTCTGCCCTTGGCATTCTCGGAACGCCCTGGCCTCAGAATGCAGCATCTGTAGTCCATGGTAACCTGCGGAGAGGGGGCGTGGCTGAGGGAGTTTGGAAGACTGCCCTCACTGAGGGAGTGGGTGCGGCCATCTCTGCTGTGACTGAACAAAGGGCAGGGGAGCAGGGGGCCCAGGGCAGGGCCCTCAGAGCCCGGCAGACCCAGTGGGGTTTCACAAGCATTTAGGCCCAGGCCAAAGGGCGCCTTCTTTGTCTGCACAGCTGCCCAAACTCTCACCTTTCCACTCAGGCCGCCCTCTTATTTGAAGTGTGTTGGGTACCTGTCCGCGCAGTACACCTCGCTGCACAGCTAACCATAAGTCAAGGCATCGTAGCTTCCTGCCAGGTGACTGAAGTTCGCAGGCAAATGGGTCCCTGGGACACATGCGGAGAGGCTCCTGCCCGGGCCACAGGCCGCCCACTGGCCCTGCCCCAGATCGAAGGCTGAAAAGCAGCCATGTCTGAGTCCACTGCCTCTCGAAGGAGTATTGGACCAACACTTGTAGAAAACCGGGTACTTGCGGGCAACTCATTGGAGGGACACAAATAAATCTTTGCCGACTTTCTGCTGAAGCTTACCAGCGTTCACACCTAAGGCTCTTACAAGGTCAGCTGTTTAGCTAAACATGAGCTCATGATCTAAATTTACACAATATTGAAGAAATCAGCTACAAAGGGTGACAATCAGCAAAAACAATCAATACCAGAATGAGATTCCCTAGGCCATCCATCTGATGTTGGAATAATCAGGTGCAAGGCAGAAAATATACATAAAACTGGAACTGAAAGAAGGAACAAGGAGGTTTTCAAAGGCTGGTAGGATCTCTAAAACATTTTTAAAGTACATGTCATTGATAAACCTAAATACTCAAAGGTTGTTTAGTACCACAGATTACGCATTGAGAAGAGTGAAATTATGCTGTTTTGAAAACTATGGCAGGTGAGATTTTCTGCCTAATTATGTCAGAAGAGTTCTCTAAAAATTAGACATTATTTCAAAGACTTATTGGCTGTGAAATAAGTTAAGTGTATTTCAGATGGCTTGTCTGCAAAGAAAGGTGAGATGTAGGGAATCACAGAAAGTCGAGGGGAAAATGTCGATATATACATTGCTATATGGTGAACTAAGCCTTAAGCGAGCCACAATGTAGAGGATCTGACCTTTAGAAACTTAAAAGTGAGCTGGAATCTTTAAAAGTTCAAATCTTTATAAGTAAAAAGATTGATGAAAATGAATAACCAAGTGTTTTAATTGACATCAGAAGATCAAAACAATAAACCCTGAGAACATAGAAAAAAGATAAATAAAGATATGAGCAGAACTTAATACAACAGAAAACGTATAAAATTCAGGTGAGGTAGTAAGTCCAAAGAATATTCTTTGAAAAGATTTAAAAGACACACTTTGATTAAGGAAAACAAAAAAAAGTAAAGAATATACAGAAAGAATCAGGACAATGTTATAGCAGAGAATATATGAAATGCCAGTAAATTTGAAAATTTCTGTAAAGTGGACCATTTCCTAGCTCCTACAGTTTACCAAAACTGACACAAGAGGAAATCATTTAAGGTCATCATGTCTACCCTTGACATTCTCGGAACGCCCTGGCCTCAGAATGCAGCATCTGTAGTCCATGGTAACCTGTGGAGAGTGGGCGGGGCTGAGGGAGGCTGGAACACTGCCCTCACTGAGGGAGTGGGTGTGGCCATATCTGCTGTGTCTGAACAAAGGGCAGGGGAGCAGGGGGCCCAGAGCAGGGCCCTCAGAGCAAGGCAGGCCCAGTGGGGTGTCACAAGCATTTAGGCCCAGGCCATAGGGCGCCTTCTTTGTCTGCACAGCTGCCCAAACTCTCACTTTTCCACTCAGGCCACCCACTTATTTGAAGTGTGTGTGGAACCTGTCCACGCAGTATACCTCGCTGCACAGCTAACCATAGGTCTGGGCATCGTAGCTTCCTGCCAGGTGACCGTAGTTCGCAGGAGAGATGATTCCCAGGTTCACACGCAGAGAGGCTCCAGCCCGGGCCACACGCCGCCCACTGCCCCTGCCCAAGATCGGGGGCCGAAAGCAGCCCTGTCTAAGTCCCCTACCCCTAGAGGGAGTATTGGACCAACACTTCTAGAAAACGGGGTCCTTGTGGGCAACTCATTGGAGGGACACAAATAAATCTTTGCCGACTTTTTGCTGAAACTTACGAGCGTTCACACCTAAGCCTTTTACAAGGTCAGCTGTTTAGCTAAACATGAGCTCATGACCTAAATTTACACAATAATGAAGAAATCAGCTACAAAGGGAGACAATCAGCAAAAACAATCAATACCAGAATTAGATTCCCTAGGCCCTCCGTCAGATGTTGGAATAATCAGGTGCTAGGCAGAGAATATACATAAACCTGGAAAAGAAACAAGGAACAAGGATGTTCTCAAAGACTGGTAGGGTCTCTAAAACATTTTTAAAGTACATGTCATTGATAAAGCTAAATACACAAAGGTTGTTTAATACAGCAAATTAAGCTGTGAGAAGAGTGAAGTTATGCTGTTTAGAAAACTATGGAAGGTGAGATTTTCTGCCTAATTATATAAGATGATTTCTCTAAAAAATACACATTATTTCAAAGACTTATTGGCTGTGAAATAAGTTAAGGGTATTTCAAATGTCTTGTCTGCAAAGAAAGGGGAGATGTAGGGAGTCACAGAAAGCCGAGGGGAAAATATGTCAATATATACATAGCTATATGTTGAAGTAAGCCTTAGGCCGGCAACAGTGTAGAGGAAAGGACCCTTAGAAACGTACAAGTAAGCTGGAATCTTTAAAAGTTCAAATCTTTATAAGTAAAAAGATTTATTAAAATGAATAACCAAGTGTGTTACTTGACATCAGAAAATCAAAACTATAAACCCTGAGAACATAGAAAAAAGATAAATAAAGATATGAGCAGAACTTAATACAACAGAAAACGTATAAAATTCAGGTGATTTAGTAAGTCCAAAGAATATACTTTGAAAAGATTTAAAAGACACACTTTGATTAAGGAAAACATAAACATAAGTAAAGAATATGCAGAAAGAATCAGGACAATGATATAGCAGAGAATATATGAAATGCCAGTAAACTTGAACATTTCTGTAAAGCGGACCATTTCCTAGCTGCTACAGTTTACGAAAACTGACACAAGAGGAAATCATTTAAGGTCATCATGTCTGCCCTTGGCATTCTCGGAACGCCCTGGCCTCAGAATGCAGCATCTGTAGTCCATGGTAACCTGCGGAGAGGGGGCGTGGCTGAGGGAGGTTGGAAGACTGCCATCACTGAGGGAGTGGGTGTGGCCATCTCTGCTGTGACTGAACAAAGGGCAGGGGAGCAGGGGGCCCAGTGCAGGGACCTCAGAGCCCGGCAGACCCAGTGGGGTGTCACAAGCATTTAGGCCCAGGCCATAGGGCGCCTTCTTTGTCTGCACAGCTGCCCAAACTCTCACCTTTCCACTCAGGCCGCCCTCTTATTTGAAGTGTGTTTGGAACCTGTCCGTGCAGTACACCTCGCTGCACAGCTAACCATAGGTCAGGGCATCGTAGCTTCCTGCCAGGTGACCGAAGTTCGCAGGCAAATGGGTCCCTGGGACACATGCGGAGAGGCTCCTGCCCGGGCCACAGGCCGCCCACTGGCCCTGCCCCAGATCGAAGCCTGAAAAGCAGCCATGTCTGAGTCCACTGCCTCTCGAAGGAGTATTCGACCAACACTTGTAGAAAACGGGGTCCTTGCGGGCAACTCATTGGAGGGACACAGATAAATCTTTGCCGACTTTGTGCTGAAGCGTACCAGCGTTCACACCTAAGCCTCTTACAAGGTCAGCTGTTTAGCTAAACATGAGCTCATGATATAAATTTACACAATATTGAAGAAATCAGCTACAAAGTGAGACAATCAGCAAAAACAATAAATACCAGAATGAGATTCCCTAGGCCATCAATCTGATGTTGGCATAATCAGGTGCAAGGCAGAAAATATACATAAAACTGGAGCTGAAACAAGGAACAAGGAGGTTTTCAAAGGTTGGTAGGATCTCTAAAACATTTTTAAAGTACATGTCGTTGATAAACCTAAGTACTCAAAGGTTGTTTAATACCACAGATTAAGCATTGAGAAGAGTGAAATTATGCTGTTTTCAAAACTATGGCAGGTCAGATTTTCTGCCTAATTATATAAGAAGATTTCTCTAAAAAATAGACATTATTTCAAAGACTTATTGGCTGTGAAATAAGTTAAGTGTATTTCAAATGGCTTGTCTGCAAAGAAAGGTGAGATGTAGGGAATCACAGAAAGTCGAGGGGAAAATGTCAATATATACATTGCTATATGGTGAACTAAGCCTTAGGCCAGCCACAATGTAGAGGACCTGACCTTTAGAAACTTAAAAGTGAGCTGGAATCTTTAAAAGTTCAAATCTTTATAAGTAAAAAGATTGATGAAAATGAAATACCAAGTGTTTTAATTGACATCAGATGATCAAAACAATAAACCCTGAGAACATAGAAAAAAGATAAATAAAGATATGAGCAGAACTTAATACAACAGAAAACGTATAAAATTCAGGTGAGGTAGTAAGTCCAAAGAATATTCTTTGAAAAGATTTAAAAGACACACTTTGATTAAGGAAAACAAAAAAAAGTAAAGAATATACAGAAAGAATCAGGACAATGTTATAGCAGAGAATATATGAAATGCCAGTAAATTTGAAAATTTCTGTAAAGTGGACCATTTCCTAGCTCCTACAGTTTACCAAAACTGACACAAGAGGAAATCATTTAAGGTCATCATGTCTGCCCTTGACATTCTCGGAACGCCCTGGCCTCAGAATGCAGCATCTGTAGTCCATGGTAACCTGTGGAGAGTGGGCGGGGCTGAGGGAGGCTGGAACACTGCCCTCACTGAGGGAGTGGGTGTGGCCATCTCTGCTGTGTCTGAACAAAGGGCAGGGGAGCCGGGGGCACAGGGCAGGGCCCTCAGAGCAAGGTAGGCCCAGTGGGGTGTCACAAGCATTTAGGCCCAGGCCATAGGGCGCCTTCTTTGTCTGCACAGCTGGCCAAACTCTCATTTTTCCACTCAGGCCACCCACTTATATGAAGTGTGTGTGGAACCTGTCCACGCAGTATACCTCGCTGCACAGCTAACCATAGGTCTGGCCATCGTAGCTTCCTGCCAGGTGACCGTAGTTCACAGGAGAGATGATTCCCAGGTTCCCACGCAGAGAGGCTCCAGCCCGGACCACACGCCGCCCACTGCCCCTGCCCAAGATCGGGGGCCGAAAGCAGCCCTGTCTAAGTCCCCTAGCCCTAGAGGGCGTATTGGACCAACACTTCTAGAAAACGGGGTCCTTGTGGGCAACTCATTGGAGGGACACAAATAAATCTTTGCCGACTTTTTGCTGAAACTTACGAGCGTTCACACCTAAGCCTTTTACAAGGTCAGCAGTTTAGCTAAACATGAGCTCATGACCTAAATTTACACAATAATGAAGAAATCAGCTACAAAGGGAGACAATCAGCAAAAACAACCAATACCAGAATTAGATTCCCTAGGCCATCCGTCAGATGTTGGAATAATCAGGTGCTAGGCAGAAAATATACATAAACCTGGAAAAGAAACAAGGAACAAGGATGTTTTCAAAGACTGGTAGGGTCTCTAAAACATTTTTAAAGTACATGTCATTGATAAAGCTAAATACACAAAGGTTGTTTAATACAGCAAGTTAAGCTGTGAGAAGAGTGAAGTTATGCTGTTTAGAAAACTATGGAACGTGAGATTTTCTGCCTAATTATATAAGATGATTTCTCTAAAAAATACACATTATTTCAAAGACTTATTGGCTGTGAAATAAGTTAAGTGTATTTCAAATGTCTTGTCTGCAAAGAAAGGTGAGATGTAGGGAATCACAGAAAGCCGAGGGGATAATATGTCAATATATGCATAGCTATATGTTGATCTAAGCCTTAGGCCGGCAACAGTGTACAGGAATGGACCCTTAGAAACGTACAAGTAAGCTGGAATCTTTAATAGTTCAAATCTTTATAAGTAAAAAGATTTATTAAAATGAATAACCAAGTGTTTTACTTGACATCAGAAAATCAAAACAATAAACCCTGAGAACATAGAAAAAAGATAAATAAAGATATGAGCAGAACTTAATACAACAGAAAACGTATAAAATTCAGGTGATTTAGTAAGTCCAAAGAATATTCTTTGAAAAGATTTAAAAGACACACTTTGATTAAGGAAAACATAAACTTAAGTAAAGAATATGCAGAAAGAATCAGGACAATGTTATAGCAGAGAATATATGAAATGCCAGTAAACTTGAACATTTCTGTAAAGCGGACCATTTCCTAGCTGCTACAGTTTACGGAAACTGACACAAGAGGAAATCATTTAAGGTCATCATGTCTGCCCTTGGCATTCTCGGAACGCCCTGGCCTCAGAATGCAGCATCTGTAGTCCATGGTAACCTGCGGAGAGGGGGCGTGGCTGAGGGAGGTTGGAAGACTGCCGTCACTGAGGGAGTGGGTGCGGCCATCACTGCTGTGACTGAACAAAGGGCAGGGGAGCAGGGGGCCCAGGGCAGGGCCCTCAGAGCCCGGCAGACCCAGTGGGGTTTAACAAGCATTTAGGCCCAGGCCAAAGGGTGCCTTCTTTGTCTGCACAGCTGCCCAAACTCTCACCTTTCCACTCAGGCCGCCCTCTTATTTATAGTGTGTTGGGTACCTGTCCGCGCAGTACACCTCGCTGCACAGCTAACCATATGTCAAGGCATCGTAGCTTCCTGCCAGGTGACTGAAGTTCGCAGGCAAATGGGTCCCTGGGACACATGCGGATAGGCTCCTGCCCTGGCCACAGGCCGCCCACTGGCCCTGCCCCAGATCGAAGGCTGAAAATCAGCCATGTCTGAGTCCACTGCCTTTCGAAGGAGTATTGGACCAACACTTGTAGAAAACGGGGTTCTTGCGGGCAACTCATTGGAGGGTCACAAATAAATCTTTGCCGACTTTCTGCTGAAGCTTACCAGCGTTCACCCCTAAGCCTCTTACACGGTCAGCTGTTTAGCTAAACATGAGCTCATGATCTAAATTTACACAATCTTGAAGAAATCAGCTACAAAGGGAGACAATCAGCAAAAACAATCAATACCAGAATGAGATTCCCTAGGCCATCCATCTGATGTTGGAATAATCAGGTGCAAGGCAGAAAATATACATAAAACTGGAACTGAAAGAAGGAACAAGGAGGTTTTCAAAGGCTGGTAGGATCTCTAAAACATTTTTAAAGTACATGTCATTGATAAACCTAAATACTCAAAGGTTGTTTAATACCACAGATTAAGCATTGAGAAGAGTGAAATTATGCTGTTTTGAAAACTGTGGCAGGTGAGATTTTCTGCCTAATTATGTCAGAAGATTTCTCTAAAAAATAGACATTATTTCAAAGACTTATTGGCTGTGAAATAAGTTAAGTGTATTTCAAATGGCTTGTCTGCAAAGAAAGGTGAGATGTAGGGAATCACAGAAAGTCGAGGGGAAAATGTCAATATATACATTGCTATATGGTGAACTAAGCCTTAGGCCAGCCACAATGTAGAGGACCTGACCCTTAGAAACTTGAAAGTGAGCTGGAATCTTTAAAAGTTCAAATCTTTATATGTAAAAAGATTGATGAAAATGAATAACCAAGTGTTTTACTTGACATCAGAAAATCAAAACTATAAACCCTGAGAACATAGAAAAAAGATAAATAAAGATATGAGCAGTACTTAATACAACAGAAAACGTATAAAATTCAGGTGATTTAGTAAGTCCAAAGAATATTCTTTGAAAAGATTTAAAAGACACACTTTGATTAAGGAAAACATAAACATAAGTAAAGAATATGCAGAAAGAATCAGGACAATGTTATAGCAGAGAATATATGAAATGCCAGTAAACTTGAACATTTCTGTAAAGCGGACCATTTCCAAGCTGCTACAGTTTACGAAAACTGACACAAGAGGAAATCATTTAAGGTCATCATGTCTGCCCTTGGCATTCTCGGAACGCCCTGGCCACAGAATGCAGCATCTGTAGTCCATGGTAACCTGCGTTGAGGGGGCGTGGCTGAGGGAGGTTGGAAGTCTGCCATCACTGAGGGAGTGGGTGTGGCCATCTCTGCTGTGACTGAACAAAGGGCAGGGGAGCAGGGGGCCCAGGGCAGGGCCCTCAGAGCCCGGCAGACCCAGTGGGGTGTCACAAGCCTTTGGCCCAGGCCAAAGGGCGCCTTCTTTGTCTGCACAGCTGCCCAAGCTCTCACCTTTCCACTCAGGCCACCCTCTTATTTGAAGTGTGTTTGGAACCTGTCCACGCAGTACACCTCGCTGCACAGCTAACCATAGGTCAGGGCATCGTAGCTTCCTGCCAGGTGACCGAAGTTCGCAGGCAAATGTGTCCCTGGGACACATGCGGAGTGGCTCCTGCCCGGGCCACAGGCCTCCCACTGTCCCTGCCCCAGATCGACGGCTGAAAAGCAGCCATGTCTGAGTCCACTGCCTCTCGAAGGAGTATTGGACCAACACTTGTAGAAAACGGGGTCCTTGCGGGCAACTCATTGGAGGGACACAAATAAATCTTTGCCGACTTTCTGCTGAAGCTTACCAGCGTTCACACCTAAGCCTCTTACAAGGTCAGCTGTTTAGCTAAACATGACCTCATGATCTAAATTTAAACAATATTGAAGAAATCAGCTACAAAGTGAGACAATCAGCAAAAACAATCAATACCAGAATGAGATTCCCTAGGCCATCCATCTGATGTTGGAATAATCAGGTGCAAGGCAGAAAATATACATAAAACTGGAACTGAAAGAAGGAACAAGGAGGTTTTCAAAGGCTGGTAGGATCTCTAAAACATTTTTAAAGTACATGTCATTGATAAACCTAAATACTCAAAGGTTGTTTAATACCACAGATTAAGCATTGAGAAGAGTGAAATTATGCTGTTTTGAAAACTATGGCAGGTGAGATTTTCTGCCTAATTATGTCAGAAGATTTCTCTAAAAAATAGACATTATTTCAAAGACTTATTGGCTGTGAAATAAGTTAAGTGTATTTCAAATGGCTTGTCTGCAAAGAAAGGTGAGATGTAGGGAATCACAGAAAGTCGAGGGGAAAATGTCAATATATACATTGCTATATGGTGAACTAAGCCTTAGGCCAGCCACAATGTAGAGGACCTGACCCTTAGAAACTTAAAAGTGAGCTGGAATCTTTAAAAGTTCAAATCTTTATAAGTAAAAAGATTGATGAAAATAAATAACCAAGTGTTTTAATTGACATCAGAAGATCAAAACAATAAACCCTGAGAACATAGAAAAAAGATAAAGATAGATATGAGCAGAACTTAATACCACAGAAAACGTATAAAATTCAGGTGAGGTAGTAAGTCCAAAGAATATTCTTTGAAAAGATTTAAAAGACACACTTTGATTAAGGAAAACAAAAAAAAGTAAAGAATATACAGAAAGAATCAGGACAATGTTATAGCAGAGAATATATGAAATGCCAGTAAATTTGAAAATTTCTGTAAAGTGGACCATTTCCTAGCTCCTACAGTTTACCAAAACTGACACAAGAGGAAATCATTTAAGGTCATCATGTCTGCCCTTGACATTCTCGGAACGCCCTGGCCTCAAAATGCAGCATCTGTAGTCCATGGTAACCTGTGGAGAGTGGGCGGGGCTGAGGCAGCCTGGAACACTGCCCTCACTGAGGGAGTGGGTGTGGCCATCTCTGCTGTGTCTGAACAAAGGGCAGGGGAGCAGGGGGCCCAGGGCAGGGCCCTCAGAGCAAGTAAGGCCCAGTGGGTTGTCACAAGCATTTAGGCCCAGGCCATAGGGCGCCTTCTTTGTCTGCACAGCTGGCCAAACTCTCACTTTTCCACACAGGCCACCCACTTATATGAAGTGTGTGTGGAACCTGTCCACGCAGTATACCTCGCTGCACAGCTAACCATAGGTCTGGGCATCGTAGCTTCCTGCCAGGTGACCGTAGTTCGCAGGAGAGATGATTCCCAGGTTCACACGCAGAGAGGCTCCTGCCCGGTCCACACGCCGCCCACTGCCCCTGCCCAAGATCGGGGGCCGAAAGCAGCCCTGTCTAAGTCCCCTACCCCTAGAGGGAGTATTGGACCAACACTTCTAGAAAACGGGGTCCTTGTGGGCAACTCATTGGAGGGACACAAATAAATCTTTGCCGACTTTTTGCTGAAACTTACGAGCGTTCACACCTAAGCCTTTTACAAGGTCAGCTGTTTAGCTAAACATGAGCTCATGACCTAAATTTACACAATAATGAAGAAATCAGCTACAAAGGGAGACAATCAGCAAAAACAATCAATACCAGAATTAGATTCCCTAGGCCATCCGTCAGATGTTGGAATAATCAGGTGCTAGGCAGAAAATATACATAAACCTGGAAAAGAAACAAGGAACAAGGATGTTTTCAAAGACTGGTAGGGTCTCTAAAACATTTTTAAAGTACATGTCATTGATAAAGTTAAATAAACAAAGGTTGTTTAATACAGCAAATTAAGCTGTGAGAAGAGTGAAGTTATGCTGTTTAGAAAACTATGGAACGTGAGATTTTCTGCCTAATTATATAAGATGATTTCTCTAAAAAATACACATTATTTCAAAGACTTATTGGCTGTGAAATAAGTTAAGGGTATTTCAAATGTCTTGTCTGCAAAGAAAGGTGAGATGTAGGGAATCACAGAAAGCCGAGGGGATAATATGTCAATATATACATAGCTATATGTTGATCTAAGCCTTAGGCCGGCAACAGTGTAGAGGAATGGACCCTTAGAAACGTATAAGTAAGCTGGAATCTTTAAAAGTTCAAATCATTATAAGTAAAAAGATTTATTAAAATGAATAACCAAGTGTTTTACTTGACATCAGAAAATCAAAACAATAAACCCTGAGAACATAGAAAAAAGATAAATAAAGATATGAGCAGAACTTAATACAACAGAAAACGTATAAAATTCAGGTGATTTAGTAAGTCCAAAGAATATTCTTTGAAAAGATTTAAAAGACACACTTTGATTAAGGAAAACATAAACTTAAGTATAGAATATGCAGAAAGAATCAGAACAATGTTATAGCAGAGAATATATGAAATGCCAGTAAACTTGAACATTTCTGTAAAGCGGACCATTTCCTAGCTGCTACAGTTTACGAAACTGACACAAGAGGAAATCATTTAAGGTCATCATGTCTGCCCTTGGCATTCTCGGAACGCCCTGGCCTCAGAATGCAGCATCTGTAGTCCATGGTAACCTGCGGAGAGGGGGCGTGGCTGAGGGAGTTTGGAAGACTGCCCTCACTGAGGGAGTGGGTGCGGCCATCTCTGCTGTGACTGAACAAAGGGCAGGGGAGCAGGGGGCCCAGGGCAGGGCCCTCAGAGCCCGGCAGACCCAGTGGGGTTTCACAAGCATTTAGGCCCAGGCCAAAGGGCGCCTTCTTTGTCTGCACAGCTGCCCAAACTCTCACCTTTCCACTCAGGCCGCCCTCTTATTTGAAGTGTGTTGGGTACCTGTCCGCGCAGTACACCTCGCTGCACAGCTAACCATAAGTCAAGGCATCGTAGCTTCCTGCCAGGTGACTGAAGTTCGCAGGCAAATGGGTCCCTGGGACACATGCGGAGAGGCTCCTGCCCGGGCCACAGGCCGCCCACTGGCCCTGCCCCAGATCGAAGGCTGAAAAGCAGCCATGTCTGAGTCCACTGCCTCTCGAAGGAGTATTGGACCAACACTTGTAGAAAACCGGGTACTTGCGGGCAACTCATTGGAGGGACACAAATAAATCTTTGCCGACTTTCTGCTGAAGCTTACCAGCGTTCACACCTAAGGCTCTTACAAGGTCAGCTGTTTAGCTAAACATGAGCTCATGATCTAAATTTACACAATATTGAAGAAATCAGCTACAAAGGGTGACAATCAGCAAAAACAATCAATACCAGAATGAGATTCCCTAGGCCATCCATCTGATGTTGGAATAATCAGGTGCAAGGCAGAAAATATACATAAAACTGGAACTGAAAGAAGGAACAAGGAGGTTTTCAAAGGCTGGTAGGATCTCTAAAACATTTTTAAAGTACATGTCATTGATAAACCTAAATACTCAAAGGTTGTTTAATACCACAGATTAAGCATTGAGAAGAGTGAAATTATGCTGTTTTGAAAACTATGGCAGGTGAGATTTTCTGCCTAATTATGTCAGAAGATTTCTCTAAAAAATAGACATTATTTCAAAGACTTATTGGCTGTGAAATAAGTTAAGTGTATTTCAAATGGCTTGTCTGCAAAGAAAGGTGAGATGTAGGGAATCACAGAAAGTCGAGGGGAAAATGTCAATATATACATTGCTATATGGTGAACTAAGCCTTAGGCCAGCCACAATGTAGAGGACCTGACCCTTAGAAACTTAAAAGTGAGCTGGAATCTTTAAAAGTCCAAATCTTTATAAGTAAAAAGGATTGATGAAAATGAATAACCAAGTGTTTTAATTGACATCAGAAGATCAAAACAATAAACCCTGAGAACATAGAAAAAAGATAAAGATAGATATGAGCAGAACTTAATACCACAGAAAACGTATAAAATTCAGGTGAGGTAATAAGTCTAAAGAATATTCTTTGAAAAGATTTAAAAGACACACTTTGATTAAGGAAAGCACAAACATAATTAAAGAATATATAGAAAGAATCAGGACAATGTTATAGCAGAGAATATATGAAATGCCAGTAAATTTGAACATTTCTGTAAAGTGGACCATTTCCTAGCTCCTACAGTTTACCAAAACTGACACAAGAGGAAATCATTTAAGGTCATCATGTCTGCCCTTGGCATTCTCGGAACGCCCTGGCCTCAGAATGCAGCATCTGTAGTCCATGGTAACCTGCGGAGAGTGGGCGGGAGTGAGGGAGGCTGGAACCCTGCCCTCACAGAGGGAGTGGGTATGGCCATCTCTGCTGTGACTGAACAAAGGGCAGGGGAGCAGCGGGCCCTGGGCAGGGCCCTCAGAGCCCGGCAGGCCTAGTGGGGTGTCACAAGCATTTAGGCCCAGGCCTTAGGGCGCCTTCTTTGTCTGCACAGCTGCCCAAACTCTCACTTTTCCACTCAGGCCGCCCACTTAGTTGCAGTAAGTGTGGAACCTGTCCACGCAGTATACCTCGCTGCACAGCTAACCATAGGTCTGGGCATCATAGCTTCCTGCCAGGTGACCGAAGTTCGCAGGAGAGATGATTCCCAGGTTCACATGCAGAGAGGCTCCTGCCCGGGCCACAGGCGGCCCACTGCCCCTGCCCAAGATCGGGGTCCGAAAGCAGCCCTGTCTAATTCCCCTACCCCTAGAGGGAGTATTGGACCAACACTTCTAGAAAACGGAGTCCTTGTGGGCAACTCATTGGAGGGACACAAATAAATCTTTGCTGACTTTTTGCTGAAACTTACGAGCGTTCACACATAAGCCTTTTACAAGATTAGCTGTTTAGCTAAACATGAGCTCATGATCTAAATTTACACAATAATGAAGAAATCAGCTACAAAGGGAGACAATCAGCAAAAACAATCAATAACAGAATTAGATTCCCTAGGCCATCCGTCAGATGTTGGAATAATCAGGTGCTAGGCAGAAAATATACATAAACCTGGAAAAGAAACAAGGAACAAGGATGTTTTCAAAGACTGGTAGGGTCTCTAAAACATTTTTAAAGTACATGTCATTGATAAAGCTAAATACTCAAAGGTTGTTTAATACAACAAATTAAGCAGTGAGAAGAGTGAAATTATGCTGTTTAGAAAACTATGGAAGGTGAGAATTTCTGCCTAATTATATAAGATTATTTCTCTAAAAAATATACATTATTTCAAAGACTTATTGGCTGTGAAATAAGTTAAGGGTATTTCAAATGTCTTGTCTGCAAAGAAAGGTGAGATGTAGGGAATCACAAAAAGCCGAGGGGATAATATGTCAATATATACATTGCTATATGGTGAACTAAGCCTTAGGCCGGCAACAGTGTAGAGGAATGGATCCTTAGAAACGTACAAGTAAGCTGGAATCTTTAAAAGTTCAAATCTTTATAAGTAAAAAGATTTATTAAAAATAATAACCAAGTGTTTTACTTGACATCAGAAAATCAAAACAATAAACCCTGAGAAAATAGAAAAAAGATAAATAAAGATATGAGCAGAACTTAATACAACAGAAAACGTATAAAATTTAGGTGATTTAGTAAGTCCAAAGAATATTCTTTGAAAAGATTTAAAAGACACACTTTGATTTAGGAAAACAAAAAAAAGTAAATAATATACAGAAAGAATCAGAACAATGTTATAGCGGAGAATATATGAATTGCCAGTAAATTTGAATATTTCTGTAAAGTGGACCATTTCCTAGCTCCTAAAGTTTACCAAAACTGACACAAGAGGAAATCATTTAAGGTCATCATGTCTGCCCTTGGCATTCTCGGAACGCCCTGGCCTCAGAATGCAGCATCTGTAGTCCATGGTAACCTGCGGAGAGGGGGCGTGGCTGTGGGAGGTTGGAAGACTGCCCTCACTGAGGGAGTGGGTGTGGCCATCTCTGCTGTGACTGAACAAAGGGCAGGGGAGCAGGGGGCCCAGGGCAGGGCCCTCAGAGCCCGGCAGACCCAGTGGGGTGTCACAAGCATTTAGGCCCAGGCCAAAGGGCGCTTTCTTTGTCTGCACAGCTGCCCAAACTCTCACCTTTCCACTCAGACCGCCCTCTTATTTGAAGTGTGTTGGGTAACTGTCCGCGCAGTACTCCTCGCTGCACAGCTAACCATAGGTCAAGGCATCGTAGCTTCCTGCCAGGTGACTGAAGTTCGCAGGCAAATGGGTCTCTGGGACACATGCGGAGAGGCTCCTGCCCGGGCCACAGGCCGCTCACTGGCCCTGACCCAGATCGAAGGCTGAAAAGCAGCCATGTCTGAGTCCACTGCCTCTCGAAGGAGTATTGGACCAACACTTGTAGAAAACCGGGTACTTGCGGGCAACTCATTGGAGGGACACAAATAAATCTTTGCCGACTTTCTGCTGAAGCTTACCAGCGTTCACACCTAAGCCTCTTACAAGGTCAGCTGTTTAGCTAAATATGAGCTCATGATCTAAATTTACACAATATTGAAGAAATCAGCTACAAAGGGAGACAATCAGCAAAAACAATCAATACCAGAATGAGATTCCCTAGGCCATCCATCTGATGTTGGAATAATCAGGTGCAAGGCAGGAAATATACATAAAACTGGAACTGAAACAAGGAACAAGGAGGTTTTCAAAGGCTGGTAGGATCTCTAAAACATTTTTAAAGTACATATCATTGAGAAACCTAAATACTCAAAAGTTGTTTAATACGACAGATTACGCATTGAGAAGAGTGAAATTATGCTGTTTTGAAAACTATGGCAGGTGAGATTTTCTGCCTAATTATGTCAGAAGATTTCTCTAAAAATTAGACATTATTTCAAAGACTTATTGGCTGTGAAATAAGTTAAGTGTATTTCAGATGGCTTGTCTGCAAAGAAAGGTGAGATGTAGGGAATCACAGAAAGTCGAGGGGAAAATGTCAATATATACATTGCTATATGGTGAACTAAGCCTTAAGCGAGCCACAATGTAGAGGACCTGACCTTTAGAAACTTAAAAGTGAGCTGGAATCTTTAAAAGTTCAAATCTTTATAAGTAAAAAGATTGATGAAAATGAATAACCAAGTGTTTTAATTGACATCAGAAGATCAAAACAATAAACCCTGAGAACATAGAAAAAAGATAAATAAAGATATGAGCAGAACTTAATACAACAGAAAACGTATAAAATTCAGGTGAGGTAGTAAGTCCAAAGAATATTCTTTGAAAAGATTTAAAAGACACACTTAGATTAAGGAAAACAAAAAAAAGTAAAGAATATACAGAAAGAATCAGGAAAATGTTATAGCAGAGAATATATGAAATGCCAGTAAATTTGAAAATTTCTGTAAAGTGGACCATTTCCTAGCTCCTACAGTTTACCAAAACTGACACAAGAGGAAATCATTTAAGGTCATCATGTCTACCCTTGACATTCTCGGAACGCCCTGGCCTCAGAATGCAGCATCTGTAGTCCATGGTAACCTGTGGAGAGTGGGCGGGGCTGAGGGAGGCTGGAACACTGCCCTCACTGAGGGAGTGGGTGTGGCCATCTCTGCTGTGTCTGAACAAAGGGCAGGGGAGCAGGGGGCCCAGGGCAGGGCCCTCAGAGCAAGGTAGGCCCAGTGGGGTGTCACAAGCATTTAGGCCCAGGCCATAGGGCGCCTTCTTTGTCTGCACAGCTGGCCAAACTCTCACTTTTCCACTCAGGCCACCCACTTATTTGAAGTGTGTGTGGAACCTGTCCACGCAGTATACCTCGCTGCACAGCTAACCATAGGTCTGGGCATCGTAGCTTCCTGCCAGGTGACCGTAGTTCGCAGGAGAGATGATTCCCAGGTTCACACGCAGAGAGGCTCCAGCCCGGGCCACACGCCGCCCACTGCCCCTGCCCAAGATCGGGGGCCGAAAGCAGCCCTGTCTAAGTCCCCTACCCCTAGAGGGAGTATTGGACCAACACTTCTAGAAAACGGGGTCCTTGTGGGCAACTCATTGGAGGGACACAAATAAATCTTTGCCGACTTTTTGCTGAAACTTACGAGCGTTCACACCTAAGCCTTTTACAAGGTCAGCTGTTTAGCTAAACATGAGCTCATGACCTAAATTTACACAATAATGAAGAAATCAGCTACAAAGGGAGACAATCAGCAAAAACAATCAATACCAGAATTAGATTCCCTAGGCCATCCGTCAGATGTTGGAATAATCAGGTGCTAGGCAGAGAATATACATAAACCTGGAAAAGAAACAAGGAACAAGGATGTTTTCAAAGACTGGTAGGGTCTCTAAAACATTTTTAAAGTACATGTCATTGATAAAGCTAAATACACAAAGGTTGTTTAATACAGCAAATTAAGCTGTGAGAAGAGTGAAGTTATGCTGTTTAGAAAACTATGGAAGGTGAGATTTTCTGCCTAATTATATAAGATGATTTCTCTAAAAAATACACATTATTTCAAAGACTTATTGGCTGTGAAATAAGTTAAGGGTATTTCAAATGTCTTGTCTGCAAAGAAAGGGGAGATGTAGGGAGTCACAGAAAGCCGAGGGGAAAATATGTCAATATATACATAGCTATATGTTGAACTAAGCCTTAGGCCGGCAACAGTGTAGAGGAAAGGACCCTTAGAAACGTACAAGTAAGCTGGAATCTTTAAAAGTTCAAATCTTTATAAGTAAAAAGATTTATTAAAATGAATAACCAAGTGTTTTACTTGACATCAGAAAATCAAAACTATAAACCCTGAGAACATAGAAAAAAGATAAATAAAGATATGAGCAGAACTTAATACAACAGAAAACGTATAAAATTCAGGTGATTTAGTAAGTCCAAAGAATATACTTTGAAAAGATTTAAAAGACACACTTTGATTAAGGAAAACATAAACATAAGTAAAGAATATGCAGAAAGAATCAGGACAATGATATAGCAGAAAATATATGAAATGCCAGTAAACTTGAACATTTCTGTAAAGCGGACCATTTCCTAGCTGCTACAGTTTACGAAAACTGACACAAGAGGAAATCATTTAAGGTCATCATGTCTGCCCTTGGCATTCTCGGAACGCCCTGGCCTCAGAATGCAGCATCTGTAGTCCATGGTAACCTGCGGAGAGGGGGCGTGGCTGAGGGAGGTTGGAAGACTGCCAGCACTGAGGGAGTGGGTGTGGCCATCTCTGCTGTGACTGAACAAAGGGCAGGGGAGCAGGGGGCCCAGGGCAGGGCCCTCAGAGCCCGGCAGACCCAGTGGGGTGTCACAAGCATTTAGGCCCAGGCCAAAGGGCGGTTCTTTGTCTGCACAGCTGCCCAAACTCTCACCTTACCACTCAGGCCGCCCTCTTATTTGAAGTGTGTTTGGAACCTGTCCGCGCAGTACACCTCGCTGCACAGCTAACCATAGGTCAGGGCATCGTAGCTTCCTGCCAGGTGACCGAAGTTCGCAGGCAAATGGGTCCCTGGGACACATGCGGAGAGGCTCCTGCCCGTGCCACAGGCCGCCCACTGGCCCTGCCCCAGATCGAAGCCTGAAAAGCAGCCATGTCTGAGTCCACTGCCTCTCGAAGGAGTATTGGACCAACACTTGTAGAAAACGGGGTCCTTGCGGGCAACTCATTGGAGGGACACAAATAAATCTTTGCCGACTTTCTGCTGAAGCGTACCAGCGTTCACACCTAAGCCTCTTACACGGTCAGCTGTTTAGCTAAACATGAGCTCATGATCTAAATTTACACAATCTTGAAGAAATCAGCTACAAAGGGAGACAATCAGCAAAAACAATCAATACCAGAATGAGATTCCCTAGGCCATCCATCTGATGTTGGAATAATCAGGTGCAAGGCAGAAAATATACATAAAACTGGAACTGAAAGAAGGAACAAGGAGGTTTTCAAAGGCTGGTAGGATCTCTAAAACATTTTTAAAGTACATGTCATTGATAAACCTAATTACTCAAAGGTTGTTTAATACCACAGATTAAGCATTGAGAAGAGTGAAATTATGCTGTTTTGAAAACTGTGGCAGGTGAGATTTTCTGCCTAATTATGTCAGAAGATTTCTCTAAAAAATAGACATTATTTCAAAGACTTATTGGCCGTGAAATAAGTTAAGTGTATTTCAAATGGCTTGTCTGCAAAGAAAGGTGAGATGTAGGGAATCACAGAAAGTCGAGGGGAAAATGTCAATATATACATTGCTATATGGTGAACTAAGCCTTAGGCCAGCCACAATGTAGAGGACCTGACCCTTAGAAACTTAAAAGTGAGCTGGAATCTTTAAAAGTCCAAATCTTTATAAGTAAAAAGGATTGATGAAAATGAATAACCAAGTGTTTTAATTGACATCAGAAGATCAAAACAATAAACCCTGAGAACATAGAAAAAAGATAAAGATAGATATGAGCAGAACTTAATACCACAGAAAACGTATAAAATTCAGGTGAGGTAGTAAGTCCAAAGAATATTCTTTGAAAAGATTTAAAAGACACACTTTGATTAAGGAAAGCACAAACATAATTAAAGAATATATAGAAAGAATCAGGACAATGTTATAGCAGAGAATATATGAAATGCCAGTAAATTTGAACATTTCTGTAAAGTGGACCATTTCCTAGCTCCTACAGTTTACCAAAACTGACACAAGAGGAAATCATTTAAGGTCATCATGTCTGCCCTTGGCATTCTCGGAACGCCCTGGCCTCAGAATGCAGCATCTGTAGTCCATGGTAACCTGCGGAGAGTGGGCGGGACTGAGGGAGGCTGGAACACTGCCCTCACAGAGGGAGTGGGTGTGGCCATCTCTGCTGTGACTGAACAAAGGGCAGGGGAACAGCGGGCCCTGGGCAGGGCCCTCAGAGCCCGGCAGGCCTAGTGGGGTGTCACAAGCATTTAGGCCCAGGCCTTAGGGCGCCTTCTTTGTCTGCACAGCTGCCCAAACTCTCACTTTTCCACTCAGGCCGCACACTTAGTTGCAGTGAGTGTGGAACCTGTCCGCGCAGTATACCTCGCTGCACAGCTAACCATAGGTCTGGGCATCATAGCTTCCTGCCAGGTGACCGAAGTTCGCAGAAGAGATGATTCCCAGGTTCACATGCAGAGAGGCTCCTGCCCGGGCCACAGGCGGCCCACTGCCCCTGCCCAAGATCGGGGGCCGAAAGCAGCCCTGTCTAATTCCCCTACCCCTAGAGGGAGTATAGGACCAACACTTCTAGAAAACGGGGTCCTTGTGGGCAACTCATTGGAGGGACACAAATAAATCTTTGCCGACTTTTTGCTGAAACTTACGAGCGTTCACACCTAAGCCTTTTACAAGGTTAGCTGTTTAGCTAAACATGAGCTCATGATCTAAATTTACACAATAATGAAGAAATCAGCTACAAAGGGAGACAATCAGCAAAAACAATCAATACCAGAATTAGATTCCCTAGGCCATCCTTCAGATGTTGGAATAATCACGTGCTAGGCAGAAAATATACATAAACCTGGAAAAGAAACAAGGAACAAGGATGTTTTCAAAGACTGGTAGGGTCTCTAAAACATTTTTAAAGTACATGTCATTGATAAAGCTAAATACTCAAAGGTTGTTTAATACAACAAATTAAGCAGTGAGAAGAGTGAAATTATGCTGTTTAGAAAACTATGGAAGGTTTGAATTTCTGCCTAATTATATAAGATGATTTCTCTAAAAAATACACATTATTTCAAAGACTTATTGGCTGTGAAATAAGTTAAGGGTATTTCAAATGTCTTGTCTGCAAAGAAAGGTGAGATGTAGGGAATCACAAAAAGCCGAGGGGTTAATATGTCAATATATACATTGCTATATGGTGAACTAAGCCTTAGGCCGGCAACAGTGTAGAGGAATGGACCCTTAGAAACGTACAAGTAAGCTGGAATCTTTAAAAGTTCAAATCTTTATAAGTAAAAAGATTTATTAAAAATAATAACCAAGTGTTTTACTTGACATCAGAAAATCAAAACAATAAACCCTGAGAACATGGAAAAAAGATAAATAAAGATATGAGCAGAACTTAATACAACAGAAAACGTATAAAATTTAGGTGATTTAGTAAGTCCAAAGAATATTCTTTGAAAAGATTTAAAAGACACACTTTGATTTAGGAAAACAAAAAAAAGTAAATAATATACAGAAAGAATCAGGACAATGTTATAGGGGAGAATATATGAATTGCCAGTAAATTTGAATATTTCTGTAAAGTGGACCATTTCCTAGCTCCTAAAGTTTACCCAAACTGACACAAGAGGAAATCATTTAAGGTCATCATGTCTGCCCTTGGCATTCTCGGAACGCCCTGGCCTCAGAATGCAGCATCTGTAGTCCATGGTAACCTGCGGAGAGGGGGCGTGGCTGAGGGAGGTTGGAAGACTGCCCTCACTGAGGGAGTGGGTGTGGCCATCTCTGCTGTGACTGAACAAAGGGCAGGGGAGCAAGGGGCCCAGGGCAGGGCCCTCAGAGTCCGGCAGACCCAGTGGGGTGTCACAAGCATTTAGGCCCAGGCCAAAGGGCGCTTTCTTTGTCTGCACAGCTGCCCAAACTCTCACCTTTCCACTCAGACCGCCCTCTTATTTGAAGTGTGTTGGGTACCTGTCCGTGCAGTACACCTCGCTGCACAGCTAACCATAGGTCAAGGCATCGTAGCTTCCTGCCAGGTGACTGAAGTTCGCAGGCAAATGGGTCCCTGGGACACATGCGGAGAGGCTCCTGCCCGGGCCACAGGCCGCACACTGGCCCTGCCCCAGATCGAAGGCTGTAAAGCAGCCATGTCTGAGTCCACTGCCTCTCGAAGGAGTATTGGACCAACACTTGTAGAAAACCGGGTACTTGCGGGCAACTCATTGGAGGGACACAAATAAATCTTTGCCGACTTTCTGCTGAAGCTTACCAGCGTTCACACCTAAGCCTCTTACAAGGTCAGCTGTTTAGCTAAACATGAGCTCATGATCTAAATTTACACAATATTGAAGAAATCAGCTACAAAGGGAGACAATCAGCCAAAACAATCAATACCAGAATGAGATTCCCTAGGCCATCCATCTGATGTTGGAATAATCAGGTGCAAGGCAGAAAATATACAAAAAACTGGAACTGAAACAAGGAACAAGGAGGTTTTCAAAGGCTGGTAGGATCTCTAAAACATTTTTAAAGTACATGTCATTGAGAAACCTAAATACTCAAAGGTTGTTTAATACCACAGATTAAGCATTGAGAAGAGTGAAATTATGATGTTTTGAAAACTATGGAAGGTGAGATTTTCTGCCTAATTATGTCAGAAGATTTCTGTAAAAATTAGACATTATATCAAAGACTTATTGGCTGTGAAATAAGTTAAGTGTATTTCAAATGGCTTGTCTGCAAAGAAAGGTGAGATGTAGGGAATCACAGAAAGTCGAGGGGAAAATGTCAATATATACATTGCTATATGGTGAACTAAGCCTTAGGCCAGACACAATGTAGAGGACCTGACCCTTAGAAACTTAAAAGTGAGCTGGAATCTTTAAAAGTTCAAATCTTTATAAGTAAAAAGATTGATGAAAATGAATAACCAAGTGTTTTAATTGACATCAGAAGATCAAAACAATAAACCCTGAGAACATAGAAAAAAGATAAAGATAGATATGAGCAGAACTTAATACCACAGAAAACGTATAAAATTCAGGTGAGGTAGTAAGTCCAAAGAATATTCTTTGAAAAGATTTAAAAGACACACTTTGATTTAGGAAAACAAAAAAAAGTAAATAATATACAGAAAGAATCAGGACAATGTTATAGCGGAGAATATATGAATTGCCAGTAAATTTGAATATTTCTGTAAAGTGGACCATTTCCTAGCTCCTACAGTTTACCAAAACTGACACAAGAGGAAATCATTTAAGGTCATCATGTCTGCCCTTGGCATTCTCGGAACGCCCTGGCCTCAGAATGCAGCATCTGTAGTCCATGGTAACCTGTGGAGAGTGGGCGGGGATGAGGGAGGCTGGAACACTGCCCTCACGGAGGGTGTGGGTGTGGCCATCTCTGCTGTGACTGAACATAGGGCAGGGGAGCAGGGGGCCCAGGGCAGGGCCCTCAGAGCAAGGCAGGCCCAGTGGGGTGTCACAAGCATTTAGGCCCAGGCCATAGGGCGCCTTCTTTTTCTGCACAGCTGGCCAAACTCTCACTTTTCCACTCAGGCCACCCACTTATTTGAAGTGTGTGTGGAACCTGTCCACGCAATATACCTCGCTGCACAGCTAACCATAGGTCTGGGCATCGTAGCTTCCTGCCAGGTGACCGAAGTTCGCAGGAGAGATGATTCCCAGGTTCACACGCAGAGAGGCTACTGCCCGGGCCACACGCCGCCCACTGCCCCAGCCCAAGATCGGGGGCCGAAAGCAGCCCTGTCTAAGTCCCCTACCCCTAGAGGGAGTATTGGACCAACACTTCTAGAAAACGGGGTCCTTGTGGGCAACTCATTGGAGGGACACAAATAAATCTTTGCCGACTTTTTGCTGAAACTTACGAGCATTCACACCTAAGCCTTTTACAAGGTCAGCTGTTTAGCTAAACATGAGCTCATGACCTAAATTTACACAATAATGAAGAAATCAGCTACAAAGGGAGACAATCAGCAAAAACAATCAGTACCAGAATTAGATTCCCTAGGCCTTCCGTCAGATGTTGGAATAATCAGGTGCTAGGCAGAAAATATACATAAACCTGGAAAAGAAACAAGGAACAAGGATGTTTTCAAAGACTGGTAGGATCTCTAAAACATTTTTAGAGTACATGTCATTGATAAAGCTACATACTCAAAGGTTGTTTAATACAACAAATTAAGCAGTGAGAAGAGTGAAATTATGCTGTTTAGAAAACTATAGAAGGTGAGATTTTCTGCCTAATTATATAAGATGATTTCTCTAAAAAATACACATTATTTCAAAGACTTATTGGCTGTGAAATAAGTTAAGGGTATTTCAAATGTCTTGTCTGCAAAGAAAGGTGAGATATAGGGTGTCACAGAAAGCCGAGGGGAAAATATGTCAATATATACATAGCTATATGTTGAACTAAGCCTTAGGCCGGCAACAGTGTAGAGGAAAGGACCATTAGAAACGTACAAGTAAGCTGGAATCTTTAAAAGTTCAAATCTTTATAAGTAAAAAGATTTATTATAATGAATAACCAACTGTTTTACTTGACATCAGAAAATCAAAACTATAAACCCTGAGAACATAGAAAAAAGATAAATAAAGATATGAGCAGAACTTAATACAACAGAAAACGTATAAAATTCAGGTGATTTAGTAAGTCCAAAGAATATATTTTGAAAAGATTTAAAAGACACACTTTGATTAAGGAAAACATAAACATAAGAAAAGAATATGCAGAAAGAATCAGGACAATGATATAGCAGAGAATATATGAAATGCCAGTAAACTTGAACATTTCTGTAAAGCGGACCATTTCCTAGCTGCTACAGTTTACGAAAACTGACACAAGAGGAAATCATTTAAGGTCATCATGTCTGCCCTTGGCATTCTCGGAACGCCCTGGCCTCAGAATGCAGCATCTGTAGTCCATGGTAACCTGCGGAGAGGGGGCGTGGCTGAGGGAGGTTGGAAGACTGCCAGCACTGAGGCAGTGGGTGTGGCCATCTCTGCTGTGACTGAACAAAGGGCTGGGGAGCAGGGGGCCCAGTGCAGGGCCCTCAGAGCCCGGCAGACCCAGTGTGGTGTCACAAGCATTTAGGCCCAGGCCAAAGGGCGCCTTCTTTGTCTGCACAGCTGCCCAAACTCTCACATTTCCACTCAGGCCGCCCTCTTATTTGAAGTGTGTTTGGAACCTGTCCGCGCAGTACACCTCGCTGCACAGCTAACCATAGGTCAGGGCATCGTAGCTTCCTGCCAGGTGACCGAAGTTCGCAGGCAAATGGGTCCCTGGGACACATGCGGAGAGGCTCCTGCCCAGGCCACAGGCCGCCCACTGGCCCTGCCCCAGATCGAAGGCTGAAAAGCAGCCATGTCTGAGTCCACTGCCTCTCGAAGGAGTATTGGACCAACACTTGTATAAAACGGGGTCCTTGCGGGCAACTCATTGGAGGGACACAGATAAATCTTTGCCGACTTTCTGCTGAAGCGTACCAGCGTTCACACCTAAGCCTCTTACATGGTCAACTGTTTAGCTAAACATGAGCTCATGATCTAAATTTACACAATATTGAAGAAATCAGCTACAAAGTGAGACAATCAGCAAAAACAATCAATACCAGAATGAGATTACCTAGGCCATCCATCTGATGTTGGAATAATCAGGTGCAATGCAGAAAATATACATAAAACTGGAACTGAAACAAGGATCAAGGAGGTTTTCAAAGGCTGGTAGGATCTCTAAAACATTTTTAAAGTACATGTCATTGATAAACCTAAATACTCAAAGGTTGTTTAATACAACAGATTAAGCATTGAGAAGAGTGAAATTATGCTGTTTTGAAAACTATGGCAGGTGAGATTTTCTGCCTAATTATGTCAGAAGATTTCTCTAAAAATTAGACATTATTTCAAAGACTTATTGGCTGTGAAATAAGTTAAGTGTATTTCAAATGGCTTGTCTGCAAAGAAAGGTGAGATGTAGGGAATCACAGAAAGTCGAGGGGAAAATGTCAATATATACATTGCTATATGGTGAACTAAGCCTTAGGCCAGACACAATGTAGAGGACCTGACCCTTAGAAACTTAAAAGTGAGCTGGAATCATTAAAAGTTCAAATCTTTATAAGTAAAAAGATTGATGAAAATGAATAACCAAGTGTTTTATTTGACATCAGAATATCAAAACAATAAGCCCTGAGAACATAGAAAAAGATAAAGATAGATATGAGCAGAACTTAATACCACAGAAAACGTATAAAATTCAGGTGAGGTAGTAAGTCCAAAGAATATTCTTTGAAAAGATTTAAATGACACACTTTGATTAAGGAAAGCACAAACATAATTAAAGAATATATAGAAAGAATCAGGACAATGTTATAGCAGAGAATATATGAAATGCCAGTAAATTTGAACATTTCTGTAAAGTGGACCATTTCCTAGCTCCTACAGTTTACCAAAACTGACACAAGGGGAAATCATTTAAGGTCATCATGTCTGCCCTTGGCATTCTCGGAACGCCATGGCCTCAGAATGCAGCATCTGTAGTCCATGGTAACCTGCGGAGATTGGGCGGGACTGAGGGAGGCTGGAACCCTGCCCTCACAGAGGGAGTGGGTGTGGTCATCTCTGCTGTGACTGAACAAAGGGCAGGGGAGCAGCGGGCCCTGGGCAGGGCCCTCAGAGCACGGCAGGCCTAGTGGGGTGTCACAAGCATTTAGGCCCAGGCCTTAGGGCGCCTTCTTTGTCTGCACAGCTGCCCAAACTATCACTTTTCCACTCAGGCCGCCCACTTAGTTGCAGTGTGTGTGGAACCTGTCTGCGCAGTATACCTCGCTGCACAGCTAACCATAGGTCTGGGCATCATAGCTTCCTGCCAGGTGACCGAAGTTCGCAGGAGAGATGATTCACAGGTTCACATGCAGAGAGGCTCCTGCCCGGGCCACAGGCGGCCGACTGCCCCTGCCCAAGATCGGGGGCCGAAAGCAGCCCTGTCTAATTCCCCTACCCCTAGGGGGAGTATTGGACCAACACTTCTAGAAAACGGGGTCCTTGTGGGCAACTCATTGGAGGGACACAAATAAATCTTTGCCGACTTATTGCTGAAACTTACGAGCGTTCACACTTAAGCCTTTTACAAGGTCAGCTGTTTAGCTAAACATGAGCTCATGATCTAAATTTACACAATAATGAAGAAATCAGCTACAAAGGGAGACAATCAGCAAAAACAATCAATACCAGAATTAGATTCCCTAGGCCATCCGTCAGATGTTGGAATAATCAGGTGCTAGGCAGAAAATATACATAAACCTGGAAAAGAAACAAGGAACAAGGATGTTTTCAAAGACTGGTAGGATCTCTAAATCATTTTTAAAGTACATGTCATTGATAAAGCTAAATACTCAAAGGTTGTTTAATACAACAAATTAAGCAGTGAGAAGAGTGAAATTATGCTGTTTAGAAAACTATGGAAGGTGAGATTTTCTGCCTAATTATATAAGATGATTTCTCTACAAAATACACATTATTTCAAAGACTTATTGGCTGTGAAATAAGTTAAGGGTATTTCAAATGTCTTGTCTGCAAAGAAAGGTGAGATGTAGGGAATCACAGAAAGCCGAGGGGATAATATGTCAATATATACATTGCTATATGGTGAACTAAGCCTTAGTCGGGCAACAGTGTAGAGGAATGGACCCTTAGAAACGTAAAAGGAAGCTGGAATCTTTAAAAGTTCAAATCTTTATAAGTAAAAAGATTTATTAAAAATAATAACCAAGTGTTTTACTTGACATCAGAAAATCAAAACAATAAACCCTGAGAACATAGAAAAAAGATAAATAAAGATATGAGCAGAACTTAATACAACAGAAAACGTATAAAATTTAGGTGATTTAGTAAGTCCAAAGAATATTCTTTGAAAAGATTTAAAAGACACACTTTGATTAAGGAAAACATAAACTTAAGTAAAGAATATGCAGAAAGAATCAGGACAATGTTATAGCAGAGAATATATGAAATGCCAGTAAACTTGAACATTTCTGTAAAGCGGACCATTTCCTAGCTGCTACAGTTTACGAAAACTGACACAAGAGGAAATCATTTAAGGTCATCATGTCTGCCCTTGGCATTCTCGGAACGCCCTGGCCTCAGAATGCAGCATCTGTAGTCCATGGTAACCTGCGGAGAGGGGGCGTGGCTGAGGGAGGTTGGAAGACTGCCATCACTGAGGGAGTGGGTGTGGCCATCTCTGCTGTGACTGAACAAAGGGCAGGGGAGCAGGGGGCCCAGGGCAGGGCCCTCAGAGCCCGGCAGACCCAGTGGGGTGTCACAAGCATTTAGGCCCAGGCCAAAGGGCGCTTTCTTTGTCTGCACAGCTGCCCAAACTCTCACCTTTCCTCTCAGGCCACCCTCTTATTTGAAGTGTGTTTGGAACCTGTCCGCGCAGTACACCTCGCTGCACAGCTAACCATAGGTCAGGGCATCGTAGCTTCCTGCCAGGTGACCGAAGTTCGCAGGAAAATGGGTCCCAGGGACACATGCGGAGAGGCTCCTGCCCGGGCCACAGGCCGCCCACTGGCCCTGCCCCAGATCGAAGCCTGAAAAGCAGCCATGTCTGAGTCCACTGCCTCTCGAAGGAGTATTGGACCAACACTTGTAGAAAACGGGGTCCTTGCAGGCAACTCATTGGAGGGACACAAATAAATCTTTGCCGACTTTCTGCTGAAGCGTACCAGCGTTCACACCTAAGCCTCTTACAAGGTCAGCTGTTTAGCTAAACATGAGCTCATGATCTAAATTTACACAATCTTGGAGAAATCAGCTACAAAGGGAGACAATCAGCAAAAACAATCAATACCAGAATGAGATTCCCTAGGCCATCCATCTGATGTTGGAATAATCAGGTGCAAGGCAGAAAATATACATAAAACTGGAACTGAAACAAGGATCAAGGAGGTTTTCAAAGGCTGGTAGGATCTCTAAAACATTTTTAAAGTACATGTCATTGATAAACCTAAATACTCAAAGGTTGTTTAATACCACAGATTAAGCATTGAGAAGAGTGAAATTATGCTGTTTTGAAAACAATGGCAGGTGAGATTTTCTGCCTAATTATGTCAGAAGATTTCTCTAAAAATAGACATTATTTCAAAGACTTATTGGCTGTGAAATAAGTTAAGTGTATTTCAAATGGCTTGTCTGCAAAGAAAGGTGAGATGTAGGGAATCACAGAAAGTCGAGGGGAAAATGTCAATATATACATTGCTATATGGTGAACTAAGCCTTAGGCCAGCCACAATGTAGAGGACCGGACCCTTAGAAACTTAAAAGTGAGCTGGAATCTTTAAAAGTTCAAATCTTTATAAGTAAAAAGATTGATGAAAATGAATAACCAAGTGTTTTAATTGACATCAGAAGATCAAAACAATAAAATCTGAGAACATAGAAAAAAGATAAAGATAGATATGAGCAGAACTTAATACCACAGAAAACGTATAAAATTCAGTTGAGGTAGTAAGTCCAAAGAATATTCCTTGAAAAGATTTAAAAGACACACTTTGATTAAGGAAAGCACAAACATAATTAAAGAATATATAGAAAGAATCAGGACAATGTTATAGCAGAGAATATATGAAATGCCAGTAAATTTGAACATTTCTGTAAAGTGGACCATTTCCTAGCTCCTACAGTTTACCAAAACTGACACAAGGGGAAATCATTTAAGGTCATCATGTCTGCCCTTGGCATTCTCGGAACGCCATGGCCTCAGAATGCAGCATCTGTAGTCCATGGTAACCTGCGGAGATTGGGCGGGACTGAGGGAGGCTGGAACACTGCCCTCACAGAGGGAGTGGGTGTGGCCATCTCTGCTGTGACTGAACAAAGGGCAGGGGAGCAGCGGGCCCTGGGCAGGGCCCTCAGAGCCCGGCAGGCCTAGTGGGGTGTCACAAGCATTTAGGCCCAGGCCTTAGGGCGCCTTCTTTGTCTGCACAGCTGCCCAAACTCTCACTTTTCCACTCAGGCCGCCCACTTAGTTGCAGTGAGTGTGGAACCTGTCTGCGCAGTATACCTCGCTGCACAGCTAACCATAGGTCTGGGCATCATAGCTTCCTGCCAGGTGACCGAAGTTCGCAGGAGAGATGATTCCCAGGTTCACATGCAGAGAGGCTCCTGCCCGGGCCACAGGCGGCCCACTGCCCCTGCCCAAGATCGGGGGCTGAAAGCAGCCCTGTCTAATTCCCCTTACCCTAGAGGGAGTATTGGACCAACACTTCTAGAAAACGGGGTCCTTGTGGGCAACTCATTGGAGGGACACAAATAAATCTTTGCCGACTTTTTGCTGAAACTTACGAGCGTTCACACTTAAGCCTTTTACAAGGTCAGCTGTTTAGCTAAACATGAGCTCATGATCTAAATTTACACAATAATGAAGAAATCAGCTACAAAGGGAGACAATCAGCAAAAACAATCAATACCAGAATTACATTCCCTAGGCCATCCGTCAGATGTTGGAATAATCAGGTGCTAGGCAGAAAATATACATAAACCTGGAAAAGAAACAAGGAACAAGGATGTTTTCAAAGACTGGTAGGATCTCTAAAACATTTTTAAAGTACATGTCATTGATAAAGCTAAATACTCAAAGGTTGTTTAATACAACAAATTAAGAAGTGAGAAGAGTGAAATTATGCTGTTTAGAAAACTATGGAATGTGAGATTTTCTGCCTAATTATATAAGATGATTTCTCTAAAAAATACACATTATTTCAAAGACTTATTGGCTGTGAAATAAGTTAAGGCTATTTCAAATGTCTTGTCTGCAAAGAAAGGTGAGATGTAGGGAATCACAGAAAGCCGAGGGGATAATATGTCAATATATACATTGCTATATGGTGAACTAAGCCTTAGGCCGGCAACAGTGTAGAGGAATGGACCCTTAGAAACGTACAAGGAAGCTGGAATCTTTAAAAGTTCAAATCTTTATAAGTAAAAAGATTTATTAAAAATAATAACCAAGTGTTTTACTTGACATCAGAAAATCAAAACAATAAACCCTGAGAACATAGAAAAAAGATAAATAAAGATATGAGCAGAACTTAATACAACAGAAAACGTATAAAATTTAGGTGATTTAGTAAGTCCAAAGAATATTCTTTGAAAAGATTTAAAAGACACACTTTGATTTAGGAAAACAAAAAAAATTAAATAATATACAGAAAGAATCAGGACAATGTTATAGCGGAGAATATATGAATTGCCAGTAAATTTGAATATTTCTGTAAAGTGGACCATTTCCTAGCTGCTACAGTTTACCAAAACTGACACAAGAGGAAATCATTTAAGGTCATCATGTCTGCCCTTGGCATTCTCGGAACGCCCTGGCCTCAGAATGCAGCATCTGTAGTCCATGGTAACCTGTGGAGAGTGGGCGGGGCTGAGGGAGGCTGGAACACTGCCCTCACTGAGGGAGTGTGTGTGGCCATCTCTGCTGTGACTGAACAAAGGGTAGGGGAGCAGGGGGCCCAGGGCAGGTCCCTCAGAGCAAGGCAGGCCCAGTGGGTTGTCACAAGCATTTAGGCCCAGGCCATAGGGCGCCTTCTTTGTCTGCACAGCTGGCCAAACTCTCACTTTTCCACTGAGGCCACCCAATTATTTGAAGTGTGTGTGGAACCTGTCCACGCAGTATACCTCGCTGCACAGCTAACCATAGGTCTGGGCATCGTAGCTTCCTGCCAGGTGACCGAAATTCGCAGGAGAGGTGATTCCCAGGTTCACACGCAGAGAGGCTCCTGCCCGGGCCACACGCCGCCCACTGCCCCTGCCCAAGATCGGGGGCAGAAAGCAGCCCTGTCTAAGTCCCCTACCCCTAGAGGGAGTATTGGACCAACACTTCTAGAAAACGGGTCCTTGTGGGCAACTCATTGGAGGGACAGAAATAAATCTTTGCCGACTTTTTGCTGAAACTTACGAGCGTTCACACCTAAGCCTTTTACAAGGTCAGCTGTTTAGCTAAACATGAGCTCATGACCTAAATTTACACAATAATGAAGAAATCAACTACAAAGGGAGACAATCAGCAAAAACAATCAATACCAGAATTAGTTTCCCTAGGCCATCCGTCAGATGTTGGAATAATCGGGTGCTAGGCAGAAAATATACATAAACCTGGAAAAGAAACAAGGAACAAGGATGTTTTCAAAGACTGGTAGGGTCTCTAAAACATTTTTAAAGTACATGTCATTAATAAAGCTAAATACACAAAGGTTGTTTAATACAGCAAATTAAGCTGTGAGAAGAGTGAAGTTATGCTGTTTAGAAAACTATGGAACGTGAGATTTTCTGCCTAATTATATAAGATGATTTCTCTAAAAAATACACATTATTTCAAAGACTTATTGGCTGTGAAATAAGTTAAGGGTATTTCAAATGTCTTGTCTGCAAAGAAAGGTGAGATGTAGGGAATCACAGAAAGCCGAGGGGATAATATGTCAATATATACATAGCTATATGTTGATCTAAGCCTTAGGCCGGCAACAGTGTAGAGGAATGGACCCTTAGAAACGTACAACTAAGCTGGAATCTTTAAAAGTTCAAATCTTTATAAGTAAAAAGATTTATTAAAATGAATAACGAAGTGTTTTACTTGACATCAGAAAATCAAAACAATAAACCCTGAGAACATAGAAAAAAGATAAATAAAGATATGAGCAGAACTTAATACAACAGAAAACGTATAAAATTCAGGTGATTTAGTAAGTCCAAAGAATATTCTTTGAAAAGATTTAAAAGACACACTTTGATTAAGGAAAACATAAACTTAAGTAAAGAATATGCAGAAAGAATCAGGACAATGTTATAGCAGAGAATATATGAAATGCCAGTAAACTTGAACATTTCTGTAAAGCGGACCATTTCCTAGCTGCTACAGTTTACGAAAACTGACACAAGAGGAAATCATTTAAGGTCATCATGTCTGCCCTTGGCATTCTCGGAACGCCCTGGCCTCAGAATGCAGCATCTGTAGTCCATGGTAACCTGCGGAGAGGGGGCGTGGCTGAGGGAGGTTGGAAGACTGCCATCACTGAGGGAGTGGGTGTGGCCATCTCTGCTGTGACTGAACAAAGGGCAGGGGAGCAGGGGGCCCAGGGCAGGGCCCTCAGAGCCCGGCAGACCCAGTGGGGTGTCACAAGCATTTAGCCCCAGGCCAAAGGGCGCCTTCTTTGTCTGCACAGCTGCCCAAACTCTCACCTTTCCACTCAGGCCGCCCTCTTATTTGAAGTGTGTTTGGAACCTGTCCGCGCAGTACACCTCGCTGCACAGCTAACCATAGGTCAGGGCATCGTAGCTTCCTGCCAGGTGACCGAAGTTCGCAGGCAAATGGGTACCTGGTACACATGCGGAGAGGCTCCTGCCCGGACCACAGGCCGCCCACTGGCCCTGCCCCAGATCGAAGGCTGAAAAGCAGCCATGTCTGAGTCCACTGCCTCTCGAAGGAGTATTGGACCAACACTTGTAGAAAACGGGGTCCTTGCGGGCAACTCATTGGAGGGACACAAATAAATCTTTGCCGACTTTCTGCTGAAGCGTACCAGCGTTCACACCTAAGCCTCTTACAAGGTCAGCTGTTTAGCTAAACATGAGCTCATGATCTAAATTTACACAATCTTGAAGAAATCAGCTACAAAGGGAGACAATCAGCAAAAACAATCAATACCAGAATGAGATTCCCTAGGCCATCCATCTGATGTTGGAATAATTAGGTGCAAGGCAGAAAATATACATAAAACTGGAACTGAAACAAGGAACAAGGAGGTTTTCAAAGGCTGGTAGGATCTGTAAAACATTTTTAAAGTACATGTCATTGATAAACCTAAATACTCAAAGGTTGTTTAATACCACAGATTAAGCATTGAGAAGAGTGAAATTATGCTGTTTTGAAAACTATGGCAGGTGAGATTTTCTGCCTAATTATGTCAGAAGATTTCTCTAAAAAATAGACATTATTTCAAAATCTTATTGGCTGTGAAATAAGTTAAGTGTATTTCAAATGGCTTGTCTGCAAAGAAAGGTGAGATGTAGGAATCACAGAAAGTCGAGGGGAAAATATCAATATATACATTACTATATGGTGAACTAAGCCTTAGGCCAGCCACAATGTAGAGGACCTGACCCTTAGAAGCTTAAAAGTGAGCTGGAATCTTTAAAAGTTCAAATCTTTATAAGTAAAAAGATTGATGAAAATGAATAACCAATTGTTTTAATTGACATCAGAAGATCAAAACAATAAACCCTGAGAACATAGAAAAAAGATAAAGATAGGTATGAGCAGAACTTAATACAACAGAAAACGTATAAAATTCAGGTGATTTAGTAAGTCCAAAGAATATTCTTTGAAAAGATTTAAAAGACACACTTTGATTAAGGAAAGCACAAACATAATTAAAGAATATATAGAAAGAATCAGGACAATGTTATAGCAGAGAATATATGAAATGCCAGTAAATTTGAACATTTCTGTAAAGTGGACCATTTCCTAGCTCCTACAGTTTACCCAAACTGACACAAGGGGAAATCATTTAAGGTCATCCTGTCTGCCCTTGGCATTCTCGGAACGCCCTGGCCTCAGAATGCAGCATCTGTAGTCCTTGGTAACCTGCGGAGAGTGGGCGGGACTGAGGGAGGCTGGAACACTGCCCTCACAGAGGGAGTGGGTGTGGCCATTTCTGCTCTGACTGAACAAAGGGCAGGGGAGCAGCGGGCCCTGGGCAGGGCCCTCAGAGTCCGGCAGGCCTAGTGGGGTGTCACAAGCATTTAGGCCCAGGCCTTAGGGCGCCTTCTTTGTCAGCACAGCTGCCCAAACTCTCACTTTTCCACTCAGGCCGCCCACTTAGTTGCAGTGAGTGTGGAACCTGTCTGCGCAGTATACCTCGCTGCACAGCTAACCATAGGTCTGGGCATCATAGCTTCCTGCCAGGTGACCGAAGTTCGCAGGAGAGATGATTCCCAGGTTCACATGCACAGAGGCTCCTGCCCGGGCCACAGGCGGCCCACTGCCCCTGCCCAAGATCGGGGGCCGAAAGCAGCCCTGTCTAATTCCCCTTACCCTAGAGGGAGTATTGGACCAACACTTCTAGAAAACGGGGTCCTTGTGGGCAACTCATTGGAGGGACACAAATAAATCTTTGCCGACTTTTTGCTGAAACTTACGAGCGTTCACACCTAAGCCTTTTACAAGGTCAGCTGTTTAGCTAAACATGAGCTCATGATCTAAATTTACACAATAATGAAGAAATCAGCTACAAAGGGAGACAATCAGCAAAAACAATCAATACCAGAATTAGATTCCTTAGGCCATCCGTCAGATGTTGGAATAATCAGGTGCTAGGCAGAAAATATACATAAACCTGGAAAAGAAACAAGGAACAAGGATGTTTTCAAAGACTGGTAGGATCTCTAAAACATTTTTAAAGTACATGTCATTGATAAAGCTAAATACTCAAAGGTTGTTTAATACAAAAAATTAAGCAGTGAGAAGAGTGAAATTATGCTGTTTAGAAAACTATGGAAGGTGAGATTTTCTGCCTAATTATATAAGATGATTTCTCTAAAAAATACACATTATTTCAAAGACTTATTGGCTGTGAAATAAGTTAAGGGTATTTCAAATGTCTTGTCTGCAAAGAAAGGTGAGATGTAGGGAATCACAGAAAGCCGAGGGGATAATATGTCAATATATACATGGCTATATGGTGAACTAAGCCTTAGGCGGGCAACAGTGTAGAGGAATGGACCCTTAGAAACGTACAAGGAAGCTGGAATCTTTAAAAGTTCAAATCTTTATAAGTAAAAAGATTTATTAAAAATAATAACCAAGTGTTTTACTTGACATCAGAAAATCAAAACAATAAACCCTGAGAACATAGAAAAAAGATAAATAAAGATATGAGCAGAACTTAATCCAACAGAAAACGTATAAAATTTAGGTGATTTAGTAAGTCCAAAGAATATTCTTTGAAAAGATTTAAAAGACACACTTTGATTTAGGAAAACAAAAAAAAGTAAATAATATACAGAAAGAATCAGGACAATGTTATAGCGGAGAATATATGAATTGCCAGTAAATTTGAATATTTCTGTAAAGTGGACCATTTCCTAGCTCCTACAGTTTACCAAAACTGACACAAGAGGAAATCATTTAAGGTCATCCTGTCTGCCCTTGGCATTCTCGGAACGCCCTGGCCTCAGAATGCAGCATCTGTAGTCCATGGTAACCTGTGGAGAGTGGGCGGGGCTGAGGGAGGCTGGAACACTGCCCTCACTGAGGGAGTGTGTGTGGCCATCTCTGCTGTGACTGAACAAAGGGTAGGGGAGCAGGGGGCCCAGGGCAGGTCCCTCAGAGCAAGGCAGGCCCAGTGGGTTGTCACAAGCATTTAGGCCCAGGCCAAAGGCGCCTTCTTTGTCTGCACAGCTGGCCAAACTCTCACTTTTCCACTGAGGACACCCACTTATTTGAAGTGTGTGTGGAACCTGTCCACGCAGTATACCTCGCTGCACAGCTAACCATAGGTCTGGGCATCGTAGCTTCCTGCCAGGTGACCGAAGTTCGCAGGAGAGGTGATTCCCAGGTTCACACGCAGAGAGGCTCCTGCCCGGGCCACATGCCGCCCACTGCCCCTGCCCAAGATCGGGGGCAGAAAGCAGCCCTGTCTAAGTCCCCTACCCCTAGAGGGAGTATTGGACCAACACTTCTAGAAAACGGGGTCCTTGTGGGCAACTCATTGGAGGGACACAAATAAATCTTTGCCGACTTTTTGCTGAACCTTACGAGCTTTCACACCTAAGCCTTTTACAAGGTCAGCTGTTTAGCTAAACATGAGCTCATGACCTAAATTTACACAATAATGAAGAAATCAACTACAAAGGGAGACAATCAGCAAAAACAATCAATACCAGAATTAGTTTCCCTAGGCCATCCGTCAGATGTTGGAATAATCAGGTGCTAGGCAGAAAATATACATAAATCTGGAAAAGAAACAAGGAACAAGGATGTTTTCAAAGACTGGTAGGGTCTCTAAAACATTTTTAAAGTACATGTCATTAATAAAGCTAAATACACAAAGGTTGTTTAATACAGCAAATTAAGCTGTGAGAAGAGTGAAGTTATGCTGTTTAGAAAACTATGGAATGTGAGATTTTCTGCCTAATTATATAAGATGATTTCTCTAAAAAATACACATTATTTCAAAGACTTATTGGCTGTGTAATAAGTTAAGGTTATTTCAAATGTCTTGTCTGCAAAGAAGGGTGAGATGTAGGGAATCACAGAAAGCCGAGGGGATAATATGTCAATATATACATAGCTATATGTTGATCTAAGCCTTAGGCCGGCAACAGTGTAGAGGAATGGACCCTTAGAAACGTACAAGGAAGCTGGAATCTTTAAAAGTTCAAATCTTTATAAGTAAAAAGATTTATTAAAATGAATAACCAAGTGTTTTACTTGACATCAGAAAATCAAAACAATAAACCCTGAGAACATAGAAAAAAGATAAATAAAGATAAGAGCAGAACTTAATACAACAGAAAACGTATAAAATTCAGGTGATTTAGTAAGTCCAAAGAATATTCTTTGAAAAGATTTAAAAGACACACTTTGATTAAGGAAAACATAAACATAAGTAAAGAATATGCAGAAAGAATCAGGACAATGTTATAGCAGAGAATATATGAAATGCCAGTAAACTTGAACATTTCTGTAAAGCGCACCATTTCCTAGCTGCTATAGTTTACAAAAACTGACACAAGAGGAAATCATTTAAGGTCATCATGTCTGCCCCTGGCATTCTCGGAACGCCCTGGCCTCAGAATGCAGCATCTGTAGTCCATGGTAACCTGCGGAGAGGGGGCGTGGCTGAGGGAGGTTGCAAGACTGCCATCACTGAGGGAGTGGGTGTGGCCATCTCTTCTGTGACTGAACAAAGGGCAGGGGAGCAGGGGGCCCAGGGCAGAGCCCTCAGAGCCCGGCAGACCCAGTGGGGTGTCACAAGCATTTAGGCCCAGGCCAAAGGGCGCCTTCTTTGTCTGCACATCTGCCCAAACTCTCACCTTTCCACTCAGGCGGCCCTCTTGTTTGAAGTGTGTTTGGAACCTGTCCGCGCAGTACACCTCGCTGCACAGCTAACCATAGGTCAGGGCATCGTAGCTTCCTGCCAGGTGACCGAAGTTCGCAGGCAAATGTGTCCCTGGGACACATGCGGAGAGGCTCCTGCCCGGGCCACAGGCCGCCCACTGGCCCTGCCCAAGATCGAAGGCTGAAAAGCAGCCATGTCTGAGTCCACTGCCTCTCGAAGGAGTATTGGACCAACACTTGTAGAAATCGGGGATCTTGCGGGCAACTCATTGGAGGGACACAAATAAATCTTTGCCGACTTTCTGCTGAATCTTACCAGCGTTCACACCTAAGCCTCTTACAAGGTCAGCTGTTTAGCTAAACATGAGCTCATGATCTAAATTTACACAAAATTGAAGAAATCAGCTACAAAGGGAGACAATCAGCAAAAACAATCAATACCAGAATGAGATTCCCTAGGCCATCCATCTGATGTTGGAATAATCAGGTGCAAGGCAGAAAATATACATAAAACTGGAACTGAAAGAAGGAACAAGGAGGTTTTCAAAGGCTGGTAGGATCTCTAAAACATTTTTAAAGTACATTTCGTTGATAAACCTAAATACTCAAAGGTTGTTTAATACCACAGATTAAGCATTGAGAAGAGTGAAATTATGCTGTTTTCAAAACTATGGCAGGTGAGATTTTCTGCCTAATTATAAAAGAAGATTTCTCTAAAAAATAGACATTATTTCAAAGACTTATTGGCTGTGAAATAAGTTAAGTGTATTTCAAATGGCTTGTCTGCAAAGAAAGGTGAGATGTAGGGAATCACAGAAATTCGAGGGGAAAATGTCAATATATACATTGCTATATGGTGAACTAAGCCTTAGGCCAGCCACAATGTAGAGGACCTGACCCTTAGAAACTTGAAAGTGAGCTGGAATCTTTAAAAGTTCAAATCTTTATAAGTAAAAAGATTGATGAAAATGAATAACCAAGTGTTTTAATTGACATCAGAAGATCAAAACAATAAACCCTGAGAACATAGAAAAAAGATAAATAAAGATATGAGCAGAACTTAATACCACAGAAAACGTATAAAATTCAGGTGAGGTAGTAAGTCCAAAGAATATTCTTTGAAAAGATTTAAAAGACACACTTTGTTTAAGGAAAACAAAAAAAAGTAAAGAATATACAGAAAGAATCAGGACAATGTTATAGCAGAGAATATATGAAATGCCAGTAAATTTGAATATTTCTGTAAAGTGGACCATTTCCTAGTTCCTACAGTTTACCAAAACTGACACAAGAGGAAATCATTTAAGGTCATTATGTCTGCCCTTGGCATTCTCGGAACGCCCTGGCCTCAGAATGCAGCATCTGTAGTCCATGGTAACCTGTGGAGAGGGGACGTGGCTGAGGGAGGTAGGAACACGGCCCTCACAGAGGGAGTGGGTGTGGCCATCTCTGCTGTGACTGAACAAAGGGCAGGGGCGCAGCGGGCCCTGGGCAGGGCCCTCAGAGCCCGGCAGGCCTAGTGGGGTGTCACAAGCATTTAGGCCCAGGCCTTAGGGCGCCTTCTTTGTCTGCACAGCTGCCCAAACTCTCACTTTTCCACTCAGGCCGCCCACTTAGTTGCAGTGAGTGTGGAACCTGTCCGCGCAGTATACCTCGCTGCACAGCTAACCATAGGTCTGGGCATCATAGCTTCCTGCCAGGTGACCGAAGTTCGCAGGAGAGATGATTCCCAGGTTCACATGCAGAGAGGCTCCTGCCCGGGCCACAGGAGGCCAACTGCCCCTGCCCAAGATCGGGGGCCGAAAGCAGCCCTGTCTAAGTCCCCTACCCCTAGAGGGAGTATTGGACCAACACTTCTAGAAAACGGGGTCCTTGTGGGCAACTCATTGGAGGGACACAAATAAATCTTTGCCGACTTTTTGCTGAAACTTACGAGCGTTCACACTTAAGCCTTTTACAAGGTCAGCTGTTTAGCTAAACATGAGCTCATGATCTAAATTTACACAATAATGAAGAAATCAGCTACAAAGGGAGACAATCAGCAAAAACAATCAATACCAGAATTAGATTCCCTAGGCCATCCGTCACATGTTGGAATAATCAGGTGCTAGGCAGAAAATATACATAAAGCTGGAAAAGAAACAAGGAACAAGGATGTTTTCAAAGACTGGTAGGATCTCTAAAACATTTTTAAAGTACATGTCATTGATAAAGCTAAATACTCAAAGGTTGTTTAATACAACAAATTAAGCAGTGAGAAGAGTGAAATTATGCTGTTTAGAAAACTATGGAAGGTGAGATTTTCTGCCTAATTATATAAGATGATTTCTCTAAAAAATACACATTATTTCAAAGACTTATTGGCTGTGAAGTAAGTTAAGGGTATTTCAAATGCCTTGTCTGCAAAGAAAGGTGAGATGTAGGGAATCACAGAAAGCCGAGGGCATAATATGTCAATATATACATAGCTATATGTTGATCTAAGCCTCAGGCCGGCAACATTGTAGAGGAATGGACCCTTAGAAACGTTCAAGTAAGCTGGAATCTTTAAAAGTTCAAATCTTTATAAGTAAAAAGATTTATTAAAATGAATACCCAAGTGTTTTACTTGACATCAGAAACTCAAAACTATAAACCATGAGAATATAGAAAAAAGATAACTAAAGATATGAGCAGAACTTAATACAACAGAAAACGTATAAAATTCAGGTGATTTAGTAAGTCCAAAGAATATTCTTTGAAAAGATTTAAAAGACACACTTTGATTAAGGAAAACATAAACACAAGAAAAGAATATACAGAAAGAATCAGGACAATGTTATAGCAGAGAATATATGAAATGCCAGAAAACTTGAACATTTCTGAAAAGCGGACCATTTCCTAGATGCTACAGTTTACGAAAACTGACACAAGAGGAAATTATTTAAGGTCGTCATGTCTGCCCTTGGCATTCTCGGAACGCCCTGGCCTCAGAATGCAGCATCTGTAGTCCTTGGTAACCTGTGGAGAGGGGGCGTGTCTGAGGGAGGCTGGAACACTGCCCTCACTGAGGGAGTGGGTGTGGCCATCTCTGCTGTGACTGAACAAAGGGCAGGGGAGCAGGGGGCCCAGGGCAGGGCCCTCAGAGCCCGGCAGACCCAGTGGGGTGTCACAAGCATTTAGGCCCAGGCCAAAGGGCGCCTTCTTTGTCTGCACAGCTGCCCAAACTCTCACCTTTCCACTCAGGCCGCCCTCTTATTTGAAGTGTGTTTGGAACCTGTCCACGCAGTACACCTCGCTGCACAGCTAACCATAGGTCAGGGCATCGTAGATTCCTGCCAGGTGACCGAAGTTCGCAGGCAAATGGGTCCCTGGGACACATGCGGAGAGGCTCCTGCCCGGGCCACAGGCCGCCCACTGGCCATGCCCCAGATCGAAGGCTGAAAAGCAGCCATGTCTGAGTCCACTGCCTCTCGAAGGAGTATTGGACCAACACTTGTAGAAAACGGGGTCCTTGCGGGCAACTCATTGGAGGGACACAAATAAATCTTTGCCGCCTTTCTGCTGAAGCGTACCAGCGTTCACACCTAAGCCTCTTACAAGGTCAGCTGTTTAGCTAAACATGAGCTCATGATCTAAATTTACACAATCTTGAAGAAATCAGCTACAAAGGGAGACAATCAGCAAAAACAATCAATACCAGAATGAGATTCCCTAGGCCATCCATCTGATGTTGGAATAATCAGGTGCAAGGCAGAAAATATACATAAAACTGGAACTGAAAGAAGGAACAAGGAGGTTTTCAAAGGCTGGTAGGATCTCAAAACATTTTTAAAGTACATGTCATTGATAAACCTAAATACTCAAAGGTTGTTTAATACCACAGATTAAGCATTGAGAAGAGTGAAATTATGCTGTTTTGAAAACTATGGCAGGTGAGATTTTCTGCCTAATTATGTCAGAAGATTTCTCTAAAAAATAGACATTATTTCAAAGACTTATTGGCTGTGAAATAAGTTAAGGGTATTTCAAATGTCTTGTCTGCAAAGAAATGTGAGATGTAGGGAATCAGAGAAAGCCGAGGGGATAATATGTCAATATATACATTGCTATATGGTGAACTAAGCCTTAGGCGGGCAACAGTGTAGAGGAATGGACCCTTAGAAACGTACAAGGAAGCTGGAATCTTTAAAAGTTCATATCTTTATAAGTAAAAAGATTTATTAAAAATAATACCCAAGTGTTTTACATTATATCAGAAAATCAAAACAATAAACCCTGAGAACATAGAAAAAAGATAAATAAAGATATGAGCAGAACTTAATACAACAGAAAACGTATAAAATTTAGGTGATTTAGTAAGTCCAAAGAATATTCTTTCAAAAGATTTAAAAGACACACTTTGATTTAGGAAAAAAAAAAAGTAAATAATATACAGAAAGAATCAGGACAATGTTATAGCGGAGAATATATGAATTGCCAGTAAATTTGAATATTTCTGTAAAGTGGACCATTTCCTAGCTCCTACAGTTTACCAAAACTGACACAAGAGGAAATCATTTAAGGTCATCATGTCTGCCCTTGGCATTCTCGGAACGCCCTGGCCTCAGAATGCAGCATCTGTAGTCCATGGTAACCTGCGGAGAGGGGTCGTGGCTCAGGGAGGTTGGAAGACTGCCCTAACTGAGGGAGTGGGTGTGGCCATCTCTGCTGTGACTGAGCAAAGAGCAGGGGAGCAGGGGGCCCAGGGCAGGGCCCTCAGAGCCCGGCAGACCCAGTGGGGTGTCACAAGCATTTAGGCCCAAGCCAAAGGGCGCCTTCTTTGTCTGCACAGCTGCCCAAACTCTCACCTTTCCACTCAGGCCGCCCTCTTATTTGAAGTGTGTTGGGTACCTGTCCACGCAGTACACCTCGCTGCACAGCTAACCATATGTCAAGGCATCGTAGCTTCCTGCCAGGTGACTGAAGTTCGCAGGCAAATTGGTCCCTGGGACACATGCGGAGAGGCTCCTGCCCGGGCCACAGGCCGCCCACTGGCCCTGCCCCAGATCGAAGGCTGAAAAGCAGCCATGTCTGAGTCCACTGCCTTTCGAAGGAGTATTGGACCAACACTTGTAGAAAACGGGGTTCTTGCGGGCAACTCATTGGAGGGTCACAAATAAATCTTTGCCGACTTTCTGCTGAAGCTTACCAGCGTTCACCCCTAAGCCTCTTACACGGTCAGCTGTTTAGCTAAACATGAGCTCATGATCTAAATTTACACAATCTTGAAGAAATCAGCTACAAAGGGAGACAATCAGCAAAAACAATCAATACCTGAATGAGATTCCCTAGGCCATCCATCTGATGTAGGAATAATCAGGTGCAAGGCAGAAAATATACATAAAACTGGAACTGAAAGAAGGAACAAGGAGGTTTTCAAAGGCTGGTAGGATCTCTAAAACATTTTTAAAGTACATGTCATTGATAAACCTAAATACTCAAAAGTTGTTTAATACCACAGATTAAGCATTGAGAAGAGTGAAATTATGCTGTTTTGAAAACTATGGCAGGTGAGATTTTCTGCCTAATTATGTCAGAAGATTTCTCTAAAAAATAGACATTATTTCAAAGACTTATTGGCTGTGAAATAAGTTAAGTGTATTTCAAATGGCTTGTCTGCAAAGAAAGGTGAGATGTAGGGAATCACAGAAAGTCGAGGGGAAAATGTCAATATATACATTGCTATATGGTGAACTAAGCCTTAGGCCAGCCACAATGTAGAGGACCTGACCCTTAGAAACTTAAAAGTGAGCTGGAATCTTTAAAAGTCCAAATCTTTATAAGTAAAAAGGATTGATGAAAATGAATAACCAAGTGTTTTAATTGACATCAGAAGATCAAAACAATAAACCCTGAGAACATAGAAAAAAGATAAAGATAGATATGAGCAGAACTTAATACCACAGAAAACGTATAAAATTCAGGTGAGGTAGTAAGTCCAAAGAATATTCTTTGAAAAGATTTAAAAGACACACTTTGATTAAGGAAAGCACAAACATAATTAAAGAATATATAGAAAGAATCAGGACAATGTTATAGCAGAGAATATATGAAATGCCAGTAAATTTGAACATTTCTGTAAAGTGGACCATTTCCTAGCTCCTACAGTTTACCAAAACTGACACAAGAGGAAATCATTTAAGGTCATCATGTCTGCCCTTGGCATTCTCGGAACGCCCTGGCCTCAGAATGCAGCATCTGTAGTCCATGGTAACCTGCGGAGAGTGGGCGGGACTGAGGGAGGCTGGAACACTGCCCTCACAGAGGGAGTGGGTGTGGCCATCTCTGCTGTGACTGAACAAAGGGCAGGGGAGCAGCGGGCCCTGGGCAAGGCACTCAGAGCCCGGCAGGCCAAGTGGGGTGTCACAAGCATTTAGGCCCAGGCCTTAGGGCGCCTTCTTTGTCTGCACAGCTGCCCAAACTCTCACTTTTCCACTCAGGCCGCCCACTTAGTTGCAGTGAGTGTGGAACCTGTCCGCGCAGTATACGTCGCTGCACAGCTAACCATAGGTCTGGGCATCATAGCTTCCTGCCAGGTGACCGAAGTTCGCAGGAGAGATGATTCCCAGGTTCACATGCAGAGAGGCTTCTGCCCGGGCCACAGGCGGCCCACTGCCCCTGCCCAAGATCGGGGGCCGAAAGCAGCCCTGTCTAAGTCCCCTACCCCTAGAGGGAGCATTGGACCAACACTTCTAGAAAACGGGGTCCTTATGGGCAACTCATTGGAGGGACACAAATAAATCTTTGCCGACTTTTTGCTGAAACTTACGAGCGTTCACACCTAAGCCTTTTACAAGGTTAGCTGTTTAGCTAAACATGAGCTCATGATCTAAATTTACACAATAATGAAGAAATCAGCTACAAAGGGAGACAATCAGCAAAAACATTCAATACCAGAATTAGATTCCCTAGGCCATCCTTCAGATGTTGGAATAATCAGGTGCTAGGCAGAAAATATACATAAACCTGGAAAAGAAACAAGGAACAAGGATGTTTTCAAAGACTGGTAGGGTCTCTAAAACATTTTTAAAGTACATGTCATTGATAAAGCTAAATACTCAAAGGTTGTTAAATACAACAAATTAAGCAGTGAGAAGAGTGAAATTATGCTGTTTAGAAAACTATGGAAGGTGAGAATTTCTGCCTAATTATATAAGATTATTTCTCTAAAAAATACACATTATTTCAAAGACTTATTGGCTGTGAAATAAGTTAAGGGTATTTCAAATGTCTTGTCTGCAAAGAAAGGTGAGATGTAGGGAATCACAGAAAGCCGAGGGGATAATATGTCAATATATACATTGCTATATGGTGAACTAAGCCTTAGGCCGGCAACAGTGTAGAGGAATGGATCCTTAGAAACGTACAAGTAAGCTGGAATCTTTAAAAGTTCAAATCTTTATAAGTAAAAAGATTTATTAAAAATAATAACCAAGTGTTTTACTTGACATCAGAAAATCAAAACAATAAACCCTGAAAACATGGAAAAAAGATAAATAAAGATATGAGCAGAACTTAATACAACAGAAAACGTATAAAATTTAGGTGATTTAGTAAGTCCAAAGAATATTCTTTGAAAAGATTTAAAAGACACACTTTGATTAAGGAAAACAAAAAAAAAGTAAATAATATACAGAAAGAATCAGGACAATGTTATAGCGGAGAATATATGAATTGCCAGTAAATTTGAATATTTATGTAAAGTGGACCATTTCCTAGCTCCTAAAGTTTACCAAAACTGACACAAGAGGAAATCATTTAAGGTCATCATGTCTGCCCTTGGCATTCTCGGAACGCCCTGGCCTCAGAATGCAGCATCTGTAGTCCATGGTAACCTGTGGAGAGGGGGCGTGGCTGAGGGAGGTTGGAAGACTGCCCTCACTGAGGGAGTGGTTGTGGCCATCTCTGCTGTGACTGAACAAAGGGCAGGGGAGCAGGGGGCCCAGGGCAGGGCCCTCAGAGCCCGGCAGACCCAGTGGGGTGTCACAAGCATTTAGGCCCAGGCCAAAGGGCGCTTTCTTTGTCTGCACAGCTGCCCAAACTCTCACCTTTCCACTCAGACCGCCCTCTTATTTGAAGTGTGTTGGGTACCTGTCCGCGCAGTACACCTCGCTGCACAGCTAACCATAGGTCAAGGCATCGTAGCTTCCTGCCAGGTGACTGAAGTTCGCAGGCAAATGGGTCCCTGGGACACATGCGGAGAGGCTCCTGCCCGGGCCACAGGCCGCCCACTGGCCCTGCCCCAGATCGAAGGCTGAAAAGCAGCCATGTCTGAGTCCACTGCCTCTCGAAGGAGTATTGGACCAACACTTGTAGAAAACCGGGTACTTGCGGGCAACTCATTGGAGGGACACAAATAAATCTTTGCCGACTTTCTGCTGAAGCTTACCAGCGTTCACACCTAAGCCTCTTACAAGGTCAGCTGTTTAGCTAAATATGAGCTCATGATCTAAATTTACACAATATTGAAGAAATCAGCTACAAAGGGAGACAATCAGCAAAAACAATCAATACCAGAATGAGATTCCCTAGGCCATCCATCTGATGTTGGAATAATCAGGTGCAAGGCAGAAAATATACATAAAACTGGAACTGAAACAAGGAAAAAGGAGGTTTTCAAAGGCTGGTAGGATCTCTAAAACATTTTTAAAGTACATGTCATTGATAAACCTAAATACTCAAAGGTTGTTTAATACCACAGATTAAGCATTGAGAAGAGTGAAATTATGCTGTTTTGAAAACTATGGCAGGTGAGATTTTCTGCCTAATTATGTCAGAAGATTTCTCTAAAAATTAGACATTATTTCAAAGACATATTGGCTGTGAAATAAGTTAAGTGTATTTCAAACGGCTTGTCTGCAAAGAAATGTGAGATGTAGGGAATCACAGAAAGTCGAGGGGAAAATGTCAATATATACATTGCTATATGGTGAACTAAGCCTTAGGCCAGCCACAATGTAGAGGACCTGACCCTTAGAAACTTAAAAGTGAGCTGGAATCTTTAAAAGTTCAAATCTTTATAAGTAAAAAGATTGATGAAAATGAATAACCAAGTGTTTTAATTGACATCAGAAGATCAAAACAATAAACCCTGAGAACATAGAAAAAAGATAAATAAAGATATGAGCAGAACTTAATACAACAGAAAACGTATAAAATTCAGGTGAGGTAGTAAGTCCAAAGAATATTCTTTGAAAAGATTTAAAAGACACACTTTGATTAAGGAAAACAAAAAAAAGTAAAGAATATACAGAAAGAATCAGGACAATGTTATAGCAGAGAATATATGAAATGCCAGTAAATTTGAACATTTCTGTAAAGTGGACCATTTCCTAGCTCCTACAGTTTACCAAAACTGACACAAGAGGAAATCATTTAAGGTCATCATGTCTGCCCTTGGCATTCTCGGAACGCCCTGGCCTCAGAATGCAGCACCTGTAGTCCATGGTAACCTGTGGAGAGTGGGCGGTGCTGAGGGAAGCTGGAACACTGCCCTCACTGAGGGAGTGTGTGTGGCCATCTCTGCTGTGACTGAACAAAGGGCAGGGGAGCAGGGGGCCCAGGTCAGGGCCCTCAGAGCAAGGCAGGCCCAGTGGGGTGTCAGAAACATTTAGGCCCAGGCCTTAGGGCGCCTTCTTTGTCTGCACAGCTGGCCAAACTCTCACTTTTCCACTGAGGCCACCCACTTATTTGAAGTGTGTGTGGAACCTGTCCACGCAGTATACCTCGCTGCACAGCTAACCATAGGTCTGGGCATCGTAGCTTCCTGCCAGGTGACCGAAGTTCGCAGAAGAGATGATTCCCAGGTTCACACGCAGAGAGGCTCCTGCCCGGGCCACACGCCGCCCATTGACCCTGCCCAAGATCGGGGGCCGAAAGCAGCCCTGTCTAAGTCCCCTACCCCTAGAGGGAGTATTGGACCAACACTTCTAGAAAACGGGGTCCTTGTGGGCAACTCATTGGAGGGACACAAATAAATCTTTGCCGACTTTTTGCTGAAACTTACGAGCGTTCACACCTAAGCCTTTTACAAGGTCAGCTGTTTAGCTAAACATGAGCTCATGACCTAAATTTACACAATAATGAAGAAATCAGCTACAAAGGGAGACAATCAGCAAAAACAATCAATACCAGAATTAGATTCCCTAGGCCATCCGTCAGATGTTGGAATAATCAGGTGCTAGGCAGAAAATATACATAAACCTGGAAAACAAACAAGAAACAAGGATGTTTTCAAAGACTGGTAGGATCTCTAAAACATTTTTAGAGTACATGTCATTGATAAAGCTAAATACTCAAAGGTTGTTTAATACAACAAATTAAGCAGTGAGAAGAGTGAAATTATGCTGTTTAGAAAACTATGGAAGGTGAGATTTTCTGCCTAATTATATAAGATGATTTCTCTAAAAAATACACATTATTTCAAAGACTTATTGGCTGTGAAATAAGTTAAGGGTATTTCAAATGTCTTGCCTGCAAAGAAAGGTGAGATGTAGGGAGTCACAGAAAGCCGAGGGGAAAATATGTCAATATATACATAGCTATATGTTGAACTAAGCCTTAGGCCGGCAACAGTGTGGAGGAGAGGACCCTTAGAAACGTACAAGTAAGCTGGAATCTTTAAAAGTTCAAATCTTTATAAGTAAAAAGATTTATTAAAATGAATAACCAAGTGTTTTACTTGACATCAGAAAATCAAAACTATAAACCCTGAGAACATAGAAAAAAGATAAATAATGGTATGAGCAGAACTTAATACAACAGAAAACGTATAAAATTCAGGTGATTTAGTAAGTCCAAAGAATATATTTTGAAAAGACTTAAAAGACACACTTTGATTAAGGAAAACATAAACATAAGTAAAGAATATGCAGAAAGAATCAGGACAATGATATAGCAGAGAATATATGAAATGCCAGTAAACTTGAACATTTCTGTAAAGCGGACCATTTCCTAGCTGCTACAGTTTACGAAAACTGACACAAGAGGAAATCATTTAAGGTCATCATGTCTGCCCTTGGCATTCTCGGAACGCCCTGGCCTCAGAATGCAGCATCTGTAGTCCATGGTAACCTGCGGAGAGGGGGCGTGGCTGAGGGAGGTTGGAAGACTGCCATCACTGAGCGAGTGGGTGTGGCCATCTCTGCTGTGACTGAACAAAGGGCAGGGGAGCAGGGGGCCCAGTGCAGGGCCCTCAGAGCCCGGCAGACCCAGTGGTGTGTCACAAGCATTTAGGCCCAGGCCAAAGGGCGCCTTCTTTGTCTGCACAGCTGCCCAAACTCTCACCTTTCCACTCAGGCCGCCCTCTTATTTGAAGTGTGTTGGGTACCTGTCCGCGCAGTACACCTCGCTGCACAGCTAACCATAGGTCAGGGCATCGTAGCTTCCTGCCAGGTGACCGAAGTTCGCAGGCAAATGGGTCCCTGGGACACATGCGGAGAGGCTCCTGCCCGGGCCACAGGCCGCCCACTGGCCCTGCCCCAGATCGAAGGCTGAAAAGCAGCCATGTCTGAGTCCACTGCCTCTCGAAGGAGTATTGGACCAACACTTGTAAAAAACGGGGTCCTTGCGGGCAACTCATTGGAGGGACACAGATAAATCTTTGCCGACTTTCTGCTGAAGCGTACCAGCGTTCACACCTAAGCCTCTTACAAGGTCAGCTGTTTAGCTAAACATGAGCTCATGATCTAAATTTACACAATATTGAAGAAATCAGCTACAAAGTGAGACAATCAGGAAAAACAATAAATACCAGAATGAGATTCCCTAGGCCATCCATCTGATGTTGGAATAATCAGGTGCAAGGCAGAAAATATACATAAAACTGGAACTGAAACAAGGAACAAGGAGGTTTTCAAAGGCTGGTAGGGTCTCTAAAATATTTTTAAAGTACATGTCATTGATAAACCTAAATACTCAAAGGTTGTTTAATACAACAAATTAAGCATTGAGAAGAGTGAAATTATGCTGTTTTGAAAACTATGGCAGGTGAGATTTTCTGCCTAATTATGTCAGAAGATTTCTCTAAAAATTAGACATTATTTCAAAGACTTATTGGCTGTGAAATAAGTTAAGTGTATTTCAAATGGCTTGTCTGCAAAGAAAGGTGAGATGTAGGGAATCACAGAAAGTCGAGGGGAAAATGTCAATATATACATTGCTATATGGTGAACTAAGCCTTAGGCCAGCCACAATGTAGAGGACCTGACCCTTAGAAACTTAAAAGTGAGCTGGAATCTTTAAAAGTTCAAATCTTTATAAGTAAAAAGATTGATGAAAATGAATAACCAAGTGTTTTAATTGACATCAGAAGATCAAAACAATAAACCCTGAGAACATAGAAAAAAGATAAAGATAGATATGAGCAGAACTTAATACCACAGAAAACGTATAAAATTCAGGTGAGGTAGTAAGTCCAAAGAATATTCTTTGAAAAGATTTAAATGACACACTTTGATTAAGGAAAGCACAAACATAATTAAAGAATATATAGAAAGAATCAGGACAATGTTATAGCAGAGAATATATGAAATGCCAGTAAATTTGAACATTTCTGTAAAGTGGACCATTTCCTAGCTCCTACAGTTTACCCAAACTGACACAGGGGGAAATCATTTAAGGTCATCATGTCTCCCCTTGGAATTCTCGGAACGCCCTGGCCTCAGAATGCAGCATCTGTAGTCCATGGTAACCTGCGGAGAATGGGCGGGACTGAGGGAGGCTGGAACACTGCCCTCACAGAGGGAGTGGGTGTGGCCATCTCTGCTGTGACTGAAGAAAGGGCAGGGGAGCAGCGGGCCCTGGGCAGGGCCCTCAGAGCCCGGCAGGCCTAGTGGGGTGTCACAAGCATTTAGGACCAGGCCTTAGGGCGCCTTCTTTGTCTGCACAGCTGCCCAAACTCTCACTTTTCCACTCAGGCCGCCCACTTAGTTGCAGTGAGTGTGGAACCTGTCTGCGCAGTATACCTCGCTGCACAGCTAACCATAGGTCTGGGCATCATAGCTTCCTGCCTGGTGACCGAAGTTCGCAGGAGAGATGATTCCCAGGTTCACATGCAGAGAGGCTCCTGCCCGGGCCACAGGCGGCCCACTGCCCCTGCCCAAGATCGGGGTCCGAAAGCAGCCCTGTCTAATTCCCCTACCCCTAGAGGGAGTATTGGACCAACACTTCTAGAAAACGGGGTCCTTGTGGGCAACTCATTGGAGGGACACAAATAAATCTTTGCCGACTTTTTGCTGAAACTTACGAGCGTTCACACTTAAGCCTTTTACAAGGTCAGCTGTTTAGCTAAACATGAGCTCATGATCTAAATTTACACAATAATGAAGAAATCAGCTACAAAGGGAGACAATCAGCAAAAACAATCAAAACCAGAATTAGATTCCCTAGGCCATCCGTCAGATGTTGGAATAATCAGGTGCTAGGCAAAAAATATACATAAACCTGGAAAAGAAACAAGGAACAAGGATGTTTTCAAAGACTGGTAGGATCTCTAAAACATTTTTAAAGTACATGTCATTGATAAAGCTAAATACTCAAAGGTTGTTTAATACAACAAATTAAGCAGTGAGAAGAGTGAAATTATGCTGTTTAGAAAACTATGGAAGGTGAGATTTTCTGCCTAATTATATAAGATGATTTCTCTAAAAAATACACATTATTTCAAAGACTTATTGGCTGTGAAATAAGTTAAGGGTATTTCAAATGTCTTGTCTGCAAAGAAAGGTGAGATGTAGGGAATCACAGAAAGCCGAGGGGATAATATGTCAATATATACATTGCTATATGGTGAACTAAGCCTTAGGCCGGCAACAGTGTAGAGGAATGGACCCTTAGAAACGTACAAGGAAGCTGGAATCTTTAAAAGTTCAAATCTTTATAAGTAAAAAGATTTATTAAAAATAATAACCAAGTGTTTTACTTGACATCAGAAAATCAAAACAATAAACGCTGAGAACATAGAAAAAAGATAAATAAAAATATGAGCAGAACTTAATACAACATTAAACGTATAAAATTTAGGTGATTTAGTAAGTCCAAAGAATATTCTTTGAAAAGATTTAAAAGACACACTTTGATTTAGGAAAACAAAAAAAAGTAAATAATATACAGAAAGAATCAGGACAATGTTATAGCGGAGAATATATGAATTGCCAGTAAATTTGAATATTTCTGTAAAGTGGACCTTTTCCTAGCTCCTAAAGTTTACCAAAACTGACACAAGAGGAAATCATTTAAGGTCATCATGTCTGCCCTTGGTATTCTCGGAACGCCCTGGCCTCAGAATGCAGAATCTGTAGTCCATGGTAACCTGTGGAGAGTGGGCGGGGCTGAGGGAGGCTGGAACACTGCCCTCACTGAGGGAGTGTGTGTGGCCATCTCTGCTGTGACTGAACAAAGGGCAGGGGAGCAGGGGGCCCAGGTCAGGGCCCTCAGAGCAAGGCAGGCCCAGTGGGTTGTCACAAGCATTTAGGCCCAGGCCATAGGGCGCCTTCATTGTCTGCACAGCTGGCCAAACTCTCACTTTGCACTGAGGCCACCCACTTATTTGAAGTGTGTGTGGAACCTGTCCACGCAGTATACCTCGCTGCACAGCTAACCATATGTCTGGGCATCGTAGCTTCCTGCCAGGTGACCGAAGTTCGCAGGAGGGGTGATTCCCAGGTTCACACGCAGAGAGGCTCCTGCCCGGGCCACACGCCGCCCACTGCCCCTGCGCAAGATCGGGGGCAGAAAGCAGCCCTGTCTAAGTCCCCTACCCCTAGAGGGAGTATTGGACCAACACTTCTAGAAAACGGGGTCCTTGTGGGCAACTCATTGGAGGGACACAAATAAATCTTTGCCGACTTTTTGCTGAAACTTACGAGCGTTCACACCTAAGCCTTTTACAAGGTCAGCTGTTTAGCTAAACATGAGCTCATGACCTAAATTTACACAATAATGAAGAAATCAACTACAAAGGGAGACAATCAGCAAAAACAATCAATACCAGAATTAGTTTCCCTAGGCCATCCGTCAGATGTTGGAATAATCAGGTGCTAGGCAGAAAATATACATAAACCTGGAAAAGAAACAAGGAACAAGGATGTTTTCAAAGACTGGTAGGGTCTCTAAAACATTTTTAAAGTACATGTCATTAATAAAGCTAAATACACAAAGGTTGTTTAATACAGCAAATTAAGCTGTGAGAAGAGTGAAGTTATGCTGTTTAGAAAACTATGGAACGTGAGATTTTCTACCTAATTATATAAGATGATTTCTCTAAAAAATACACATTATTTCAAAGACTTATTGGCTGTGAAGTAACTTAAGGGTATTTCAAATGGCTTGTCTGCAAAGAAAGGTGAGATGTAGGGAATCACAGAAAGCCGAGGGGATAATATGTCAATATATACATAGCTATATGTTGATCTAAGCCTTAGGCCGGCAACAGTGGAGAGGAATGGACCCTTAGAAACGTACAAGTAAGCTGGAATCTTTAAAAGTTCAAATCTTTATAAGTAAAAAGATTTATTAAAATGAATAACCAAGTGTTTTACTTGACATCAGAAAATTAAAACTATAAACCCTGAGAACATAGAAAAAAGATAAATAAAGATATGAGCAGAACTTAATACAACAGAAAACGTATAAAATTCAGGTGATTTAGTAAGTCCAAAGAATATTCTTTGAAAAGATTTAAAAGACACACTTTGATTAAGGAAAACATAAACTTAAGTAAAGAATATGCAGAAAGAATCAGGACAATGTTATAGCAGAGAATATATGAAATGCCAGTAAACTTGAACATTTCTGTAAAGCGGACCATTTCCTAGCTGCTACAGTTTACGAAAACTGACACAAGAGGAAATCATTTAAGGTCATCATGTCTGCCCTTGGCATTCTCGGAACGCCCTGGCCTCAGAATGCAGCATCTGTAGTCCATGGTAACCTGCGGAGAGGGGGCGTGGCTGAGGGAGGTTGGAAGACTGCCATCACTGAGGGAGTGGGTGTGGCCATCTCTGCTGTGACTGAACAAAGGGCAGGGGAGCAGGGGGCCCAGGGCAGGGCCCTCAGAGCCCGGCAGACCCAGTGGGGTGTCACAAGCATTTAGGCCCAGGCCAAAGTGCGCCTTCTTTGTCTGCACAGCTGCCCAAACTCTCACCTTTCCACTCAGGCCGCCCTCTTATTTGAAGTGTGTTTGGAACCTCTCCGCGCAGTACACCTCGCTGCACAGCTAACCATAGGTCAGGGCATCGTAGCTTCCTGCCAGGTGACCGAAGTTCGCAGGCAAATGGGTCCCTGGGACACATGCGGGGAGGTTCCTGCCCGGGCCACAGGCCGCCCACTGGCCATGCCCCAGATCGAAGGCTGAAAAGCAGCCATGTCTGAGTCCACTGCCTCTCGAAGGAGTATTGGACCAACACTTGTAAAAAACGGGGTCCTTGCGGGCAACTCATTGGAGGGACACAAATAAATCTTTGCCGACTTTCTGCTGAAGCGTACCAGCGTTCACACCTAAGCCTCTTACAAGGTCAGCTGTTTAGCTAAACATGAGCTCATGATCTAAATTTACACAATCTTGAAGAAATCAGCTACAAAGTGAGAAAATCAGCAAAAACAATCAATACCAGAATGAGATTCCCTAGGCCATCCATCTGATGTTGGAATAATCAGGTGCAAGGCAGAAAATATACATAAAACTGGAACTGAAAGAAGGAACAAGGAGGTTTTCAAAGGCTGGTAGGATCTCTAAAACATTTTTAAAGTACATGTCATTGATAAACCTAAATACTCAAAGGTTGTTTAATACCACAGATTAAGCATTGAGAAGAGTGAAATTATGCTGTTTTGAAAACTATGGCAGGTGAGATTTTCTGCCTAATTATGTCAGAAGATTTCCCTAAAAAATAGACATTATTTCAAAGACTTATTGGCTGTGAAATAAGTTAAGTGTATTTCAAATGGCTTGTCTGCAAAGAAATGTGAGATGTAGGGAATCACAGAAAGTCGAGGGGAAAATGTCAATATATACATTGCTATATGGTGAACTAAGCCTTAGGCCAGCCACAATGTAGAGGACCTGACCCTTAGAAACTTAAAAGTGAGCTGGAATCTTTAAAAGTTCAAATCTTTATAAGTAAAAAGATTGATGAAAATGAATAACCAAGTGTTTTAATTGACATCAGAAGATCAAAACAATAAACCCTGAGAACATAGAAAAAAGATAAATAAAGATATGAGCAGAACTTAATACAACAGAAAACGTATAAAATTCAGGTGAGGTAGTAAGTCCAAAGAATATTCTTTGAAAAGATTTAAAAGACACACTTTGATTAAGGAAAACAAAAAAAAGTAAAGAATATACAGAAAGAATCAGGACAATGTTATAGCAGAGAATATATGAAATGCCAGTAAATTTGAACATTTCTGTAAAGTGGACCATTTCCTAGCTCCTACAGTTTACCAAAACTGACACAAGAGGAAATCATTTAAGGTCATCATGTCTGCCCTTGGCATTCTCGGAACGCCCTGGCCTCAGAATGCAGCACCTGTAGTCCATGGTAACCTGTGGAGAGTGGGCGGGGCTGAGGGAAGCTGGAACACTGCCCTCACTGAGGGAGTGTGTGTGGCCATCTCTGCTGTGACTGAACAAAGGGCAGGGGAGCAGGGGGCCCAGGTCAGGGCCCTCAGAGCCCGGCAGGCCTAGTGGGGTGTCACAAGCATTTAGGCCCAGGCCTTAGGGCGCCTTTTTGTCTGCACAGATGCCCAAACTCTCACTTTTCCACTCAGGCCGCCCACTTAGTTGCAGTGAGTGTGGAACCTGTCTGCGCAGTATACCTCGCTGCACAGCTAACCATACGTCTGGGCATCATAGCTTCCTGCCAGGTGACCGAAGTTCACAGGAGAGATGATTCCCAGGTTCACATGCAGAGAGGCTCCTGCCCGGGCCACAGGCGGCCCACTGACCCTGCCCAAGATCGGGGGCCGAAAGCAGCCCTGTCTAATTCCCCTACCCCTAGAGGGACTATTGGACCAACACTTCTAGAAAATGGGGTCCTTGTGGGCAACTCATTGGAGGGACACAAATAAATCTTTGCCGACTTTTTGCTGAAACTTACGAGCGTTCACACCTAAGCCTTTTACAAGGTTAGCTGTTTAGCTAAACATGAGCTCATGATCTAAATTTACACAATAATGAAGAAATCAGCTACAAAGGGAGACAATCAGCAAAAACAATCAATACCAGAATTAGATTCCCTAGGCCATCCTTCAGATGTTGGAATAATCAGGTGCTAGGCAGAAAATATACATAAACCTGGAAAAGAAACAAGGAACAAGGATGTTTTCAAAGACTGGTAGGGTCTCTAAAACATTTTTAAAGTACATGTCATTGATAAAGCTAAATACTCAAAGGTTGTTTAATACAACAAATTAAGCAGTGAGAAGAGTGAAATTATGCTGTTTAGAAAACTATGGAAGGTGAGAATTTCTGCCTAATTATATAAGATGATTTCTCTAAAAAATACACATTATTTCAAAGACTTATTGGCTGTGAAATAAGTTAAGGGTATTTCGAATGTCTTGTCTGCAAAGAAAGGTGAGATGTAGGGAATCACAAAAAGCCGAGGGGATAATATGTCAATATATACATTGCTATATGGTGAACTAAGCCTTAGGCCGGCAACAGTGTAGAGGAATGGACCCTTAGAAACGTACAAGGAAGCTGGAATCTTTAAAAGTTCAAATCTTTATAAGTAAAAAGATTTATTAAAAATAATAACCAAGTGTTTTACTTGACATCAGAAAATCAAAACAATAAACCCTGAGAACATAGAAAAAAGATAAATAAAGATATGAGCAGAACTTAATACAACAGAAAACGTATAAAATTTAGGTGATTTAGTAAGTCCAAAGAATATTCTTTGAAAAGATTTAAAAGACACACTTTGATTTAGGAAAACAAAAAAAAGTAAATAATATACAGAAAGAATCAGGACAATGTTATAGCGGAGAATATATGAATTGCCAGTAAATTTGAATATTTATGTAAAGTGGACCATTTCCTAGCTCCTAAGCTTTACCAAAACTGACACAAGAGGAAATCATTTAAGGTCATCATGTCTGCCCTTGGCATTCTCGGAACGCCCTGCCTCAGAATGCAGCATCTGTAGTCCATGGTAAACTGCAGAGAGGGGGCGTGGCTGAGGGAGGTTGGAAGACTGCCCTCACTGAGGGAGTGGGTGTGGTCATCTCTGCTGTGACTGAACGAAGGGCAGGGGAGCAGGGGGCCCAGGGCAGGGCCCTCAGAGCCCGGCAGACCCAGTGGGGTGTCACAAGCATTTAGGCCCAGGCCAAAGGGCGCTTTCTTTGTCTGCACAGATGCCCAAACTCTCACCTTTCCACTCAGGCCGCCCTCTTATTTGAAGTGTGATGGGTACCTGTCCTCGCAGTACACCTCGCTGCACAGCTAACCATAGGTCAAGGCATCGTAGCTTCCTTCCAGGTGACTGAAGTTCGCAGGCAAATGTGTCCCTGGGACACATGCGGAGAGGCTCCTGCCCGGGCCACAGGCCGCCCACAGGCCCTGCCCCAGATCGAAGGCTGAAAAGCAGCCATGTCTGAGTCCACTGCCTCTCGAAGGAGTATTGGACCAACACTTGTAGAAAACGGGGTCCTTGCGGGCAACTCATTGGAGGGACACAAATAAATCTTTGCCGACTTTCTGCTGAAGCGTACCAGCGTTCACACCTAAGCCTCTTACAAGGTCAGCTGTTTAGCTAAACATGAGCTCATGATCTAAATTTAAACAATATTGAAGAAATCAGCTACAAAGTGAGACAATCAGCAAAAACAATCAATACCAGAATGAGATTCCCTAGGCCATCCATCTGATGTTGGAATAATCAGGTGCAAGGCAGAAAATATACATAAAACTGGAACTGAAAGAAGGAACAAGGAGGTTTTCAAAGGCTGGTAGGATCTGTAAAACATTTTTAATGTACATGTCATTGATAAACCTAAATACTCAAAGCTTGTTTAATACCACAGATTAAGCATTGAGAAGAGTGAAATTATGCTGTTTTGAAAACTATGGCAGGTGAGATTTTCTGCCTAATTATGTCAGAAGATTTCTCTAAAAAATAGACATTATTTCAAAGACTTATTGGCTGTGAAATAAGTTAAGTGTATTTCAAATGGCTTGTCTGCAATGAAAGGTGAGATGTAGGGAATCACAGAAAGCCGAGGGGAAAATGTCAATATATACATTGCTATATGGTGAACTAATCCTTAGGCCAGCCACAATGTAGAGGACCTGACCTTTAGAAACTTAAAAGTGAGATGGAATCTTTAAAAGTTCAAATCTTTATAAGTAAAAAGATTGATGAAAATGAATAACCAAGTGTTTTAATTGACATCAGAAGATCAAAACAATAAACCCTGAGAACATAGAAAAAAGATAAATAAAGATATGAGCAGAACTTAATACCACAGAAAACGTATAAAATTCAGGTGAGGTAGTAAGTCCAAAGAATATTCTTTGAAAAGATTTAAAAGACACACTTTGATTAAGGAAAGCACAAACATAATTAAAGAATATATAGAAAGAATCAGGACAATGTTATAGCAGAGAATATATGAAATGCCAGTAAATTTGAAAATTTCTGTAAAGTGGACCATTTCCTAGCTCCTACAGTTTACCAAAACTGACACAAGAGGAAATCATTTAAGGTCATCATGTCTGCCCTTGGCATTCTCGGAACGCCCTGGCCTCAGAATGCAGCATCTGTAGTCCATGGTAACCTGTGGAGAGTGGGCGGGGCTGAGGGAGGCTGGAACACTGCCCTCACGGAGGGAGTGGGTGTGGCCATCTCTGCTGTGACTGAACAAAGGGCAGGGGAGCAGGGGGCCCAGGGCAGGGCCCTCAGAGCAAGGCAGGCCCAGTGGGGTGTCACAAGCATTTAGGCCCAGGCCAAATGGCGCCTTCTTTGTCTGCACAGCTGGCCAAACCCTCACTTTTCCACTCAGGCCACCCACTTATTTGAAGTGTGTGTGGAACCTGTCCATGCAGTATACCTCGCTGCACAGCTAACAATAGGTCTGGGCATCGTAGCTTCCTGCCAGGTGACCGAAGTTCGCAGGAGAGATGATTCCCAGGATCACACGCAGAGAGGCTCCTGCCCGGGCCACACGCCGCCCACTGCCCAAGCCCAAGATCGGGGGCCGAAAGCAGCCCTGTCTAAGTCCCCTACCCCTAGAGGGAGTATTGTACCAACACTTCTAGAAAACGGGGTCCTTGCGGGCAACTCATTGGAGGGACACAAATAAATCTTTGCCGACTTTTTGCTGAAACTTACGAGCGTTCACACCTAAGCCTTTTACAAGGTCACCTGTTTAGCTAAACATGAGCTCATGACCTAAATTTACACAATAATGAAGAAATCAGCTACAAAGGGAGACAATCAGCAAAAACAATCAATACCAGAATTAGATTCCCTAGGCCATCCGTCAGATGATGGAATAATCAGGTGCTAGGCAGAAAATATACATAAACCTGGAAAAGAAACAAGGAACAAGGATGTTTTCAAAGACTGGTAGGATCTCTAAAACATTTTTAGAGTACATGTCATTGATAAAGCTAAATACTCAAAGGTTGTTTAATACAACAAATTAAGCAGTGAGAAGAGTGAAATTATGCTGTTTAGAAAACTATGGAAGGTGAGATTTTCTGCCTAATTATATAAGATGATTTCTCTAAAAAATACACATTATTTCAAAGACTTATTGGCTGTGAAATAAGTTAAGGGCATTTCAAATGTCTTGTCTGCAAAGAAATGTGAGAAGTAGGGAATCACAGAAAGCCGAGGGTATAATATGTCAATATATACATTGCTATATGGATAACTAAGCCTTAGGCCGGCAACAGTGTAGAGGAATGGACCCTTAGAAACGTACAAGGAAGCTGGAATCTTTAAAAGTTCAAATCTTTATAAGTAAAAAGATTTATTAAAAATAATAACCAAGTGTTTTACTTGACATCAGAAAATCAAAACAATAAACCCAGAGAACATAGAAAAAAGATAAATAAAGATATGAGCAGAACTTAATACAACAGAAAACGTATAAAATTCAGGTGATTTAGTAAGTCCAAAGAATATTCTTTGAAAAGATTTAAAAGACACACTTTGATTTAGGAAAACAAAAAAAAGTAAATAATATACAGAAAGAATCAGGACAATGTTATAGCGGAGAATATATGAATTGCCAGTAAATTTGAATATTTCTGTAAAGTGGACCATTTCCTAGCTCCTAAACTTTACCAAAACTGACACAAGAGGAAATCATTTAAGGTCATCATGTCTGCCCTTGGCATTCTCGGAACGCCCTGGCCTCAGAATGCAGCATCTGTAGTCCATGGTAACCTGCGGAGAGGGGGCGTGGCTGAGGGAGGTTGGAAGACAGCCCTCACTGAGGGAGTGGGTGTGGTCATCTCTGCTGTGACTGAACGAAGGGCAGGGGAGCAGTGGGCCCAGGGCATGGCCCTCAGAGCCCGGCAGACCCAGTGGGGTGTCACAGGCATTTAGGCCCAGGCCAAAGGGCGCTTTCTTTGTCTGCACAGCTGCCCAAACTCTCACCTTTCCACTCAGGCCGCCCTCTTATTTGAAGTGTGATGGGTACCTGTCCTCGCAGTACACCTCGCTGCACAGCTAACCATAGGTCAAGGCATCGTAGCTTCCTTCCAGGTGACTGAAGTTCGCAGGCAAATGTGTCCCTGGGACACATGCGGAGAGGCTCCTGCCGGGCCACAGTCCGCCCACTGGCCCTGCCCCAGATCGAAGGCTGAAAAGCAGCCATGTCTGAGTCCACTGCCTCTCGAAGGAGTATTGGACCAACACTTGTAGAAATCGGGGTTCTTGCGGGCAACTCATTGGAGGGACACAAATAAATCTTTGCCGACTTTCTGCTGAATCTTACCAGCGTTCACACCTAAGCCTCTTACAAGGTCAGCTGTTTAGCTAAACATGAGCTCATGATCTAAATTTACACAAAATTGAAGAAGTCAGCTACAAAGGGAGACAATCAGCAAAAACAATCAATACCAGAATGAGATTCCCTAGGCCATCCATCTGATGTTGGAATAATCAGGTGCAAGGCAGAAAATATACATAAACCTGGAACTGAAACAAGGAACAAGGAGGTTTTCAAAGGCTGGTAGGATCTCTAAAATATTTTTAAAGTACATTTCGTTGATAAACCTAAATACTCAAAGGTTGTTTAATACCACAGATTAAGCATTGAGAAGAGTGAAATTATGCTGTTTTGAAAACTATGGCAGGTGAGATTTTCTGCCTAATTATGTCAGAAGATTTCTCTAAAAAATAGACATTATTTCAAAGACTTATTGGCTGTGAAATAAGTTAAGTGTATTTCAAATGGCTTGTCTGCAAAGAAAGGTGAGATGTAGGGAATCACAGAAATTCGAGGGGAAAATGTCAATATATACATTGCTATATGGTGAACTAAGCCTTAGGCCAGCCACAATGTAGAGGACCTGACCCTTAGAAACTTGAAAGTGAGCTGGAATCTTTAAAAGTTCAAATCTTTATAAGTAAAAAGATTGATGAAAATGAATAACCAAGTGTTTTAATTGACATCAGAAGATCAAAACAATAAACCCTGAGAACATAGAAAAAAGATAAATAAAGATATGAGCAGAACTTAATACCACAGAAAACGTATAAAATTCAGGTGAGGTAGTAAGTCCAAAGAATATTCTTTGAAAAGATTTAAAAGACACACTTTGATTAAGGAAAACAAAAAAAAGTAAAGAATATACAGAAAGAATCAGGACAATGTTATAGCAGAGAATATATGAAATGCCAGTAAATTTGAATATTTCTGTAAAGTGGACCATTTCCTAGCTCCTACAGTTTATCAAAACTGACACAAGAGGAAATCATTTAAGTTCATCATGTCTGCCCTTGGCATTCTCGGAACGCCCTGGCCTCAGAATGCAGCATCAGTAGTCCATGGTAACCTGTGGAGAGTGGGCGGGTCTGAGGGAGGCTGGAACACTGCCCTCACGGAGGGAGTGGGTGTGGCCATCTCTGCTGTGACTGAACAAAGGCCAGGGGAGCATGGGGACCAGGGCAGGACCCTGAGAGCAAGGCAGGCCCAGTGGGGTGTCGCAAGCATTTAGGCACAGGCCATAGGGCGCCTTTTTTGTCTGCACAGCTGACCAAACTCTCACTTTTCCACTCAGGCCACCCACTTATTTGAAGTGTGTGTGGAACCTGTCCACGCAGTATACCTCGCTGCACAGCTAACCATAGGTCTGGGCATCGTAGCTTCCTGCCAGGTGACCGAAGTTCGCAGGAGAGATGATTCCCATGTTCACACGCAGAGAGGCTCCTGCCCGGGCCACACGCAGCCCACTGCCCCTGCCAAAGATTGGGGGCCGAAAGCAGCCCTGTCTAAGTCCCCTACCCCTAGAGGGAGTATTGGACCAACACTTCTAGAAAACGGGGTCCTTGTGGGCAACTCATTGAAGGGACACAAATAAATCTTTGCCGACTTTTTGCTGAAACTTACGAGTGTTCACACCTAAGCCTTTTACAAGGTCAGCTGTTTAGCTAAACATGAGCTCATGACCTAAATTTACACAATAATGAAGAAATCAGCTACAAAGGGAGACAATCAGCAAAAACAATCAATACCAGAATTAGATTTCCTAGGCCATCCGTCAGACGTTGGAATAATCAGCTGCTAGGCAGAAAATATACATAAACCTGGAAAAGAAACAAGGAACAAGGATGTTTTCAAAGACTGGTAGGGTCTCTAAAACATTTTTAAAGTACATGTCATTGATAACGCTAAATACACAAAGGTTGTTTAATACAGCAAATTAAGCTGTGAGAAGAGTGAAGTTATGCTGTTTAGAAAACTATGGAAGGTGAGATTTTCTGCCTAATTATATAAGATGATTTCTCTAAAAAATACACATTATTTCAAAGACTTATTGGCTGTGAAGTAAGTTAAGGGTATTTCAAATGGCTTGTCTGCAAAGAAAGGTGAGATGTAGGGAATCACAGAAAGCCGAGGGCATAATATGTCAATATATACATACCTATATGTTGATCTAAGCCTTAGGCCGGCAACAGTGTAGAGGAATGGACCCTTAGAAACGTACAAGTAAGCTGGAATATTTAAAAGTTCAAATCTTTATAAGTAAAAAGATTTATTAAAATGAATAACCAAGTGTTTTACTTGACATCAGAAAATCAAAACTATAAACCCTGAGAATATAGAAAAAAGATAACTAAAGATATGAGCAGAACTTAATACAACAGAAAACGTATAAAATTCAGGTGATTTAGTAAGTCCAAAGAATATTCTTTGAAAAGATTTAAAAGACACACTTTGATTAAGGAAAACATAAACTTAAGTAAAGAATATGCAGAAAGAATCAGGACAATGTTATAGCAGAGAATATATGAAATGCCAGTAAACTTGAACATTTCTATAAAGCGCACCATTTCCTAGCTGCTACAGTTTACGAAAACTGACACAACAGGAAATCATTTAAGGTCATCATGTCTGCCCTTGGCATTCTCGGAACGCACTGGCCTCAGAATGCAGCATCTGTAGTCCATGGTAACCTGCGGAGAGGGTGCGTGGCTGAGGGAGTTTGGAAGACTGCCCTCACTGAGGGAGTGGGTGCGGCCATCTCTGCTGTGACTGAACAAAGGGCAGGGGAGCAGGGGGCCCAGGGCAGGGCCCTCAGAGCCCGGCAGACCCAGTGGGGTTTCACAAGCATTTAGGCCCAGGCCAAAGGGCGCCTTCTTTGTCTGCACAGCTGCCCAAATTCTCACCTTTCCACTCAGGCCGCCCTCTTATTTGAACTGTGTTGGGTACCTGTCCGCGCAGTACACCTCGCTGCACAGCTAACCATATGTCAAGGCATCGTAGCTTCCTGCCAGGTGACTGAAGTTCGCAGGCAAATGGGTCCCTGGGACACATGCGGAGAGGCTCCTGCCCGGGCCACAGGCCGTTCACTGGCCCTGCCCCAGATCGAAGGCTGAAAAGCAGCCATGTCTGAGTCCACTGCCATTCGAAGGAGTATTGGACCAAAACTTGTAGAAAACGGGGTTCTTGCGGGCAACTCATTGGAGGGTCACAAATAAATCTTTGCCGACTTTCTGCTGAAGCTTACCAGCGTTAACCCCTAAGCCTCTTACACGGTCAGCTGTTTAGCTAAACATGAGCTCATGTTCTAAATTTACACAATCTTGAAGAAATCAGCTACAAAGGGAGACAATCAGCAAAAACAATCAATACCAGAATGAGATTCCCTAGGCCATTCATCTGATGTTGGAATAATCAGGTGCAAGGCAGAAAATATACATAAAACTGGAACTGAAAGAAGGAACAAGGAGGTTTTCAAAGGCTGGTAGGATCTCTAAAACATTTTTAAAGTACATGTCATTGATAAACCTAAATACTCAAAGGTTGTTTAATACCACAGATTAAGCATTGAGAAGAGTGAAATTATGCTGTTTTGAAAACTATGGCAGGTGAGATTTTCTGCCTAATTATGTCAGAAGATTTCTCTAAAAAATAGACATTATTTCAAAGACTTATTGGCTGTGAAATAAGTTAAGTGTATTTCAAATGGCTTGTCTGCAAAGAAAGGTGAGATGTAGGGAATCACAGAAAGTCGAGGGGAAAATGTCAATATATACATTGCTATATGGTGAACTAAGCCTTAGGCCAGCCACAATGTAGAGGACCTGACCCTTAGAAACTTGAAAGTGAGCTGGAATCTTTAAAAGTTCAAATCTTTATATGTAAAAAGATTGATGAAAATGAATAACCAAGTGTTTTACTTGACATCAGAAAATCAAAACTATAAACCCTGAGAACATAGAAAAAAGATAAATAAAGATATGAGCAGTACTTAATACAACAGAAAACGTATAAAATTCAGGTGATTTAGTAAGTCCAAAGAATATTCTTTGAAAAGATTTAAAAGACACACTTTGATTAAGGAAAACATAAACATAAGTAAAGAATATGCAGAAAGAATCAGGACAATGTTATAGCAGAGAATATATGAAATGCCAGTAAACTTGAACATTTCTGTAAAGCGGCCCATTTCCAAGCTGCTACAGTTTACGAAAACTGACACAAGAGGAAATCATTTAAGGTCATCATGTCTGCCCTTGGCATTCTCGGAACGCCCTGGCCACAGAATGCAGCATCTGTAGTCCATGGTAACCTGCGTTGAGGGGGCGTGGCTGAGGGAGGTTGGAAGTCTGCCATCACTGAAGGAGTGGGTGTGGCCATCTCTGCTGTGACTGAACAAAGGGCAGGGGAGCAGGGGGCCCAGGGCAGGGCCCTCAGAGCCCGGCAGACCCAGTGGGGTGTCACAAGCATTTGGCCCAGGCCAAAGGGCGCCTTCTTTGTCTGCACAGCTGCCCAAGCTCTCACCTTTCCACTCAGGCCACCCTCTTATTTGAAGTGTGTTTGGAACCTGTCCACGCAGTACACCTCGCTGCACAGCTAACCATAGGTCAGGGCATCGTAGCTTCCTGCCACGTGACCGAAGTTCGCAGGCAAATGTGTCCCTGGGACACATGCGGAGAGGCTCCTGCCCGGGCCACAGGCCTCCCACTGGCCCTGCCCCAGATCGACGGCTGAAAAGCAGCCATGTCTGAGTCCACTGCCTCTCGAAGGAGTATTGGACCAACACTTGTAGAAAACGGGGTCCTTGCGGGCAACTCATTGGAGGGACACAAATAAATCTTTGCCGACTTTCTGCTGAAGCTTACCAGCGTTCACACCTAAGCCTCTTACAAGGTCAGCTGTTTAGCTAAACATGACCTCATGATCTAAATTTAAACAATATTGAAGAAATCAGCTACAAAGTGAGACAATCAGCAAAAACAATCAATACCAGAATGAGATTCCCTAGGCCATCCATCTGATGTTGGAATAATCAGGTGCAAGGCAGAAAATATACATAAAACTGGAACTGAAAGAAGGAACAAGGAGGTTTTCAAAGGCTGGTAGGATCTCTAAAACATTTTTAAAGTACATGTCATTGATAAACCTAAATACTCAAAGGTTGTTTAATACCACAGATTAAGCATTGAGAAGAGTGAAATTATGCTGTTTTGAAAACTATGGCAGGTGAGATTTTCTGCCTAATTATGTCAGAAGATTTCTCTAAAAAATAGACATTATTTCAAAGACTTATTGGCTGTGAAATAAGTTAAGTGTATTTCAAATGGCTTGTCTGCAAAGAAAGGTGAGATGTAGGGAATCACAGAAAGTCGAGGGGAAAATGTCAATATATACATTGCTATATGGTGAACTAAGCCTTAGGCCAGCCACAATGTAGAGGACCTGACCCTTAGAAACTTAAAAGTGAGCTGGAATCTTTAAAAGTTCAAATCTTTATAAGTAAAAAGATTGATGAAAATAAATAACCAAGTGTTTTAATTGACATCAGAAGATCAAAACAATAAACCCTGAGAACATAGAAAAAAGATAAAGATAGATATGAGCAGAACTTAATACCACAGAAAACGTATAAAATTCAGGTGAGGTAGTAAGTCCAAAGAATATTCTTTGAAAAGATTTAAAAGACACACTTTGATTAAGGAAAACAAAAAAAAGTAAAGAATATACAGAAAGAATCAGGACAATGTTATAGCAGAGAATATATGAAATGCCAGTAAATTTGAAAATTTCTGTAAAGTGGACCATTTCCTAGCTCCTACAGTTTACCAAAACTGACACAAGAGGAAATCATTTAAGGTCATCATGTCTGCCCTTGACATTCTCGGAACGCCCTGGCCTCAAAATGCAGCATCTGTAGTCCATGGTAACCTGTGGAGAGTGGGCGGGGCTGAGGGAGGCTGGAACACTGCCCTCACTGAGGGAGTGGGTGTGGCCATCTCTGCTGTGTCTGAACAAAGGGCAGGGGAGCAGGGGGCCCAGGGCAGGGCCCTCAGAGCAAGGTAGGCCCAGTGGGTTGTCACAAGCATTTAGGCCCAGGCCATAGGGCGCCTTCTTTGTCTGCACAGCTGGCCAAACTCTCACTTTTCCACACAGGCCACCCACTTATATGAAGTGTGTGTGGAACCTGTCCACGCAGTATACCTCGCTGCACAGCTAACCATAGGTCTGGGCATCGTAGCTTCCTGCCAGGTGACCGTAGTTCGCAGGAGAGATGATTCCCAGGTTCACACGCAGAGAGGCTCCTGCCCGGTCCACACGCCGCCCACTGCCCCTGCCCAAGATCGGGGGCCGAAAGCAGCCCTGTCTAAGTCCCCTACCCCTAGAGGGAGTATTGGACCAACACTTCTAGAAAACGGGGTCCTTGTGGGCAACTCATTGGAGGGACACAAATAAATCTTTGCCGACTTTTTGCTGAAACTTACGAGCGTTCACACCTAAGCCTTTTACAAGGTCAGCTGTTTAGCTAAACATGAGCTCATGACCTAAATTTACACAATAATGAAGAAATCAGCTACAAAGGGAGACAATCAGCAAAAACAATCAATACCAGAATTAGATTCCCTAGGCCATCCGTCAGATGTTGGAATAATCAGGTGCTAGGCAGAAAATATACATAAACCTGGAAAAGAAACAAGGAACAAGGATGTTTTCAAAGACTGGTAGGGTCTCTAAAACATTTTTAAAGTACATGTCATTGATAAAGTTAAATAAACAAAGGTTGTTTAATACAGCAAATTAAGCTGTGAGAAGAGTGAAGTTATGCTGTTTAGAAAACTATGGAACGTGAGATTTTCTGCCTAATTATATAAGATGATTTCTCTAAAAAATACACATTATTTCAAAGACTTATTGGCTGTGAAATAAGTTAAGGGTATTTCAAATGTCTTGTCTGCAAAGAAAGGTGAGATGTAGGGAATCACAGAAAGCCGAGGGGATAATATGTCAATATATACATAGCTATATGTTGATCTAAGCCTTAGGCCGGCAACAGTGGAGAGGAATGGACCCTTAGAAACGTATAAGTAAGCTGGAATCTTTAAAAGTTCAAATCATTATAAGTAAAAAGATTTATTAAAATGAATAACCAAGTGTTTTACTTGACATCAGAAAATCAAAACAATAAACCCTGAGAACATAGAAAAAAGATAAATAAAGATATGAGCAGAACTTAATACAACAGAAAACGTATAAAATTCAGGTGATTTAGTAAGTCCAAAGAATATTCTTTGAAAAGATTTAAAAGACACACTTTGATTAAGGAAAACATAAACTTAAGTATAGAATATGCAGAAAGAATCAGAACAATGTTATAGCAGAGAATATATGAAATGCCAGTAAACTTGAACATTTCTGTAAAGCGGACCATTTCCTAGCTGCTACAGTTTACGAAACTGACACAAGAGGAAATCATTTAAGGTCATCATGTCTGCCCTTGGCATTCTCGGAACGCCCTGGCCTCAGAATGCAGCATCTGTAGTCCATGGTAACCTGCGGAGAGGGGGCGTGGCTGAGGGAGTTTGGAAGACTGCCCTCACTGAGGGAGTGGGTGCGGCCATCTCTGCTGTGACTGAACAAAGGGCAGGGGAGCAGGGGGCCCAGGGCAGGGCCCTCAGAGCCCGGCAGACCCAGTGGGGTTTCACAAGCATTTAGGCCCAGGCCAAAGGGCGCCTTCTTTGTCTGCACAGCTGCCCAAACTCTCACCTTTCCACTCAGGCCGCCCTCTTATTTGAAGTGTGTTGGGTACCTGTCCGCGCAGTACACCTCGCTGCACAGCTAACCATAAGTCAAGGCATCGTAGCTTCCTGCCAGGTGACTGAAGTTCGCAGGCAAATGGGTCCCTGGGACACATGCGGAGAGGCTCCTGCCCGGGCCACAGGCCGCCCACTGGCCCTGCCCCAGATCGAAGGCTGAAAAGCAGCCATGTCTGAGTCCACTGCCTCTCGAAGGAGTATTGGACCAACACTTGTAGAAAACCGGGTACTTGCGGGCAACTCATTGGAGGGACACAGATAAATCTTTGCCGACTTTCTGCTGAAGCTTACCAGCGTTCACACCTAAGCCTCTTACAAGGTCAGCTGTTTAGCTAAACATGAGCTCATGATCTAAATTTACACAATATTGAAGAAATCAGCTACAAAGGGTGACAATCAGCAAAAACAATCAATACCAGAATGAGATTCCCTAGGCCATCCATCTGATGTTGGAATAATCAGGTGCAAGGCAGAAAATATACATAAAACTGGAACTGAAAGAAGGAACAAGGAGGTTTTCAAAGGCTGGTAGGATCTCTAAAACATTTTTAAAGTGCATGTCATTGATAAACCTAAATACTCAAAGGTTGTTTAATACCACAGATTAAGCATTGAGAAGAGTGAAATTATGCTGTTTTGAAAACTATGGCAGGTGAGATTTTCTGCCTAATTATGTCAGAAGATTTCTCTAAAAAATAGACATTATTTCAAAGACTTATTGGCTGTGAAATAAGTTAAGTGTATTTCAAATGGCTTGTCTGCAAAGAAAGGTGAGATGTAGGGAATCACAGAAAGTCGAGGGGAAAATGTCAATATATACATTGCTATATGGTGAACTAAGCCTTAGGCCAGCCACAATGTAGAGGACCTGACCCTTAGAAACTTAAAAGTGAGCTGGAATCTTTAAAAGTCCAAATCTTTATAAGTAAAAAGGATTGATGAAAATGAATAACCAAGTGTTTTAATTGACATCAGAAGATCAAAACAATAAACCCTGAGAACATAGAAAAAAGATAAAGATAGATATGAGCAGAACTTAATACCACAGAAAACGTATAAAATTCAGGTGAGGTAATAAGTCCAAAGAATATTCTTTGAAAAGATTTAAAAGACACACTTTGATTAAGGAAAGCACAAACATAATTAAAGAATATATAGAAAGAATCAGGACAATGTTATAGCAGAGAATATATGAAATGCCAGTAAATTTGAACATTTCTGTAAAGTGGACCATTTCCTAGCTCCTACAGTTTACCAAAACTGACACAAGAGGAAATCATTTAAGGTCATCATGTCTGCCCTTGGCATTCTCGGAACGCCCTGGCCTCAGAATGCAGCATCTGTAATCCATGGTAACCTGCGGAGAGTGGGCGGGAGTGAGGGAGGCTGGAACACTGCCCTCACAGAGGGAGTGGGTGTGGCCATCTCTGCTGTGACTGAACAAAGTGCAGGGGAGCAGCGGGCCCTGGGCAGGGCCCTCAGAGCCCGGCAGGCCTAGTGGGGTGTCACAAGCATTTAGGCCCAGGCCTTAGGGCGCCTTCTTTGTCTGCACAGCTGCCCAAACTCTCACTTTTCCACTCAGGCCGCCCACTTAGTTGCAGTAAGTGTGGAACCTGTCCACGCAGTATACCTCGCTGCACAGCTAACCATAGGTCTGGGCATCATAGCTTCCTACCAGGTGACCGAAGTTCGCAGGAGAGATGATTCCCAGGTTCACATGCAGAGAGGCTCCTGCCCGGGCCACAGGCGGCCCACTGCCCCTGCCCAAGATCGGGGTCCGAAAGCAGCCCTGTCTAATTCCCCTACCCCTAGGGGGAGTATTGGACCAACACTTCTAGAAAACGGAGTCCTTGTGGGCAACTCATTGGAGGGACACAAATAAATCTTTGCTGACTTTTTGCTGAAACTTACGAGCGTTCACACATAAGCCTTTTACAAGATTAGCTGTTTAGCTAAACATGAGCTCATGATCTAAATTTACACAATAATGAAGAAATCAGCTACAAAGGGAGACAATCAGCAAAAACAATCAATAACAGAATTAGATTCCCTAGGCCATCCGTCAGATGATGGAATAATCAGGTGCTAGGCAGAAAATATACATAAACCTGGAAAAGAAACAAGGAACAAGGATGTTTTCAAATACTGGTAGGGTCTCTAAAACATTTTTAAAGTACATGTCATTGATAAAGCTAAATACTCAAAGGTTGTTTAATACAACAAATTAAGCAGTGAGAAGAGTGAAATTATGCTGTTTAGAAAACTATGGAAGGTGAGAATTTCTGCCTAATTATATAAGATTATTTCTCTAAAAAATATACATTATTTCAAAGACTTATTGGCTGTGAAATAAGTTAAGGGTATTTCAAATGTCTTGTCTGCAAAGAAAGGTGAGATGTAGGGAATCACAAAAAGCCGAGGGGATAATATGTCAATATATACATTGCTATATGGTGAACTAAGCCTTAGGCCGGCAACAGTGTAGAGGAATGGATCCTTAGAAACGTACAAGTAAGCTGGAATCTTTAAAAGTTCAAATCTTTATAAGTAAAAAGATTTATTAAAAATAATAACCAAGTGTTTTACTTGACATCAGAAAATCAAAACAATAAACCCTGAGAATATAGAAAAAAGATAAATAAAGATATGAGCAGAACTTAATACAACAGAAAACGTATAAAATTTAGGTGATTTAGTAAGTCCAAAGAATATTCTTTGAAAAGATTTAAAAGACACACTTTGATTTAGGAAAACAAAAAAAAGTAAATAATATACAGAAAGAATCAGAACAATGTTATAGCGGAGAATATATGAATTGCCAGTAAATTTGAATATTTCTGTAAAGTGGACCATTTCCTAGCTCCTAAAGTTTACCAAAACTGACACAAGAGGAAATCATTTAAGGTCATCATGTCTGCCCTTGGCATTCTCGGAACGCCCTGGCCTCAGAATGCAGCATCTGTAGTCCATGGTAACCTGCGGAGAGGGGGCGTGGCTGTGGGAGGTTGGAAGACTGCCCTCACTGAGGGAGTGGGTGTGGCCATCTCTGCTGTGACTGAACAAAGGGCAGGGGAGCAGGGGGCCCAGGGCAGGGCCCTCAGAGCCCGGCAGACCCAGTGGGGTGTCACAAGCATTTAGGCCGAGGCCAAAGGGCGCTTTCTTTGTCTGCACAGCTGCCCAAACTCTCACCTTTCCACTCAGACCGCCCTCTTATTTGAAGTGTGTTGGGTAACTGTCCGCGCAGTACTCCTCGCTGCACAGCTAACCATAGGTCAAGGCATCGTAGCTTCCTGCCAGGTGACTGAAGTTCGCAGGCAAATGGGTCCCTGGGACACATGCGGAGAGGCTCCTGCCCGGGCCACAGGCCGCTCACTGGCCCTGCCCCAGATCGAAGGCTGAAAAGCAGCCATGTCTGAGTCCACTGCCTCTCGAAGGAGTATTGGACCAACACTTGTAGAAAACCGGGTACTTGCGGGCAACTCATTGGAGGGACACAAATAAATCTTTGCCGACTTTCTGCTGAAGCTTACCAGCGTTCACACCTAAGCCTCTTACAAGGTCAGCTGTTTAGCTAAATATGAGCTCATGATCTAAATTTACACAATATTGAAGAAATCAGCTACAAAGGCAGACAATCAGCAAAAACAATCAATACCAGAATGAGATTCCCTAGGCCATCCATCTGATGTTGGAATAATCAGGTGCAAGGCAGAAAATATACATAAAACTGGAACTGAAACAAGGAACAAGGAGGTTTTCAAAGGCTGGTAGGATCTCTAAAACATTTTTAAAGTACATATCATTGAGAAACCTAAATACTCAAAGGTTGTTTAATACCACAGATTACGCATTGAGAAGAGTGAAATTATGCTGTTTTGAAAACTATGGCAGGTGAGATTTTCTGCCTAATTATGTCAGAAGATTTCTCTAAAAATTAGACATTATTTCAAAGACTTATTGGCTGTGAAATAAGTTAAGTGTATTTCAGATGGCTTGTCTGCAAAGAAAGGTGAGATGTAGGGAATCACAGAAAGTCGAGGGGAAAATGTCAATATATACATTGCTATATGGTGAACAAAGCCTTAAGCGAGCCACAATGTAGAGGACCTGACCTTTAGAAACTTAAAAGTGAGGTGGAATCTTTAAAAGTTCAAATCTTTATAAGTAAAAAGATTGATGAAAATGAATAACCAAGTGTTTTAATTGACATCAGAAGATCAAAACAATAAACCCTGAGAACATAGAAAAAAGATAAATAAAGATATGAGCAGAACTTAATACCACAGAAAACGTATAAAATTCAGGTGAGGTAGTAAGTCCAAAGAATATTCTTTGAAAAGATTTAAAAGACACACTTTGATTAAGGAAAACAAAAAAAAGTAAAGAATATACAGAAAGAATCAGGAAAATGTTATAGCAGAGAATATATGAAATGCCAGTAAATTTGAAAATTTCTGTAAAGTGGACCATTTCCTAGCTCCTACAGTTTACCAAAACTGACACAAGAGGAAATCATTTAAGGTCATCATGTCTACCCTTGACATTCTCGGAACGCCCTGGCCTCAGAATGCAGCATCTGTAGTCCATGGTAACCTGTGGAGAGTGGGCGGGGCTGAGGGAGGCTGGAACACTGCCCTCACTGAGGGAGTGGGTGTGGCCATCTCTGCTGTGTCTGAACAAAGGGCAGGGGAGCAGGGGGCCCAGGGCAGGGCCCTCAGAGCAAGGTAGGCCCAGTGGGGTGTCACAAGCATTTAGGCCCAGGCCATAGGGCGCCTTCTTTGTCTGCACAGCTGGCCAAACTCTCACTTTTCCACTCAGGCCACCCACTTATTTGAAGTGTGTGTGGAACCTGTCCACGCAGTATACCTCGCTGCACAGCTAACCATAGGTCTGGGCATCGTAGCTTCCTGCCAGGTGACCGTAGTTCGCAGGAGAGATGATTCCCAGGTTCACACGCAGAGAGGCTCCAGCCCGGGCCACACGCCGCCCACTGCCCCTGCCCAAGATCGGGGGCCGAAAGCAGCCCTGTCTAAGTCCCCTACCCCTAGAGGGAGTATTGGACCAACACTTCTAGAAAACGGGGTCCTTGTGGGCAACTCATTGGAGGGACACAAATAAATCTTTGCCGACTTTTTGCTGAAACTTACGAGCGTTCACACCTAAGCCTTTTACAAGGTCAGCTGTTTAGCTAAACATGAGCTCATGACCTAAATTTACACAATAATGAAGAAATCAGCTACAAAGGGAGACAATCAGCAAAAACAATCAATACCAGAATTAGATTCCCTAGGCCATCCGTCAGATGTTGGAATAATCAGGTGCTAGGCAGAGAATATACATAAACCTGGAAAAGAAACAAGGAACAAGGATGTTTTCAAAGACTGGTAGGGTCTCTAAAACATTTTTAAAGTACATGTCATTGATAAAGCTAAATACACAAAGGTTGTTTAATACAGCAAATTAAGCTGTGAGAAGAGTGAAGTTATTCTGTTTAGAAAACTATGGAAGGTGAGATTTTCTGCCTAATTATATAAGATGATTTCTCTAAAAAATACACATTATTTCAAAGACTTATTGGCTGTGAAATAAGTTAAGGGTATTTCAAATGTCTTGTCTGCACAGAAAGGGGAGATGTAGGGAGTCACAGAAAGCCGAGGGGAAAATATGTCAATATATACATAGCTATATGTTGAACTAAGCCTTAGGCCGGCAACAGTGTAGAGGAAAGGACCCTTAGAAACGTACAAGTAAGCTGGAATCTTTAAAAGTTCAAATCTTTATAAGTAAAAAGATTTATTAAAATGAATAACCAAGTGTTTTACTTGACATCAGAAAATCAAAACTATAAACCCTGAGAACATAGAAAAAAGATAAATAAAGATATGAGCAGAACTTAATACAACAGAAAACGTATAAAATTCAGGTGATTTAGTAAGTCCAAAGAATATACTTTGAAAAGATTTAAAAGACACACTTTGATTAAGGAAAACATAAACATAAGTAAAGAATATGCAGAAAGAATCAGGACAATGATATAGCAGAGAATATATGAAATGCCAGTAAACTTGAACATTTCTGTAAAGCGGACCATTTCCTAGCTGCTACAGTTTACGAAAACTGACACAAGAGGAAATCATTTAAGGTTATCATGTCTTCCCTTGGCATTCTCGGAACGCCCTGGCCTCAGAATGCAGCATCTGTAGTCCATGGTATCCTGCGGAGAGGGGGCGTGGCTGAGGGAGGTTGGAAGACTGCCCTCACTGAGGGAGTGGGTGTGGCCATCTCTGCTGTGACTGAACAAAGGGCAGGGGAGCAGGGGGCCCAGGGCAGGGCCCTCAGAGCCCGGCAGACCCAGTGGGGTGTCACAAGCATTTAGGCCCAGGCCAAAGGGCGGTTCTTTGTCTGCACAGCTGCCCAAACTCTCACCTTACCACTCAGGCCGCCCTCTTATTTGAAGTGTGTTTGGAACCTGTCCGCGCAGTACACCTCGCTGCACAGCTAACCATAGGTCAGGGCATCGTAGCTTCCTGCCAGGTGACTGAAGTTCGCAGGCAAATGGGTCCCTGGGACACATGCGGAGAGGCTCCTGCCCGTGCCACAGGCCGCCCACTGGCCCTGCCCCAGATCGAAGCCTGAAAAGCAGCCATGTCTGAGTCCACTGCCTCTCGAAGGAGTATTGGACCAACACTTGTAGAAAACGGGGTCCTTGCGGGCAACTCATTGCAGGGACACAAATAAATCTTTGCTGACTTTCTGCTGAAGCGTACCAGCGTTCACACCTAAGCCTCTTACACGGTCAGCTGTTTAGCTAAACATGAGCTCATGATCTAAATTTACACAATCTTGAAGAAATCAGCTACAAAGGGAGACAATCAGCAAAAACAATCAATACCAGAATGAGATTCCCTAGGCCATCCATCTGATGTTGGAATAATCAGGTGCAAGGCAGAAAATATACATAAAACTGGAACTGAAAGAAGGAACAAGGAGGTTTTCAAAGGCTGGTAGGATCTCTAAAACATTTTTAAAGTACATGTCATTGATAAACCTAATTACTCAAAGGTTGTTTAATACCACAGATTAAGCATTGAGAAGAGTGAAATTATGCTGTTTTGAAAACTGTGGCAGGTGAGATTTTCTGCCTAATTATGTCAGAAGATTTCTCTAAAAAATAGACATTATTTCAAAGACTTATTGGCCGTGAAATAAGTTAAGTGTATTTCAAATGGCTTGTCTGCAAAGAAAGGTGAGATGTAGGGAATCACAGAAAGTCGAGGGGAAAATGTCAATATATACATTGCTATATGGTGAACTAAGCCTTAGGCCAGCCACAATGTAGAGTACCTGACCCTTAGAAACTTAAAAGTGAGCTGGAATCTTTAAAAGTCCAAATCTTTATAAGTAAAAGGATTGATGAAAATGAATAACCAAGTGTTTTAATTGACATCAGAAGATCAAAACAATAAACCCTGAGAACATAGAAAAAAGATAAAGATAGATATGAGCAGAACTTAATACCACAGAAAACGTATAAAATTCAGGTGAGGTAGTAAGTCCAAAGAATATTCTTTGAAAAGATTTAAAAGACACACTTTGATTAAGGAAAGCACAAACATAATTAAAGAATATATAGAAAGAATCAGTACAATGTTATAGCAGAGAATATATGAAATGCCAGTAAATTTGAACATTTCTGTAAAGTGGACCATTTCCTAGCTCCTACAGTTTACCAAAACTGACACAAGAGGAAATCATTTAAGGTCATCATGTCTGCCCTTGGCATTCTCGGAACGCCCTGGCCTCAGAATGCAGCATCTGTAGTCCATGGTAACCTGCGGAGAGTGGGCGGGACTGAGGGAGGCTGGAACACTGCCCTCACAGAGGGAGTGGGTGTGGCCATCTCTGCTGTGACTGAACAAAGGGCAGGGGAGCAGCGGGCCCTGGGCAGGGCCCTCAGAGCCCGGCAGGCCTAGTGGGGTGTCACAAGCATTTAGGCCCAGGCCTTAGGGCGCCTTCTTTGTCTGCACAGCTGCCCAAACTCTCACTTTTCCACTCAGGCCGCACACTTAGTTGCAGTGAGTGTGGAACCTGTCCGCGCAGTATACCTCGCTGCACAGCTAACCATAGGTCTGGGCATCATAGCTTCCTGCCAGGTGACCGAAGTTCGCAGAAGAGATGATTCCCAGGTTCACATGCAGAGAGGCTCCTGCCCGGGCCACAGGCGGCCCACTGCCCCTGCCCAAGATCGGGGGCCGAAAGCAGCCCTGTCTAATTCCCCTACCCCTAGAGGGAGTATAGGACCAACACTTCTAGAAAACGGGGTCCTTGTGGGCAACTCATTGGAGGGAGACAAATAAATCTTTGCCGACTTTTTGCTGAAACTTACGAGCGTTCACACCTAAGCCTTTTACAAGGTTAGCTGTTTAGCTAAACATGAGCTCATGATCTAAATTTACACAATAATGAAGAAATCAGCTACAAAGGGAGACAATCAGCAAAAACAATCAATACCAGAATTAGATTCCCTAGGCCATCCTTCAGATGTTGGAATAATCACGTGCTAGGCAGAAAATATACATAAACCTGGAAAAGAAACAAGGAACAAGGATGTTTTCAAAGACTGGTAGGGTCTCTAAAACATTTTTAAAGTACATGTCATTGATAAAGCTAAATACTCAAAGGTTGTTTAATACAACAAATTAAGCAGTGAGAAGAGTGAAATTATGCTGTTTAGAAAACTATGGAAGGTTTGAATTTCTGCCTAATTATATAAGATGATTTCTCTAAAAAATACACATTATTTCAAAGACTTATTGGCTGTGAAATAAGTTAAGGGTATTTCAAATGTCTTGTCTGCAAAGAAAGGTGAGATGTAGGGAATCACAAAAAGCCGAGGGGTTAATATGTCAATATATACATTGCTATATGGTGAACTAAGCCTTAGGCCGGCAACAGTGTAGAGGAATGGACCCTTAGAAACGTACAAGTAAGCTGGAATCTTTAAAAGTTCAAATCTTTATAAGTAAAAAGATTTATTAAAAATAATAACCAAGTGTTTTACTTGACATCAGAAAATCAAAACAATAAACCCTGAGAACATGGAAAAAAGATAAATAAAGATATGAGCAGAACTTAATACAACAGAAAACGTATAAAATTTAGGTGATTTAGTAAGTCCAAAGAATATTCTTTGAAAAGATTTAAAAGACACACTTTGATTTAGGAAAACAAAAAAAAGTAAATAATATACAGAAAGAATCAGGACAATGTTATAGGGGAGAATATATGAATTGCCAGTAAATTTGAATATTTCTGTAAAGTGGACCATTTCCTAGCTCCTAAAGTTTACCCAAACTGACACAAGAGGAAATCATTTAAGGTCATCATGTCTGCCCTTGGCATTCTCGGAACGCCCTGGCCTCAGAATGCAGCATCTGTAGTCCATGGTAACCTGCGGAGAGGGGGCGTGGCTGAGGGAGGTTGGAAGACTGCCCTCACTGAGGGAGTGGGTGTGGCCATCTCTGCTGTGACTGAACAAAGGGCAGGGGAGCAAGGGGCCCAGGGCAGGGCCCTCAGAGCCCGGCAGACCCAGTGGGGTGTCACAAGCATTTAGGCCCAGGCCAAAGGGCGCTTTCTTTGTCTGCACAGCTGCCCAAACTCTCACCTTTCCACTCAGACCGCCCTCTTATTTGAAGTGTGTTGGGTACCTGTCCGTGCAGTACACCTCGCTGCACAGCTAACCATAGGTCAAGGCATCGTAGCTTCCTGCCAGGTGACTGAAGTTCGCAGGCAAATGGGTCCCTGGGACACATGCGGAGAGGCTCCTGCCCGGGCCACAGGCCGCACACTGGCCCTGCCCCAGATCGAAGGCTGAAAAGCAGCCATGTCTGAGTCCACTGCCTCTCGAAGGAGTATTGGACCAACACTTGTAGAAAACCGGGTACTTGCGGGCAACTCATTGGAGGGACACAAATAAATCTTTGCCGACTTGCTGCTGAAGCTTACCAGCGTTCACACCTAAGCCTCTTACAAGGTCAGCTGTTTAGCTAAACATGAGCTCATGATCTAAATTTACACAATATTGAAGAAATCAGCTACAAAGGGAGACAATCAGCCAAAACAATCAATACCAGAATGAGATTCCCTAGGCCATCCATCTGATGTTGGAATAATCAGGTGCAAGGCAGAAAATATACATAAAACTGGAACTGAAACAAGGAACAAGGAGGTTTTCAAAGGCTGGTAGGATCTCTAAAACATTTTTAAAGTACATGTCATTGAGAAACCTAAATACTCAAAGGTTGTTTAATACCACAGATTAAGCATTGAGAAGAGTGAAATTATGATGTTTTGAAAACTATGGAAGGTGAGATTTTCTGCCTAATTATGTCAGAAGATTTCTGTAAAAATTAGACATTATATCAAAGACTTATTGGCTGTGAAATAAGTTAAGTGTATTTCAAATGGCTTGTCTGCAAAGAAAGGTGAGATGTAGGGAATCACAGAAAGTCGAGGGGAAAATGTCAATATATACATTGCTATATGGTGAACTAAGCCTTAGGCCAGACACAATGTAGAGGACCTGACCCTTAGAAACTTAAAAGTGAGCTGGAATCTTTAAAAGTTCAAATCTTTATAAGTAAAAAGATTGATGAAAATGAATAACCAAGTGTTTTAATTGACATCAGAAGATCAAAACAATAAACCCTGAGAACATAGAAAAAAGATAAAGATAGATATGAGCAGAACTTAATACCACAGAAAACGTATAAAATTCAGGTGAGGTAGTAAGTCCAAAGAATATTCTTTGAAAAGATTTAAAAGACACACTTTGATTTAGGAAAACAAAAAAAAGTAAATAATATACAGAAAGAATCAGGACAATGTTATAGCGGAGAATATATGAATTGCCAGTAAATTTGAATATTTCTGTAAAGTGGACCATTTCCTAGCTCCTACAGTTTACCAAAACTGACACAAGAGGAAATCATTTAAGGTCATCATGTCTGCCCTTGGCATTCTCGGAACGCCCTGGCCTCAGAATGCAGCATCTGTAGTCCATGGTAACCTGTGGAGAGTGGGCGGGGCTGAGGGAGGCTGGAACACTGCCCTCACGGAGGGTGTGGGTGTGGCCATCTCTGCTGTGACTGAACAAAGGGCAGGGGAGCAGGGGGCCCAGGGCAGGGCCCTCAGAGCAAGGCAGGCCCAGTGGGGTGTCACAAGCATTTAGGCCCAGGCCATAGGGCGCCTTCTTTTTCTGCACAGCTGGCCAAACTCTCACTTTTCCACTCAGGCCACCCACTTATTTGAAGTGTGTGTGGAACCTGTCCACGCAATATACCTCGCTGCACAGCTAACCATAGGTCTGGGCATCGTAGCTTCCTGCCAGGTGACCGAAGTTCGCAGGAGAGATGATTCCCAGGTTCACACGCAGAGAGGCTACTGCCCGGGCCACACGCCGCCCACTGCCCCAGCCCAAGATCGGGGGCCGAAAGCAGCCCTGTCTAAGTCCCCTACCCCTAGAGGGAGTATTGGACCAACACTTCTAGAAAACGGGGTCCTTGTGGGCAACTCATCGGAGGGACACAAATAAATCTTTGCCGACTTTTTGCTGAAACTTACGAGCGTTCACACCTAAGCCTTTTACAAGGTCAGCTGTTTAGCTAAACATGAGCTCATGACCTAAATTTACACAATAATGAAGAAATCAGCTACAAAGGGAGACAATCAGCAAAAACAATCAGTACCAGAATTAGATTCCCTAGGCCATCCGTCAGATGTTGGAATAATCAGGTGCTAGGCAGAAAATATACATAAACCTGGAAAAGAAACAAGGAACAAGGATGTTTTCAAAGACTGGTAGGATCTCTAAAACATTTTTAGAGTACATGTCATTGATAAAGCTACATACTCAAAGGTTGTTTAATACAACAAATTAAGCAGTGAGAAGAGTGAAATTATGCTGTTTAGAAAACTATAGAAGGTGAGATTTTCTGCCTAATTATATAAGATGATTTCTCTAAAAAATACACATTATTTCAAAGACTTATTGGCTGTGAAATAAGTTAAGGGTATTTCAAATGTCTTGTCTGCAAAGAAAGGTGAGATATAGGGTGTCACAGAAAGCCGAGGGGAAAATATGTCAATATATACATAGCTATATGTTGAACTAAGCCTTAGGCCGGCAACAGTGTAGAGGAAAGGACCATTAGAAACGTACAAGTAAGCTGGAATCTTTAAAAGTTCAAATCTTTATAAGTAAAAAGATTTATTATAATGAATAACCAACTGTTTTACTTGACATCAGAAAATCAAAACTATAAACCCTGAGAACATAGAAAAAAGATAAATAAAGATATGAGCAGAACTTAATACAACAGAAAACGTATAAAATTCAGGTGATTTAGTAAGTCCAAAGAATATATTTTGAAAAGATTTAAAAGACACACTTTGATTAAGGAAAACATAAACATAAGAAAAGAATATGCAGAAAGAATCAGGACAATGATATAGCAGAGAATATATGAAATGCCAGTAAACTTGAACATTTCTGTAAAGCGGACCATTTCCTAGCTGCTACAGTTTACGAAAACTGACACAAGAGGAAATCATTTAAGGTCATCATGTCTGCCCTTGGCATTCTCGGAACGCCCTGGCCTCAGAATGCAGCATCTGTAGTCCATGGTAACCTGCGGAGAGGGGGCGTGGCTGAGGGAGGTTGGAAGACTGCCAGCACTGAGGCAGTGGGTGTGGCCATCTCTGCTGTGACTGAACAAAGGGCTGGGGAGCAGGGGGCCCAGTGCAGGGCCCTCAGAGCCCGGCAGACCCAGTGTGGTGTCACAAGCATTTAGGCCCAGGCCAAAGGGCGCCTTCTTTGTCTGCACAGCTGCCCAAACTCTCACATTTCCACTCAGGCCGCCCTCTTATTTGAAGTGTGTTTGGAACCTGTCCGCGCAGTACACCTCGCTGCACAGCTAACCATAGGTCAGGGCATCGTAGCTTCCTGCCAGGTGACCGAAGTTCGCAGGCAAATGGGTCCCTGGGACACATGCGGAGAGGCTCCTGCCCAGGCCACAGGCCGCCCACTGGCCCTGCCCCAGATCGAAGGCTGAAAAGCAGCCATGTCTGAGTCCACTGCCTCTCGAAGGAGTATTGGACCAACACTTGTATAAAACGGGGTCCTTGCGGGCAACTCATTGGAGGGACACAGATAAATCTTTGCCGACTTTCTGCTGAAGCGTACCAGCGTTCACACCTAAGCCTCTTACATGGTCAACTGTTTAGCTAAACATGAGCTCATGATCTAAATTTACACAATATTGAAGAAATCAGCTACAAAGTGAGACAATCAGCAAAAACAATCAATACCAGAATGAGATTACCTAGGCCATCCATCTGATGTTGGAATAATCAGGTGCAATGCAGAAAATATACATAAAACTGGAACTGAAACAAGGATCAAGGAGGTTTTCAAAGGCTGGTAGGATCTCTAAAACATTTTTAAAGTACATGTCATTGATAAACCTAAATACTCAAAGGTTGTTTAATACCACAGATTAAGCATTGAGAAGAGTGAAATTATGCTGTTTTGAAAACTATGGCAGGTGAGATTTTCTGCCTAATTATGTCAGAAGATTTCTCTAAAAATTAGACATTATTTCAAAGACTTATTGGCTGTGAAATAAGTTAAGTGTATTTCAAATGGCTTGTCTGCAAAGAAAGGTGAGATGTAGGGAATCACAGAAAGTCGAGGGGAAAATGTCAATATATACATTGCTATATGGTGAACTAAGCCTTAGGCCAGACACAATGTAGAGGACCTGACCCTTAGAAACTTAAAAGTGAGCTGGAATCATTAAAAGTTCAAATGTTTATAAGTAAAAAGATTGATGAAAATGAATAACCAAGTGTTTTATTTGACATCAGAATATCAAAACAATAAACCCTGAGAACATAGAAAAAGATAAAGATAGATATGAGCAGAACTTAATACCACAGAAAACGTATAAAATTCAGGTGAGGTAGTAAGTCCAAAGAATATTCTTTGAAAAGATTTAAATGACACACTTTGATTAAGGAAAGCACAAACATAATTAAAGAATATATAGAAAGAATCAGGACAATGTTATAGCAGAGAATATATGAAATGCCAGTAAATTTGAACATTTCTGTAAAGTGGACCATTTCCTAGCTCCTACAGTTTACCAAAACTGACACAAGGGGAAATCATTTAAGGTCATCATGTCTGCCCTTGGCATTCTCGGAACGCCATGGCCTCAGAATGCAGCATCTGTAGTCCATGGTAACCTGCGGAGATTGGGCGGGACTGAGGGAGGCTGGAACCCTGCCCTCACAGAGGGAGTGGGTGTGGCCATCTCTGCTGTGACTGAACAAAGGGCAGGGGAGCAGCGGGCCCTGGGCAAGGCCCTCAGAGCCCGGCAGGCCTAGTGGGGTGTCACAAGCATTTAGGCCCAGGCCTTAGGGCGCCTTCTTTGTCTGCACAGCTGCCCAAACTATCACTTTTCCACTCAGGCCGCCCACTTAGTTGCAGTGTGTGTGGAACCTGTCTGCGCAGTATACCTCGCTGCACAGCTAACCATAGGTCTGGGCATCATAGCTTCCTGCCAGGTGATCGAAGTTCGCACGAGAGATGATTCACAGGTTCACATGCAGAGAGGCTCCTGCCCTGGCCACAGGCGGCCCACTGCCCCTGCCCAAGATCGGGGGCCGAAAGCAGCCCTGTCTAATTCCCCTACCCCTAGGGGGAGTATTGGACCAACACTTCTAGAAAACGGGGTCATTGTGGGCAACTCATTGGAGGGACACAAATAAATCTTTGCCGACTTATTGCTGAAACTTACGAGCGTTCACACTTAAGCCTTTTACAAGGTCAGCTGTTTAGCTAAACATGAGCTCATGATCTAAATTTACACAATAATGAAGAAATCAGCTACAAAGGGAGACAATCAGCAAAAACAATCAATACCAGAATTAGATTCCCTAGGCCATCCGTCAGATGTTGGAATAATCAGGTGCTAGGCAGAAAATATACATAAACCTGGAAAAGAAACAAGGAACAAGGATGTTTTCAAAGACTGGTAGGGTCTCTAAAATATTTTTAGAGTACATGTCATTGATAAAGCTAAATACTCAAAGGTTGTTTAATACAACAAATTAAGCAGTGAGAAGAGTGAAATTATGCTGTTTAGAAAACTATGGAAGGTGAGATTTTCTGCCTAATTATATAAGATGATTTCTCTAAAAAATACACATTATTTCAAAGACTTATTGGCTGTGAAATAAGTTAAGGGTATTTCAAATGTCTTGTCTGCAAAGAAAGGTGAGATATAGGGTGTCACAGAAAGCCGAGGGGAAAATATGTCAATATATACATAGCTATATGTTGAACTAAGCCTTAGGCCGGCAACAGTGTAGAGGAAAGGACCGTTAGAAACGTACAAGTAAGCTGGAATCTTTAAAAGTTCAAATCTTTATAAGTAAAAAGATTTATTGTAATGAATAACCAACTGTTTTACTTGACATCAGAAAATCAAAACTATAAACCCTGAGAACATAGAAAAAAGATAAATAAAGATATGAGCAGAACTTAATACAACAGAAAACGTATAAAATTCAGGTGATTTAGTAAGTCCAAAGAATATATTTTGAAAAGATTTAAAAGACACACTTTGATTAAGGAAAACATAAACATAAGAAAAGAATATGCAGAAAGAATCAGGACAATGATATAGCAGAGAATATATGAAATGCCAGTAAACTTGAACATTTCTGTAAAGCGGACCATTTCCTAGCTGCTACAGTTTACGAAAACTGACACAAGAGGAAATCATTTAAGGTCATCATGTCTGCCCTTGGCATTCTCGGAACACCCTGGCCTCAGAATGCAGCATCTGTAGTCCATGGTAACCTGCGGAGAGGGGGCGTGGCTGAGGGAGGTTGGAAGACTGCCAGCACTGAGGCAGTGGGTGTGGCCATCTCTGCTGTGACTGAACAAAGGGCTGGGGAGCAGGGGGCCCAGTGCAGGGCCCTCAGAGCCCGGCAGACCCAGTGTGGTGTCACAAGCATTTAGGCTCAGGCCAAAGGGCGCCTTCTTTGTCTGCACAGCTGCCCAAACTCTCACATTTCCACTCAGGCCGCCCTCTTATTTGAAGTGTGTTTGGAACCTGTCCGCGCAGTACACCTCGCTGCACAGCTAACCATAGGTCAGGGCATCGTAGCTTCCTGCCAGGTGACCGAAGTTCGCAGGCAAATGGGTCCCTGGGACACATGCGGAGAGGCTCCTGCCCAGGCCACAGGCCGCCCACTGGCCCTGCCCCAGATCGAAGGCTGAAAAGCAGCCATGTCTGAGTCCACTGCCTCTCGAAGGAGTATTGGACCAACACTTGTATAAAACGTGGTCCTTGCGGGCAACTCATTGGAGGGACACAGATAAATCTTTGCCGACTTTCTGCTGAAGCGTACCAGCGTTCACACCTAAGCCTCTTACATGGTCAACTGTTTAGCTAAACATGAGCTCATGATCTAAATTTACACAATATTGAAGAAATCAGCTACAAAGTGAGACAATCAGCAAAAACAATAAATACCAGAATGAGATTACCTAGGCCATCCATCTGATGTTGGAATAATCAGGTGCAATGCAGAAAATATACATAAAACTGGAACTGAAACAAGGATCAAGGAGGTTTTCAAAGGCTGGTAGGATCTCTAAAACATTTTTAAAGTACATGTCATTGATAAACCTAAATACTCAAAGGTTGTTTAATACAACAGATTAAGCATTGAGAAGAGTGAAATTATGCTGTTTTGAAAACTATGGCAGGTGAGATTTTCTGCCTAATTATGTCAGAAGATTTCTCTAAAAATTAGACATTATTTCAAAGACTTATTGGCTGTGAAATAAGTTAAGTGTATTTCAAATGGCTTGTCTGCAAAGATAGGTGAGATGTGGGGAATCACAGAAAGTCGAGGGGAAAATGTCAATATATACATTGCTATATGGTGAACTAAGCCTTAGGCCAGACACAATGTAGAGGACCTGACCCTTAGAAACTTAAAAGTGAGCTGGAATCTTTAAAAGTTCAAATCTTTAAAGTAAAAAGATTGATGAAAATGAATAACCAAGTGTTTTATTTGACATCAGAATATCAAAACAATAAACCCTGAGAACATAGAAAAAGATAAGATAGATATGAGCAGAACTTAATACCACAGAAAACGTATAAAATTCAGGTGAGGTAGTAAGTCCAAAGAATATTCTTTGAAAAGATTTAAATGACACACTTTGATTAAGGAAAGCACAAACATAATTAAAGAATATATAGAAAGAATCAGGACAATGTTATAGCAGAGAATATATGAAATGCCAGTAAATTTGAACATTTCTGTAAAGTGGACCATTTCCTAGTTCCTACAGTTTACCAAAACTGACACAAGGGGAAATCATTTAAGGTCATCATGTCTGCCCTTGGCATTCTCGGAACGCCATGGCCTCAGAATGCAGCATCTGTAGTCCATGGTAACCTGCGGAGATTGGGCGGGACTGAGGGAGGCTGGAACCCTGCCCTCACAGAGGGAGTGGGTGTGGCCATCTCTGCTGTGACTGAACAAAGGGCAGGGGAGCAGCGGGCCCTGGGCAGGGCCCTCAGAGCCCGGCAGGCCTAGTGGGGTGTCACAAGCATTTAGGCCCAGGCCTTAGGGCGCCTTCTTTGTCTGCACAGCTGCCCAAACTATCACTTTTCCACTCAGGCCGCCCACTTAGTTGCAGTGTGTGTGGAACCTGTCTGCGCAGTATACCTCGCTGCACAGCTAACCATAGGTCTGGGCATCATAGCTTCCTGCCAGGTGACCGAAGTTCGCAGGAGAGATGATTCACAGGTTCACATGCAGAGAGGCTCCTGCCCGGGCCACAGGCGGCCCACTGCCCCTGCCCAAGATCGGGGGCCGAAAGCAGCCCTGTCTAATTCCCCTACCCCTAGGGGGATTATTGGACCAACTCTTCTAGAAAACGGGGTCCTTGTGGGCAACTCATTGGAGGGACACAAATAAATCTTTGCCGACTTATTGCTGAAACTTACGAGCGTTCACACTTAAGCCTTTTACAAGGTCAGCTGTTTAGCTAAACATGAGCTCATGATCTAAATTTACACAATAATGAAGAAATCAGCTACAAAGGGAGACAATCAGCAAAAACAATCAATACCAGAATTAGATTCCCTAGGCCATCCGTCAGATGTTGGAATAATCAGGTGCTAGGCAGAAAATATACATAAACCTGGAAAAGAAACAAGGAACAAGGATGTTTTCAAAGACTGGTAGGATCTCTAAATCATTTTTAAAGTACATGTCATTGATAAAGCTAAATACTCAAAGGTTGTTTAATACAACAAATTAAGCAGTGAGAAGAGTGAAATTATGCTGTTTAGAAAACTATGGAAGGTGAGATTTTCTGCCTAATTATATAAGATGATTTCTCTACAAAATACACATTATTTCAAAGACTTATTGGCTGTGAAATAAGTTAAGGGTATTTCAAATGTCTTGTCTGCAAAGAAAGGTGAGATGTAGGGAATCACAGAAAGCCGAGGGGATAATATGTCAATATATACATTGCTATATGGTGAACTAAGCCTTAGTCGGGCAACAGTGTAGAGGAATGGACCCTTAGAAACGTAAAAGGAAGCTGGAATCTTTAAAAGTTCAAATCTTTATAAGTAAAAAGATTTATTAAAAATAATAACCAAGTGTTTTACTTGACATCAGAAAATCAAAACAATAAACCCTGAGAACATAGAAAAAAGATAAATAAAGATATGAGCAGAACTTAATACAACAGAAAACGTATAAAATTTAGGTGATTTAGTAAGTCCAAAGAATATTCTTTGAAAAGATTTAAAAGACACACTTTGATTAAGGAAAACATAAACTTAAGTAAAGAATATGCAGAAAGAATCAGCACAATGTTATACCAGAGAATATATGAAATGCCAGTAAACTTGAACATTTCTGTAAAGCGGACCATTTCCTAGCTGCTACAGTTTACGAAAACTGACACAAGAGGAAATCATTTAAGGTCATCATGTCTGCCCTTGGCATTCTCGGAACGCCCTGGCCTCAGAATGCAGCATCTGTAGTCCATGGTAACCTGCGGAGAGGGGGCGTGGCTGAGGGAGGTTGGAAGACTGCCATCACTGAGGGAGTGGGTGTGGCCATCTCTGCTGTGACTGAACAAAGGGCAGGGGAGCAGGGGGCCCAGGGCAGGGCCCTCAGAGCCCGGCAGACCCAGTGGGGTGTCACAAGCATTTAGGCCCAGGCCAAAGGGCGCTTTCTTTGTCTGCACAGCTGCCCAAACTCTCACCTTTCCACTCAGGCCACCCTCTTATTTGAAGTGTGTTTGGAACCTGTCCGCGCAGTACACCTCGCTGCACAGCTAACCATAGGTCAGGGCATCGTAGCTTCCTGCCAGGTGACCGAAGTTCGCAGGCAAATGGGTCCCAGGGACACATGCGGAGAGGCTCCTGCCCGGGCCACAGGCCGCCCACTGGCCCTGCCCCAGATCGAAGCCTGAAAAGCAGCCATGTCTGAGTCCACTGCCTCTCGAAGGAGTATTGGACCAACACTTGTAGAAAACGGGGTCCTTGCAGGCAACTCATTGGAGGGACACAAATAAATCTTTGCCGACTTTCTGCTGAAGCGTACCAGCGTTCACACCTAAGCCTCTTACAAGGTCAGCTGTTTAGCTAAACATGAGCTCATGATCTAAATTTACACAATCTTGGAGAAATCAGCTACAAAGGGAGACATTCAGCAAAAACAATCAATACCAGAATGAGATTCCCTAGGCCATCCATCTGATGTTGGAATAATCAGGTGCAAGGCAGAAAATATACATAAAACTGGAACTGAAACAAGGATCAAGGAGGTTTTCAAAGGCTGGTAGGATCTCTAAAACATTTTTAAAGTACATGTCATTGATAAACCTAAATACTCAAAGGTTGTTTAATACCACAGATTAAGCATTGAGAAGAGTGAAATTATGCTGTTTTGAAAACAATGGCAGGTGAGATTTTCTGCCTAATTATGTCAGAAGATTTCTCTAAAAATAGACATTATTTCAAAGACTTATTGGCTGTGAAATAAGTTAAGTGTATTTCAAATGGCTTGTCTGCAAAGAAAGGTGAGATGTAGGGAATCACAGAAAGTCGAGGGGAAAATGTCAATATATACATTGCTATATGGTGAACTAAGCCTTAGGCCAGCCACAATGTAGAGGACCGGACCCTTAGAAACTTAAAAGTGAGCTGGAATCTTTAAAAGTTCAAATCTTTATAAGTAAAAAGATTGATGAAAATGAATAACCAAGTGTTTTAATTGACATCAGAAGATCAAAACAATAAAATCTGAGAACATAGAAAAAAGATAAAGATAGATATGAGCAGAACTTAATACCACAGAAAACGTATAAAATTCAGTTGAGGTAGTAAGTCCAAAGAATATTCCTTGAAAAGATTTAAAAGACACACTTTGATTAAGGAAAGCACAAACATAATTAAAGAATATATAGAAAGAATCAGGACAATGTTATAGCAGAGAATATATGAAATGCCAGTAAATTTGAACATTTCTGTAAAGTGGACCATTTCCTAGCTCCTACAGTTTACCAAAACTGACACAAGGGGAAATCATTTAAGGTCATCATGTCTGCCCTTGGCATTCTCAGAACGCCATGGCCTCAGAATGCAGCATCTGTAGTCCATGGTAACCTGCGGAGATTGGGCGGGACTGAGGGAGGCTGGAACACTGCCCTCACAGAGGGAGTGGGTGTGGCCATCTCTGCTGTGACTGAACAAAGGGCAGGGGAGCAGCGGGCCCTGGGCAGGGCCCTCAGAGCCCGGCAGGCCTAGTGGGGTGTCACAAGCATTTAGGCCCAGGCCTTAGGGCGCCTTCTTTGTCTGCACAGCTGCCCAAACTCTCACTTTTCCACTCAGGCCGCCCACTTAGTTGCAGTGAGTGTGGAACCTGTCTGCGCAGTATACCTCGCTGCACAGCTAACCATAGGTCTGGGCATCATAGCTTCCTGCCAGGTGACCGAAGTTCGCAGGAGAGATGATTCCCAGGTTCACATGCAGAGAGGCTCCTGCCCGGGCCACAGGCGGCCCACTGCCCCTGCCCAAGATCGGGGGCTGAAAGCAGCCCTGTCTAATTCCCCTACCCCTAGAGGGAGTATTGGACCAACCCTTCTAGAAAACGGGGTCCTTGTGGGCAACTCATTGGAGGGACACAAATAAATCTTTGCCGACTTTTTGCTGAAACTTACGAGCGTTCACACTTAAGCCTTTTACAAGGTCAGCTGTTTAGCTAAACATGAGCTCATGATCTAAATTTACACAATAATGAAGAAATCAGCTACAAAGGGAGACAATCAGCAAAAACAATCAATACCAGAATTAGATTCCCTAGGCCATCCGTCAGATGTTGGAATAATCAGGTGCTAGGCAGAAAATATACATAAACCTGGAAAAGAAACAAGGAACAAGGATGTTTTCAAAGACTGGTAGGATCTCTAAAACATTTTTAAAGTACATGTCATTGATAAAGCTAAATACTCAAAGGTTGTTTAATACAACAAATTAAAAAGTGAGAAGAGTGAAATTATGCTGTTTAGAAAACTATGGAATGTGAGATTTTCTGCCTAATTATATAAGATGATTTCTCTAAAAAATACACATTATTTCAAAGACTTATTGGCTGTGAAATAAGTTAAGGGTATTTCAAATGTCTTGTCTGCAAAGAAAGGTGAGATGTAGGGAATCACAGAAAGCCGAGGGGATAATATGTCAATATATACATTGCTATATGGTGAACTAAGCCTTAGGCCGGCAACAGTGTAGAGGAATGGACCCTTAGAAACGTACAAGGAAGCTGGAATCTTTAAAAGTTCAAATCTTTATAAGTAAAAAGATTTATTAAAAATAATAACCAAGTGTTTTACTTGATATCAGAAAATCAAAACAATAAACCCTGAGAACATAGAAAAAAGATAAATAAAGATATGAGCAGAACTTAATACAACAGAAAACGTATAAAATTTAGGTGATTTAGTAAGTCCAAAGAATATTCTTTGAAAAGATTTAAAAGACACACTTTGATTTAGGAAAACAAAAAAAAGTAAATAATATACAGAAAGAATCAGGACAATGTTATAGCGGATAATATATGAATTGCCAGTAAATTTGAATATTTCTGTAAAGTGGACCATTTCCTAGCTCCTACAGTTTACCAAAACTGACACAAGAGGAAATCATTTAAGGTCATCATGTCTGCCCTTGGCATTCTCGGAACGCCCTGGCCTCAGAATGCAGCATCTGTAGTCCATGGTAACCTGTGGAGAGTGGGCGGGGCTGAGGGAGGCTGGAACACTGCCCTCACTGAGGGAGTGTGTGTGGCCATCTCTGCTGTGACTGAACAAAGGGTAGGGGAGCAGGGGGCCCAGGGCAGGTCCCTCAGAGCAAGGCAGGCCCAGTGGGTTGTCACAAGCATTTAGGCCCAGGCCATAGGGCGCCTTCTTTGTCTGCACAGCTGGCCAAACTCTCACTTTTCCACTGAGGCCACCCACTTATTTGAAGTGTGTGTGGAACCTGTCCACGCAGTATACCTCGCTGCACAGCTAACCATAGGTCTGGGCATCGTAGCTTCCTGCCAGGTGACCGAAATTCGCAGGAGAGTTGATTCCCAGGTTCACACGCAGAGAGGCTCCTGCCCGGGCCACACGCCGCCCACTGCCCCTGCCCAAGATCGGGGGCAGAAAGCAGCCCTGTCTAAGTCCCCTACCCCTAGAGGGAGTATTGGACCAACACTTCTAGAAAACGGGGTCCTTGTGGGCAACTCATTGGAGGGACAGAAATAAATCTTTGCCGACTTTTGCTGAAACTTACGAGCGTTCACACCTAAGCCTTTTACAAGGTCAGCTGTTTAGCTAAACATGAGCTCATGACCGAAATTTACACAATAATGAAGAAATCAACTACAAAGGGAGACAATCAGCAAAAACAATCAATACCAGAATTAGTTTCCCTAGGCCATCCGTCAGATGTTGGAATAATCGGGTGCTAGGCAGAAAATATACATAAACCTGGAAAAGAAACAAGGAACAAGGATGTTTTCAAAGACTGGTAGGGTCTCTAAAACATTTTTAAAGTACATGTCATTCATAAAGCTAAATACACAAAGGTTGTTTAATACAGCAAATTAAGCTGTGAGAAGAGTGAAGTTATGCTGTTTAGAAAACTATGGAACGTGAGATTTTCTGCCTAATTATATAAGATGATTTCTCTAAAAAATACACATTATTTCAAAGACTTATTGGCTGTGAAATAAGTTAAGGGTATTTCAAATGTCTTGTCTGCAAAGAAAGGTGAGATGTAGGGAATCACAGAAAGCCGAGGGGATAATATGTCAATATATACATAGCTATATGTTGATCTAAGCCTTAGGCCGGCAACAGTGTAGAGGAATGGACCCTTAGAAACGTACAACTAAGCTGGAATCTTTAAAAGTTCAAATCTTTATAAGTAAAAAGATTTATTAAAATGAATAACGAAGTGTTTTACTTGACATCAGAAAATCAAAACAATAAACCCTGAGAACATAGAAAAAAGATAAATAAAGATATGAGCAGAACTTAATACAACAGAAAACGTATAAAATTCAGGTGATTTAGTAAGTCCAAAGAATATTCTTTGAAAAGATTTAAAAGACACACTTTGATTAAGGAAAACATAAACTTAAGTAAAGAATATGCAGAAAGAATCAGGACAATGTTATAGCAGAGAATATATGAAATGCCAGTAAACTTGAACATTTCTGTAAAGCGGACCATTTCCTAGCTGCTACAGTTTACGAAAACTGACACAAGAGGAAATCATTTAAGGTCATCATGTCTGCCCTTGGCATTCTCGGAACGCCCTGGCCTCAGAATGCAGCATCTGTAGTCCATGGTAACCTGCGGAGAGGGGGCGTGGCTGAGGGAGGTTGGAAGACTGCCATCACTGAGGGAGTGGGTGTGGCCATCTCTGCTGTGACTGAACAAAGGGCAGGGGAGCAGGGGGCCCAGGGCAGGGCCCTCAGAGCCCGGCAGACCCAGTGGGGTGTCACAAGCATTTAGCCCCAGGCCAAAGGGCGCCTTCTTTGTCTGCACAGCTGCCCAAACTCTCACCTTTCCACTCAGGCCGCCCTCTTATTTGAAGTGTGTTTGGAACCTGTCCGCGCAGTACACCTCGCTGCACAGCTATCCATAGGTCAGGGCATCGTAGCTTCCTGCCAGGTGACCGAAGTTCGCAGGCAAATGGGTACCTGGGACACATGCGGAGAGGCTCCTGCCCGGGCCACAGGCCGCCCACTGGCCCTGCCCCAGATCGAAGCCTGAAAAGCAGCCATGTCTGAGTCCACTGCCTCTCGAAGGAGTATTGGACCAACACTTGTAGAAAACGGGGTCCTTGCGGGCAACTCATTGGAGGGACACAAATAAATCTTTGCCGACTTTCTGCTGAAGCGTACCAGCGTTCACACCTAAGCCTCTTACAAGGTCAGCTGTTTAGCTAAACATGAGATCATGATCTAAATTTACACAATCTTGAAGAAATCAGCTACAAAGGGAGACAATCAGCAAAAACAATCAATACCAGAATGAGATTCCCTAGGGCATCCATCTGATGTTGGAATAATTAGGTGCAAGGCAGAAAATATACATAAAACTGGAACTGAAACAAGGAACAAGGAGGTTTTCAAAGGCTGGTAGGATCTGTAAAACATTTTTAAAGTACATGTCATTGATAAACCTAAATACTCAAAGGTTGTTTAATACCACAGATTAAGCATTGAGAAGAGTGAAATTATGCTGTTTTGAAAACTATGGCAGGTGAGATTTTCTGCCTAATTATGTCAGAAGATTTCTCTAAAAAATAGACATTATTTCAAAATCTTATTGGCTGTGAAATAAGTTAAGTGTATTTCAAATGGCTTGTCTGCAAAGAAAGGTGAGATGTAGGGAATCACAGAAAGTCGAGGGGAAAATGTCAATATATACATTACTATATGGTGAACTAAGCCTTAGGCCAGCCACAATGTAGAGGACCTGACCCTTAGAAGCTTAAAAGTGAGCTGGAATCTTTAAAAGTTCAAATCTTTATAAGTAAAAAGATTGATGAAAATGAATAACCAATTGTTTTAATTGACATCAGAAGATCAAAACAATAAACCCTGAGAACATAGAAAAAAGATAAAGATAGGTATGAGCAGAACTTAATACAACAGAAAACGTATAAAATTCAGGTGATTTAGTAAGTCCAAAGAATATTCTTTGAAAAGATTTAAAAGACACACTTTGATTAAGGAAAGCACAAACATAATTAAAGAATATATAGAAAGAATCAGGACAATGTTATAGCAGAGAATATATGAAATGCCAGTAAATTTGAACATTTCTGTAAAGTGGACCATTTCCTAGCTCCTACAGTTTACCCAAACTGACACAAGGGGAAATCATTTAAGGTCATCCTGTCTGCCCTTGGCATTCTCGGAACGCCCTGGCCTCAGAATGCAGCATCTGTAGTCCTTGGTAACCTGCGGAGAGTGGGCGGGACTGAGGGAGGCTGGAACACTGCCCTCACAGAGGGAGTGGGTGTGGCCATTTCTGCTCTGACTGAACAAAGGGCAGGGGAGCAGCGGGCCCTGGGCAGGGCCCTCAGAGTCCGGCAGGCCTAGTGGGGTGTCACAAGCATTTAGGCCCAGGCCTTAGGGCGCCTTCTTTGTCAGCACAGCTGCCCAAACTCTCACTTTTCCACTCAGGCCGCCCACTTAGTTGCAGTGAGTGTGGAACCTGTCTGCGCAGTATACCTCGCTGCACAGCTAACCATAGGTCTGGGCATCATAGCTTCCTGCCAGGTGACCGAAGTTCGCAGGAGAGATGATTCCCAGGTTCACATGCACAGAGGCTCCTGCCCGGGCCACAGGCGGCCCACTGCCCCTGCCCAAGATCGGGGGCCGAAAGCAGCCCTGTCTAATTCCCCTTACCCTAGAGGGAGTATTGGACCAACACTTCTAGAAAACGGGGTCCTTGTGGGCAACTCATTGGAGGGACACAAATAAATCTTTGCCGACTTTTTGCTGAAACTTACGAGCGTTCACACCTAAGCCTTTTACAAGGTCAGCTGTTTAGCTAAACATGAGCTCATGATCTAAATTTACACAATAATGAAGAAATCAGCTACAAAGGGAGACAATCAGCAAAAACAATCAATACCAGAATTAGATTCCTTAGGCCATCCGTCAGATGTTGGAATAATCAGGTGCTAGGCAGAAAATATACATAAACCTGGAAAAGAAACAAGGAACAAGGATGTTTTCAAAGACTGGTAGGATCTCTAAAACATTTTTAAAGTACATGTCATTGATAAAGCTAAATACTCAAAGGTTGTTTAATACAAAAAATTAAGCAGTGAGAAGAGTGAAATTATGCTGTTTAGAAAACTATGGAAGGTGAGATTTTCTGCCTAATTATATAAGATGATTTCTCTAAAAAATACACATTATTTCAAAGACTTATTGGCTGTGAAATAAGTTAAGGGTATTTCAAATGTCTTGTCTGCAAAGAAAGGTGAGATGTAGGGAATCACAGAAAGCCGAGGGGATAATATGTCAATATATACATGGCTATATGGTGAACTAAGCCTTAGGCGGGCAACAGTGTAGAGGAATGGACCCTTAGAAACGTACAAGGAAGCTGGAATCTTTAAAAGTTCAAATCTTTATAAGTAAAAAGATTTATTAAAAATAATAACCAAGTGTTTTACTTGACATCAGAAAATCAAAACAATAAACCCTGAGAACATAGAAAAAAGATAAATAAAGATATGAGCAGAACTTAATCCAACAGAAAACGTATAAAATTTAGGTGATTTAGTAAGTCCAAAGAATATTCTTTGAAAAGATTTAAAAGACACACTTTGATTTAGGAAAACAAAAAAAAGTAAATAATATACAGAAAGAATCAGGACAATGTTATAGCGGAGAATATATGAATTGCCAGTAAATTTGAATATTTCTGTAAAGTGGACCATTTCCTAGCTCCTACAGTTTACCAAAACTGACACAAGAGGAAATCATTTAAGGTCATCCTGTCTGCCCTTGGCATTCTCGGAACGCCCTGGCCTCAGAATGCAGCATCTGTAGTCCATGGTAACCTGTGGAGAGTGGGCGGGGCTGAGGGAGGCTGGAACACTGCCCTCACTGAGGGAGTGTGTGTGGCCATCTCTGCTGTGACTGAACAAAGGGTAGGGGAGCAGGGGGCCCAGGGCAGGTCCCTCAGAGCAAGGCAGGCCCAGTGGGTTGTCACAAGCATTTAGGCCCAGGCCAAAGGCGCCTTCTTTGTCTGCACAGCTGGCCAAACTCTCACTTTTCCACTGAGGCCACCCACTTATTTGAAGTGTGTGTGGAACCTGTCCACGCAGTATACCTCGCTGCACAGCTAACCATAGGTCTGGGCATCGTAGCTTCCTGCCAGGTGACCGAAGTTCGCAGGAGAGGTGATTCCCAGGTTCACACGCAGAGAGGCTCCTGCCCGGGGCACATGCCGCCCACTGCCCCTGCCCAAGATCGGGGGCAGAAAGCAGCCCTGTCTAAGTCCCCTACCCCTAGAGGGAGTATTGGACCAACACTTCTAGAAAACGGGGTCCTTGTGGGCAACTCATTGGAGGGACACAAATAAATCTTTGCCGACTTTTTGCTGAAACTTACGAGCTTTCACACCTAAGCCTTTTACAAGGTCAGCTGTTTAGCTAAACATGAGCTCATGACCTAAATTTACACAATAATGAAGAAATCAACTACAAAGGGAGACAATCAGCAAAAACAATCAATACCAGAATTAGTTTCCCTAGGCCATCCGTCAGATGTTGGAATAATCAGGTGCTAGGCAGAAAATATACATAAATCTGGAAAAGAAACAAGGAACAAGGATGTTTTCAAAGACTGGTAGGGTCTCTAAAACATTTTTAAAGTACATGTCATTAATAAAGCTAAATACACAAAGGTTGTTTAATACAGCAAATTAAGCTGTGAGAAGAGTGAAGTTATGCTGTTTAGAAAACTATGGAATGTGAGATTTTCTGCCTAATTATATAAGATGATTTCTCTAAAAAATACACATTATTTCAAAGACTTATTGGCTGTGTAATAAGTTAAGGTTATTTCAAATGTCTTGTCTGCAAAGAAGGGTGAGATGTAGGGAATCACAGAAAGCCGAGGGGATAATATGTCAATATATACATAGCTATATGTTGATCTAAGCCTCAGGCCGGCAACAGTGTAGAGGAATGGACCCTTAGAAACGTACAAGGAAGCTGGAATCTTTAAAAGTTCAAATCTTTATAAGTAAAAAGATTTATTAAAATGAATAACCAAGTGTTTTACTTGACATCAGAAAATCAAAACAATAAACCCTGAGAACATAGAAAAAAGATAAATAAAGATATGAGCAGAACTTAATACAACAGAAAACGTATAAAATTCAGGTGATTTAGTAAGTCCAAAGAATATTCTTTGAAAAGATTTAAAAGACACACTTTGATTAAGGAAAACATAAACATAAGTAAAGAATATGCAGAAAGAATCAGGACAATGTTATAGCAGAGAATATATGAAATGCCAGTAAACTTGAACATTTCGGTAAAGCGCACCATTTCATAGCTGCTATAGTTTACGAAAACTGACACAAGAGGAAATCATTTAAGGTCATCATGTCTGCCCTTGGCATTCTCGGAACGCCCTGGCCTCAGAATGCAGCATCTGTAGTCCATGGTAACCTGCGGAGAGGGGGCGTGGCTGAGGGAGGTTGCAAGACTGCCATCACTGAGGGAGTGGGTGTGGCCATCTCTGCTGTGACTGAACAAAGGGCCGGGGAGCAGGGGGCCCAGGGCAGAGCCCTCAGAGCCCGGCAGACCCAGTGGGGTGTCACAAGCATTTAGGCCCAGGCCAAAGGGCGCCTTCTTTGTCTGCACAGCTGCCCAAACTCTCACCTTTCCACTCAGGCCGCCCTCTTGTTTGAAGTGTGTTTGGAACCTGTCCGCGCAGTACACCTCGCTGCACAGCTAACCATAGGTCAGGGCATCGTAGCTTCCTGCCAGGTGACCGAAGTTCGCAGGCAAATGTGTCCCTGGGACACATGCGGAGAGGCTCCTGCCCGGGCCACAGGCCGCCCACTGGCCCTGCCCAAGATCGAAGGCTGAAAAGCAGCCATGTCTGAGTCCACTGCCTCTCGAAGGAGTATTGGACCAACACTTGTAGAAATCGGGGATCTTGCGGGCAACTCATTGGAGGGACACAAATAAATCTTTGCCGACTTTCTGCTGAATCTTACCAGCGTTCACACCTAAGCCTCTTACAAGGTCAGCTGTTTAGCTAAACATGAGCTCATGATCTAAATTTACACAAAATTGAAGAAATCAGCTACAAAGGGAGACAATCAGCAAAAACAATCAATACCAGAATGAGATTCCCTAGGCCATCCATCTGATGTTGGAATAATCAGGTGCAAGGCAGAAAATATACATAAAACTGGAACTGAAAGAAGGAACAAGGAGGTTTTCAAAGACTGGTAGGATCTCTAAAACATTTTTAAAGTACATTTCGTTGATAAACCTAAATACTCAAAGGTTGTTTAATACCACAGATTAAGCATTGAGAAGAGTGAAATTATGCTGTTTTCAAAACTATGGCAGGTGAGATTTTCTGCCTAATTATAAAAGAAGATTTCTCTAAAAAATAGACATTATTTCAAAGACTTATTGGCTGTGAAATAAGTTAAGTGTATTTCAAATGGCTTGTCTGCAAAGAAAGGTGAGGTGTAGGGAATCACAGAAATTCGAGGGGAAAATGTCAATATATACATTGCTATATGGTGAACTAAGCCTTAGGGCAGCCACAATGTAGAGGACCTGACCCTTAGAAACTTGAAAGTGAGCTGGAATCTTTAAAAGTTCAAATCTTTATAAGTAAAAAGATTGATGAAAATGAATAACCAAGTGTTTTAATTGATATCAGAAGATCAAAACAATAAACCCTGAGAACATAGAAAAAAGATAAATAAAGATATGAGCAGAACTTAATACCACAGAAAACGTATAAAATTCAGGTGAGGTAGTAAGTCCAAAGAATATTCTTTGAAAAGATTTAAAAGACACACTTTGTTTAAGGAAAACAAAAAAAAGTAAAGAATATACAGAAAGAATCAGGACAATGTTATAGCAGAGAATATATGAAATGCCAGTAAATTTGAATATTTCTGTAAAGTGGACCATTTCCTAGTTCCTACAGTTTACCAAAACTGACACAAGAGGAAATCATTTAAGGTCATTATGTCTGCCCTTGGCATTCTCGGAACGCCCTGGCCTCAGAATGCAGCATCTGTAGTCCATGGTAAGCTGTGGAGAGGGGACGTGGCTGAGGGAGGTAGGAACACGGCCCTCACAGAGGGAGTGGGTGTGGCCATCTCTGCTGTGACTGAACAAAGGGCAGGGGCGCAGCGGGCCCTGGGCAGGGCCCTCAGAGCCCGGCAGGCCTAGTGGGGTGTCACAAGCATTTAGGCCCAGGCCTTAGGGCGCCTTCTTTGTCTGCACAGCTGCCCAAACTCTCACTTTTCCACTCAGGCCGCCCACTTAGTTGCAGTGAGTGTGGAACCTGTCCGCGCAGTATACCTCGCTGCACAGCTAACCATAGGTCTGGGCATCATAGCTTCCTGCCAGGTGACCGAAGTTCGCAGGAGAGATGATTCCCAGGTTCACATGCAGAGAGGCTCCTGCCCGGGCCACAGGAGGCCAACTGCCCCTGCCCAAGATCGGGGGCCGAAAGCAGCCCTGTCTAAGTCCCCTACCCCTAGAGGGAGTATTGGACCAACACTTCTAGAAAACGGGGTCCTTGTGGGCAACTCATTGGAGGGACACAAATAAATCTTTGCCGACTTTTTGCTGAAACTTACGAGCGTTCACACTTAAGCCTTTTACAAGGTCAGCTGTTTAGCTAAACATGAGCTCATGATCTAAATTTACACAATAATGAAGAAATCAGCTACAAAGGGAGACAATCAGCAAAAACAATCAATACCAGAATTAGATTCCCTAGGCCATCCGTCACATGTTGGAATAATCAGGTGCTAGGCAGAAAATATACATAAAGCTGGAAAAGAAACAAGGAACAAGGATGTTTTCAAAGACTGGTAGGATCTCTAAAACATTTTTAAAGTACATGTCATTGATAAAGCTAAATACTCAAAGGTTGTTTAATACAACAAATTAAGCAGTGAGAAGAGTGAAATTATGCTGTTTAGAAAACTATGGAAGGTGAGATTTTCTGCCTAATTATATAAGATGATTTCTCTAAAAAATACACATTATTTCAAAGACTTATTGGCTGTGAAGTAAGTTAAGGGTATTTCAAATGCCTTGTCTGCAAAGAAAGGTGAGATGTAGGGAATCACAGAAAGCCGAGGGCATAATATGTCAATATATACATAGCTATATGTTGATCTAAGCCTCAGGCCGGCAACATTGTAGAGGAATGGACCCTTAGAAACGTTCAAGTAAGCTGGAATCTTTAAAAGTTCAAATCTTTATAAGTAAAAAGATTTATTAAAATGAATACCCAAGTGTTTTACTTGACATCAGAAACTCAAAACTATAAACCATGAGAATATAGAAAAAAGATAACTAAAGATATGAGCAGAACTTAATACAACAGAAAACGTATAAAATTCAGGTGATTTAGTAAGTCCAAAGAATATTCTTTGAAAAGATTTAAAAGACACACTTTGATTAAGGAAAACATAAACACAAGAAAAGAATATACAGAAAGAATCAGGACAATGTTATAGCAGAGAATATATGAAATGCCAGAAAACTTGAACATTTCTGAAAAGCGGACCATTTCCTAGATGCTACAGTTTACGAAAACTGACACAAGAGGAAATTATTTAAGGTCGTCATGTCTGCTCTTGGCATTCTCGGAACGCCCTGGCCTCAGAATGCAGCATCTGTAGTCCTTGGTAACCTGTGGAGAGGGGGCGTGTCTGAGGGAGGCTGGAACACTGCCCTCACTGAGGGAGTGGGTGTGGCCATCTCTGCTGTGACTGAACAAAGGGCAGGGGAGCAGGGGGCCCAGGGCAGGGCCCTCAGAGCCCGGCAGACCCAGTGGGGTGTCACAAGCATTTAGGCCCAGGCCAAAGGGCGCCTTCTTTGTCTGCACAGCTGCCCAAACTCTCACCTTTCCACTCAGGCCGCCCTCTTATTTGAAGTGTGTTTGGAACCTGTCCGCGCAGTACACCTCGCTGCACAGCTAACCATAGGTCAGGGCATCGTAGATTCCTGCCAGGTGACCGAAGTTCGCAGGCAAATGGGTCCCTGGGACACATGCGGAGAGGCTCCTGCCCGGGCCACAGGCCGCCCACTGGCCATGCCCCAGATCGAAGGCTGAAAAGCAGCCATGTCTGAGTCCACTGCCTCTCGAAGGAGTATTGGACCAACACTTGTAGAAAACGGGGTCCTTGCGGGCAACTCATTGGAGGGACACAAATAAATCTTTGCCGCCTTTCTGCTGAAGCGTACCAGCGTTCACACCTAAGCCTCTTACAAGGTCAGCTGTTTAGCTAAACATGAGCTCATGATCTAAATTTACACAATCTTGAAGAAATCAGCTACAAAGGGAGACAATCAGCGAAAACAATCAATACCAGAATGAGATTCCCTAGGCCATCCATCTGATGTTGGAATAATCAGGTGCAAGGCAGAAAATATACATAAAACTGGAACTGAAAGAAGGAACAAGGAGGTTTTCAAAGGCTGGTAGGATCTCAAAACATTTTTAAAGTACATGTCATTGATAAACCTAAATACTCAAAGGTTGTTTAATACCACAGATTAAGCATTGAGAAGAGTGAAATTATGCTGTTTTGAAAACTATGGCAGGTGAGATTTTCTGCCTAATTATGTCAGAAGATTTCTCTAAAAAATAGACATTATTTCAAAGACTTATTGGCTGTGAAATAAGTTAAGGGTATTTCAAATGTCTTGTCTGCAAAGAAATGTGAGATGTAGGGAATCAGAGAAAGCCGAGGGGATAATATGTCAATATATACATTGCTATATGGTGAACTAAGCCTTAGGCGGGCAACAGTGTAGAGGAATGGACCCTTAGAAACGTACAAGGAAGCTGGAATCTTTAAAAGTTCATATCTTTATAAGTAAAAAGATTTATTAAAAATAATACCCAAGTGTTTTACATTATATCAGAAAATCAAAACAATAAACCCTGAGAACATAGAAAAAAGATAAATAAAGATATGAGCAGAACTTAATACAACAGAAAACGTATAAAATTTAGGTGATTTAGTAAGTCCAAAGAATATTCTTTCAAAAGATTTAAAAGACACACTTTGATTTAGGAAAAAAAAAAAGTAAATAATATACAGAAAGAATCAGGACAATGTTATAGCGGAGAATATATGAATTGCCAGTAAATTTGAATATTTCTGTAAAGTGGACCATTTCCTAGCTCCTACAGTTTACCAAAACTGACACAAGAGGAAATCATTTAAGGTCATCATGTCTGCCCTTGGCATTCTCGGAACGCCCTGGCCTCAGAATGCAGCATCTGTAGTCCATGGTAACCTGCGGAGAGGGGTCGTGGCTGAGGGAGGTTGGAAGACTGCCCTAACTGAGGGAGTGGGTGTGGCCATCTCTGCTGTGACTGAGCAAAGAGCAGGGGATCAGGGGGCCCAGGGCAGGGCCCTCAGAGCCCGGCAGACCCAGTGGGGTGTCACAAGCATTTAGGCCCAAGCCAAAGGGCGCCTTCTTTGTCTGCACAGCTGCCCAAACTCTCACCTTTCCACTCAGGCCGCCCTCTTATTTGAAGTGTGTTGGGTACCTGTCCGCGCAGTACACCTCGCTGCACAGCTAACCATATGTCAAGGCATCGTAGCTTCCTGCCAGGTGACTGAAGTTCGCAGGCAAATTGGTCCCTGGGACACATGCGGAGAGGCTCCTGCCCGGGCCACAGGCCGCCCACTGGCCCTGCCCCAGATCGAAGGCTGAAAAGCAGCCATGTCTGAGTCCACTGCCTTTCGAAGGAGTATTGGACCAACACTTGTAGAAAACGGGGTTCTTGCGGGCAACACATTGGAGGGTCACAAATAAATCTTTGCCGACTTTGTGCTGAAGCTTACCAGCGTTCACCCCTAAGCCTCTTACACGGTCAGCTGTTTAGCTAAACATGAGCTCATGATCTAAATTTACACAATCTTGAAGAAATCAGCTACAAAGGGAGACAATCAGCAAAAACAATCAATACCAGAATGAGATTCCCTAGGCCATCCATCTGATGTAGGAATAATCAGGTGCAAGGCAGAAAATATACATAAAACTGGAACTGAAAGAAGGAACAAGGAGGTTTTCAAAGGCTGGTAGGATCTCTAAAACATTTTTAAAGTACATGTCATTGATAAACCTAAATACTCAAAAGTTGTTTAATACCACAGATTAAGCATTGAGAAGAGTGAAATTATGCTGTTTTGAAAACTATGGCAGGTGAGATTTTCTGCCTAATTATGTCAGAAGATTTCTCTAAAAAATAGACATTATTTCAAAGACTTATTGGCTGTGAAATAAGTTAAGTGTATTTCAAATGGCTTGTCTGCAAAGAAAGGTGAGATGTAGGGAATCACAGAAAGTCGAGGGGAAAATGTCAATATATACATTGCTATATGGTGAACTAAGCCTTAGGCCAGCCACAATGTAGAGGACCTGACCCTTAGAAACTTAAAAGTGAGCTGGAATCTTTAAAAGTCCAAATCTTTATAAGTAAAAAGGATTGATGAAAATGAATAACCAAGTGTTTTAATTGACATCAGAAGATCAAAACAATAAACCCTGAGAACATAGAAAAAAGATAAAGATAGATATGAGCAGAACTTAATACCACAGAAAACGTATAAAATTCAGGTGAGGTAGTAAGTCCAAAGAATATTCTTTGAAAAGATTTAAAAGACACACTTTGATTAAGGAAAGCACAAACATAATTAAAGAATATATAGAAAGAATCAGGACAATGTTATAGCAGAGAATATATGAAATGCCAGTAAATTTGAACATTTCTGTAAAGTGGACCATTTCCTAGCTCCTACAGTTTACCAAAACTGACACAAGAGGAAATCATTTAAGGTCATCATGTCTGCCCTTGGCATTCTCGGAACGCCCTGGCCTCAGAATGCAGCATCTGTAGTCCATGGTAACCTGCGGAGAGTGGGCGGGACTGAGGGAGTCTGGAACACTGCCCTCACAGAGGGAGTGGGTGTGGCCATCTCTGCTGTGACTGAACAAAGGGCAGGGGAGCAGCGGGCCCTGGGCAAGGCACTCAGAGCCCGGCAGGCCAAGTGGGGTGTCACAAGCATTTAGGCCCAGGCCTTAGGGCGCCTTCTTTGTCTGCACAGCTGCCCAAACTCTCACTTTTCCACTCAGGCCGCCCACTTAGTTGCAGTGAGTGTGGAACCTGTCCGCGCAGTATACGTCGCTGCACAGCTAACCATAGGTCTGGGCATCATAGCTTCCTGCCAGGTGACCGAAGTTCGCAGGAGAGATGATTCCCAGGTTCACATGCAGAGAGGCTTCTGCCCGGGCCACAGGCGGCCCACTGCCCCTGCCCAAGATCGGGGGCCGAAAGCAGCCCTGTCTAAGTCCCCTACCCCTAGAGGGAGTATTGGACCAACACTTCTAGAAAACGGGGTCCTTATGGGCAACTCATTGGAGGGACACAAATAAATCTTTGCCGACTTTTTGCTGAAACTTACGAGGGTTCACACCTAAGCCTTTTACAAGGTTAGCTGTTTAGCTAAACATGAGCTCATGATCTAAATTTACACAATAATGAAGAAATCAGCTACAAAGGGAGACAATCAGCAAAAACAATCAATACCAGAATTAGATTCCCTAGGCCATCCTTCAGATGTTGGAATAATCAGGTGCTAGGCAGAAAATATACATAAACCTGGAAAAGAAACAAGGAACAAGGATGTTTTCAAAGACTGGTAGGGTCTCTAAAACATTTTTAAAGTACATGTCATTGATAAAGCTAAATACTCAAAGGTTGTTAAATACAACAAATTAAGCAGTGAGAAGAGTGAAATTATGCTGTTTAGAAAACTATGGAAGGTGAGAATTTCTGCCTAATTATATAAGATTATTTCTCTAAAAAATACACATTATTTCAAAGACTTATTGGCTGTGAAATAAGTTAAGGGTATTTCAAATGTCTTGTCTGCAAAGAAAGGTGAGATGTAGGGAATCACAGAAAGCCGAGGGGATAATATGTCAATATATACATTGCTATATGGTGAACTAAGCCTTAGGCCGGCAACAGTGTAGAGGAATGGATCCTTAGAAACGTACAAGTAAGCTGGAATCTTTAAAAGTTCAAATCTTTATAAGTAAAAAGATTTATTAAAAATAATAACCAAGTGTTTTACTTGACATCAGAAAATCAAAACAATAAACCCTGAAAACATGGAAAAAAGATAAATAAAGATATGAGCAGAACTTAATACAACAGAAAACGTATAAAATTTAGGTGATTTAGTAAGTCCAAAGAATATTCTTTGAAAAGATTTAAAAGACACACTTTGATTAAGGAAAACAAAAAAAAGTAAATAATATACAGAAAGAATCAGGACAATGTTATAGCGGAGAATATATGAATTGCCAGTAAATTTGAATATTTATGTAAAGTGGACCATTTCCTAGCTCCTAAAGTTTACCAAAACTGACACAAGAGGAAATCATTTAAGGTCATCATGTCTGCCCTTGGCATTCTCGGAACGCCCTGGCCTCAGAATGCAGCATCTGTAGTCCATGGTAACCTGTGGAGAGGGGGCGTGGCTGAGGGAGGTTGGAAGACTGCCCTCACTGAGGGAGTGGTTGTGGCCATCTCTGCTGTGACTGAACAAAGGGCAGGGGAGCAGGGGGCCCAGGGCAGGGCCCTCAGAGCCCGGCAGACCCAGTGGGGTGTCACAAGCATTTAGGCCCAGGCCAAAGGGCGCTTTCTTTGTCTGCACAGCTGCCCAAACTCTCACCTTTCCACTCAGACCGCCCTCTTATTTGAAGTGTGTTGGGTACCTGTCCGCGCAGTACACCTCGCTGCACAGCTAACCATAGGTCAAGGCATCGTAGCTTCCTGCCAGGTGACTGAAGTTCGCAGGCAAATGGGTCCCTGGGACACATGCGGAGAGGCTCCTGCCCGGGCCACAGGCCGCCCACTGGCCCTGCCCCAGATCGAAGGCTGAAAAGCAGCCATGTCTGAGTCCACTGCCTCTCGAAGGAGTATTGGACCAACACTTGTAGAAAACCGGGTACTTGCGGGCAACTCATTGGAGGGACACAAATAAATCTTTGCCGACTTTCTGCTGAAGCTTACCAGCGTTCACACCTAAGCCTCTTACAAGGTCAGCTGTTTAGCTAAATATGAGCTCATGATCTAAATTTACACAATATTGAAGAAATCAGCTACAAAGGGAGACAATCAGCAAAAACAATCAATACCAGAATGAGATTCCCTAGGCCATCCATCTGATGTTGGAATAATCAGGTGCAAGGCAGAAAATATACATAAAACTGGAACTGAAACAAGGAACAAGGAGGTTTTCAAAGGCTGGTAGGATCTCTAAAACATTTTTAAAGTACATGTCATTGATAAACCTAAATACTCAAAGGTTGTTTAATACCACAGATTAAGCATTGAGAAGAGTGAAATTATGCTGTTTTGAAAACTATGGCAGGTGAGATTTTCTGCCTAATTATGTCAGAAGATTTCCCTAAAAAATAGACATTATTTCAAAGACTTATTGGCTGTGAAATAAGTTAAGTGTATTTCAAACGGCTTGTCTGCAAAGAAATGTGAGATGTAGGGAATCACAGAAAGTCGAGGGGAAAATGTCAATATATACATTGCTATATGGTGAACTAAGCCTTAGGCCAGCCACAATGTAGAGGACCTGACCCTTAGAAACTTAAAAGTGAGCTGGAATCTTTAAAAGTTCAAATCTTTATAAGTAAAAAGATTGATGAAAATGAATAACCAAGTGTTTTAATTGACATCAGAAGATCAAAACAATAAACCCTGAGAACATAGAAAAAAGATAAATAAAGATATGAGCAGAACTTAATACAACAGAAAACGTATAAAATTCAGGTGAGGTAGTAAGTCCAAAGAATATTCTTTGAAAAGATTTAAAAGACACACTTTGATTAAGGAAAACAAAAAAAAGTAAAGAATATACAGAAAGAATCAGGACAATGTTATAGCAGAGAATATATGAAATGCCAGTAAATTTGAACATTTCTGTAAAGTGGACCATTTCCTAGCTCCTACAGTTTACCAAAACTGACACAAGAGGAAATCATTTAAGGTCATCATGTCTGCCCTTGGCATTCTCGGAACGCCCTGGCCTCAGAATGCAGCACCTGTAGTCCATGGTAACCTGTGGAGAGTGGGCGGGGCTGAGGGAAGCTGGAACACTGCCCTCACTGAGGGAGTGTGTGTGGCCATCTCTGCTGTGACTGAACAAAGGGCAGGGGAGCAGGGGGCCCAGGTCAGGGCCCTCAGAGCAAGGCAGGCCCAGTGGGGTGTCAGAAACATTTAGGCCCAGGCCTTAGGGCGCCTTCTTTGTCTGCACAGCTGGCCAAACTCTCACTTTTCCACTGAGGCCACCCACTTATTTGAAGTGTGTGTGGAACCTGTCCACGCAGTATACCTCGCTGCACAGCTAACCATAGGTCTGGGCATCGTAGCTTCCTGCCAGGTGACCGAAGTTCGCAGAAGAGATGATTCCCAGGTTCACACGCAGAGAGGCTCCTGCCCGGGCCACACGCCGCCCATTGACCCTGCCCAAGATCGGGGGCCGAAAGCAGCCCTGTCTAAGTCCCCTACCCCTAGAGGGAGTATTGGACCAACACTTGTAGAAAACGGGGTCCTTGTGGGCAACTCATTGGAGGGACACAAATAAATCTTTGCCGACTTTTTGCTGAAACTTACGAGCGTTCACACCTAAGCCTTTTACAAGGTCAGCTGTTTAGCTAAACATGAGCTCATGACCTAAATTTACACAATAATGAAGAAATCAGCTACAAAGGGAGACAATCAGCAAAAACAATCAATACCAGAATTAGATTCCCTAGGCCATCCGTCAGATGTTGGAATAATCAGGTGCTAGGCAGAAAATATACATAAACCTGGAAAACAAACAAGAAACAAGGATGTTTTCAAAGACTGGTAGGATCTCTAAAACATTTTTAGAGTACATGTCATTGATAAAGCTAAATACTCAAAGGTTGTTTAATACAACAAATTAAGCAGTGAGAAGAGTGAAATTATGCTGTTTAGAAAACTATGGAAGGTGAGATTTTCTGCCTAATTATATAAGATGATTTCTCTAAAAAATACACATTATTTCAAAGACTTATTGGCTGTGAAATAAGTTAAGGGTATTTCAAATGTCTTGCCTGCAAAGAAAGGTGAGATGTAGGGAGTCACAGAAAGCCGAGGGGAAAATATGTCAATATATACATAGCTATATGTTGAACTAAGCCTTAGGCCGGCAACAGTGTGGAGGAGAGGACCCTTAGAAACGTACAAGTAAGCTGGAATCTTTAAAAGTTCAAATCTTTATAAGTAAAAAGATTTATTAAAATGAATAACCAAGTGTTTTACTTGACATCAGAAAATCAAAACTATAAACCCTGAGAACATAGAAAAAAGATAAATAATGGTATGAGCAGAACTTAATACAACAGAAAACGTATAAAATTCAGGTGATTTAGTAAGTCCAAAGAATATATTTTGAAAAGACTTAAAAGACACACTTTGATTAAGGAAAACATAAACATAAGTAAAGAATATGCAGAAAGAATCAGGACAATGATATAGCAGAGAATATATGAAATGCCAGTAAACTTGAACATTTCTGTAAAGCGGACCATTTCCTAGCTGCTACAGTTTACGAAAACTGACACAAGAGGAAATCATTTAAGGTCATCATGTCTGCCCTTGGCATTCTCGGAACGCCCTGGCCTCAGAATGCAGCATCTGTAGTCCATGGTAACCTGCGGAGAGGGGGCGTGGCTGAGGGAGGTTGGAAGACTGCCATCACTGAGCGAGTGGGTGTGGCCATCTCTGCTGTGACTGAACAAAGGGCAGGGGAGCAGGGGGCCCAGTGCAGGGCCCTCAGAGCCCGGCAGACCCAGTGGTGTGTCACAAGCATTTAGGCCCAGGCCAAAGGGCGCCTTCTTTGTCTGCACAGCTGCCCAAACTCTCACCTTTCCACTCAGGCCGCCCTCTTATTTGAAGTGTGTTGGGTACCTGTCCGCGCAGTACACCTCGCTGCACAGCTAACCATAGGTCAGGGCATCGTAGCTTCCTGCCAGGTGACCGAAGTTCGCAGGCAAATGGGTCCCTGGGACACATGCGGAGAGGCTCCTGCCCGGGCCACAGGCCGCCCACTGGCCCTGCCCCAGATCGAAGGCTGAAAAGCAGCCATGTCTGAGTCCACTGCCTCTCGAAGGAGTATTGGACCAACACTTGTAAAAAACGGGGTCCTTGCGGGCAACTCATTGGAGGGACACAGATAAATCTTTGCCGACTTTCTGCTGAAGCGTACCAGCGTTCACACCTAAGCCTCTTACAAGGTCAGCTGTTTAGCTAAACATGAGCTCATGATCTAAATTTACACAATATTGAAGAAATCAGCTACAAAGTGAGACAATCAGCAAAAACAATAAATACCAGAATGAGATTCCCTAGGCCATCCATCTGATGTTGGAATAATCAGGTGCAAGGCAGAAAATATACATAAAACTGGAACTGAAACAAGGAACAAGGAGGTTTTCAAAGGCTGGTAGGGTCTCTAAAATATTTTTAAAGTACATGTCATTGATAAACCTAAATACTCAAAGGTTGTTTAATACAACAAATTAAGCATTGAGAAGAGTGAAATTATGCTGTTTTGAAAACTATGGCAGGTGAGATTTTCTGCCTAATTATGTCAGAAGATTTCTCTAAAAATTAGACATTATTTCAAAGACTTATTGGCTGTGAAATAAGTTAAGTGTATTTCAAATGGCTTGTCTGCAAAGAAAGGTGAGATGTAGGGAATCACAGAAAGTCGAGGGGAAAATGTCAATATATACATTGCTATATGGTGAACTAAGCCTTAGGCCAGCCACAATGTAGAGGACCTGACCCTTAGAAACTTAAAAGTGAGCTGGAATCTTTAAAAGTTCAAATCTTTATAAGTAAAAAGATTGATGAAAATGAATAACCAAGTGTTTTAATTGACATCAGAAGATCAAAACAATAAACCCTGAGAACATAGAAAAAAGATAAAGATAGATATGAGCAGAACTTAATACCACAGAAAACGTATAAAATTCAGGTGAGGTAGTAAGTCCAAAGAATATTCTTTGAAAAGATTTAAATGACACACTTTGATTAAGGAAAGCACAAACATAATTAAAGAATATATAGAAAGAATCAGGACAATGTTATAGCAGAGAATATATGAAATGCCAGTAAATTTGAACATTTCTGTAAAGTGGACCATTTCCTAGCTCCTACAGTTTACCCAAACTGACACAGGGGGAAATCATTTAAGGTCATCATGTCTCCCCTTGGAATTCTCGGAACGCCCTGGCCTCAGAATGCAGCATCTGTAGTCCATGGTAACCTGCGGAGAGTGGGCGGGACTGAGGGAGGCTGGAACACTGCCCTCACAGAGGGAGTGGGTGTGGCCATCTCTGCTGTGACTGAAGAAAGGGCAGGGGAGCAGCGGGCCCTGGGCAGGGCCCTCAGAGCCCGGCAGGCCTAGTGGGGTGTCACAAGCATTTAGGCCCAGGCCTTAGGGCGCCTTCTTTGTCTGCACAGCTGCCCAAACTCTCACTTTTCCACTCAGGCCGCCCACTTAGTTGCAGTGAGTGTGGAACCTGTCTGCGCAGTATACCTCGCTGCACAGCTAACCATAGGTCTGGGCATCATAGCTTCCTGCCTGGTGACCGAAGTTCGCAGGAGAGATGATTCCCAGGTTCACATGCAGAGAGGCTCCTGCCCGGGCCACAGGCGGCCCACTGCCCCTGCCCAAGATCGGGGTCCGAAAGCAGCCCTGTCTAATTCCCCTACCCCTAGAGGGAGTATTGGACCAACACTTCTAGAAAACGGGGTCCTTGTGGGCAACTCATTGGAGGGACACAAATAAATCTTTGCCGACTTTTTGATGAAACTTACGAGCGTTCACACTTAAGCCTTTTACAAGGTCAGCTGTTTAGCTAAACATGAGCTCATGATCTAAATTTACACAATAATGAAGAAATCAGCTACAAAGGGAGACAATCAGCAAAAACAATCAAAACCAGAATTAGATTCCCTAGGCCATCCGTCAGATGTTGGAATAATCAGGTGCTAGGCAAAAAATATACATAAACCTGGAAAAGAAACAAGGAACAAGGATGTTTTCAAAGACTGGTAGGATCTCTAAAACATTTTTAAAGTACATGTCATTGATAAAGCTAAATACTCAAAGGTTGTTTAATACAACAAATTAAGCAGTGAGAAGAGTGAAATTATGCTGTTTAGAAAACTATGGAAGGTGAGATTTTCTGCCTAATTATATAAGATGATTTCTCTAAAAAATACACATTATTTCAAAGACTTATTGGCTGTGAAATAAGTTAAGGGTATTTCAAATGTCTTGTCTGCAAAGAAAGGTGAGATGTAGGGAATCACAGAAAGCCGAGGGGATAATATGTCAATATATACATTGCTATATGGTGAACTAAGCCTTAGGCCAGCAACAGTGTAGAGGAATGGACCCTTAGAAACGTACAAGGAAGCTGGAATCTTTAAAAGTTCAAATCTTTATAAGTAAAAAGATTTATTAAAAATAATAACCAAGTGTTTTACTTGACATCAGAAAATCAAAACAATAAACGCTGAGAACATAGAAAAAAGATAAATAAAAATATGAGCAGAACTTAATACAACATTAAACGTATAAAATTTAGGTGATTTAGTAAGTCCAAAGAATATTCTTTGAAAAGATTTAAAAGACACACTTTGATTTAGGAAAACAAAAAAAAGTAAATAATATACAGAAAGAATCAGGACAATGTTATAGCGGAGAATATATGAATTGCCAGTAAATTTGAATATTTCTGTAAAGTGGACCTTTTCCTAGCTCCTAAAGTTTACCAAAACTGACACAAGAGGAAATCATTTAAGGTCATCATGTCTGCCCTTGGTATTCTCGGAACGCCCTGGCCTCAGAATGCAGAATCTGTAGTCCATGGTAACCTGTGGAGAGTGGGCGGGGCTGAGGGAGGCTGGAACACTGCCCTCACTGAGGGAGTGTGTGTGGCCATCTCTGCTGTGACTGAACAAAGGGCAGGGGAGCAGGGGGCCCAGGTCAGGGCCCTCAGAGCAAGGCAGGCCCAGTGGGTTGTCACAAGCATTTAGGCCCAGGCCATAGGGCGCCTTCATTGTCTGCACAGCTGGCCAAACTCTCACTTTTGCACTGAGGCCACCCACTTATTTGAAGTGTGTGTGGAACCTGTCCACGCAGTATACCTCGCTGCACAGCTAACCATATGTCTGGGCATCGTAGCTTCCTGCCAGGTGACCGAAGTTCGCAGGAGGGGTGATTCCCAGGTTCACACGCAGAGAGGCTCCTGCCCGGGCCACACGCCGCCCACTGCCCCTGCGCAAGATCGGGGGCAGAAAGCAGCCCTGTCTAAGTCCCCTACCCCTAGAGGGAGTATTGGACCAACACTTCTAGAAAACGGGGTCCTTGTGGGCAACTCATTGGAGGGACACAAATAAATCTTTGCCGACTTTTTGCTGAAACTTACGAGCGTTCACACCTAAGCCTTTTACAAGGTCAGCTGTTTAGCTAAACATGAGCTCATGACCTAAATTTACACAATAATGAAGAAATCAACTACAAAGGGAGACAATCAGCAAAAACAATCAATACCAGAATTAGTTTCCCTAGGCCATCCGTCAGATGTTGGAATAATCAGGTGCTAGGCAGAAAATATACATAAACCTGGAAAAGAAACAAGGAACAAGGATGTTTTCAAAGACTGGTAGGGTCTCTAAAACATTTTTAAAGTACATGTCATTAATAAAGCTAAATACACAAAGGTTGTTTAATACAGCAAATTAAGCTGTGAGAAGAGTGAAGTTATGCTGTTTAGAATACTATGGAACGTGAGATTTTCTACCTAATTATATAAGATGATTTCTCTAAAAAATACACATTATTTCAAAGACTTATTGGCTGTGAAGTAAGTTAAGGGTATTTCAAATGGCTTGTCTGCAAAGAAAGGTGAGATGTAGGGAATCACAGAAAGCCGAGGGGATAATATGTCAATATATACATAGCTATATGTTGATCTAAGCCTTAGGCCGGCAACAGTGGAGAGGAATGGACCCTTAGAAACGTACAAGTAAGCTGGAATCTTTAAAAGTTCAAATCTTTATAAGTAAAAAGATTTATTAAAATGAATAACCAAGTGTTTTACTTGACATCAGAAAATTAAAACTATAAACCCTGAGAACATAGAAAAAAGATAAATAAAGATATGAGCAGAACTTAATACAACAGAAAACGTATAAAATTCAGGTGATTTAGTAAGTCCAAAGAATATTCTTTGAAAAGATTTAAAAGACACACTTTGATTAAGGAAAACATAAACTTAAGTAAAGAATATGCAGAAAGAATCAGGACAATGTTATAGCAGAGAATATATGAAATGCCAGTAAACTTGAACATTTCTGTAAAGCGGACCATTTCCTAGCTGCTACAGTTTACGAAAACTGACACAAGAGGAAATCATTTAAGGTCATCATGTCTGCCCTTGGCATTCTCGGAACGCCCTGGCCTCAGAATGCAGCATCTGTAGTCCATGGTAACCTGCGGAGAGGAGGCGTGGCTGAGGGAGGTTGGAAGACTGCCATCACTGAGGGAGTGGGTGTGGCCATCTCTGCTGTGACTGAACAAAGGGCAGGGGAGCAGGGGGCCCAGGGCAGGGCCCTCAGAGCCCGGCAGACCCAGTGGGGTGTCACAAGCATTTAGGCCCAGGCCAAAGTGCGCCTTCTTTGTCTGCACAGCTGCCCAAACTCTCACCTTTCCACTCAGGCCGCCCTCTTATTTGAAGTGTGTTGGGTACCTGTCCGCGCAGTACACCTCGCTGCACAGCTAACCATAGGTCAGGGCATCGTAGCTTCCTGCCAGGTGACCGAAGTTCGCAGGCAAATGGGTCCCTGGGACACATGCGGAGAGGTTCCTGCCCGGGCCACAGGCCGCCCACTGGCCCTGCCCCAGATCGAAGGCTGAAAAGCAGCCATGTCTGAGTCCACTGCCTCTCGAAGGAGTATTGGACCAACACTTGTAAAAAACGGGGTCCTTGCGGGCAACTCATTGGAGGGACACAAATAAATCTTTGCCGACTTTCTGCTGAAGCGTACCAGCGTTCACACCTAAGCCTCTTACAAGGTCAGCTGTTTAGCTAAACATGAGCTCATGATCTAAATTTACACAATCTTGAAGAAATCAGCTACAAAGTGAGAAAATCAGCAAAAACAATCAATACCAGAATGAGATTCCCTAGGCCATCCATCTGATGTTGGAATAATCAGGTGCAAGGCAGAAAATATACATAAAACTGGAACTGAAAGAAGGAACAAGGAGGTTTTCAAAGGCTGGTAGGATCTCTAAAACATTTTTAAAGTACATGTCATTGATAAACCTAAATACTCAAAGGTTGTTTAATACCACAGATTAAGCATTGAGAAGAGTGAAATTATGCTGTTTTTGAAAACTATGGCAGGTGAGATTTTCTGCCTAATTATGTCAGAAGATTTCCCTAAAAAATAGACATTATTTCAAAGACTTATTGGCTGTGAAATAAGTTAAGTGTATTTCAAATGGCTTGTCTGCAAAGAAATGTGAGATGTAGGGAATCACAGAAAGTCGAGGGGAAAATGTCAATATATACATTGCTATATGGTGAACTAAGCCTTAGGCCAGCCACAATGTAGAGGACCTGACCCTTAGAAACTTAAAAGTGAGCTGGAATCTTTAAAAGTTCAAATCTTTATAAGTAAAAAGATTGATGAAAATGAATAACCAAGTGTTTTAATTGACATCAGAAGATCAAAACAATAAACCCTGAGAACATAGAAAAAAGATAAATAAAGATATGAGCAGAACTTAATACAACAGAAAACGTATAAAATTCAGGTGAGGTAGTAAGTCCAAAGAATATTCTTTGAAAAGATTTAAAAGACACACTTTGATTAAGGAAAACAAAAAAAAGTAAAGAATATACAGAAAGAATCAGGACAATGTTATAGCAGAGAATATATGAAATGCCAGTAAATTTGAACATTTCTGTAAAGTGGACCATTTCCTAGCTCCTACAGTTTACCAAAACTGACACAAGAGGAAATCATTTAAGGTCATCATGTCTGCCCTTGGCATTCTCGGAACGCCCTGGCCTCAGAATGCAGCACCTGTAGTCCATGGTAACCTGTGGAGAGTGGGCGGGGCTGAGGGAAGCTGGAACACTGCCCTCACTGAGGGAGTGTGTGTGGCCATCTCTGCTGTGACTGAACAAAGGGCAGGGGAGCAGGGGGCCAAGGTCAGGGCCCTCAGAGCAAGGCAGGCCCAGTGGGGTGTCAGAAACATTTAGGCCCAGGCCTTAGGGCGCCTTCTTTGTCTGCACAGCTGGCCAAACTCTCACTTTTCCACTGAGGCCACCCACTTATTTGAAGTGTGTGTGGAACCTGTCCACGCAGTATACCTCGCTGCACAGCTAACCATAGGTCTGGGCATCGTAGCTTCCTGCCAGGTGACCGAAGTTCGCAGAAGAGATGATTCCCAGGTTCACACGCAGAGAGGCTCCTGCCCGGGCCACACGCCGCCCATTGACCCTGCCCAAGATCGGGGGCCGAAAGCAGCCCTGTCTAAGTCCCCTACCCCTAGAGGGAGTATTGGACCAACACTTGTAGAAAACGGGGTCCTTGTGGGCAACTCATTGGAGGGACACAAATAAATCTTTGCCGACTTTTTGCTGAAACTTACGAGCGTTCACACCTAAGCCTTTTACAAGGTCAGCTGTTTAGCTAAACATGAGCTCATGACCTAAATTTACACAATAATGAAGAAATCAGCTACAAAGGGAGACAATCAGCAAAAACAATCAATACCAGAATTAGATTCCCTAGGCCATCCGTCAGATGTTGGAATAATCAGGTGCTAGGCAGAAAATATACATAAACCTGGAAAACAAACAAGAAACAAGGATGTTTTCAAAGACTGGTAGGATCTCTAAAACATTTTTAGAGTACATGTCATTGATAAAGCTAAATACTCAAAGGTTGTTTAATACAACAAATTAAGCAGTGAGAAGAGTGAAATTATGCTGTTTAGAAAACTATGGAAGGTGAGATTTTCTGCCTAATTATATAAGATGATTTCTCTAAAAAATACACATTATTTCAAAGACTTATTGGCTGTGAAATAAGTTAAGGGTATTTCAAATGTCTTGCCTGCAAAGAAAGGTGAGATGTAGGGAGTCACAGAAAGCCGAGGGGAAAATATGTCAATATATACATAGCTATATGTTGAACTAAGCCTTAGGCCGGCAACAGTGTGGAGGAGAGGACCCTTAGAAACGTACAAGTAAGCTGGAATCTTTAAAAGTTCAAATCTTTATAAGTAAAAAGATTTATTAAAATGAATAACCAAGTGTTTTACTTGACATCAGAAAATCAAAACTATAAACCCTGAGAACATAGAAAAAAGATAAATAATGGTATGAGCAGAACTTAATACAACAGAAAACGTATAAAATTCAGGTGATTTAGTAAGTCCAAAGAATATATTTTGAAAAGACTTAAAAGACACACTTTGATTAAGGAAAACATAAACATAAGTAAAGAATATGCAGAAAGAATCAGGACAATGATATAGCAGAGAATATATGAAATGCCAGTAAACTTGAACATTTCTGTAAAGCGGACCATTTCCTAGCTGCTACAGTTTACGAAAACTGACACAAGAGGAAATCATTTAAGGTCATCATGTCTGCCCTTGGCATTCTCGGAACGCCCTGGCCTCAGAATGCAGCATCTGTAGTCCATGGTAACCTGCGGAGAGGGGGCGTGGCTGAGGGAGGTTGGAAGACTGCCATCACTGAGCGAGTGGGTGTGGCCATCTCTGCTGTGACTGAACAAAGGGCAGGGGAGCAGGGGGCCCAGTGCAGGGCCCTCAGAGCCCGGCAGACCCAGTGGTGTGTCACAAGCATTTAGGCCCAGGCCAAAGGGCGCCTTCTTTGTCTGCACAGCTGCCCAAACTCTCACCTTTCCACTCAGGCCGCCCTCTTATTTGAAGTGTGTTGGGTACCTGTCCGCGCAGTACACCTCGCTGCACAGCTAACCATAGGTCAGGGCATCGTAGCTTCCTGCCAGGTGACCGAAGTTCGCAGGCAAATGGGTCCCTGGGACACATGCGGAGAGGCTCCTGCCCGGGCCAAAGGCCGCCCACTGGCCCTGCCCCAGATCGAAGGCTGAAAAGCAGCCATGTCTGAGTCCACTGCCTCTCGAAGGAGTATTGGACCAACACTTGTAAAAAACGGGGTCCTTGCGGGCAACTCATTGGAGGGACACAGATAAATCTTTGCCGACTTTCTGCTGAAGCGTACCAGCGTTCACACCTAAGCCTCTTACAAGGTCAGCTGTTTAGCTAAACATGAGCTCATGATCTAAATTTACACAATATTGAAGAAATCAGCTACAAAGTGAGACAATCAGCAAAAACAATAAATACCAGAATGAGATTCCCTAGGCCATCCATCTGATGTTGGAATAATCAGGTGCAAGGCAGAAAATATACATAAAACTGGAACTGAAACAAGGAACAAGGAGGTTTTCAAAGGCTGGTAGGGTCTCTAAAATATTTTTAAAGTACATGTCATTGATAAACCTAAATACTCAAAGGTTGTTTAATACAACAAATTAAGCATTGAGAAGAGTGAAATTATGCTGTTTTGAAAACTATGGCAGGTGAGATTTTCTGCCTAATTATGTCAGAAGATTTCTCTAAAAATTAGACATTATTTCAAAGACTTATTGGCTGTGAAATTAGTTAAGTGTATTTCAAATGGCTTGTCTGCAAAGAAAGGTGAGATGTAGGGAATCACAGAAAGTCGAGGGGAAAATGTCAATATATACATTGCTATATGGTGAACTAAGCCTTAGGCCAGCCACAATGTAGAGGACCTGACCCTTAGAAACTTAAAAGTGAGCTGGAATCTTTAAAAGTTCAAATCTTTATAAGTAAAAAGATTGATGAAAATGAATAACCAAGTGTTTTAATTGACATCAGAAGATCAAAACAATAAACCCTGAGAACATAGAAAAAAGATAAAGATAGATATGAGCAGAACTTAATACCACAGAAAACGTATAAAATTCAGGTGAGGTAGTAAGTCCAAAGAATATTCTTTGAAAAGATTTAAATGACACACTTTGATTAAGGAAAGCACAAACATAATTAAAGAATATATAGAAAGAATCAGGACAATGTTATAGCAGAGAATATATGAAATGCCAGTAAATTTGAACATTTCTGTAAAGTGGACCATTTCCTAGCTCCTACAGTTTACCCAAACTGACACAGGGGGAAATCATTTAAGGTCATCATGTCTCCCCTTGGAATTCTCGGAACGCCCTGGCCTCAGAATGCAGCATCTGTAGTCCATGGTAACCTGCGGAGAGTGGGCGGGACTGAGGGAGGCTGGAACACTGCCCTCACAGAGGGAGTGGGTGTGGCCATCTCTGCTGTGACTGAAGAAAGGGCAGGGGAGCAGCGGGCCCTGGGCAGGGCCCTCAGAGCCCGGCAGGCCTAGTGGGGTGTCACAAGCATTTAGGCCCAGGCCTTAGGGCGCCTTCTTTGTCTGCACAGCTGCCCAAACTCTCACTTTTCCACTCAGGCCGCCCACTTAGTTGCAGTGAGTGTGGAACCTGTCTGCGCAGTATACCTCGCTGCACAGCTAACCATAGGTCTGGGCATCATAGCTTCCTGCCAGGTGACCGAAGTTCGCAGGAGAGATGATTCCCAGGTTCACATGCAGAGAGGCGCCTGCCCGGGCCACAGGCGGCCCACTGCCCCTGCCCAAGATCGGGGTCCGAAAGCAGCCCTGTCTAATTCCCCTACCCCTAGAGGGAGTATTGGACCAACACTTCTAGAAAACGGGGTCCTTGTGGGCAACTCATTGGAGGGACACAAATAAATCTTTGCCGACTTTTTGCTGAAACTTACGAGCGTTCACACTTAAGCCTTTTACAAGGTCAGCTGTTTAGCTAAACATGAGCTCATGATCTAAATTTACACAATAATGAAGAAATCAGCTACAAAGGGAGACAATCAGCAAAAACAATCAAAACCAGAATTAGATTCCCTAGGCCATCCGTCAGATGTTGGAATAATCAGGTGCTAGGCAAAAAATATACATAAACCTGGAAAAGAAACAAGGAACAAGGATGTTTTCAAAGACTGGTAGGATCTCTAAAACATTTTTAAAGTACATGTCATTGATAAAGCTAAATACTCAAAGGTTGTTTAATACAACAAATTAAGCAGTGAGAAGAGTGAAATTATGCTGTTTAGAAAACTATGGAAGGTGAGATTTTCTGCCTAATTATATAAGATGATTTCTCTAAAAAATACACATTATTTCAAAGACTTATTGGCTGTGAAATAAGTTAAGGGTATTTCAAATGTCTTGTCTGCAAAGAAAGGTGAGATGTAGGGAATCACAGAAAGCCGAGGGGATAATATGTCAATATATACATTGCTATATGGTGAACTAAGCCTTAGGCCGGCAACAGTGTAGAGGAATGGACCCTTAGAAACGTACAAGGAAGCTGGAATCTTTAAAAGTTCAAATCTTTATAAGTAAAAAGATTTATTAAAAATAATAACCAAGTGTTTTACTTGACATCAGAAAATCAAAACAATAAACGCTGAGAACATAGAAAAAAGATAAATAAAAATATGAGCAGAACTTAATACAACATTAAACGTATAAAATTTAGGTGATTTAGTAAGTCCAAAGAATATTCTTTGAAAAGATTTAAAAGACACACTTTGATTTAGGAAAACAAAAAAAAGTAAATAATATACAGAAAGAATCAGGACAATGTTATAGCGGAGAATATATGAATTGCCAGTAAATTTGAATATTTCTGTAAAGTGGACCTTTTCCTAGCTCCTAAAGTTTACCAAAACTGACACAAGAGGAAATCATTTAAGGTCATCATGTCTGCCCTTGGTATTCTCGGAACGCCCTGGCCTCAGAATGCAGAATCTGTAGTCCATGGTAACCTGTGGAGAGTGGGCGGGGCTGAGGGATGCTGGAACACTGCCCTCACTGAGGGAGTGTGTGTGGCCATCTCTGCTGTGACTGAACAAAGGGCAGGGGAGCAGGGGGCCCAGGTCAGGGCCCTCAGAGCAAGGCAGGCCCTGTGGGTTGTCACAAGCATTTAGGGCCAGGCCATAGGGCGCCTTCATTGTCTGCACAGCTGGCCAAACTCTCACTTTTGCACTGAGGCCACCCACTTATTTGAAGTGTGTGTGGAACCTGTCCACGCAGTATACCTCGCTGCACAGCTAACCATATGTCTGGGCATCGTAGCTTCCTGCCAGGTGACCGAAGTTCGCAGGAGGGGTGATTCCCAGGTTCACACGCAGAGAGGCTCCTGCCCGGGCCACACGCCGCCCACTGCCCCTGCGCAAGATCGGGGGCAGAAAGCAGCCCTGTCTAAGTCCCCTACCCCTAGAGGGAGTATTGGACCAACACTTCTAGAAAACGGGGTCCTTGTGGGCAACTCATTGGAGGGACACAAATAAATCTTTGCCGACTTTTTGCTGAAACTTACGAGCGTTCACACCTAAGCCTTTTACAAGGTCAGCTGTTTAGCTAAACATGAGCTCATGACCTAAATTTACACAATAATGAAGAAATCAACTACAAAGGGAGACAATCAGCAAAAACAATCAATACCAGAATTAGTTTCCCTAGGCCATCCGTCAGATGTTGGAATAATCAGGTGCTAGGCAGAAAATATACATAAACCTGGAAAAGAAACAAGGAACAAGGATGTTTTCAAAGACTGGTAGGGTCTCTAAAACATTTTTAAAGTACATGTCATTAATAAAGCTAAATACACAAAGGTTGTTTAATACAGCAAATTAAGCTGTGAGTAGAGTGAAGTTATGCTGTTTAGAAAACTATGGAACGTGAGATTTTCTACCTAATTATATAAGATGATTTCTCTAAAAAATACACATTATTTCAAAGACTTATTGGCTGTGAAGTAAGTTAAGGGTATTTCAAATGGCTTGTCTGCAAAGAAAGGTGAGATGTAGGGAATCACAGAAAGCCGAGGGGATAATATGTCAATATATACATAGCTATATGTTGATCTAAGCCTTAGGCCGGCAACAGTGGAGAGGAATGGACCCTTAGAAACGTACAAGTAAGCTGGAATCTTTAAAAGTTCAAATCTTTATAAGTAAAAAGATTTATTAAAATGAATAACCAAGTGTTTTACTTGACATCAGAAAATTAAAACTATAAACCCTGAGAACATAGAAAAAAGATAAATAAAGATATGAGCAGAACTTAATACAACAGAAAACGTATAAAATTCAGGTGATTTAGTAAGTCCAAAGAATATTCTTTGAAAAGATTTAAAAGACACACTTTGATTAAGGAAAACATAAACTTAAGTAAAGAATATGCAGAAAGAATCAGGACAATGTTATAGCAGAGAATATATGAAATGCCAGTAAACTTGAACATTTCTGTAAAGCGGACCATTTCCTAGCTGCTACAGTTTACGAAAACTGACACAAGAGGAAATCATTTAAGGTCATCATGTCTGCCCTTGGCATTCTCGGAACGCCCTGGCCTCAGAATGCAGCATCTGTAGTCCATGGTAACCTGCGGAGAGGGGGCGTGGCTGAGGGAGGTTGGAAGACTGCCATCACTGAGGGAGTGGGTGTGGCCATCTCTGCTGTGACTGAACAAAGGGCAGGGGAGCAGGGGGCCCAGGGCAGGGCCCTCAGAGCCCGGCAGACCCAGTGGGGTGTCACAAGCATTTAGGCCCAGGCCAAAGTGCGCCTTCTTTGTCTGCACAGCTGCCCAAACTCTCACCTTTCCACTCAGGCCGCCCTCTTATTTGAAGTGTGTTTGGAACCTCTCCGCGCAGTACACCTCGCTGCACAGCTAACCATAGGTCAGGGCATCGTAGCTTCCTGCCAGGTGACCGAAGTTCGCAGGCAAATGGGTCCCTGGGACACATGCGGAGAGGTTCCTGCCCGGGCCACAGGCCGCCCACTGGCCCTGCCCCAGATCGAAGGCTGAAAAGCAGCCATGTCTGAGTCCACTGCCTCTCGAAGGAGTATTGGACCAACACTTGTAAAAAACGGGGTCCTTGCGGGCAACTCATTGGAGGGACACAAATAAATCTTTGCCGACTTTCTGCTGAAGCGTACCAGCGTTCACACCTAAGCCTCTTACAAGGTCAGCTGTTTAGCTAAACATGAGCTCATGATCTAAATTTACACAATCTTGAAGAAATCAGCTACAAAGTGAGAAAATCAGCAAAAACAATCAATACCAGAATGAGATTCCCTAGGCCATCCATCTGATGTTGGAATAATCAGGTGCAAGGCAGAAAATATACATAAAACTGGAACTGAAAGAAGGAACAAGGAGGTTTTCAAAGGCTGGTAGGATCTCTAAAACATTTTTAAAGTACATGTCATTGATAAACCTAAATACTCAAAGGTTGTTTAATACCACAGATTAAGCATTGAGAAGAGTGAAATTATGCTGTTTTGAAAACTATGGCAGGTGAGATTTTCTGCCTAATTATGTCAGAAGATTTCCCTAAAAAATAGACATTATTTCAAAGACTTATTGGCTGTGAAATAAGTTAAGTGTATTTCAAATGGCTTGTCTGCAAAGAAAGGTGAGATGTTGGGAATCACAGAAAGTCGAGGGGAAAATGTCAATATATACATTGCTATATGGTGAACTAAGCCTTAGGCCAGCCACAATGTAGAGGACCTGACCCTTAGAAACTTAAAAGTGAGCTGGAATCTTTAAAAGTTCAAATCTTTATAAGTAAAAAGATTGATGAAAATGAATAACCAAGTGTTTTAATTGACATCAGAAGATCAAAACAGTAAACCCTGAGAACAAAGAAAAAAGATAAAGATAGATATGAGCAGAACTTATTACCACAGAAAAGTATAAAATTCAGGTGAGGTAGTAAGTCCAAAGAATATTCTTTGAAAAGATTTAAAAGACACACTTTGATTAAGGAAAGCACAAACATAATTAAAGAATATATAGAAAGATTCAGGACAATGTTATAGCAGAGAATATATGAAATGCCAGTAAATTTGAACATTTCTGTAAAGTGGACCATTTCCTAGCTCCTACAGTTTACCAAAACTGACACAAGAGGAAATCATTTAAGGTCATCATGTCTGCCCTTGGCATTCTCGGAACGCCCTGGCCTCAGAATGCAGCATCTGTAGTCCATGGTAACCTGCGGAGAGTGGGCGGGACTGAGGGAGGCTGGAACACTGCCCACACAGAGGGAGTGGGTGTGGCCATCTCTGCTGTGACTGAACAAAGGGCAGGGGAGCAGCGGGCCCTGGGCAGGGCCCTCAGAGCCCGGCAGGCCTAGTGGGGTGTCACAAGCATTTAGGCCCAGGCCTTAGGGCGCCTTTTTGTCTGCACAGATGCCCAAACTCTCACTTTTCCACTCAGGCCGCCCACTTAGTTGCAGTGAGTGTGGAACCTGTCTGCGCAGTATACCTCGCTGCACAGCTAACCATACGTATGTGCATCATAGCTTCCTGCCAGGTGACCGAAGTTCACAGGAGAGATGATTCCCAGGTTCACATGCAGAGAGGCTCCTGCCCGGGCCACAGGCGGCCCACTGACCCTGCCCAAGATCGGGGGCCGAAAGCAGCCCTGTCTAATTCCCCTACCCCTAGAGGGACTATTGGACCAACACTTCTAGAAAATGAGGTCCTTGTGGGCAACTCATTGGAGGGACACAAATAAATCTTTGCCGACTTTTTGCTGAAACTTACGAGCGTTCACACTTAAGCCTTTTACAAGGTCAGCTGTTTAGCTAAACATGAGCTCATGATCTAAATTTACACAATAATGAAGAAATCAGCTACAAAGGGAGACAATCAGCAAAAACAATCAATACCAGAATTAGATTCCTTAGGCCATCCGTCAGATGTTGGAATAATCAGGTGCTAGGCAGAAAATATACATAAACCTGAAAAGAAACAAGGAACAAGGATGTTTTCAAAGACTTGTAGGATCTCTAAAACATTTTTAAAGTACATGTCATTGATAAAGCTAAATACTCAAAGGTTGTTTAATACAACAAATTAAGCAGTGAGAAGAGTGAAATTATGCTGTTTATAAAACTATGGAAGGTGAGATTTTCAGCCTAATTATATAAGATGATTTCTCTAAAAAAACCACATTATTTCAAAGAATTATTGGCTGTGAAATAAGTTAAGGGTATTTCAAATGTCTTGTCTGCAAACAAAGGTGAGATGTAGGGAATCACAGAAAGCCGAGGGGATAATATGTCAATATATACAATGCTATATGGTGAACTAAGCCTTAGGCCGGCAACAGTGTAGAGGAATGGACTCTTAGAAACGTACAAGGAAGCTGGAATCTTTAAAAGTTCAAATCTTTATAAGTAAAAAGATTTATTAAAAATAATATTCAAGTGTTTTACTTGACATCAGAAAATCAAAGCAATAAACCCTGAGAACATAGAAAAAAGATAAATAAAGATATGAGCAGAACTTAATACAACAGAAAACGTATAAAATTTAGGTGATTTAGTAAGTCCAAAGAATATTCTTTGAAAAGATTTAAAAGACACACTTTGATTTAGGAAAACAAAAAAAAGTAAATAATATACAGAAAGAATCAGGACAATGTTATAGCGGAGAATATATGAATTGCCAGTAAATTTGAATATTTCTGTAAAGTGGACCATTTCCTAGCTCCTACAGTTTACCAAAACTGACACAAGAGGAAATCATTTAAGGTCATCATGTCTGCCCTTGGCATTCTCGGAACGCCCTGGCCTCAGAATGCAGCATCTGTAGTCCATGGTAACCTGCGGAGAGTGGGCGGGACTGAGGGAGGCTGGAACACTGCCCTCACAGAGGGAGTGGGTGTGGCCATCTCTGCTGTGACTGAACAAAGGGCAGGGGAGCAGGGGGCCCAGGGCAGGGCCCTCATAGCCCGGCAGACCCAGTGGGGTGTCACAAGCATTTAGGCCCAGGCCAAAGGGCGCTTTCTTTGTCTGCACAGCTGCCCATACTCTCACCTTTCCACTCAGGCCGCCCTCTTATTTGAAGTGTGTTGGGTACCTGTCCTCGCAGTACACCTCGCTGCACAGCTAACCATAGGTCAAGGCATCGTAGCTTCCTGCCAGGTGACTGAAGTTCGCAGGCAAATGTGTCCCTGGGACACATGCGGAGAGGCTCGTGCCCGGGCCACAGGCCGCCCACTGGCCCTGCCCCAGATCGAAGGCTGAAAAGCAGCCATGTCTGAGTCCACTGCCTCTCGAAGGAGTATTGGACCAACACTTGTAGAAATCGGGGTTCTTGCGGGCAACTCATTGGAGGGACACAAATAAATCTTTGCCGACTTTCTGCTGAAGCTTACCAGCATTCACACCTAAGCCTCTTACAAGGTCAGCTGTTTAGCTAAACATGAGCTCATGATCTAAATTTACACAAAATTGAAGAAATCAGCTACAAAGTGAGACAATCAGCAAAAACAATCAATACCAGAATGAGATTCCCTAGGCCATCCATCTGATGTTGGAATAATCAGGTGCAAGGCAGAAAATATACATAAAACTGGAAGTGAAACAAGGAACAAGGAGGTTTTCAAAGGCTGGTAGGATCTCTAAAATATTTTTAAAGTACATGTCATTGATAAACCTAAATACTCAAAGGATGTTTAATACCACAGATTAAGCATTGAGAAGAGTGAAATTATGCTGTTTTGAAAACTATGGCAGGTGAGATTTTCTGCCTAATTATGTCAGAAGATTTCTCTAAAAAATAGACATTATTTCAAAGACTTATTGGCTGTGAAATAAGTTAAGTGTATTTCAAATGGCTTGTCTGCAAAGAAAGGTGAGATGTAGGGAATCACAGAAAGTCGAGGGGAAAATGTCAATATATACATTGCTATATGGTGAACTAAGCCTTAGGCCAGCCACAATGTAGAGGACCTGACCCTTAGAAACTTAAAAGTGAGCTGGAATCTTTAAAAGTTCAAATATTTATAAGTAAAAAGATTGATGAAAATGAATAACCAAGTGTTTTAATTGACATCAGAAGATCAAAACAATAAACCCTGAGAACATAGAAAAAAGATAAAGATAGATATGAGCAGAACTTAATACCACAGAAAACGTATAAAATTCAGGTGATGTAGTAAGTCCAAAGAATATTCTTTGAAAAGATTTAAAAGACACACTTTGATTAAGGAAAGCACAAACATAATTAAAGAATATATAGAAAGAATCAGGACAATGTTATAGCAGAGAATATATGAAATGCCAGTAAATTTGAACATTTCTGTAAAGTGGACCATTTCCTAGCTCCTACAGTTTACCAAAACTGACACAAGAGGAAATCATTTAAGGTCATCATGTCTGCCCTTGACATTCTCGGAACGCCCTGGCCTCAGAATGCAGCATCTGTAGTCCATGGTAACCTGTGGAGAGTGGGCGGGGCTGAGGGAGGCTGGAACACTGCCCTCACTGAGGGAGTGGGTGTGGCCATCTCTGCTGTGTCTGAACAAAGGGCAGGGGAGCAGGGGGCCCAGTGCAGGGCCCTCAGAGCAAGGCAGGCCCAGTGGGGTGTCACAAGCATTTAGGCCCAGGCCAAAGGGCGCCTTCATTGTCTGCACAGCTGGCCAAACTCTCACTTTTCCACTGAGGCCACCCACTTATTTGAAGTGTGTGTGGAACCTGTCCACGCAGTATACCTCGCTGCACAGCGAACAATAGGTCTGGGCATCGTAGCTTCCTGCCAGGTGACCGAAGTTCGCAGGAGCGATGATTCCCAGGTTCACACGCAGAGAGGCTCCTGCCCTGGCCACAAGCCGCCCACTGCCCCTGCCCAAGATCGGGGGCCGAAAGCAGCCCTGTCTAAGTCCCCTACCCCTAGAGGGAGTATTGGACCAACACTTCTAGAAAACGGGGTCCTTGTGGGCAACTCATTGGAGGGACACAAATAAATCTTTGCCGACTTTTTGCTGAAACTTACGAGCGTTCACACCTAAGACTTTTACAAGGGCAGCTGTTTAGCTAAACATGAGCTCATGACCTAAATTTACACAATAATGAAGAAATCAGCTACAAAGGGAGACAATCAGCAAAAACAATCAATACCAGAATTAGTTTCCCTAGGCCATCCGTCAGATGTTGGAATAATCAGGTGCTAGGCAGAAAATATACATAAACCTGGAAAAGAAACAAGGAACAAGGATGTTTTCAAAGACTGGTAGGATCTCTAAAACATTTTTAGAGTACATGTCATTGATAAAGCTAAATACTCAAAGGTTGTTTAATACAACAAATTAAGCAGTGAGAAGAGTGAAATTATGCTGTTTAGAAAACTATGGAAGGTGAGATTTTCTGCCTAATTATATAAGATGATTTCTCTAAAAAATACACATTATTTCAAAGACTTATTGGCTGTGAATTAAGTTAAGGGTATTTCAAATGTCTTGTCTGCAAAGAAATGTGAGATGTAGGGAATCACAGAAAGCCGAGGGGATAATATGTCAATATATACATTGCTATATGGTTAACTAAGCCTTAGGCCGGCAACAGTGTAGAGGAATGGACCCTTAGAAACGTACAAGGAAGCTGGAATCTTTAAAAGTTCAAATCTTTATAAGTAAAAAGATTTATTAAAAATAATAACCAAGTGTTTTACTTGACATCAGAAAATCAAAACAAGAAACCCTGAGAACATAGAAAAAAGATAAATAAAGATATGAGCAGAACTTAATACAACAGAAAACGTATAAAATTTAGGTGATTTAGTAAGTCCAAAGAATATTCTTTGAAAAGATTTAAAAGACACACTTTGATTTAGGAAAACAAAAAAAAGTAAATAATATACAGAAAGAATCAGGACAATGTTATAGCAGAGAATATATGAAATGCCAGTAAATTTGAACATTTCTGTAAAGTGGACCATTTCCTAGCTCCTACAGTTTACCAAAACTGACACAAGAGGAAATCATTTAAGGTCATCATGTCTGCCCTTGGCATTCTCGGAACGCCCTGGCCTCAGAATGCAGCATCTGTAGTCCATGGTAACCTGCGGAGTGTGGGCGGGACTGAGGGAGGCTGGAACACTGCCCTCACAGAGGGAGTGGGTGTGGCCATCTCTGCTGTGACTGAACAAAGGGCAGGGGAGCAGGGGGCCCAGGGCAGGGCCCTCAGAGCCCGGCAGACCCAGTGGGGTGTCACAAGCATTTAGGCCCAGGCCAAAGGGCGCCTTCTTTGTCTGCACAGCTGCCCAAACTCTCACCTTTCCACTCAGGCCGCCCTCGTACTTGAAGTGTGTGTGGAACCTGTCTGCGCAGTACACCTCGCTGCACAGCTAACCATATGTCAGGGCATCGTAGCTTCCTGCCAGGTGACCGAAGTTCGCAGGCAAATGGGTCCCTGGGACACATGCGGAGAGTCTCCTGCCCGGGCCACAGGCCGCCCACTGGCCCTGCCCCAGATCGAAGGCTGAAAAGCAGCCATGTCTGAGTCCACTGCCTCTCGAAGGAGTATTGGACCAACACTTGTAGAAAACGGGGTCCTTGCGGGCAACTCATTGGAGGGACACAAATAAATCTTTGCCGACTTTCTGCTGAAGGGTACCAGCATTCACACCTAAGCCTCTTACAAGGTCAGCTGTTTAGCTAAACATGAGCTCATGATCTAAATTTACACAATCTTGAAGAAATCAGCTACAAAGGGAGACAATCAGCAAAAACAATCAATACCAGAATGAGATTCCTTAGGCCATCCATCTGATGTTGGAATAATCAGGTGCAAGGCAGAAAATATACATAAAACTGGAACTGAAACAAGGAACAAGGAGGTTTTCAAAGGCTGGTAGGATCTCTAAAACATTTTTAAAGTACATGTCATTGATAAACCTAAATACTCAAAGGTTGTTTAACACCACAGATTAAGCATTGAGAAGAGTGAAATTATGCTGTTTTGAAAACTATGGCAGGTGAGATTTTCTGCCTAATTATGTCAGAAGATTTCTCTAAAAAATAGACATTATTTCAAAGACTTATTGGCTGTGAAATAAGTTAAGTGTATTTCAAATGGCTTGTCTGCAAAGAAAGGTGAGATGTAGGGAATCACAGAAAGTCGAGGGGAAAATGTCAATATATACATTGCTATATGGTGAACTAAGCCTTAGGCCAGCCACAATGTAGAGGACCTGACCCTTAGAAACTTAAAAGTGAGCTGGAATCTTTAAAAGTTCAAATCTTTATAAGTAAAAAGATTGATGAAAATGAATAACCAAGTGTTTTAATTGACATCAGAAGATCAAAACAATAAACCCTGAGAACATAGAAAAAAGATAAAGATAGGTATGAGCAGAACTTAATACCACAGAAAACGTATAAAATTCAGGTGATTTAGTAAGTCCAAAGAATATTCTTTGAAAAGATTTAAAAGACACACTTTGATTTAGGAAAACAAAAAATAGTAAATAATATACAGAAAGAAACAGGACAATGTTATAGCGGAGAATATATGAATTGCCAGTAAATTTGAATATTTCTGTAAAGTGGACCATTTCCTAGCTCCTACAGTTTACCAAAACTGACACAAGAGGAAATCATTTAAGGTCATCATGTCTGCCCTTGGCATTCTCGGAACGCCCTGGCCTCAGAATGCAGCATCTGTAGTCCATGGTAACCTGTGGAGAGTGGGCGGGGCTGAGGGAGGCTGGAACACTGCCCTCACTGAGGGAGTGTGTGTGGCCATCTCTGCTGTGACTGAACAAAGGGTAGGGGAGCAGGGGGCCCAGGGCAGGTCACTCAGAGCAAGGCAGGCCCAGTGGGTTGTCACAAGCATTTAGGGCCAGGCCATAGGGCGCCTTCTTTGTCTGCACAGCTGGCCAAACTCTCACTTTTCCACTGAGGCCACCCACTTATTTGAAGTGTGTGTGGAACCTGTCCACGCAGTATACCTCGCTGCACAGCTAACCATAGGTCTGGGCATCGTAGCTTCCTGCCAGGTGACCGAAGTTCGCAGGAGAGGTGATTCCCAGGTTCACACGCAGAGAGGCTCCTGCCCGGGCCACACGCCACCCACTGCCCCTGTCCAAGATCGGGGGCAGAAAGCAGCCCTGTCTAAGTCCCCTACCCCTAGAGGGAGTATTGGACCAACACTTCTAGAAAACGGGGTCCTTGTGGGCAACTCATTGGAGGGACACACATAAATCTTTGCCGACTTTTTGCTGAAACTTACGAGCGTTCACACCTAAGCCTTTTACAAGGTCAGCTGTTTAGCTAAACATGAGCTCATGACCTAAATTTACACAATAATGTAGAAATCAACTACAAAGGGAGACAATCAGCAAAAACAATCAATACCAGAATTAGTTTCCCTAGGCCATACGTCAGATGTTGGAATAATCAGGTGCTAGGCAGAAAATATACATAAACCTGGAAAAGAAACAAGGAACAAGGATGTTTTCAAAGACTGGTAGGGTCTCTAAAACATTTTTAAAGTACATGGCATTAATAAAGCTAAATACACAAAGGTTGTTTAATACAGCAAATTAAGCTGTGAAAAGAGTGAAGTTATGCTGTTTAGAAAACTATGGAACGTGAGATTTTCTTCCTAATTATATAAGAGGATTTCTCTAAAAAATACACATTATTTCAAAGACTTATTGGCTGTGAAATAAGTTAAGGGTATTTCAAATGTCTTGTCTGCAAAGAAAGGTGAGATGTAGGGAATCACAGAAAGCCGAGGGTATAATATGTCAATATATACATAGCTATATGTTGATCTAAGCCTTAGGCCGGCAACAGTGTAGACGAATGGACCCTTAGAAACGTACAAGTATGCTGGAATCTTTATAAGTTCAAATCTTTATAAGTAAAAATATTTATTAAAATGAATAACCAAGTGTTTTACTTGACATCAGAAAATCAAAACAATAAACCCTGAGAACATAGAAAAAAGATAAATAAAGATATGAGCAGGACTTAATACAACAGAAAACGTATAAAATTCAGGTGATTTAGTAAGTCCAAAGAATAGTCTTTGAAAAGATTTAAAAGACACACTTTGATTTAGGAAAACATAAACTTAAGTAAAGAATATGCAGAAAGAATCAGGACAATGTTATAGCAGAGAATATATGAAATGCCAGTAAACTTGAACATTTCTGTAAAGCGGACCATTTCCTAGCTGCTACAGTTTACGAAAACTGACACAAGAGGAAATCATTTAAGGTCATCATGTCTGCCCTTGGCATTCTCGGAACGCCCTGGCCTCAGAATGCAGCATCTGTAGTCCATGGTAAACTGCAGAGAAAGGGCGTGGCTGAGGGAGGTTGGAAGACTGCCATCTCTGAGGGAGTGGGTGTGGCCATCTCTGCTGTGACTGAAAAAAGGGCAGGGGAGCAGGGGGCCCAGGGCAGGGCCCTCAGAGCCCGGCAGACCCAGTGGGGTGTCACAAGCATTTAGGCCCAGGCCAAAGGGCGCCTTCTTTGTCTGCACAGCTGCCCAAACTCTCACCTTTCCACTCAGGCCGCCCTCTTATTTGAAGTGTGTTTGGAACCTGTCCGCACAGTACACCTCGCTGCACAGCTAACCATAGGTCAGGGCATCGTAGCTTCCTGCCAGGTGACCGAAGTTCGTAGGCAAATGGGTCCCTGGGACACATGCGTAGAGGCTCCTGCCCGGGCCACAGGCCGCCCACTGGCCCTGCCCCAGATCGAAGGCTGAAAAGCAGCCATGTCTGAGTCCACTGCCTCTCGAAGGAGTATTGGACAAACACTTGTAGAAAACGGAGTCCTTGCGGGCAACTCATTGGAGGGACACAAATAAATCTTTGCCGACTTTCTGCTGAAGCTTACCAGCGTTCACACCTAAGCCTCTTACAAGGTCAGCTGTTTAGCTACACATGAGCTCATGATCTAAATTTACACAATCTTGAAGAAATCAGGTACAAAGGGAGACAATCAGCAAAAACAATCAATACCAGAATGAGATTCCCTAGGCCATCCATCTGATGTTGGAATAATCAGGTGCAAGGCAGAAAATATACATAAAACTGGAACTGAAACAAGGAACAAGGAGGTTTTCAAAGGCTGATAGGATCTCTAAAACATTTTTAAAGTACATGTAATTGATAAACCTAAATACTCAAAGGTTGTTTAATACAACAAATTAAGCAGTGAGAAGAGTGAAATTATGCTGTTTAGAAAACTATGGAAGGTGAGATTTTCTGCCTAATTATATAAGATGATTTCTCTAAAAAATACACATTATTTCAAAGACTTATTGGCTGTGAAATAAGTTAAGGGTATTTCAAATGTCTTGTCTGCATGAAAGGTGAGATGTAGGGAATCACAGAAAGCCGAGGGGATAATATGTCAATATATACATTGCTATATGGTGAACTAAGCCTTAGGCCGGCAACAGTGTAGAGGAATGGACCCATAGAAACGTACAAGGAAGCTGGAATCTTTAAAAGTTCAAATCTTTATAAGTAAAAAGATTTATTAAAAATAATAACCAAGTGTTTTACTTGACATCAGAAAATCAAAACAACAAACCCTGAGAACATAGAAAAAAGATAAATAAAGATATGAGCAGAACTTAATACAACAGAAAACGTATAAAATTTAGGTGATTTAGTAAGTCCAAAGAATATTCTTTGAAAAGATTTAAATGACACACTTTGATTTAGGAAAACAAAAAAAAGTAAATAATATACAGAAAGAATCAGGACAATGTTATTGCGGAGATTATATGAATTGCCAGTAAATTTGAATATTTCTGTAAAGTGGACCATTTCCTAGCTCCTACAGTTTACCAAAACTGGCACAAGAGGAAATCATTTAAGGTCATCATGTCTGCCCTTGGCATTCTCGGAACGCCCTGGCCTCAGAATGCAGCATCTGTAGTCCATGGTAACCTGTGGATAGTGGGCGGGGCTGAGGGAGGCTGGAACACTGCCCTCACTGAGGGAGTGTGTGTGGCCATCTCTGCTGTGACTGAACAAAGGGTAGGGGAGAAGGGGGCCCAGGGCAGGACCCTCAGAGCAAGGCAGGCCCAGTGGGTTGTCACAAGCATTTAGGGCCAGGTCATAGGGCGCCTTCTTTGTCTGCACAGCTGGCCAAACTCTCACTTTTCCACTGAGGCCACCCACTTATTTGAAGTGTGTGTGGAACCTGTCCACGCAGTATACATCGCTGCACAGCTAACCATAGGTCTGGGCATCGTAGCTTCCTGCCAGGTGACCGAAGTTCGCAGGAGAGGTGATTCCCAGGTTCACACGCAGAGAGGCTCCTGCCCGGGCCACACGCCGCCCACTGCCCCTGCCCAAGATCGGGGGCAGAAAGCAGCCCTGTCTAAGTCCCCTACCCCTAGAGGGAGTATTGGACCAACACTTCTAGAAAACGGGGTCCTTGTGGGCAACTCATTGGAGGGACACACATAAATCTTTGCCGACTTTTTGCTGAAACTTACGAGCGTTCACACCTAAGCCTTTTACAAGGTCAGCTGTTTAGCTAAACATGAGCTCATGACCTAAATTTACACACTAATGAAGAAATCAACTACAAAGGGAGACAATCAGCAAAAACAATCAATACCAGAATTAGTTTCCCTAGGCCATCCGTCAGATGTTGGAATAATCAGGTGCTAGGCAGAAAATATACATAAACCTGTAAAAGAAACAAGGAACAAGGATGTTTTCAAAGACTGGTAGGGTCTCTAAAACATTTTTAAAGTACATGTCATTAATAAAGCTAAATACACAAAGGTTGTTTAGTACAGCAAATTAAGCTGTGAGAAGAGTGAAGTTATGCTGTTTAGAAAACTATGGAACGTGAGATTTTCTGCCTAATTATATAAGATGATTTCTCTAAAAAATACACATTATTTCAAAGACTTATTGGCTGTGAAATAAGTTAAGGGTATTTCAAATGTCTTGTCTGCAAAGAAAGGTGAGATGTAGGGAATCACAGAAAGCCGAGGGGATAATATGTCAATATATACATTGCTATATGGTGAACTAAGCCTTAGGCCGGCAACAGTGTAGAGGAATGGACCCTTAGAAACGTACAAGGAAGCTGGAATCTTTAAAAGTTCAAATCTTTATAAGTAAAAAGATTTATTAAAAATAATAACCAAGTGTTTTACTTGACATCAGAAAATCAAAACAATAAACCCTGAGAACATAGAAAAAAGATAAATAAAGATATGAGCAGAACTTAATACAACAGAAAACGTATAAAATTTAGGTGATTTAGTAAGTCCAAAGAATATTCTTTGAAAAGATTTAAAAGACACACTTTGATTTAGGAAAACAAAAAAAAGTAAATAATATACAGAAAGAATCAGGACAATGTTATAGCGGAGAATAAATGAATTGCCAGGAAATTTGAATATTTCTGTAAAGTGGACCATTTCCTAGCTCCTACAGTTTACCAAAACTGACACAAGAGGAAATCATTTAAGGTCATCATGTCTGCCCTTGGCATTCTCGGAACGCCCTGGCCTCAGAATGCAGCATCTGAAGTCCATGGTAACCTGTGGAGAGTGGGCGGGGCTGAGGGAGGCTGGAACACTGCCCTCACTGAGGGAGTGTGTGTGGCCATCTCTGCTGTGTCTGAACAAAGGGCAGGGGAGCAGGGGGCCCAGGGCAGGGCCCTCAGAGCCCGGCAGGCCTAGTAGGGTGTCACAAGCATTTAGGCCCAGGCCTTATGGCGCCTTTTTGTCTGCACAGATGCCCAAACTCTCACTTTTCCACTCAGGCCGCCCACTTAGTTGCAGTGAGTGTGGAACCTGTCTGCGCAGTATACCTCGCTGCACAGCTAACCATAGGTCTGGGCATCATAGCTTCCTGCCAGGTGACCGAAGTTCACAGGAGAGATGATTCCCAGGTTCACATGCAGAGAGGCTCCTGCCCGGGCCACAGGCGGCCCACTGCCCCTGCCCAAGATCGGGGGCCGAAAGCAGCCCTGTCTAATTCCCCTACCCCTAGAGGGAGTATTGGACCAACACTTCTAGAAAACGGGGTCCTTGTGGGCAACTCATTGGAGGGACACAAATAAATCTTTGCCGACTTTTTGCTGAAACTTACGAGCGTTCACACCTAAGCCTTTTACAAGGTCAGCTGTTTAGCTAAACATGAGCTCATGATCTAAATTTACACAATAATGAAGAAATCAGCTACAAAGGGAGACAATCAGCAAAAACAATCAATACCAGAATTAGATTCCTTAGGCCATCCGTCAGATGTTGGAATAATCAGGTGCTAGGCAAAAAATATACATAAACCTGGAAAAGAAACAAGGAACAAGGATGTTTTCAAAGACTGGTAGGATCTCTAAAACATTTTTAAAGTACATGTCATTGATAAAGCTAAATACACAAAGGTTGTTTAATACAGCAAATTAAGCAGTGAGAAGAGTGAAATTATGCTGTTTAGAAAACTATGGAAGGTGAGATTTTCTGCCTAATTATATAAGATGATTTCTCTAAAAAAAACACACAATTTCAAAGACTTATTGGCTGTGAAATAAGTTAAGGGTATTTCAAATGTCTTGTCTGCAAAGAAAGGTGAGATGTAGGGAATCACAGAAAGCCGAGGGGATAATATGTCAATATATACATTGCTATATGGTGAACTAAGCCTTAGGCCGGCAACAGTGTAGAGGAATGGACCCTTAGAAACGTACAAGGAAGCTGGAATCTTTAAAAGTTCAAGTCTTTATAAGTAAAAAGATTTATTAAAAATAATAACCAAGTGTTTTACTTGACATCATAAAATCAAAACAATAAACCCTGAGAACATAGAAAAAAGATAAATAAAGATATGAGCAGAACTTAATACCACAGAAAACGTATAAAATTCAGGTGAGGTAGTAAGTCCAAAGAATATTCTTTGAAAAGATTTAAAAGACACACTTTGATTAAGGAAAACAAAAAAAAGTAAAGAATATACAGAAAGAATCAGGACAATGTTATAGCAGAGAATATATGAAATGCCAGTAAATTTGAACATTTCTGTAAAGTGGACCATTTCCTAGCTCCTACAGTTTACGAAAACTGACACAAGAGGAAATCATTTAAGGTCGTCATGTCTGCCCTTGGCATTCTCGGAACGCCCTGGCCTCAGAATGCAGCACCTGTAGTCCATGGTAACCTGTGGAGAGTGGGCGGGGCTGAGGGAGGCTGGAACACTGCCCTCACTGAGGGAGTGTGTGTGGCCATCTCTGCTGTGACTGAACAAACGGCAGGGGAGCAGGGGGCCCAGGGCAGGGCCCTCAGAGCAAGGCAGGCCCAGTGGGGTGTCACAAACATTTAGGCCCAGGTCATAGGGCGCCTTCTTTGTCTGCACAGCTGGCCAAACTCTCACTTTTCCACTCAGGCCACCCACTTATTTGAAGTGTGTGTGGAACCTGTCCACGCAGTATACCTCGCTGCACAGCTAACCATAGGTCTGGGCATCGTAGCTTCCTGCCAGGTGACAGAAGTTCGCAGGAGCGATGATTCCCAGGTTCACACGCAGAGAGGCTCCTGCCCGGGCCACACGCCGCCCACTGCCCCTGCCCAAGATCGGGGGCCGAAAGCAGCCCAGTCTAAGTCCCCTACCCCTAGAGGGAGTATTGGACCAACACTTCTAGAAAACGGGGTCCTTGTGGGCAACTCATTGGAGGGACACAAATAAATCTTTGCCAACTTTTTGCTGAAACTTACGAGCGTTCACACCTAAGCCTTTTACAAGGTCAGCTGTTTAGCTAAACATTAGCTCATGACCTAAATTTACACAATAATGAAGAAATCAGCTACAAAGGGAGACAATCAGCAAAAACAATCAATACCAGAATGAGATTCCCTAGGCCATCCGTCAGATGTTGGAATAATCAGGTGCTAGGCAGAAAATATACATAAACCTGGAAAAGAAACAAGGAACAAGGATGTTTTCAAAGACTGGTAGGGTCTCTAAAACATTTTTAAAGTACATGTCATTGATAAAGCTAAATACACAAAGGTTGTTTAATACAGCAAATTAAGCTGTGAGAAGAGTGAAGTTATGCTGTTTAGAAAACTATGGAACGTGAGATTTTCTGCCTAATTATATAAGATGATTTCTCTAAAAAATACACATTATTTCAAAGACTTATTGGCTGTGAAATAAGTTAAGGGTATTTCAAATGGCTTGTCTGCAAAGAAAGGTGAGATGTAGGGAATCACAGAAAGCCGAGGGGATAATATGTCACTATATACATAGCTATATGTTGACCTAAGCCTTAGGCCGGCAACAGTGTAGAGGAATGGACCCTTAGAAACGTACAAGTAAGCTGGAATCTTTAAAAGATCAAATCTTTATAAGTAAAAAGATTTATTAAAATGAATAACAAAGTGTTTTACTTGACATCAGAAAATCAAAACTATAAACCCTGAGAACATAGAAAAAAGATAAATAAAGATATGAGCAGAACTTAGTACAACAGAAAACGTATAAAATTCAGGTGATTTAGTAAGTCCAAAGAATATTCTTTGAAAAGATTTAAAAGACACACTTTGATTAAGGAAAACATAAACATAAGTAAAGAATATGCAGAAAGAAGGACAATGTTATAGCAGAGAATATATGAAATGCCAGTAAACTTGAACATTTCTGTATAGCGGACCATTTCCTAGCTACTACAGTTTACGAAAACTGACACAAGAGGAAATCATTTAAGGTCATCATGTCTGCCCTTGGCATTCTCGGAACGCCCTGGCCTCAGAATGCAGCATCTGTAGTCCATGGTAACCTGTGGAGAGTGGGCGGGGCTGAGGGAGGCTGGAACACTGCCCTCACTGAGGGAGTGTGTGTGGCCATCTCTGCTGTGACTGAACAAATGGTAGGGGAGCAGGGGGCCAAGGTCAGGACCCTCTGAGCAAGGCAGGCCCAGTGGGTTGTCACAAGCATTTAGGCCCAGGCCATAGGGCGCCTTCTTTGTCTGCACAGCTGGCCAAACTCTCACTTTTCCACTGAGGCCACCCACTTATTTGAAGTGTGTGTGGAACCTGTCCACGCAGTATACCTCGCTGCACAGCTAACCATAGGTCTGGGCTTCGTAGCTTCCTGCCAGGTGACCGAAGTTCGCAGGAGAGATGATTCCCAGGTTCACACGCAGAGAGGCTCCTGCCCGGGCCACACGCCGCCCACTGCCCCTGCGCAAGATCGGGGGCAGAAAGCAGCCCTGTCTAAGTCCCCTACCCCTAGAGGGAGTATTGGACCAACACTTCTAGAAAACGGGGTCCTTGTGGGCAACTCATTGGAGGGACACAAATAAATCTTTGCCGACTTTTTGCTGAAACTTACGAGCGTTCACACCTAAGCCTTTTACAAGGTCAGCTGTTTAGCTAAACATGAGCTCATGACCTAAATTTACACAATAATGAAGAAATCAGCTACAAAGGGAGACAATCAGCAAAAACAATCAATACCAGAATTAGATTCCCTAGGCCATCCGTCAGATGTTGGAATAATCAGGTGCTAGGCAGAGAATATACATAAACCTGGAAAAGAAACAAGGAACAAGGATGTTTTCAAAGACTGGTAGGGTCTCTAAAACATTTTTAAAGTACATGTCATTCAAAAAGCTAAATACTCAAAGGTTGTTTAATACAACAAATTAAGCAGTGAGAAGAGTGAAATTATGCTGTTAAGAAAACTATGGAACGTGAGATTTTCTGCCTAATTATATAAGATGATTTCTCTAAAAAATACACATTATTTCAAAGAATTATTGGCTGTGAAATAAGTTAAGGGTATTTCAAATGGCTTGTCTGCAAAGAGAGGTGAGATGTAGGGATTCACAGAAAGCCGAGGGGATAATATGTCAATATATACATAGGTATATGGTGAACTAAGCCTTAGGCCGGCAACAGTGTAGAGGAATGGACCCTTAGAAACGTACAAGTAAGCTGGAATCTTTAAAATTTCAAATCTTTATAAGTGAAAAGATTTATTAAAATGAATAACCAAGTGTTTTACTTGACATCAGAAAATCAAAATATAAACCCTGAGAACATAGAAAAAAGATAAATAAAGATATGAGCAGAACTTAATACAACAGAAAACGTATAAAATTCAGGTGATTTAGTAAGTCCAAAGAAGTTTCTTTGAAAAGATTTAAAAGACACACTTTGATTAAGGAAAACATAAACATAAGTAAAGAATATACAGAAAGAATCAGGACAATGTTATAGCAGAGATTATATGAAATGCCAGTAAATTTGAACATTTCTGTAAAGCGGACCAATTCCTATCTCCTAAAGTTTACCAAAACTGACACAAGAGGAAATCATTTAAGGTCATCATGTCTGCCCTTGGCATTCTCGGAACGCCCTGGCCTCAGAATGCAGCATCTGTAGTCCATGGTAACCTCCGGAGACTGGGTGTGGCTGAGGGAGCTTGGAAGACTGCCCTCACTGAGGGAGTGGGTGTGGCCATCTCTGCTGTGACTGAACAAAGTGCAGGGGAGCAGGGGGCCCAGGGCAGGGCCCTCAGAGCCCGGCAGACCCAGTGGGGTGTCACAAGCATTTAGGCACAGGCCAAAGGGCGCCTTCATTGTCTGCACAGCGGCCCAAACTCTCACCTTTCCACTCAGGCCGCCCTCATATTTGAAGTGTGTTTGGAACCTGTCCGCACAGTACACCTCGCTGCACAGTTAACCATAGGTCAGGGCATCGTAGCTTTCTGCCAGGTGACCGAAGTTCGCAGGCAAATGGGTCCCTGGGACACATGCGGAGAGGCTCCTGCCCGGGCAACAGGCCGCCCACTGGCCCTGCCCCAGATCGAAGGCTGAAAAGCAGCCATGTCTGAGACCACTGCCTCTCGAAGGAGTATTGGACCAACACTTGTAGAAAACGGGGTCCTTGTGGGCAACTCATTGGAGGGACACAAATAAATCTTTGCCGACTTTCTGCTGAAGCTTACCAGCGTTCACACCTAAGCCTCTTACAAGGTCAGCTGTTTAGCTAAACATGAGCGCATGATCTAAATTTACACAATATTGAAGAAATCAGCTACAAAGTGAGACAATCAGCAAAAACAATCAATACCAGAATGAGATTCCCTAGGCCAACCATCTGATGTTGGAATAATCAGGTGCAAGGCAGAAAATATACATAAAACTGGAACGGAAACAAGGAACAAGGAGGTTTTCAAAGGCTGGTAGGATCTCTAAAACATTTTTAAAGTACATGTCGTTGATAAACCTAAATACTCAAAGGTTGTTTAATACCACAAATTAAGCATTGAGAAGAGTGAAATTATGCTGTTTTCAAAACTATGGCAGGTGAGATTTTCTTCCTAATTATATAAGAAGATTTCTCTAAAAAACAGACATTATTTCAAAGTCTTATTGGCTGTGAAATAAGTTAAGTGTATTTCAAATGGCTTTTCTGCAAAGAAAGGTGAGATGTAGGGAATCACAGAAAGTCGAGGGGAAAATGTCAATATATACATTGCTACATGGTGAACTAAGACTTAGGCCAGCCACAATGTAGAGGACCTGACCCTTAGAAACTTGAAAGTGAGCTGGAATCTTTAAGAGTTCAAATCTTTATAAGTAAGAAGTTTGACGAAAATGAATAACCAAGTGTTTTAATTGACATCAGAAGATCAAAACAATAAACCCTGAGAACATAGAAAAAAGATAAATAAAGATATAAGCAGAACTTAATACCACAGAAAACGTATAAAATTCAGGTCAGGTAGTAAGTCCAAAGAATATTCTTTGAAAAGATTTAAAAGACACACTTTGATTAATGAAAACACAAACATAATTAAAGAATATGTAGAAAGAATCAGGACAATGTTATAGCAGAGAATGTATGAAATGCCAGTAAATTTGAACATTTCTATTAAGCGGACCATTTCCTAGCTCCTACAGTTTACCAAAACTGACACAAGAGGAAATCATTTAAGGTCATCATGTCTGCCCTTGGCATTCTCGGAACGCCCTGGCCTCAGAATGCAGCATCTGTAGTCCATGGTAACCTGCGGAGAGTGGGCGGGGCTGAGGGAGGCTGGAACACTGCCCTCACAGAGGGAGTGGGTGTGGCCATCTCTGCTGTGACTGAACAAGGGCAGGGGAGCAGGGGGCCCAGGGCAGGGCCCTCAGAGCCAGGCAGGCCCAGTGAGGTGTCACAAGCATTTAGGCCCTGGCCATAGGGCGCCTTCTTTGTCTGCACAGCTGCCCAAACTCTCACTTTTCCACTCTGGCCACCAACTTTTTTGAAGTGTGTGTGGAACCTGTCCGCGTTGTATACCTCGCTGCACAGCTATCCATAGGGCTGGGCATCGTAGCTTCCTGCCAGGTGACCGAAGTTCGCAGGAGAGATGATTCCCAGGTTCGCACGCAGAGAGGCTCCTGCCCGGGCCACAGGCCGCCCACTGCCAGTGCCCATGATCGGGGGCCGAAAGCAGCCCTGTCTAAGTCCCCTACCCCTAGAGGGAGTATTGGACCAACACTTCTAGAAAACGGGGTTCTTGTGGGCAACTCATTGGAGGGACACAAATAAATCTTTGCTGACTTTTTGCGGAAACATAGGGGCGTTCACACCTAAGCCTCTTACAAGGTCAGCTGTTTAGCTAAACATGAGCTCATGATCTAAATTTACACAATAATGAAGAAATCATCTACAAAGGGAGACAATCAGCAAAAACAATCAAAACCGGAATTAGATTCCCTAGGCCATCCTTGAGATGTTGGAATAATCAGGTGCAAGGCAGAAAGTATACATAAAACTTGAACTGAAACAAGGAATAAGGATGTTTTCAAAGACTGGTAGGATCTCTAAAACATTTTTAAAGTACATGTCTTTGATAAAGCTAAATACCCAATGGATGTGTAATACAACAGATTCAACATTGAGAAGAGTGAAATTATGCTGTTTTGAAAACTATGGCAGGTCAGATTTTCTGCCTAATTATATAAGAAGATTTCTCTAAAAAATACACATTATTTCAAAGACTTATTGGCTGTGAAATAAGTTAAGGGTATTTCAAATGGCTTGTGTGCAAAGAAAGGTGAGATGTAGGGAATCACAGAAAGTCGAGGGGAAAATAAGTCAATATATACATTGCTATATGGTGAACTAAGACTTAGGCCAGCCACAATGTAGTGGACCTGACCCTTAGAAACTTACAAGTAAGCTGGTATCTTGAAAAGTTCAAATCTTTATAAGTAAAAAGATTTATTAAAATGAATAACCAAGTGTTTTAATTGACATCAGAAGATCAAAACAATAAACCTGAGAACATAGAAAAAATATAAATAAAGATATGAGCAGAACTTAATACAATAGAAAACGTATAAAATTCAGGTGATGTAGTAAGTCCAAAGAATATTGTTTGAGAAGATTAAAAGACACACTTTGATTAAGGAAAAAAAAACATAATTAAAGAATATACAGAAAGAATCAGGACAATGTTATAGCAGAGAGTATATGAAATGCCAGTAAATTTGAACGTTTGTGTAAAGTGGACCAGTTCCTAGCTCCTAAAATTTACCAAAACTGACACAAGAGGAAATCATTTAAGGTCATCATGTCAGCCCTTGGCATTCTCAGAATGCCCTGGACTCAGAATGCAGCATCTTTAGTCCATGATATCGTGTGGAGAGGGGACGGGGCTGAGGAAGTTTGGAACACTGTCCTCACAGAGGGAGTGGGTGTGGACATCTCTGCTGTGACTGAACAAAGGGTAGGGGAGAAGGAGGCCCAGGGCAGGGCCCTCAGAGCCCGGCAGGCCCAGTGGGGTGTCACAAGCATTTAGGCCCAGGACAAATGGCGCCTTCTTTGTCTGCACAGCTGCCCAAACTCTCACCTTTCCACTCAGGCCGTCCTCTTACTTGAAGTGTGTGTGGAACCTGTCCGCGCAGTACACCTCGGTGCACAGCTAACCATAGGTCTGGGCATCGTAGCTTCCTGCCAGGTGACCGAAGTTCGCAGGCAGATGGGTCCCTGGGACACACGCAGAGAGGCTCCTGCCCCGGCCACAGGCCACCCACTGCCACTGCCATAGATCGTGGGGCACAAAGCAGCCCTGTCTGAGGCCGTGCCTCTAGAGGGAGTAGTGGACCAACACTTGTAGTCAACGGGGTCCTCGCGGGCAACTCATTGGAGGGACACAAATAAATCTTTGCGGACTTTCTGATGAAACTTACGAGTGTTCACACCTAAGCCTCTTACAAAGTCAGATGTTTAGCTAAACATGAGCTCATGATCTAAATTTACACAATAATGAAGAAATTAGCTACAGGGGGAGACAATCAGCAAAAACAATCAATACCAGAATTAGATTCCCTAGGCCATCGATCAGACGTTGGAATAATCAGGTGCAAGGCAGAAAGTATACACAAAACTGGAACTGAAAGAAGGAACAAGGATATTTCAAAGACTGGTAGGATCGTTAAAACATTTTTAAAGTACATGTCATTGATAAAGCTAAATACTCAAAGGTTGTGTAATACAACAGATTCATCATTGAGAAGAGTGAAATTATGCTGTTTTGAAAACTATGGCAGGTCAGATTTTCTACCTAAATATATAAGAAGATTTGTCTGAAAACTACACATTATTTCAAAGACTTATTGGCTGTGAAATAAGTTAAGGTTATTTCAACTGGCTTGTCTGCAAAGAAAGGTGAGATGTAGGAAATCACAGAAAGTCGAGGGGAAAATAGGTCAATATATACTTTGCTATATTGTGAAGTAAGCCTTTGGCCAGCCCAATGTAGAGGACCTGACCCTTAGAAACTGACAAGTAAGCTGGAATCTTTAAAAATTCAAATCTTTATAAGTAAAAAGATTTATTAAAATGAATAACCAAGTGTTTTAATTGACATCAGAAGATCAAAACAATAAACCCTGAGAACATAGAAAAAATATAAATAAAGATATGAGCAGAACTTAATACAATAGAAAACGTATAAAATTCAGGTGATGTAGTAAGTCCAAAGAATATTCTTTGACAAGATTAAAAGACACACTTTGATTAAGGGAAACCAAAACATAAGTAAAGAATATACAGAAAGAATCAGGACAATGTTATAGTAGAGAGTATATGAAATGCCTGTAAATTTGAACGTTTGTGTAAAGTGGACCAGTTCCTAGCTTCTAAAATTTAACAAAACTGACACAAGAGGAAATCATTTAAGGTCATCATGTCAGCCCTTGGCATTCTCGGAATGCCCTGGACTCAGAATGCAGCATCTGTAGTCCATGGTAACCTGTGGGGTTGGGGGGCGGGGCTGAGGGAGTTTGGAACACTGCCCTCACAGAGGGAGTGGGTGTGGCCATCTCTGCTGTGACTGAACAAAGGGCAGGGGAGCAGGGGGACCAGGGCAGGGCCCTCAGAGACCGGCAGGCCGAGTGGGTTGTCACAAGCATTTAGGCCCGGGACAAAGGGCGCCTTCTTTGTCTGCACAGCAGCACAAACTCTCAACTTTCCACTCAGGCCGCCCTCTTACTTGATGTGTGTGTGGAACCTGTCCGCACAGTACACCTCCCTGCAGAGCTAACCATAGTTCTGGGCATCGTAGCTTCCTGCCAGGTGACCGAAGTTCGCAGGCAGATGGGTCCCTGGGACACACGCACAGAGTCTCCTGCCCCGGCCACAGGCCGCCCACTGCCACTGCCACAGATCGTGGGGCACAAAGCAGCCCTGTCTGAGGCCGTGCCTCTAGAGGGAGTAGTGGACCAACACTTGTAATAAACGGGGTCCTCGCAGGCAACTCATTGCAGGAACACAAATAAATCTTTGCGGACTTTCTGATGAAACTTACGAGTGTTCACACCTAAGCCTCTTACAAAGTCAGATGTTTAGCTAAACATGAGCTCATGATCTAATTTTACACAATAATGAAGAAATCAGCTACAGGGGGAGACAATCAGCAAAAACAATCAATACCAGAATTAGATTCCCTAGGCCATCGATCAGACGTTGGAATAATCAGGTGCAAGGCAGAAAATATACATAAAACTGGAACTGAAACAAGGAACAAGGATGTTTTCAAAGACTGGTAGGATCTCTAAAACATTTTTAAAGTACATGTCATTGATAAAGCTAAATACTCAAAGGTTGTGTAATACAACAGATTCATCATTGAGAAGAGTGAAATTATGCTGTTTTGAAAACTATGGCAGGTCAGATTTTCTGCCTAAATATATAAGAAGATTTCTCTGAAAAATACACATTATTTCAAAGACTTATTGGCTGTGAAATAAGTTAAGTTTATTTCAAATGGCTTGTCTGCAAAGAAAGGTGAGTTATAGGAAATCACAGAAAGTCGAGGGGAAAATAGGTCAATATATACTTTGCTATATTGTGAACTAAGCCTTTGGCCAGCCACAATGTAGAGGACGGGACCCTTAGAAACTTACAAGTAAGCTGGAAGCTTTAAAAATTCAAATCTTTATAAGTAAAAAGATTTATTAAAATGAATAACCAGGTGTTTTAATTGACATCAGAAGATCAAAACAATAAACCCTGAGAACATAAAAAAAGATAAATAAATCTATGAGCAGAACTTAATACCACAGAAAACGTATAAAATTCAGTTGAGGTAGTAAGTCCAAAGAATATTCTTTGACAAGGTTTAAAAGACACACTTTGATTAAGGAAAACCTAAACATAAGTAAAGAATATACAGAAAGAATCAGGACAATGTTATAGCAGAGAATATATGAAATGCCAGTAAATTTGAACATTTGTGTAAAGTGGACCAGTTGCTAGCTCCTAATGTTTACCAAAACTGACACAAGAGGAAATCATTTAAGGTCATCATGTCTGCCCTTGGCATTCTCGGAATGCCCTAGCCTCAGAATGCAGCATCAGTAGTCCATGGTAACCTGCGGAGAGGGGGCTGGGCTGAGGGAGGTAGGAACACGGCCCTCACAGAGGGAGTGGGTGGGGCCATCTCTGCAGTGACTGAACAAAGGGCAGGGGAGCAGGGGGCCCAGGGCAGGGCCCTCAGAGCCCAGCAGGCCCAGTGGGGTGTCACAAGCATTTAGGCCCAGGACAAAGGAAGCCTTCTTTGTCTGCACAGCTGCCCAAACTCTCACCTTTCCTCTCAGGTCGCCCTCTTATTGAAGTGTGTGTGGAACCTGTCCACGCAGTACACCTCGCTGCACAGCTCACCATAGGTCTGGGCATCGTAGCTTCCTGCCAGGTGACGGAAGCTCGCAGGCAGATGGGTCACTGGGACACACGCAGAGAGGCTCCTACCCGGGCCACAGGCCGCCAACTGCCACTGCCCCAGATCGTGGGGCGCAAAGCAGCCCTGTCTGAGGCCGTGCCTCTAGAGGGAGTAGTGGACCAACACTTGTAGAGAACGGGGCCCTCGCGCGCAACTCATTGGAGGGACACAAATAAATCTTTGCGGACTCTGTGATGAAGCTTACGAGGGTTCACACATAAGCCTCTTACATAGTCAGATGTTTAGCTAAACATGAGCTCATGATCTAATTTTACACAATAATGAAGAAATCAGCAACAGGGGGAGACAATCAGCAAAAACAATCAATACCAAAATTAGATTCCCTAGGCCATCGATCAGACGTTGGAATAATCAGGTGCAAGGCAGAAAATATACATAAAACTGGAAATGAAACAAGGAACAAGGATGTTTTCAAAGACTGGTAGGATCTCTAAAACATTTTTAAAGTACATGTCATTGATAAAGGTAAATACTCAAAGGTTGTGTAATACAACAGATTCATCATTGTGAAGAGTGAAATTATGCTGTTTTGAAAACTATGGTAGGTCAGATTTTCTGCCTAAATATATAAGAAGATTTCTCTGAAAAATACACATTATTTCAAAGACTCTTTGGCTGTGAAATAAGTTAAGTTTATTTCAAATGGCTTGTCTGCAAAGAAAGGTGAGTTATAGGAAATCACAGAAAGTCGAGGGGAAAATAGGTCAATATATACTTTGCTATATTGTGAACTAAGCATTTGGCCAGCCACAATGTAGAGGACGGGACCCTTAGAAACTTACAAGTAAGCTGGAAGCTTTAAAAATTCAAATCTTTATAAGTAAAAAGATTTATTAAAATGAATAACCAGGTGTTTTAATTGACATCAGAAGATCAAAACAATAAACCCTGAGAATATAGAAAAAAGATAAATAAATCTATGAGCAGAACTTAATACCACAGAAAACGTATAAAATTCAGTTGAGGTAGTAAGTCCAAAGAATATTCTTTGACAAGGTTTAAAAGACACACTTTGTTTAAGGAAAACCAAAACATAAGTAAAGAATATACAGAAAGAATCAGGACAATGTTATAGCAGAGAATATATGAAATGCCAGTAAATTTGAACATTTGTGTAAAGTGGACCATTTCCTAGCTCCTAAAGTTTAACAAAATTGACACTAGAGGAAATCATTTAAGGTCATCATGTCTGCTCTTGGCATTCTCGGAATGCCCTAGACTCAGAATGCAGCATCTGTATTCCATGGTAACCTGCGGAGAGGGCATGGAGCTGAGGGATGTTGGAACACTGCCTTCACTGAGGGAGTGGGTGGGGCCATCTCTGCTGTGACTGAACAAAGGGCAGGGGAGAAGTGGGCCCAGGGCAGGGCCCTCAGAACCCGGCAGGGCCAGTCGTGTGTCAGAAGCATTTAGGCCCAGGCCAAAGTGCGCCTTCTTTGTCTGCACAGCTGCCCAAACTCTCACGTTTCCACTCAGGCCGCCCTCTTACTTGAAGTGTGTGTGGAACCGGTCCGCGCAGTACACCTCGCTGCAAAGCTATCCATAGGACTGGGCATCATAGCTTCCTGCCAGGGGAACGAAGTTCGCAGGCAGATGGGTCGTGGGACACGCGTGGTGAACCTCATGCCCCGGCCACAGGCCGCCCAAAGCCACTATCCCAGATCGGGGGCAGCAAAGCAGTCCTGTCTGAGTCCCAGCCTCTAGAGGGAGTAGTGGACCAACACTTGTAGAAAACGGGGTCCGCGCGGGTAACTCATTGGAGGGACACAAAAAAATCTTTGCGGACTTTCTGCTGAAGCTTACGAGCGTTCACACATAAGCCTCTTACAAGGTCATCTGTTTAGCTAAACATGAGCTCATGATCTAAATTTACACAATAATGAAGAAATCAGCTACAAGGGGAGACAAGCAGCAAAAACAATCAATACCAGAATTAGATTCCCTAGGCCAACCATCAGATGTTGGAATAATCAGGTGCAAGGCAGAAAGTATATACAAAACTGGAACTGAAACAAGGAACAAGGATGTTTTCAAAGACTGGTAGGATCTCTAAAACATTTTTAAAGTACATGTCATTGATAAAGCTAAATACTCAATGGTTGTGTAATACAACAGATTCATCATTGAGAAGAGTGAAATTATGCTGTTTTGAAAACTATGGCACGTCAGATTTTCTTCCTAATTATATAAGAAGATTTCTCTAAAAATACACATTATTTCAAAGACTTATTGGCTGTGAAATAAGTTAAGGGTATTTCAAATGGCTTGTCTGCAAAGAAAGGTGAGATGTAGGGAATCACAGAAAGTCGAGGGGAAAATAGGTCAATATATACATTGCTATATGGTGAACTAAGACTTAGGCCAGCCACAATGTAGAGGACCTGACCCTTAGAAACTTACAAGTAAGCTGGAATCTTGAAAAGTTCAAATCTTTAGAAGTAAAAAGATTTATTAAAATGAATAACCAAGTGTTTTAATTGACATCAGAAGATCAAAACAATAAACATGAGAACATAGAAAAAATATAAATAAAGATATGAGCAGAACTTAATACAATAGAAAACGTATAAAATTCAGGTGATGTAGTAAGTCCAAAGAATATTCTTTGACAAGATTAAAAGACACACTTTGATTAAGGAAAACCAAAACATAATTAAAGAATATACAGAAAGAATCAGGACAATGTTATAGCAGAGAGTATATGAAATGCCAGTAAATTTGAACATTTGTGTAAAGTGGACCAGTTCCTAGCTCCTAAAATTTACCAAAACTGACAAAAGAGGAAATCATTTAAGGTCGTCAGGTCTGCCCTTGGCATTCTCGGAACGCCCTGGAGTCAGAATGCAGCATCTGTAGTCCATGTTAACCTGCGGAGAGGGGGCGGGGCTGAGGGAGTTTGGAACACAGCCCTCACAGAGGGAGTGGGTGTGGCAATCTCTGCTGTGACTGAACAAAGGGCAGGGGAGCAGGGGGCCCAGGGCAGGGCCCTCAGAGCCCGGCAGGCCCAGTCGTGTGTCACAAGCATTTAGGCACAGGCCAAAGTGCGCCTTCTTTTTCTGCACAGCTGCCCAAACTCTCACCTTTCCACTCAGGCCGCACTCTTACTTGAAGTGTGTGTGGAACCGGTCCTAGCAGTACACCTCGATGCAAAGCTAACCATAGGTCTGGGCATCATAGCTTCCTGCCAGGTGACCGAAGTTCGCAGGCAGATGGGTCGTGGGACACACGTGGGGAACCTCCTGCCCAGGCCACAGGCCGCCCAAAGCCACTATCCCAGATCGGGGGCAGCAAAGCAGTCCTGTCTGAGACCCAGCCTCTAGAGGGAGTAGTGGACCAACACTTGTAGAAAAAGGTGTCCGCGTGGGTAACTCATTGGAGGGACACAAAAAAATCTTTGCAGACTTTCTGCTGAAGCTTACGAGCGTTCACACCTAAGCCTCTTACAAGGTCAGCTGTTTAGCTAAACATGAGCTCATGATCTAAATTTACACAATAATGAAGAAATCAGCTACAAGGGGAGACAAGCAGCAAAAACAATCAATACCAGAATTAGATTCCCTAGGCCAACCATCAGATGTTGGAATACTCAGGTGCAAGGCAGAAAGTATACATAAAACTTGAACTGAAACAAGGAACAAGGATGTTTTCAAAGACTGGTAGGATCTCTAAAACATTTTTAAAGTACATGTCATTGATAAAGCTAAATACTAAATTGTTGTGTAATACAACATATTCAACATTGAGAAGAGTGAAATTATGCTGTTTTGAAAACTATGGCAGGTCAGATTTTCTGCCTAATTATATAAGAAGATTTCTCTAAAAAATACACATTATTTCAAAGACTTATTGGCTGTGAAATAAGTGAAGGGTATTTCAAATGGCTTGTCTGAAAAGAAAGGTGAGATGTATGGAATCACAGAAAGTCGAGGGGAAAATAGGTCAATATATACATTGCTATATGATGAACTAAGACATAGGCCAGCCACAATGTAGAGGACCTGACCCTTAGAAACTTACAAGTAAGCTGGAATCTTGAAAAGTTCAAATCTTTATAAGTAAAAAGATTTATTAAAATGAATAACCAAGTGTTTTAATTGACATCAGAATATCAAACAATAAACCTGAGAACATAGAAAAAATATAAATAAAGATATGAGCAGAACTTAATACAGTTGAAAACGTATAAAATTCAGGTGATGTAGTAAGTCCAAAGAATATTCTTTGACAAGATTAAAAGACACACTTTGATTAAGGAAAACCAAAACATAAGTAAAGAATATACAGAAAGAATCAGGACAATGTTATAGCACAGAGTATATGAAATGCCAGTAAATTTGAAAGTTTGTGTAAAGTGGACCAGTTCCTAGCTCCTAAAATTTACCAAAACTGACACAAGAGGAAATCATTTAAGGTCATCATGTCAGCCCTTGGCATTCTCGGAATGCCCTGGATTCAGAATGCAGCATCTTTAGTCCATGGTAACCTGTGGAGAGGGGGCGGGGCTGAGGGAGTTTGGAACACTGCCCTCAGAGAGGGAGAAGGTGTGGCCATCTCTCCTGTGACTGAACAAAGGTCAGGGGAGCAGGGGACCAAGAGCAGGGCCCTCAGAGCCCGGCAGGCTCAGTGGGGTGTCACAAGCATTTAGGCCAAGGACAAAGGGCACCTTCTTTGTCTGCACAGCTGCCCAAACTCTCACCTTTCCCCTCAGGGCGCCCTGTTAATTGAAGTGTGTGTGGAACCTGTTCGCGCAGTACACCTCACTGCAAAGCTAACCATAGGTCTGGGCATCGTAGCTTCCTGCCAGGTGACCGAAGTTCGCAGGCAGATGGGTCCGTGGACACACGCAGAGAGGCTCCTGCCCCGGCCACAGGCCCCCCACTGCCACTGCCACAGATCCTGGGGCACAAAGCAGCCCTGTCTGAGGCCGTGCCTCTAGAGGGAGTAGTGGACCAACACTTGTAGTTAATGGTGTCCTCGCGGGCAACTCATTGGAGGGACACAAATAAATCTTTGCGGACTTTCTGATGAAACTTACGAGTGTTCACACCTAAGCCTCTTACAATGTCAGATGTTTAGCTAAACATGAGCTCATGATCTAATTTTACACAATAATGAAGAAATCAGCTACAGGGGGAGACAATCAGCAAAAACAATCAATACCAGAATTAGATGCCCTAGGCCATCGAGCAGACGTTGGAATAATCAGGTGCAAGGCAGAAAATATACATAAAACTGGAACTGAAACAAGGAACAAGGATGTTTTCAAAGACTGGTAGGATCTCTAAAACATTTTTAAAGTACATGTCATTGATAAAGCTAAATACTGAAAGGTTGTGTAATAGAACAGATTCATCATTGAGAAGAGTGAAATTATGCTGTTTTGAAAACTACGGCAGGTCAGATTTTCTGCCTAAATATATAAGAAGATTTGTCTGAGAACTACACATTATTTCAAAGACTTATTGGCTGTGAAATCAGTTAAGGTTATTTCAAATGGCTTGTCTGCAAAGAAAGGTGAGATGTGGGAAATCACAGAAAGTCGAGGGGAAAATAGGTCAATATATACTTTGCTATATTGTGAACTAAGCCTTTGGCCAGCCACAATGTAGAGGACCTGACCCTTAGAAACTTACAAGTAAGATGGAATCTTTAAAAATTCAAATCTTTATAAGTAAAAAGATTTATTAAAATGAATAACCAAGTGTTTTAATTGACATCAGAAGATCAAAACAATAAACCCTGAGAACATAGAAAAAAGATAAATACAGATATGAGCAGAATTTAATACCACAGAAAACGTATAAAATTCAGTTGAGGTAGTAAGACCAAAGAATATTCTTTGACAAGATTTAAAAGACACACTTTGATTAAGGAAAACCAAAACATAAGTAAAGAATATACAGAAAGAATCAGGACAATGTTATAGCAGAGAATATCTGAAATGCCAGTAAATTTGAACATTTGTGTAAAGAGGACCATTTCCTAGTTCCTAAAGTTTACCAAAATTGACACAAGAGGAAATCATTTAAGGTCATCATGTCTGCCCTTGGCATTCTCGGAATGCCCTGGCCTCAGAATGCAGCATCTGTAGTCCTTGGTAACCTGCGGAGAGGGGGCGGGGCTGAGGGAGGTAGGAACACGGCCCTCACAGAGGGAGTGGGTGGGGCCATCTCTGCTGTGACTGAACAAAGGGCAGGGGAGAAGGGTGCCCAGGGCAGGGCCCTCAGAGCCCGGCAGGCACAGTGGGGTGTCACAAGAATTTAGGCCCAGGCCAAAGTGCGCCTTCTTTGTCTGCACAGCTGCCCAAACTCTCACCTTTCCACTCAGGCCGCCCTCTTACTTGAAGTGTGTGTGGAACCGGTCCGCGCAGTACACCTCGCTGCAAAGCTAACCATAGGTCTGGCCATCATAGCTTCCTGCCAGGTGACCGAAGTTCGCACGGAGATGGGTCGTGGGACACACGTGGGGAGCCTCCTGCCCAGGCCACAGGCCGCCCAAAGCCACTATCCCAGATCGGGGGCAGCAAAGCAGTCCTGTCTGAGTCCCAGCCTCTAGAGGGAGTAGTGGACCAACACTTGTAGAAAAAGGGGTCCGCGCGGGTAACTCATTGGAGGGACACAAAAAATCTTTGCGGACTTTCTGTGAAGCTTACGAGCGTTCACACCTAAGCCTCTTACAAGGTCAGCTGTTTAGCTAAACATGAGCTCATGATCTAAATTTACACAATAATGAAGAAATCAGCTACAAGGGGAGACAAGCAGCAAAAACAATCAATACCAGAATTAGATTCCCTAGGCCAACCATCAGATGTTGGAATAATCAGGTGCAAGGCAGAAAGTATACACAAAACTGGAACTGAAAAAAGGAACAAGGATGTTTTCAAAGACTGGTAGGATCTCTAAAACATTTTTAAAGTATATGTCATTGATAAAGCTAAATACTCAAAGGTTGTGTAATACAACAGATTCAACATTGAGAAGAATGAAATTATGCTGTTTTGAAAACTATGGCAGGTCAGATTTTCTGCCTAATTATATAAGAAGATTTCTCTAAAAATTACACATTATTTCAAAGACTTATTGGCTGTGAAATAAGTTAAGGTTATTTTAAATGGCTTGTCTGCAAAGAAAGGTGAGATGTAGGGAATCACAGAAAGTCGAGGGGAAAATAGGTCAATATATACATTGCTATATGGTGAACTAAGACTTAGGCCAGCCACAATGTAGAGGACCTGACCCTTAGAAACTTACAAGTAAGCTGGAATCTTGAAAAGTTCAAATCTTTAGAAGTAAAAATATTTATTAAAATGAATAACCAAGTGTTTTAATTGACATCAGAAGATCAAAACAATAAACCTTGGAACATAAAAAAATATAAATAAAGATATGAGCAGAACTTAATACAATAGAAAACGTATAAAATTCAGGTGATGTAGTAAGTCCAAAGAATATTCTTTGACAAGATTAAAAGACACACTTTGATTAAGGAAAAAAAAAACATAAGTAAAGAATATACAGAAAGAATCAGGACAATGTTATAGCAGAGATTATATGAAATGCCAGTAAATTTGAACGTTTGTGTAAAGTGGACCAGTTCCTAGCTCCTAAAATTTACCAAACTGACACAAGAGGAAATCATTTAAGGTCATCATGTCAGCCCTTGGCATTCTCGGAATGCCCTGGACTCAGAATGCAGCATCTTTAATCCATGGTAACGTGTGGAGAGGGGACGGGGCTGAGGGAGTTTGGAACACTGGCCTCACAGAGGGAGTGGGTGTGGACATCTCTGCTGTGACTGAACAAAGGGTAGGGGAGTAGGGGGCCCAGGGCTGGGCCCTCAGAGCCCGGCAGGCCCTGTGGGGTGTCACTAGCATTTAGGCCCAGGACAAAGGGCGCCTTCTTTGTCTGCACAGCTGCCCAAACTCTCAAATTTCCACTCAGTCCGCCCTCTTACTTGAAGTGTGTGTGGAACCTGTCCGCGCAGTACACCTCGCTGCACAGCTAACCATAGGTCTGGGCATCGTAGCTTCCTGCCAGGTGACCGAAGTTCGCAGGAAGATGGGTCCCTGGGACACATGCAGAGAGGCTCCTGCCCCGGCACAGGCCACCCACTGCCACTGCCATAGATCGTGGGGCACAAAGCAGCCCTGTCTGAGGCCGTGCCTCTAGAGGGAGTAGTGGACCAACACTTGTAGTCAACGGGGTCCTCGTGGACAACTCATTGGAGGGAAACAAATAAATCTTTGCGGACTTTCTGATGAAACTTACGAGTGTTCACACCTAAGCCTCTTACAAAGTCAGATGTTTAGCTAAACATGAGCTCATGATCTAAATTTACACAATAATGAAAAAATTAGTTACAGGGGGAGACAATCAGCAAAAACAATCAATACCATAATTAGATTCCCCAGGCCATCGATCAGACGTTGGAATAATCATGTGCAAGGCAGAAAGTATACACAAAACTGGAACTGAAAGAAGGAACTAGGATGTTTTCAAAGACTGGAAGGATCTCTAAAACATTTTTAAAGTACATGTCATTGATAAAGCTAAATACTCAAAGGTTGTGTAATACAACAGATTCATCAGTGAGAAGAGTGAAATTATGCTGTTTTGAAAACTATGGCAGGGCAGATTTTCTGCCTAAATATATAAGAAGATTTGTCTGAAAACTACACATTATTTCAAAGACTTATTGGCTGTGAAATAAGTTAAGGTTATTTCAAATGGCTTGTCTGCAAAGAAAGGAGAGATGTAGGAAATCACAGAAAGTCGAGGGGAAAATAGGTCAATATATACTTTGCTATATTGTGAACTAAGCCTTTGGCCAGCCACAATGTAGAGGACCTGACCCTTAGAAACTGACAAGTAAGATGGAATCTTTAAAAATTCAAATCTTTATAAGTAAAAATATTTATTAAAATGAATAACCAAGTGTTTTAATTGACATCAGAAGATCAAAACAATAAACCCTGAGAACATATAAAAAAGATAAATACAGATATGAGCAGAACTTAATACCACAGAAAACGTATAAAATTCAGTTGAGGTAGTAAGTCCAAAGAATATTCTTTGACAAGATTTAAAAGACACAATTTGATTAAGGAAAACCAAAACATAAGTAAAGAATATAGAGAAAGAATCAGGACAATGTTATAGCAGAGAATATCTGAAATGCCAGTAAATTTGAACATTTGTGTAAAGTGGACCATTTCCTAGCTCCTAAACTTTACCAAAATTGACACAAGAGGAAATCATTTAAGGTCATCATGTCGGCCCTTGGCATTCTCGGAATGCCCTGGCCTCAGAATGCAGCATCTGTAGTCCATGGTAACCTGCGGAGAGGAGGCGGGGCTGAGGGAGGTTGGAACACGGCCCTCACTGAGGGAGTGCGTGGGGCCATCTCTGCTGTGACTGAACAAAGGGCAGGGGAGCAGGGGTCCCAGGGCAGGGCCCTCAGAGCCCGGCAGGCCCAGTGGGGTGTCACAAGCATTTAGGCCCTGGACAAAGGAAGCCTTCTTTGTCTGCACATCTGCCCAAACTGTCACCATTCCACTCAGGCCGCCCTCTTATTGAAGTGTGTGTGGAACCTGTCCGCGCAGTACACCTCGCTGCACAGCTACCCATAGGTCTGGGCATCATAGCTTCCTGCCAGGTGACCGAAGTTCGCAGGCAGATGGGTCGTGGGACACACGTGGGGAACCTCCTGCCCAGGCCACAGGCCGCCCAATGCCACTATCCCAGATCGGGGGCAGCAAAGCAGTCCTGTCTGAGTCCCAGCCTCTAGAGGGAGTAGTGGACCAACACTTGTAGAAAAAGGTGTCCGCGCGGGTAACTCATTGGAGGGACACAAAAAAATCTTTGCAGACTTTCTGCTGAAGCTTACGAGTGTTCACACCTAAGCCTCTTACAAGGTCAGCTGTTTATCTAAACATGAGCTCATGATCTAAATTTACACAATAATGAAGAAATCAGCTACAAGGGGAGACAAGCAGCAAAAACAATCAATACCAGAATTAGATTCCCTAGGCCAACCATCAGATGTTGGAATACTCAGGTGCAAGGCTGAAAGTATACATAAAACTTGAACTGAAACAAGGAACAAGGATGTTTTCAAAGACTGGTAGGATCTCTAAAACATTTTTAAAGTACATGTCATTGATAAAGCTAAATACTAAATTGTTGTGTAATACAACATATTCAACATTGAGAAGAGTGAAATTATGCTGTTTTGAAAACTATGGCAGGTCAGATTTTCTGCCTAATTATATAAGAAGATTTCTCTAAAAAATACACATTATTTCAAAGACTTATTGGCTGTGAAATAAGTTAAGGGTATTTCAAATGGCTTGTCTGCAAAGAAAGGTGAGATGTATGGAATCACAGAAAGTCGAGGGGAAAATAGGTCAATATATACATTGCTATATGATGAACTAAGACATAGGCCAGCCACAATGTAGAGGACCTGACCCTTAGAAACTTACAAGTAAGCTGGAATCTTGAAAAGTTCAAATCTTTATAAGTAAAAAGATTTATTAAAATGAATAACCAAGTGTTTTAATTGACATCAGAATATCAAACAATAAACCTGAGAACATAGAAAAAATATAAATAAAGATATGAGCAGCACTTAATACAGTTGAAAACGTATAAAATTCAGGTGATGTAGTAAGTCCAAAGAATATTCTTTGACAAGATTAAACGACACACTTTGATTAAGGAAAACCAAAACATAAGTAAAGAATATACAGAAAGAATCAGGACAATGTTATAGCAGAGAGTATATGAAATGCCAGTAAATTTGAAAGTTTGTGTAAAGTGGACCAGTTCCTAGCTCCTAAAATTTACCAAAACTGACACAAGAGGAAATCATTTAAGGTCATCATGTCAGCCCTTGGCATTCTCGGAATGCCCTGGATTCAGAATGCAGCATCTTTAGTCCATGGTAACCTGTGGAGAGGGGGCGGGGCTGAGGGAGTTTGGAACACTGCCCTCACAGAGGGAGTGGGTGTGGCCATCTCTGCTGTGACTGAACAAAGGTCAGGGGAGCAGGGGACCACGGGCAGGGCCCTCAGAGCCCGGCAGGCTCAGTGGGGTGTCACAAGCATTTAGGCCAAGGACAAAGGGCACCTTCTTTGTCTGCACAGCTGCCCAAACTCTCACCTTTCCACTCAGGGCGCCCTGTTAATTGAAGTGTGTGTGGAACCTGTCCGCGCAGTACACCTCGCTGCAAAGCTAACCATAGGTCTGGGCATCGTAGCTTCCTGCCAGGTGACCGAAGTTCGCAGGCAGATGGGTCCGTGGACACACGCAGAGAGGCTCCTGCCCCGGCCACAGGCCCCCCACTGCCACTGCCACAGATCGTGGGGCACAAAGCAGCCCTGTCTGAGGCCGTGCCTCTAGAGGGAGTAGTGGACCAACACTTGTAGTTAATGGTGTCCTCGCGGGCAACTCATTGGAGGGACACAAATAAATCTTTGCGGACTTTCTGATGAAACTTACGAGTGTTCACACCTAAGCCTCTTACAATGTCAGATGTTTAGCTAAACATGAGCTCATGATCTAATTTTACACAATAATGAAGAAATCAGCTACAGGGGGAGACAATCAGCAAAAACAATCAATACCAGAATTAGATGCCCTAGGCCATCGAGCAGACGTTGGAATAATCAGGTGCAAGGCAGAAAATATACATAAAACTGGAACTGAAACAAGGAACAAGGATGTTTTCAAAGACTGGTAGGATCTCTAAAACATTTTTAAAGTACATGTCATTGATAAAGCTAAATACTGAAAGGTTGTGTAATAGAACAGATTCATCATTGAGAAGAGTGAAATTATGCTGTTTTGAAAACTACGGCAGGTCAGATTTTCTGCCTAAATATATAAGAAGATTTGTCTGAGAACTACACATTATTTCAAAGACTTATTGGCTGTGAAATCAGTTAAGGTTATTTCAAATGGCTTGTCTGCAAAGAAAGGTGAGATGTAGGGAATCACAGAAAGTCGAGGGGAAAATAGGTCAATATATACTTTGCTATATTGTGAACTAAGCCTTTGGCCAGCCACAATGTAGAGGACCTGACCCTTAGAAACTTACAAGTAAGATGGAATCTTTAAAAATTCAAATCTTTATAAGTAAAAAGATTTATTAAAATGAATAACCAAGTGTTTTAATTGACATCAGAAGATCAAAACAATAAACCCTGAGAACATAGAAAAAAGATAAATACAGATATGAGCAGAATTTAATACCACAGAAAACGTATAAAGTTCAGTTGAGGTAGTAAGTCCAAAGAATATTCTTTGACAAGATTTAAAAGACACACTTTGATTAAGGAAAACCAAAACATAAGTAAAGAATATACAGAAAGAATCAGGACAATGTTATAGCAGAGAATATCTGAAATGCCAGTAAAATTGAACATTTGTGTAAAGAGGACCATTTCCTAGTTCCTAAAGTTTACCAAAATTGACACAAGAGGAAATCATTTAAGGTCATCATGTCTGCCCTTGGCATTCTCGGAATGCCCTGGCCTCAGAATGCAGCATCTGTAGTCCTTGGTAACCTGCGGAGAGGGGGCGGGGCTGAGGGAGGTTGGAACACTGCCTTCACTGAGGGAGTGGGTGGGGCCATCTCTGCTGTGACTGAACAAAGGGCAGGGGAGCAGGGTGCCCAGGTCAGGGCCCTCAGAGCCAGGCAGGCACAGTGGGGTGTCACAAGAATTTAGGCCCAGGCCAAAGTGCGCCTTCTTTGTCTGCACAGCTGCCCAAACTCTCACCTTTCCACTCAGGCCGCCCTCTTACTTGAAGTGTGTGTGGAACCGGTCCGCGCAGTACACCTCGCTGCAAAGCTAACCATAGGTCTGGGCATCATAGCTTCCTGCCAGGTGACCGAAGTTCGCACGGAGATGGGTCGTGGGACACACGTGGGGAGCCTCCTGCCCAGGCCACAGGCCGCCCAAAGCCACTATCCCAGATCGGGGGCAGCAAAGCAGTCCTGTCTGAGTCCCAGCCTCTAGAGGGAGTAGTGGACCAACACTTGTAGAAAAAGGGGTCCGCGCGGGTAACTCATTGGAGGGACACAAAAAATCTTTGCGGACTTTCTGTGAAGCTTACGAGCGTTCACACCTAAGCCTCTTACAAGGTCAGCTGTTTAGCTAAACATGAGCTCATGATCTAAATTTACACAATAATGAAGAAATCAGCTACAAGGGGAGACAAGCAGCAAAAACAATCAATACCAGAATTAGATTCCCTAGGCCAACCATCAGATGTTGGAATAATCAGGTGCAAGGCAGAAAGTATACACAAAACTGGAACTGAAAAAAGGAACAAGGATGTTTTCAAAGACTGGTAGGATCTCTAAAACATTTTTAAAGTGTATGTCATTGATAAAGCTAAATACACAAAGGTTGTGTAATACAACAGATTCAACATTGAGAAGAATGAAATTATGCTGTTTTGAAAACTATGGCTGGTCAGATTTTCTGCCTAATTATATAAGAAGATTTCTCTAAAAATTACACATTATTTCAAAGACTTATTGGCTGTGAAATAAGTTAAGGTTATTTCAAATGGCTTGTCTGCAAAGAAAGGTGAGATGTAGGGAATCACAGAAAGTCGAGGGGAAAATAGGTCAATATATACATTGCTATATGGTGAACTAAGACTTAGGCCAGCCACAATGTAGAGGACCTGACCCTTAGAAACTTACAAGTAAGCTGGAATCATGAAAAGTTCAAATCTTTAGAAGTAAAAATATTTATTAAAATGAATAACCAAGTGTTTTAATTGACATCAGAAGATCAAAACAATAAACCTTGGAACATAAAAAAATATAAATAAAGATATGAGCAGAACTTAATACAATAGAAAACGTATAAAATTCAGGTGATGTAGTAAGTCCAAAGAATATTCTTTGACAAGATTAAAAGACACACTTTGATTAAGGAAAAAAAAACATAATTAAAGAATATACAGAAAGAATCAGGACAATGTTATAGCAGAGAGTATATGAAATGCCAGTAAATTTGAACGTTTGTGTAAAGTGGACCAGTTCCTAGCTCCTAAAATTTACCAAACTGACACAAGAGGAAATCATTTAAGGTCATCATGTCAGCCCTTGGCATTCTCGGAATGCCCTGGACTCAGAATGCAGCATCTTTAATCCATGATAACGTGTGGACAGGGGACGGGGCTGAGGGAGTATGGAACACTGGCCTCACAGAGGGAGTGGGTGTGGACATCTCTGCTGTGACTGAACAAAGGGTAGGGGAGCAGGGGGCCCAGGGCTGGGCCCTCAGAGCCCGGCAGGCCCAGTGGGGTGTCACTAGCATTTAGGCCCAGGACAAAGGGCGCCTTCTTTGTCTGCACAGCTGCCCAAACTCTCAAATTTCCACTCAGTCCGCCCTCTTACTTGAAGTGTGTGTGGAACCTGTCCGCGCAGTACACCTCGCTGCACAGCTAACCATAGGTCTGGGCATCGTAGCTTCCTGCCAGGTGACCGAAGTTCGCAGGAAGATGGGTCCCTGGGACACATGCAGAGAGGCTCCTGCCCCGGCACAGGCCACCCACTGCCACTGCCATAGATCGTGGGGCACAAAGCAGCCCTGTCTGAGGCCGTGCCTCTAGAGGGAGTAGTGGACCAACACTTGTAGTCAACGGGGTCCTCGTGGGCAACTCATTGGAGGGAAACAAATAAATCTTTGCGGACTTTCTGATGAAACTTACGAGTGTTCACACCTAAGCCTCTTACAAAGTCAGATGTTTAGCTAAACATGAGCTCATGATCTAAATTTACACAATAATGAAGAAATTAGCTACAGGGGGAGACAATCAGCAAAAACAATCAATACCAGAATTAGATTCCCTAGGCCATCGATCAGACGTTTGAATAATCATGTGCAAGGCAGAAAGTATACACAAAACTGGAACTGAAAGAAGGAACTAGGATGTTTTCAAAGACTGGAAGGATCTCTAAAACATTTTTAAAGTACATGTCATTGATAAAGCTAAATACTCAAAGGTTGTGTAATACAACAGATTCATCAGTGAGAAGAGTGAAATTATGCTGTTTTGAAAACTATGGCAGGGCAGATTTTCTGCCTAAATATATAAGAAGATTTGTCTGAAAACTACACATTATTTCAAAGACTTATTGGCTGTGAAATCAGTTAAGGTTATTTCAAATGGCTTGTCTGCAAAGAAAGGAGAGATGTAGGAAATCACAGAAAGTCGAGGGGAAAATAGGTCAATATATACTTTGCTATATTGTGAACTAAGCCTTTGGCCAGCCACAATGTAGAGGACCTGACCCTTAGAAACTGACAAGTAAGATGGAATCTTTAAAAATTCAAATCTTTATAAGTAAAAAGATTTATTAAAATGAATAACCAAGTGTTTTAATTGACATCAGAAGATCAAAACAATAAACCCTGAGAACATAGAAAAAAGATAAATACAGATATGAGCAGAACTTAATACCACAGAAAACGTATAAAATTCAGTTGAGGTAGTAAGTCCAAAGAATATTCTTTGACAAGATTTAAAAGACACACTTTGATTAAGGAAAACCAAAACATAAGTAAAGCATATAGAGAAAGAATCAGGACAATGTTATAGCAGAGAATATCTGAAATGCCAGTAAATTTGAACATTTGTGTAAAGTGGACCATTTCCTGGCTCCTAAACTTTACCAAAATTGACACAAGAGGAAATCATTTAAGGTCATCATGTCTGCCCTTGGCATTCTCGGAATGCCCTGGCCTCAGAATGCAGCATCTGTAGTCCATGGTAACCTGCGGAGAGGAGGCGGGGCTGAGGGAGGTTGGAACACGGCCCTCACTGAGGGAGTGCGTGGGGCCATCTCTGCTGTGACTGAACAAAGGGCAGGGGAGCAGGGGGCCCAGGGCACGGCCCTCAGAGCCCGGCAGGCCCAGTGGGGTGTCACAAGCATTTAGGCCCTGGACAAAGGAAGCATTCTTTGTCTGCACAGCTGCCCAAACTCTCACCATTCCACTCAGGCCGCACTCGTACTTGAAGTGTGTGTGGAACCTGTCCGCGCAGTACACCTCGCTGCACAGCTAACCATAGGTCTGGGCATCGTAGCTTCCTGCCAGGTGACGGAAGCTCGCAGGCAGATGGGTCCCTGGGACTCACGCAGAGAGGCTCCTACCCGGGACACAGGCCGCCCACTGCCACTGCCCCAGATCGTGGGGCGCAAAGCAGCCCTGTCTGAGGCCGTGCCTCTAGAGGGAGTGGTGGACCAACACTTGTAGAGAACGGGGCCCTCGCGGGCAACTCATTGGAGGGACACAAATAAATCTTTGCGGACTCTGTGATGAAGTTTACGAGGGTTCACATATAAGCCTCTTACATAGTCAGATGTTTAGCTAAACATGAGCTCATGATCTAAATTTACACAATAATGAAGAAATCAGCTACAGGGGGAGACAATCAGCAAAAACAATCAATACCAGAAATAGATTCCCTAGGACATCGGTCAGACGTTGGAATAATCAGGTGCAAGGCAGAAAATATACATAAAACTGGAAATGAAACAGGGAACAAGGATGTTTTCAAAGACTGGTAGGATCTCTAAAACATTTTTAAAGTACATGTCATTGATAAAGCTAAATACTCAAAGGTTGTGTAATACAACAGATTCATCATTGAGAAGAGTGAAATTATGCTGTTTTGAAAACTATGGCAGGTCAGATTTTCTGCTTAAATATATAAGAAGATTTCTCTGAAAACTACACATTATTTCAAAGACTTATTGGCTGTGAAATAAGTTAAGGTTATTTCAAATGGCTTGTCTGCAAAGAAAGGTGAGTTATAGGAAATCACAGAAAGTCGAGGGGAAAATAGGTCAATATATACTTTGCTATATTGTGAACTAAGCCTTTGGCCAGCCACAATGTAGTGGACGTGACCCTTAGAAACTTATAAGTAAGCTGGAAGCTTTAAAAATTCAAATCTTTATAAGTAAAAAGATTGATTAAAATGAATAACCAAGTGTTTTAATTGACATCAGAAGATCAAAACAATAAACCCTGAGAACATAGAAAAAAGATAAATAAATCTATGAGCAGAACTTAATACCACAGAAAACGTATAAAATTCAGTTGAGGTAGTAAGTCCAAAGAATATTCTTTGACAAAGTTTAAAAGACACACTTTGATTAAGGAAAACCAAAACATAAGTAAAGAATATACAGAAAGAATCAGGACAATGTTATAGCAGAGAATATATGAAATGCCAGTAAATTTGAACATTTGTGTAAAGTGGACCATTTCCTAGCTCCTAAAGTTTACCAAAATTGACACAAGAGGAAATCATTTAAGGTCATCATGTCTGCCCTTGGCATTCTCGGAACGCCCTGGCCTCAGAATGCAGCATCTGTAGTCCATGGTAACCTGCGGAGTGGGGGCGGGGCTGAGGGAGGCTGGAACACTGCCTTCACTGAGGGAGTGGGTGGGGCCATCTCTGCTGTGACTGAACAAAGGGCAGGGGAGAAGGGGGCCAATGGCAGGGCCCTCAGAACCCGGCAGGGCCAGTCGTGTGTCACAAGCATTTAGGCCCAGGCCAAAGTGCGCCTTCTTTGTCTGCACAGCTGCCCAAACTCTCACCTTTCCACTCAGGCCGTCCTCTTACTTGAAGTGTGTGTGGAACCGGTCCGCGCAGTACACCTCGCTGCAAAGCTAACCATAGGTCTCGGCATCATAGCTTCCTGCCAGGGAACCGAAGTTCGCAGGCAGATGGGTCGTGGGACACACGTGGGGAACATCCTGCCCAGGCCACAGGCCGCCCAAAGCCACTATCCCAGATCGGGAGCAGCAAAGCAGTCCTGTCTGAGTCCCAGCCTCTAGAGGGAGTAGTGGACCAACACTTGTAGAAAAAGGGGTCCGCGCGGGTAACTCATTGGAGGGACACAAAAAAATCTTTGCGGACTCTCTGCTGAAGCTTACGAGCGTTCACACATAAGCCTCTTACATGGTCAGCTGTTTAGCTAAACATGAGCTCATGATCTAAATTTACACAATAATGAAGAAATCAGCTACAAGGGGAGACAAGCAGCAAAAACAATCCATACCATAATTAGATTCCCTAGGCCAACCATCAGATGTTGGAATAATCAGGTGCAAGGCAGAAAGTATATACAAAACTGGAACTGAAACAAGGAACAAGGATGTTTTCAAAGACTGGTAGGATCTCTAAAACATTTTTAAAGTACATGGCATTGATAAAGCTAAATACTCAATGGTTGTGTAATACAACAGATTCATCATTGAGAAGAGTGAAATTATGCTGTTTTGAAAACTATGGCAGGTCAGATTTTCTGCCTAATTTTATAAGAAGATTTCTCTAAAAATACACATTATTTCAAAGACTTATTGGCTGTGAAATAAGTTAAGGTTATTTCAAATGGCTTGTCTGCAAAGAAAGGTGAGATGTAGGGAATCACAGAAAGTCGAGGGGAAAATAGGTCAATATATACATTGCTATATGGTGAACTAAGACTTAGGCCAGCCACAATGTAGAGGACCTGACCCTTAGAAACTTACAAGTAAGCTGGAATCTTGAAAAGTTCAAATCTTTAGAAGTAAAAAGATTTATTAAAATGAATAACCAAGTGTTTTAATTGACATCAGAAGATCAAAACAATAAACCTGAGAACATAGAAAAAATATAAATAAAGATATTAGCAGAACTTAATACAATAGAAAACGTATAAAATTCAGGTGATGTAGTAAGTCCAAAGAATATTCTTTGACAAGATTAAAAGACACACTTTGATTAAGGAAAACCAAAACATAAGTAAAGAATATACAGAAAGAATCAGGACAATGTTATAGCAGAGAGTATATGAAATGCCAGTAAATTTGAACATTTGTGTAAAGTGGACCAGTTCCTAGCTCCTAAAATTTAACAAAACTGACAAAAGAGGAAATCATTTAAGGTCGTCATGTCTGCCCTTGGCATTCTCGGAATGCCCTGGACTCAGAATGCAGCCTCTGTAGTCCATGTTAACCTGCGGAGAGGGGGCGGGGCTGAGGGAGTTTCGAACACAGCCCTCATAGAGGGAGTGGGTGTGGCAATCTCTGCTGTGACTGAACAAAGGGCAGGGGAGCAGGGGGCCCAGGGCAGGGCCCTCAGAGCCCGGCAGGCCCAGTGGGGTACACAAGCATTTAGGCCCAGGACAAAGGAAGCCTTCTTTGTCTGCACAGCTGCCCAAACTCTCACCTTTCCACTCAGGCCGCCCTCTTACTTGAAGTGTGTGTGGAACCTGTCCGCGCAGTACACCTCGCTGCACAGCTAACCATAGTTCTGGCATCGTAGCTTCCTGCCAGGTGACCGAAGTTCGCAGGCAGATGGGTCCCTGGGACACACGCAGAGAGTCTCCTAACCGGGCCACAGGCCGCCCACTGCCACTGCCCCAGATCGTGGGGTGCCAAACAGCCCTGTCTGAGGCCGTGCCTCTAGAGGGAGTAGTGGACCAACCCTAGTAGAAAACGGGGTCCCCGCGGGCAACTCATTGGAGGGACACAAATAAATCTTTGCGGACTTTCTGATGAAGCTTACGAGTGTTCACACCTAAGCCTCTTACAAAGTCAGATGTTTAGCTAAACATGAGCTCATGATCTAAATTTACACAATAATGAAGAAATCAGCTACAGGGGGAGACAATCAGCAAAAACAATCAATACCAGAATTAGATTTCCTAAGCCATCGATCAGACGTTGGAATAATCAGGTGCAAGGCACAAAATATACATAAAAGTGGAACTGAAACAAGGAACAAGGATGTTTTCAAAGACTGGTAGGATCTCTAAACCATTTTTAAAGTACATGTCATTGATAAAGCTAAATACTCAAAGGTTGTGTAATACAACAGATACATCATTGAGAAGAGTGAAATTATGCTGTTTTGAAAACTATGGCAGGTCAGATTTTGTGCCTAAATATATAATAAGATTTCTCTGAAAAATGCACATTATTTCAAAGACTTATTGGCAGTAAAATAAGTTAAGGTTATTTCAAATGGCTTGTCTGCAAAGAAAGGTGAGATGTAGGAAATCACAGAAAGTCGAGGGGAAAATAGGTCAATATATACTTTGCTATATTGTGAACTAAGCCTTTGGCCAGCCACAATGTAGAGGACCTGACCCTTAGAAACTTACAAGTAAGCTGGAATCTTTAAAAATTCAAATCTTTATAAGTAAAAAGATTTATTAAAATGAATAACCAAGTGTTTTAATTGACATCAGAAGATCAAAACAATAAACCCTGAGAACATAGAAAAAAGATAAATAAAGATATGAGCAGAAATTAATACCACAGAAAACGTATAAAATTCAGTTGAGGTACTAAGTCCAAAGAATATTCTTTGACAAGATTTAAAAGACACACTTTGATTAAGGAAAACCAAAACATAAGTAAAGAATATACAGAAAGAATCAGGACAATGTTATAGCACAGAGTATATGAAATGCCAGTAAATTTGAACATTTGTGTAAAGTGGACCAGTTCCTAGCTCCTAAAGTTTACCAAAACTGACACAAGAGGAAATCATTTAAGGTCATCATGTCTGCCCTTGGCATTCTCGGAATGCCCTGGCCTCAGAATGCAGCATCTGTAGTCCATGGTAACCTGCGGAGAGGGGGCGGGGCTGAGGGAGGTAGGAACACGGCCCTCACAGAGGGAGTGGGTGGGGCCATCTCTGCTGTGACTGAACAAAGGGCAGGGGAGCAGGGGGCCCAGGGCAGGGCACTCAGAGGCCAGCAGGCCCAGTGGGGTGTCACAAGCGTTTAGGCCCAGGACAAAGGAAGCCTTCTTTGTCTGCACAGCTGCCCAAACTCTCACCTTTCCACTCAGGCCGCCCTCTTATTGAAGTGTGTGTGGAACCTGTCCGCGCAGTACACCTCGCTGCACAGCTAACCATAAGTCTGGGCATCGTAGCTTCCTGCCAGGTGACGGAAGCTCGCAGGCAGATGGGTCCCTGGGACACACGCAGAGAGGCTCCTACCCGGGCCACAGGCCGCCCACTGCCACTGCCCCAGATCGTGGGGCGCAAAGCATCCCTGTCTGAGGCCGTGCCTCTAGAGGGAGTAGTGGACCAACACTTGTAGAGAACGGGGCCCACGCGGGCAACTCATTGGAGGGACACAAATAAATCTTTGCGGATTCTGTGATGAAGCTTACGAGGGTTCACACATAAGCCTCTTACATAGTCAGATGTTTAGCTAAACATGAGCTCATGATCTAAATTTACACAATAATGAAGAAATCAGGTACAGGGGGAGACAATCAGCCAAAACAATCAATACCAGAATTAGATTCCCTAGGCCATCGAACAGACGTTGGAATAATCAGGTGCAAGGCAGAAAATATACATAAAACTGGAAATGAAACAAGGAACAAGGATGTTTTCAAAGACTGGTAGGATCTCTAAAACATTTTTAAAGTACATGTCATTGATAAAGCTAAATACTCAAAGGTTGTGTAATACAACAGATTCATCATTGAGAAGAGTGAAATTATGCTGTTTTGAAAACTATGGCAGGTCAGATTTTCTGCCTAAATATATAAGAAGATTTCTCTGAAAAATACACATTATTTCAAAGACTTAATGGCTGAGAAATAAGTTAAGTTTATTTCAAATGGCTTGTCTGCAAAGAAAGGTGAGTTATAGGAAATCACAGAAAGTCGAGGGGAAAATAGGTCAATATATACTTTGCTATATTGTGAACTAAGCCTTTGGCCAGCCACTATGTAGAGGACGGGACCCTTAGAAACTTACAAGTAAGCTGGAAGCTTTAAAAATTCAAATCTTTATAAGTAAAAAGATTTATTAAAATGAATAACCAGGTGTTTTAATTGACATCAGAAGATCAAAACAATAAACCCTGAGAACATATAAAAAAGATAAATAAATCTATGAGCAGAACTTAATACCACAGAAAACGTATAAAATTCAGTTGAGGTAGTAAGTCCAAAGAATATTCTTTGACAAGGTTTAAAAGACACACTTTGATTAAGGAAAACCAAAACATAAGTAAAGAATATACAGAAAGAATCAGGACAATGTTATAGCAGAGAATATATGAAATGCCAGTAAATTTGAACATTTGTGTAAAGTGGACCAGTTGCTAGCTCCTAAAGTTTACCAAAACTGACACAAGAGGAAATCATTTAAGGTCATCATGTCTGCCCTTGGCATTCTCGGAATGCCCTGGCCTCAGAATGCAGCATCTGTAGTCCATGGTAACCTGCGGAGAGGGGGCGGGGCTGAGGGAGGTAGGAACAGGGCCCTCACAGAGGGAGTGGGTGGGGCCATCTCTGCTGTGACTGAACAAAGGGCAGGGGAGCAGGGGGCCCAGGGCTGGGCCCTCAGAGCCCAGCAAGCCCAGTGGGGTGTCACAAGCAATTAGGCCCAGGACAAAGGAAGCCTTCTTTGTCTGCACAGCTGCCCAAACTCTCACCTTTCCTCTCAGGCCGCCCTCTTATTGAAGTGTGTGTGGAACCTGTCCGCGCAGTACACCTCGCTGCACAGCTAACCATTGGTCTGGGCATCGTAGCTTCCTGCCAGGTGACGAAAGCTCGCAGGCAGATGGGTCACTGGGACACACGCAGAGAGGCTCCTACCCGGGCCACAGGCCGCCCACTGCCACTGCCGCAGATCGTGGGGCGCAAAGCAGCCCTGTCTGAGGCCGTACCTCTAGAGGGAGTAGTGGACCAACCCTAGTAGAAAACGGGGCCCTCGCGGGCAACTCATTGGAGGGACACAAATAAATCTTTGCGGACTCTGTGATGAAGCTTACGAGGGTTCACACATAAGCCTCTTACATAGTCAGATGTTTAGCTAAACATGAGCTCATGATCTAATTTTACACAATAATGAAGAAATCAGCTACAGGGGGAGACAATCAGCAAAAACAATCAATACCAGAATTAGATTTCCTAAGCCATCGATCAGACGTTGGAATAATCAGGTGCAAGGCTAAAAAATATACATAAAACTGGAACTGAAACAAGGAACAAGGATGTTTTCAAAGACTGGTAGGATCTCTAAAACATTTTTGTAGTACATGTCATTGATAAAGATAAATACTCAAAGGTTGTGTAATACAACAGATTTATCATTGAGAAGAGTGAAATTATGCTGTTTTGAAAACTATGGCAGGTCATATTTTCTGCCTACATATATAAGAAGATTTCTCTGCAAACTACACATTATTTCAAATATTTATTGGCTGTGAAATAAGTTAAGGTTATTTCAAACGGCTTGTCTGCAAATAAAGGTGAGATGTAAGAAATCACAGAAAGTCGAGGGGAAAATAGGTCAATATATACTTTGCTATATTGTGAACTAAGCCTTTGGCCAGCCCCAATGTAGAGGACCTGACCCTTAGAAATTTACAAGTAAGCTGGTAGCTTTAAAAATTCAAATCTTTATAAGTAAAAAGATTTATTAAAATGAATAACCAAGTGTTTTAATTGACATCAGAAGATCAAAACAATAAACCCTGAGAACATAGAAAAAAGATAAATAAAGATATGAGCAGAACTTAATACCACAGAAAACGTATAAAATTCAGTTGAGGTAGTAAGTCCAAAGAATATTCTTTGACAAGATTTAAAAGACACACTTTGATTAAGGAAAACGAAAACATAAATAAAGAATATACACAAAGAATCAGGACAATGTTATAGCAGAGAATATCTGAAATGCCAGTAAATTTGAACATTTGTGTAAAGTGGACCATTTCCTAGCTCCTAAACTTTACCAAAATTGACACAAGAGGAAATCATTTAAGGTCATCATGTCTGCCCTTGGCATTCTCGGAACGCCCTGGCCTCAGAATGCAGCATCTGTAGTCCATGGTAACCTGGGGAGAGAGGTCGGGGCTGAGGGAGGTTGGAACACTGCCTTCACTGAGGGAGTGGGTGGGGCCATCTCTGCTGTGACTGAACAAAAGGCAGGGGAGAAGGGGGCCCACGGCAGGGCCCTCAGAGCCCGGCAGGCCCAGTCGTGTGTCACAAGCATTTAGGCACAGGCCAAAGTGCGCCTTCTTTTTCTGCACAGCTGCCCAAACTCTCACCTTTCCACTCAGGCCGCCCTCTTACTTGAAGTGTGTGTGGAACCGGTCCTAGCAGTACACCTCGATGCAAAGCTAACCATAGGTCTGGGCATCATAGCTTCCTGCCAGGTGACTGAAGTTCGCAGGCAGATGGGTCGTGGGACACACGTGGGGAGACTCCTGCCGAGGCCACAGGCCGCCCAAAGCCACTATCCCAGATCGGGGGCAGCAAAGCAGTCCTGTCTGAGTCCCAGCCTCTAGAGGGAGTAGTGGACCAACACTTGTAGAAAAAGGGGTCCGCGCGGGTAACTCATTGGAGGGACACAAAAAAATCTTTGCAGACTTTCCGCTGAAGCTTACGAGCGTTCACACCTAAGCCTCTTACAAGGTCAGCTGTTTATCTAAACATGAGCTCATGATCTAAATTTACACAATAATGAAGAAATCAGCTACAAGGGGAGACAAGCAGCAAAAACAATCAATACCAGAATTAGATTCCCTAGGCCAACCATCAGATGTTGGAATACTCAGGTGCAAGTCAGAAAGTATACATAAAACTTGAACTGAAACAAGGAACAAGGATGTTTTCAAAGACTGGTAGGATCTCTAAAACATTTTTAAAGTACATGTCATTGATAAAGCTAAATACTAAATTGTTGTGTAATACAATATATTCAACATTGAGAAGAGTGAAATTATGCTGTTTTGAAAACTATGGCAGGTCAGATTTTCTGCCTAATTATATAAGAAGATTTCTCTAAAAAATACACATTATTTCAATGACTTATTGGCTGTGAAATAAGTTAACGGTATTTCAAATGGCTTGTCTGAAAAGAAAGGTGAGATGTAGGGAATCACAGAAAGTCGAGGGGAAAATAGGTCAATATATACATTGCTATATGATGAACTAAGACTTAGGCCAGCCACAATGTAGAGGACCTGACCCTTAGAAACTTTCAAGTAAGCTGGAATCTTGAAAAGTTCAAATCTTTATAAGTAAAAAGATTTATTAAAATGAATAACCAAGTGTTTTAATTGACATCAGAATATCAAACAATAAACCTGAGAACATAGAAAAAATATAAATAAAGATATGAGCAGAACTTAATACAGTTGAAAACGTATAAAATTCAGGTGATGTAGTAAGTCCAAAGAATATTCTTTGACAAGATTAAACGACACACTTTGATTAAGGAAAACCAAAACATAAGTAAAGAATATACAGAAAGAATCAGGACAATGTTATAGCAGAGAGTATATGAAATGCCAGTAAATTTGAAAGTTTGTGTAAAGTGGACCAGTTCCTAGCTCCTAAAATTTACCAAAACTGACACAAGAGGAAATCATTTAAGGTCATCATGTCAGCCCTTGGCATTCTCAGAATGCCCTGGATTCAGAATGCAGCATCTTTAGTCCATGGTAACCTGTGGAGAGGGGGCGGGGCTGAGGGAGTTTGGAACACTGCCCTCACAGAGGGAGTGGGTGTGGCCATCTCTGCTGTGACTGAACAAAGGTCAGGGGAGCAGGGGACCACGGGCAGGGCCCTCAGAGCCCGGCAGGCTCAGTGGGGTGTCACAAGCATTTAGGCCAAGGACAAAGGGCACCTTCTTTGTCTGCACAGCTGCCCAAACTCTCACCTTTCCACTCAGGGCGCCCTGTTAATTGAAGTGTGTGTGGAACCTGTCCGCGCAGTACACCTCGCTGCAAAGCTAACCATAGGTCTGGGCATCGTAGCTTCCTGCCAGGTGACCGAAGTTCGCAGGCAGATGGGTCCGTGGACACACGCAGAGAGGCTCCTGCCCCGGCCACAGGCCCCCCACTGCCACTGCCACAGATCGTGGGGCACAAAGCAGCCCTGTCTGAGGCCGTGCCTCTAGAGGGAGTAGTGGACCAACACTTGTAGTTAATGGTGTCCTCGCGGGCAACTCATTGGAGGGACACAAATAAATCTTTGCGGACTTTCTGATGAAACTTACGAGTGTTCACACCTAAGCCTCTTACAATGTCAGATGTTTAGCTAAACATGAGCTCATGATCTAATTTTACACAATAATGAAGAAATCAGCTACAGGGGGAGACAATCAGCAAAAACAATCAATACCAGAATTAGATGCCCTAGGCCATCGAGCAGACGTTGGAATAATCAGGTGCAAGGCAGAAAATATACATAAAACTGGAACTGAAACAAGGAACAAGGATGTTTTCAAAGACTGGTAGGATCTCTAAAACATTTTTAAAGTACATGTCATTGATAAAGCTAAATACTGAAAGGTTGTGTAATAGAACAGATTCATCATTGAGAAGAGTGAAATTATGCTGTTTTGAAAACTACGGCAGGTCAGATTTTCTGCCTAAATATATAAGAAGATTTGTCTGAGAACTACACATTATTTCAAAGACTTATTGGCTGTGAAATCAGTTAAGGTTATTTCAAATGGCTTGTCTGCAAAGAAAGGTGAGATGTAGGGAATCACAGAAAGTCGAGGGGAAAATAGGTCAATATATACTTTGCTATATTGTGAACTAAGCCTTTGGCCAGCCACAATGTAGAGGACCTGACCCTTAGAAACTTACAAGTAAGATGGAATCTTTAAAAATTCAAATCTTTATAAGTAAAAAGATTTATTAAAATGAATAACCAAGTGTTTTAATTGACATCAGAAGATCAAAACAATAAACCCTGAGAACATAGAAAAAAGATAAATACAGATATGAGCAGAATTTAATACCACAGAAAACGTATAAAGTTCAGTTGAGGTAGTAAGTCCAAAGAATATTCTTTGACAAGATTTAAAAGACACACTTTGATTAAGGAAAACCAAAACATAAGTAAAGAATATACAGAAAGAATCAGGACAATGTTATAGCAGAGAATATCTGAAATGCCAGTAAAATTGAACATTTGTGTAAAGAGGACCATTTCCTAGTTCCTAAAGTTTACCAAAATTGACACAAGAGGAAATCATTTAAGGTCATCATGTCTGCCCTTGGCATTCTCGGAATGCCCTGGCCTCAGAATGCAGCATCTGTAGTCCTTGGTAACCTGCGGAGAGGGGGCGGGGCTGAGGGAGGTTGGAACACTGCCTTCACTGAGGGAGTGGGTGGGGCCATCTCTGCTGTGACTGAACAAAGGGCAGGGGAGCAGGGTGCCCAGGTCAGGGCCCTCAGAGCCAGGCAGGCACAGTGGGGTGTCACAAGAATTTAGGCCCAGGCCAAAGTGCGCCTTCTTTGTCTGCACAGCTGCCCAAACTCTCACCTTTCCACTCAGGCCGCCCTCTTACTTGAAGTGTGTGTGGAACCGGTCCGCGCAGTACACCTCGCTGCAAAGCTAACCATAGGTCTGGGCATCATAGCTTCCTGCCAGGTGACCGAAGTTCGCACGGAGATGGGTCGTGGGACACACGTGGGGAGCCTCCTGCCCAGGCCACAGGCCGCCCAAAGCCACTATCCCAGATCGGGGGCAGCAAAGCAGTCCTGTCTGAGTCCCAGCCTCTAGAGGGAGTAGTGGACCAACACTTGTAGAAAAAGGGGTCCGCGCGGGTAACTCATTGGAGGGACACAAAAAATCTTTGCGGACTTTCTGTGAAGCTTACGAGCGTTCACACCTAAGCCTCTTACAAGGTCAGCTGTTTAGCTAAACATGAGCTCATGATCTAAATTTACACAATAATGAAGAAATCAGCTACAAGGGGAGACAAGCAGCAAAAACAATCAATACCAGAATTAGATTCCCTAGGCCAACCATCAGATGTTGGAATAATCAGGTGCAAGGCAGAAAGTATACACAAAACTGGAACTGAAAAAAGGAACAAGGATGTTTTCAAAGACTGGTAGGATCTCTAAAACATTTTTAAAGTGTATGTCATTGATAAAGCTAAATACACAAAGGTTGTGTAATACAACAGATTCAACATTGAGAAGAATGAAATTATGCTGTTTTGAAAACTATGGCTGGTCAGATTTTCTGCCTAATTATATAAGAAGATTTCTCTAAAAATTACACATTATTTCAAAGACTTATTGGCTGTGAAATAAGTTAAGGTTATTTCAAATGGCTTGTCTGCAAAGAAAGGTGAGATGTAGGGAATCACAGAAAGTCGAGGGGAAAATAGGTCAATATATACATTGCTATATGGTGAACTAAGACTTAGGCCAGCCACAATGTAGAGGACCTGACCCTTAGAAACTTACAAGTAAGCTGGAATCTTGAAAAGTTCAAATCTTTAGAAGTAAAAATATTTATTAAAATGAATAACCAAGTGTTTTAATTGACATCAGAAGATCAAAACAATAAACCTTGGAACATAAAAAAATATAAATAAAGATATGAGCAGAACTTAATACAATAGAAAACGTATAAAATTCAGGTGATGTAGTAAGTCCAAAGAATATTCTTTGACAAGATTAAAAGACACACTTTGATTAAGGAAAAAAAAACATAATTAAAGAATATACAGAAAGAATCAGGACAATGTTATAGCAGAGAGTATATGAAATGCCAGTAAATTTGAACGTTTGTGTAAAGTGGACCAGTTCCTAGCTCCTAAAATTTACCAAACTGACACAAGAGGAAATCATTTAAGGTCATCATGTCAGCCCTTGGCATTCTCGGAATGCCCTGGACTCAGAATGCAGCATCTTTAATCCATGATAACGTGTGGACAGGGGACGGGGCTGAGGGAGTATGGAACACTGGCCTCACAGAGGGAGTGGGTGTGGACATCTCTGCTGTGACTGAACAAAGGGTAGGGGAGCAGGGGGCCCAGGGCTGGGCCCTCAGAGCCCGGCAGGCCCAGTGGGGTGTCACTAGCATTTAGGCCCAGGACAAAGGGCGCCTTCTTTGTCTGCACAGCTGCCCAAACTCTCAAATTTCCACTCAGTCCGCCCTCTTACTTGAAGTGTGTGTGGAACCTGTCCGCGCAGTACACCTCGCTGCACAGCTAACCATAGGTCTGGGCATCGTAGCTTCCTGCCAGGTGACCGAAGTTCGCAGGAAGATGGGTCCCTGGGACACATGCAGAGAGGCTCCTGCCCCGGCACAGGCCACCCACTGCCACTGCCATAGATCGTGGGGCACAAAGCAGCCCTGTCTGAGGCCGTGCCTCTAGAGGGAGTAGTGGACCAACACTTGTAGTCAACGGGGTCCTCGTGGGCAACTCATTGGAGGGAAACAAATAAATCTTTGCGGACTTTCTGATGAAACTTACGAGTGTTCACACCTAAGCCTCTTACAAAGTCAGATGTTTAGCTAAACATGAGCTCATGATCTAAATTTACACAATAATGAAGAAATTAGCTACAGGGGGAGACAATCAGCAAAAACAATCAATACCAGAATTAGATTCCCTAGGCCATCGATCAGACGTTTGAATAATCATGTGCAAGGCAGAAAGTATACACAAAACTGGAACTGAAAGAAGGAACTAGGATGTTTTCAAAGACTGGAAGGATCTCTAAAACATTTTTAAAGTACATGTCATTGATAAAGCTAAATACTCAAAGGTTGTGTAATACAACAGATTCATCAGTGAGAAGAGTGAAATTATGCTGTTTTGAAAACTATGGCAGGGCAGATTTTCTGCCTAAATATATAAGAAGATTTGTCTGAAAACTACACATTATTTCAAAGACTTATTGGCTGTGAAATAAGTTAAGGTTATTTCAAATGGCTTGTCTGCAAAGAAAGGAGAGATGTAGGAAATCACAGAAAGTCGAGGGGAAAATAGGTCAATATATACTTTGCTATATTGTGAACTAAGCCTTTGGCCAGCCACAATGTAGAGGACCTGACCCTTAGAAACTGACAAGTAAGATGGAATCTTTAAAAATTCAAATCTTTATAAGTAAAAAGATTTATTAAAATGAATAACCAAGTGTTTTAATTGACATCAGAAGATCAAAACAATAAACCCTGAGAACATAGAAAAAAGATAAATACAGATATGAGCAGAACTTAATACCACAGAAAACGTATAAAATTCAGTTGAGGTAGTAAGTCCAAAGAATATTCTTTGACAAGATTTAAAAGACACACTTTGATTAAGGAAAACCAAAACATAAGTAAAGCATATAGAGAAAGAATCAGGACAATGTTATAGCAGAGAATATCTGAAATGCCAGTAAATTTGAACATTTGTGTAAAGTGGACCATTTCCTGGCTCCTAAACTTTACCAAAATTGACACAAGAGGAAATCATTTAAGGTCATCATGTCTGCCCTTGGCATTCTCGGAATGCCCTGGCCTCAGAATGCAGCATCTGTAGTCCATGGTAACCTGCGGAGAGGAGGCGGGGCTGAGGGAGGTTGGAACACGGCCCTCACTGAGGGAGTGCGTGGGGCCATCTCTGCTGTGACTGAACAAAGGGCAGGGGAGCAGGGGGCCCAGGGCACGGCCCTCAGAGCCCGGCAGGCCCAGTGGGGTGTCACAAGCATTTAGGCCCTGGACAAAGGAAGCATTCTTTGTCTGCACAGCTGCCCAAACTCTCACCATTCCACTCAGGCCGCACTCGTACTTGAAGTGTGTGTGGAACCTGTCCGCGCAGTACACCTCGCTGCACAGCTAACCATAGGTCTGGGCATCGTAGCTTCCTGCCAGGTGACGGAAGCTCGCAGGCAGATGGGTCCCTGGGACTCACGCAGAGAGGCTCCTACCCGGGACACAGGCCGCCCACTGCCACTGCCCCAGATCGTGGGGCGCAAAGCAGCCCTGTCTGAGGCCGTGCCTCTAGAGGGAGTGGTGGACCAACACTTGTAGAGAACGGGGCCCTCGCGGGCAACTCATTGGAGGGACACAAATAAATCTTTGCGGACTCTGTGATGAAGTTTACGAGGGTTCACATATAAGCCTCTTACATAGTCAGATGTTTAGCTAAACATGAGCTCATGATCTAAATTTACACAATAATGAAGAAATCAGCTACAGGGGGAGACAATCAGCAAAAACAATCAATACCAGAAATAGATTCCCTAGGACATCGGTCAGACGTTGGAATAATCAGGTGCAAGGCAGAAAATATACATAAAACTGGAAATGAAACAGGGAACAAGGATGTTTTCAAAGACTGGTAGGATCTCTAAAACATTTTTAAAGTACATGTCATTGATAAAGCTAAATACTCAAAGGTTGTGTAATACAACAGATTCATCATTGAGAAGAGTGAAATTATGCTGTTTTGAAAACTATGGCAGGTCAGATTTTCTGCCTAAATATATAAGAAGATTTCTCTGAAAACTACACATTATTTCAAAGACTTATTGGCTGTGAAATAAGTTAAGGTTATTTCAAATGGCTTGTCTGCAAAGAAAGGTGAGTTATAGGAAATCACAGAAAGTCGAGGGGAAAATAGGTCAATATATACTTTGCTATATTGTGAACTAAGCCTTTGGCCAGCCACAATGTAGTGGACGTGACCCTTAGAAACTTATAAGTAAGCTGGAAGCTTTAAAAATTCAAATCTTTATAAGTAAAAAGATTGATTAAAATGAATAACCAAGTGTTTTAATTGACATCAGAAGATCAAAACAATAAACCCTGAGAACATAGAAAAAAGATAAATAAATCTATGAGCAGAACTTAATACCACAGAAAACGTATAAAATTCAGTTGAGGTAGTAAGTCCAAAGAATATTCTTTGACAAAGTTTAAAAGACACACTTTGATTAAGGAAAACCAAAACATAAGTAAAGAATATACAGAAAGAATCAGGACAATGTTATAGCAGAGAATATATGAAATGCCAGTAAATTTGAACATTTGTGTAAAGTGGACCATTTCCTAGCTCCTAAAGTTTACCAAAATTGACACAAGAGGAAATCATTTAAGGTCATCATGTCTGCCCTTGGCATTCTCGGAACGCCCTGGCCTCAGAATGCAGCATCTGTAGTCCATGGTAACCTGCGGAGTGGGGGCGGGGCTGAGGGAGGCTGGAACACTGCCTTCACTGAGGGAGTGGGTGGGGCCATCTCTGCTGTGACTGAACAAAGGGCAGGGGAGAAGGGGGCCAATGGCAGGGCCCTCAGAACCCGGCAGGGCCAGTCGTGTGTCACAAGCATTTAGGCCCAGGCCAAAGTGCGCCTTCTTTGTCTGCACAGCTGCCCAAACTCTCACCTTTCCACTCAGGCCGTCCTCTTACTTGAAGTGTGTGTGGAACCGGTCCGCGCAGTACACCTCGCTGCAAAGCTAACCATAGGTCTCGGCATCATAGCTTCCTGCCAGGGAACCGAAGTTCGCAGGCAGATGGGTCGTGGGACACACGTGGGGAACATCCTGCCCAGGCCACAGGCCGCCCAAAGCCACTATCCCAGATCGGGAGCAGCAAAGCAGTCCTGTCTGAGTCCCAGCCTCTAGAGGGAGTAGTGGACCAACACTTGTAGAAAAAGGGGTCCGCGCGGGTAACTCATTGGAGGGACACAAAAAAATCTTTGCGGACTCTCTGCTGAAGCTTACGAGCGTTCACACATAAGCCTCTTACATGGTCAGCTGTTTAGCTAAACATGAGCTCATGATCTAAATTTACACAATAATGAAGAAATCAGCTACAAGGCGAGACAAGCAGCAAAAACAATCCATACCATAATTAGATTCCCTAGGCCAACCATCAGATGTTGGAATAATCAGGTGCAAGGCAGAAAGTATATACAAAACTGGAACTGAAACAAGGAACAAGGATGTTTTCAAAGACTGGTAGGATCTCTAAAACATTTTTAAAGTACATGGCATTGATAAAGCTAAATACTCAATGGTTGTGTAATACAACAGATTCATCATTGAGAAGAGTGAAATTATGCTGTTTTGAAAACTATGGCAGGTCAGATTTTCTGCCTAATTTTATAAGAAGATTTCTCTAAAAATACACATTATTTCAAAGACTTATTGGCTGTGAAATAAGTGAAGGGTATTTCAAATGGCTTGTCTGCAAAGAAAGGTGAGATGTAGGGAATCACAGAAAGTCGAGGGGAAAATAGGTCAATATATACATTGCTATATGGTGAACTAAGACTTAGGCCAGCCACAATGTAGAGGACCTGACCCTTAGAAACTTACAAGTAAGCTGGAATCTTGAAAAGTTCAAATCTTTAGAAGTAAAAAGATTTATTAAAATGAATAACCAAGTGTTTTAATTGACATCAGAAGATCAAAACAATAAACCTGAGAACATAGAAAAAATATAAATAAAGATATTAGCAGAACTTAATACAATAGAAAACGTATAAAATTCAGGTGATGTAGTAAGTCCAAAGAATATTCTTTGACAAGATTAAAAGACACACTTTGATTAAGGAAAACCAAAACATAAGTAAAGAATATACAGAAAGAATCAGGACAATGTTATAGCAGAGAGTATATGAAATGCCAGTAAATTTGAACATTTGTGTAAAGTGGACCAGTTCCTAGCTCCTAAAATTTAACAAAACTGACAAAAGAGGAAATCATTTAAGGTCGTCATGTCTGCCCTTGGCATTCTCGGAATGCCCTGGACTCAGAATGCAGCCTCTGTAGCCCATGTTAACCTGCGGAGAGGGGGCGGGGCTGAGGGAGTTTCGAACACAGCCCTCATAGAGGGAGTGGGTGTGGCAATCTCTGCTGTGACTGAACAAAGGGCAGGGGAGCAGGGGGCCCAGGGCAGGGCCCTCAGAGCCCGGCAGGCCCAGTGGGGTACACAAGCATTTAGGCCCAGGACAAAGGAAGCCTTCTTTGTCTGCACAGCTGCCCAAACTCTCACCTTTCCACTCAGGCCGCCCTCTTACTTGAAGTGTGTGTGGAACCTGTCCGCGCAGTACACCTCGCTGCACAGCTAACCATAGTTCTGGGCATCGTAGCTTCCTGCCAGGTGACCGAAGTTCGCAGGCAGATGGGTCCCTGGGACACACGCAGAGAGTCTCCTAACCGGGCCACAGGCCGCCCACTGCCACTGCCCCAGATCGTGGGGTGCCAAACAGCCCTGTCTGAGGCCGTGCCTCTAGAGGGAGTAGTGGACCAACCCTAGTAGAAAACGGGGTCCTCGCGGGCAACTCATTGGAGGGACACAAATAAATCTTTGCGGAATTTCTGATGAAGCTTACGAGTGTTCACACCTAAGCCTCTTACAAAGTCAGATGTTTAGCTAAACATGAGCTCATGATCTAAATTTACACAATAATGAAGAAATCAGCTACAGGGGGAGACAATCAGCAAAAACAATCAATACCAGAATTAGATTTCCTAAGCCATCGATCAGACGTTGGAATAATCAGGTGCAAGGCACAAAATATACATAAAAGTGGAACTGAAACAAGGAACAAGGATGTTTTCAAAGACTGGTAGGATCTCTAAACCATTTTTAAAGTACATGTCATTGATAAAGCTAAATACTCAAAGGTTGTGTAATACAACAGATACATCATTGAGAAGAGTGAAATTATGCTGTTTTGAAAACTATGGCAGGTCAGATTTTGTGCCTAAATATATAATAAGATTTCTCTGAAAAATGCACATTATTTCAAAGACTTATTGGCAGTAAAATAAGTTAAGGTTATTTCAAATGGCTTGTCTGCAAAGAAAGGTGAGATGTAGGAAATCACAGAAAGTCGAGGGGAAAATAGGTCAATATATACTTTGCTATATTGTGAACTAAGCCTTTGGCCAGCCACAATGTAGAGGACCTGACCCTTAGAAACTTACAAGTAAGCTGGAATCTTTAAAAATTCAAATCTTTATAAGTAAAAAGATTTATTAAAATGAATAACCAAGTGTTTTAATTGACATCAGAAGATCAAAACAATAAACCCTGAGAACATAGAAAAAAGATAAATAAAGATATGAGCAGAAATTAATACCACAGAAAACGTATAAAATTCAGTTGAGGTACTAAGTCCAAAGAATATTCTTTGACAAGATTTAAAAGACACACTTTGATTAAGGAAAACCAAAACATAAGTAAAGAATATACAGAAAGAATCAGGACAATGTTATAGCACAGAGTATATGAAATGCCAGTAAATTTGAACATTTGTGTAAAGTGGACCAGTTCCTAGCTCCTAAAGTTTAACAAAACTGACACAAGAGGAAATCATTTAAGGTCATCATGTCTGCCCTTGGCATTCTCGGAATGCCCTGGCCTCAGAATGCAGCATCTGTAGTCCATGGTAACCTGCGGAGAGGGGGCGGGGCTGAGGGAGGTAGGAACACGGCCCTCACAGAGGGAGTGAGTGGGGCCATCTCTGCTGTGACTGAACAAAGGGCAGGGGAGCAGGGGGCCCAGGGCAGGGCACTCAGAGGCCAGCAGGCCCAGTGGGGTGTCACAAGCGTTTAGGCCCAGGACAAAGGAAGCCTTCTTTGTCTGCACAGCTGCCCAAACTCTCACCTTTCCACTCAGGCCGCCCTCTTATTGAAGTGTGTGTGGAACCTGTCCGCGCAGTACACCTCGCTGCACAGCTAACCATAAGTCTGGGCATCGTAGCTTCCTGCCAGGTGACGGAAGCTCGCAGGCAGATGGGTCCCTGGGACACACGCAGAGAGGCTCCTACCCGGGCCACAGGCCGCCCACTGCCACTGCCCCAGATCGTGGGGCGCAAAGCATCCCTGTCTGAGGCCGTGCCTCTAGAGGGAGTAGTGGACCAACACTTGTAGAGAACGGGGCCCACGCGGGCAACTCATTGGAGGGACACAAATAAATCTTTGCGGATTCTGTGATGAAGCTTACGAGGGTTCACACATAAGCCTCTTACATAGTCAGATGTTTAGCTAAACATGAGCTCATGATCTAAATTTACACAATAATGAAGAAATCAGGTACAGGGGGAGACAATCAGCCAAAACAATCAATACCAGAATTAGATTCCCTAGGCCATCGAACAGACGTTGGAATAATCAGGTGCAAGGCAGAAAATATACATAAAACTGGAAATGAAACAAGGAACAAGGATGTTTTCAAAGACTGGTAGGATCTCTAAAACATTTTTAAAGTACATGTCATTGATAAAGCTAAATACTCAAAGGTTGTGTAATACAACAGATTCATCATTGAGAAGAGTGAAATTATGCTGTTTTGAAAACTATGGCAGGTCAGATTTTCTGCCTAAATATATAAGAAGATTTCTCTGAAAAATACACATTATTTCAAAGACTTAATGGCTGAGAAATAAGTTAAGTTTATTTCAAATGGCTTGTCTGCAAAGAAAGGTGAGTTATAGGAAATCACAGAAAGTCGAGGGGAAAATAGGTCAATATATACTTTGCTATATTGTGAACTAAGCCTTTGGCCAGCCACTATGTAGAGGACGGGACCCTTAGAAACTTACAAGTAAGCTGGAAGCTTTAAAAATTCAAATCTTTATAAGTAAAAAGATTTATTAAAATGAATAACCAGGTGTTTTAATTGACATCAGAAGATCAAAACAATAAACCCTGAGAACATATAAAAAAGATAAATAAATCTATGAGCAGAACTTAATACCACAGAAAACGTATAAAATTCAGTTGAGGTAGTAAGTCCAAAGAATATTCTTTGACAAGGTTTAAAAGACACACTTTGATTAAGGAAAACCAAAACATAAGTAAAGAATATACAGAAAGAATCAGGACAATGTTATAGCAGAGAATATATGAAATGCCAGTAAATTTGAACATTTGTGTAAAGTGGACCAGTTGCTAGCTCCTAAAGTTTACCAAAACTGACACAAGAGGAAATCATTTAAGGTCATCATGTCTGCCCTTGGCATTCTCGGAATGCCCTGGCCTCAGAATGCAGCATCTGTAGTCCATGGTAACCTGCGGAGAGGGGGCGGGGCTGAGGGAGGTAGGAACAGGGCCCTCACAGAGGGAGTGGGTGGGGCCATCTCTGCTGTGACTGAACAAAGGGCAGGGGAGCAGGGGGCCCAGGGCTGGGCCCTCAGAGCCCAGCAGGCCCAGTGGGGTGTCACAAGCAATTAGGCCCAGGACAAAGGAAGCCTTCTTTGTCTGCACAGCTGCCCAAACTCTCACCTTTCCTCTCAGGCCGCCCTCTTATTGAAGTGTGTGTGGAACCTGTCCGCGCAGTACACCTCGCTGCACAGCTAACCATAGGTCTGGGCATCGTAGCTTCCTGCCAGGTGACGAAAGCTCGCAGGCAGATGGGTCACTGGGACACACGCAGAGAGGCTCCTACCCGGGCCACAGGCCGCCCACTGCCACTGCCCCAGATCGTGGGGCGCAAAGCAGCCCTGTCTGAGGCCGTACCTCTAGAGGGAGTAGTGGACCAACCCTAGTAGAAAACGGGGCCCTCGCGGGCAACTCATTGGAGGGACACAAATAAATCTTGGCGGACTCTGTGATGAAGCTTACGAGGGTTCACACATAAGCCTCTTACATAGTCAGATGTTTAGCTAAACATGAGCTCATGATCTAATTTTACACAATAATGAAGAAATCAGCTACAGGGGGAGACAATCAGCAAAAACAATCAATACCAGAATTAGATTTCCTAAGCCATCGATCAGACGTTGGAATAATCAGGTGCAAGGCTAAAAAATATACATAAAACTGGAACTGAAACAAGGAACAAGGATGTTTTCAAAGACTGGTAGGATCTCTAAAACATTTTTGTAGTACATGTCATTGATAAAGATAAATACTCAAAGGTTGTGTAATACAACAGATTTATCATTGAGAAGAGTGAAATTATGCTGTTTTGAAAACTATGGCAGGTCATATTTTCTGCCTACATATATAAGAAGATTTCTCTGCAAACTACACATTATTTCAAATATTTATTGGCTGTGAAATAAGTTAAGGTTATTTCAAACGGCTTGTCTGCAAATAAAGGTGAGATGTAAGAAATCACAGAAAGTCGAGGGGAAAATAGGTCAATATATACTTTGCTATATTGTGAACTAAGCCTTTGGCCAGCCCCAATGTAGAGGACCTGACCCTTAGAAATTTACAAGTAAGCTGGTAGCTTTAAAAATTCAAATCTTTATAAGTAAAAAGATTTATTAAAATGAATAACCAAGTGTTTTAATTGACATCAGAAGATCAAAACAATAAACCCTGAGAACATAGAAAAAAGATAAATAAAGATATGAGCAGAACTTAATACCACAGAAAACGTATAAAATTCAGTTGAGGTAGTAAGTCCAAAGAATATTCTTTGACAAGATTTAAAAGACACACTTTGATTAAGGAAAACGAAAACATAAATAAAGAATATACACAAAGAATCAGGACAATGTTATAGCAGAGAATATCTGAAATGCCAGTAAATTTGAACATTTGTGTAAAGTGGACCATTTCCTAGCTCCTAATCTTTACCAAAATTGACACAAGAGGAAATCATTTAAGGTCATCATGTCTGCCCTTGGCATTCTCGGAACGCCCTGGCCTCAGAATGCAGCATCTGTAGTCCATGGTAACCTGGGGAGAGAGGTCGGGGCTGAGGGAGGTTGGAACACTGCCTTCACTGAGGGAGTGGGTGGGGCCATCTCTGCTGTGACTGAACAAAAGGCAGGGGAGAAGGGGGCACACGGCAGGGCCCTCAGAGCCCGGCAGGCCCAGTCGTGTGTCACAAGCATTTAGGCACAGGCCAAAGTGCGCCTTCTTTTTCTGCACAGCTGCCCAAACTCTCACCTTTCCACTCAGGCCGCCCTCTTACTTGAAGTGTGTGTGGAACCGGTCCTAGCAGTACACCTCGATGCAAAGCTAACCATAGGTCTGGGCATCATAGCTTCCTGCCAGGTGACTGAAGTTCGCAGGCAGATGGGTCGTGGGACACACGTGGGGAGACTCCTGCCGAGGCCACAGGCCGCCCAAAGCCACTATCCCAGATCGGGGGCAGCAAAGCAGTCCTGTCTGAGTCCCAGCCTCTAGAGGGAGTAGTGGACCAACACTTGTAGAAAAAGGGGTCCGCGCGGGTAACTCATTGGAGGGACACAAAAAAATCTTTGCAGACTTTCCGCTGAAGCTTACGAGCGTTCACACCTAAGCCTCTTACAAGGTCAGCTGTTTATCTAAACATGAGCTCATGATCTAAATTTACACAATAATGAAGAAATCAGCTACAAGGGGAGACAAGCAGCAAAAACAATCAATACCAGAATTAGATTCCCTAGGCCAACCATCAGATGTTGGAATACTCAGGTGCAAGTCAGAAAGTATACATAAAACTTGAACTGAAACAAGGAACAAGGATGTTTTCAAAGACTGGTAGGATCTCTAAAACATTTTTAAAGTACATGTCATTGATAAAGCTAAATACTAAATTGTTGTGTAATACAATATATTCAACATTGAGAAGAGTGAAATTATGCTGTTTTGAAAACTATGGCAGGTCAGATTTTCTGCCTAATTATATAAGAAGATTTCTCTAAAAAATACACATTATTTCAATGACTTATTGGCTGTGAAATAAGTTAACGGTATTTCAAATGGCTTGTCTGAAAAGAAAGGTGAGATGTAGGGAATCACAGAAAGTCGAGGGGAAAATAGGTCAATATATACATTGCTATATGATGAACTAAGACTTAGGCCAGCCACAATGTAGAGGACCTGACCCTTAGAAACTTTCAAGTAAGCTGGAATCTTGAAAAGTTCAAATCTTTATAAGTAAAAAGATTTATTAAAATGAATAACCAAGTGTTTTAATTGACATCAGAATATCAAACAATAAACCTGAGAACATAGAAAAGATATAAATAAAGATATGAGCAGAACTTAATACAGTTGAAAACGTATAAAATTCAGGTGATGTAGTAAGTCCAAAGAATATTCTTTGACAAGATTAAAAGACACACTTTGATTAAGGAAAACCAAAACATAAGTAAAGAATATACAGAAAGAATCAGGACAATGTTATAGCAGAGAGTATATGAAATGCCAGTAAATTTGAAAGTTTGTGTAAAGTGGACCAGTTCCTAGCTCCTAAAATTTACCAAAACTGACACAAGAGGAAATCATTTAAGGTCATCATGTCAGCCCTTGGCATTCACGGAATGCCCTGGATTCAGAATGCAGCTTCTTTAGTCCATGGTAACCTGTGGAGAGGGGGCGGGGATGAGGGAGTTTGGAACACAGCCCTCACAGAGGGAGTGGGTGTGGCCATCTCTGCTGTGACTGAACAAAGGTCAGGGGAGCAGGGGACCAAGGGCAGGGCCCTCAGAGCCCGGCAGGCTCAGTGGGGTGTCACAAGCATTTAGGCCCAGGCCAAAGTGCGCCTTCTTTGTCTGCACAGCTGCCCAAACTCTCACCTTTCCACTCAGGGCGCCCTGTTAATTGAAGTGTGTGTAGAACCTGTCCGCGCAGTACACCTCGCTGCAAAGCTAACCATAGGTCTGGGCATCATAGCTTCCTGCCAGGTGACCGAAGTTCGCAGGCAGATGGGTCCCTGGACACACGCAGAGAGGCACCTGCCCCGGCCACAGGCCCCCCACTGCCACTGCCACAGATCGTGGGGCACAAAGCAGCCCTGTCTGAGGCCGTGCCTCTAGAGGGAGTAGTGGACCAACACTTGTAGTAAATGGTGTCCTCGCGGGCAACTCATTGGAGGGACACAAATAAATCTTTGCGGACTTTCTGATGAAACTTACGAGTGTTCACACCTAACCCTCTTACAAAGTCAGATGTTTAGCTAAACATGAGCTCATGATCTAATTTTACACAATAATGAAAAAATCAGCTACAGGGGGAGACAATCAGCAAAAACAATCAATACCAGAATTAGATGCCCTAGGCCATCGAGCAGACATTGGAATAATCAGGTGCAAGGCAGAAAATATACATAAAACTGGAACTGAAACAAGGAACAAGGATGTTTTCAAAGACTGGTAGGATCTCTAAAACATTTTTAAAGTACATGTCATTGATAAAGCTAAATACTCAAAGGTTGTGTAATACAACAGATTCATCAGTGAGAAGAGTGAAATTATGCTGTTTTGAAAACTATGGCAGGGCAGATTTTCTGCCTAAATATATAAGAAGATTTGTCTGAAAACTACACATTATTTCAAAGACTTATTGGCTGTGAAATAAGTTAAGGTTATTTCAAATGGCTTGTCTGCAAAGAAAGGAGAGATGTAGGAAATCACAGAAAGTCGAGGGGAAAATAGGTCAATATATACTTTGCTATATTGTGAACTAAGCCTTTGGCCAGCCACAATGTAGAGGACCTGACCCTTAGAAACTGACAAGTAAGGTGGAATCTTTAAAAATTCAAATCTTTATAAGTAAAAAGATTGATTAAAATGAATAACCAAGTGTTTTAATTGACATCAGAAGATCAAAACAATAAACCCTGAGAACATAGAAAAAAGATAAATACAGATATGAGCAGAACTTAATACCACAGAAAACGTATAAAATTCAGTTGAGGTAGTAAGTCCAAAGAATATTCTTTGACAAGATTTAAAAGACACACTTTGATTAAGGAAAACCAAAACATAAGTAAAGCATATAGAGAAAGAATCAGGACAATGTTATAGCAGAGAATATCTGAAATGCCAGTAAATTTGAACATTTGTGTAAAGTGGACCATTTCCTGGCTCCTAAACTTTACCAAAATTGACACAAGAGGAAATCATTTAAGGTCATCATGTCTGCCCTTGGCATTCTCGGAATGCCCTGGCCTCAGAATGCAGCATCTGTAGTCCATGGTAACCTGCGGAGAGGAGGCGGGGCTGAGGGAGGTTGGAACACGGCCTTCACTGAGGGAGTGCGTGGGGCCATCTCTGCTGTGACTGAACAAAGGGCAGGGGAGCAGGGGGCCCAGGGCAGGGCCCTAAGAGCCCGGCAGGCCCAGTGGGGTGTCACAAGCATTTAGGCCCTGGACAAAGGAAGCCTTCTTTGTCTGCAGAGCTGCCCAAACTCTCACCATTCCACTCAGGCCGCCCTCGTACTTGAAGTGTGTGTGGAACCTGTCCGCGCAGTACACCTCGCTGCACAGCTAACCATAGGTCTGGGCATCGTAGCTTCCTGCCAGGTGACGGAAGCTCGCAGGCAGATGGGTCCCTGGGACTCACGCAGAGAGGCTCCTACCCGGGACACAGGCCGCCCACTGCCACTGCCCCAGATCGTGGGGCGCAAAGCAGCCCTGTCTGAGGCCGTGCCTCTAGAGGGAGTGGTGGACCAACACTTGTAGTTAATGGTGTCCTCGCGGGCAACTCATTGGAGGGACACAAATAAATCTTTGCGGACTTTCTGATGAAACTTACGAGTGTTCACACCTAAGCCTCTTACAATGTCAGATGTTTAGCTAAACATGAGCTCATGATCTAATTTTACACAATAATGAAGAAATCAGCTACAGGGGGAGACAATCAGCAAAAACAATCAATACCAGAATTAGATGCCCTAGGCCATCGAGCAGACGTTGGAATAATCAGGTGCAAGGCAGAAAATATACATAAAACTGGAACTGAAACAAGGAACAAGGATGTTTTCAAAGACTGGTAGGATCTCTAAAACATTTTTAAAGTACATGTCATTGATAAAGCTAAATACTGAAAGGTTGTGTAATAGAACAGATTCATCATTGAGAAGAGTGAAATTATGCTGTTTTGAAAACTACGGCAGGTCAGATTTTCTGCCTAAATATATAAGAAGATTTGTCTGAGAACTACACATTATTTCAAAGACTTATTGGCTGTGAAATCAGTTAAGGTTATTTCAAATGGCTTGTCTGCAAAGAAAGGTGAGATGTAGGGAATCACAGAAAGTCGAGGGGAAAATAGGTCAATATATACTTTGCTATATTGTGAACTAAGCCTTTGGCCAGCCACAATGTAGAGGACCTGACCCTTAGAAACTTACAAGTAAGATGGAATCTTTAAAAATTCAAATCTTTATAAGTAAAAAGATTTATTAAAATGAATAACCAAGTGTTTTAATTGACATCAGAAGATCAAAACAATAAACCCTGAGAACATAGAAAAAAGATAAATACAGATATGAGCAGAATTTAATACCACAGAAAACGTATAAAGTTCAGTTGAGGTAGTAAGTCCAAAGAATATTCTTTGACAAGATTTAAAAGACACACTTTGATGAAGGAAAACCAAAACATAAGTAAAGAATATACAGAAAGAATCAGGACAATGTTATAGCAGAGAATATCTGAAATGCCAGTAAAATTGAACATTTGTGTAAAGAGGACCATTTCCTAGTTCCTAAAGTTTACCAAAATTGACACAAGAGGAAATCATTTAAGGTCATCATGTCTGCCCTTGGCATTCTCGGAATGCCCTGGCCTAAGAATGCAGCATCTGTAGTCCTTGGTAACCTGCGGAGAAGGGGCGGGGCTGAGGGAGGTTGGAACACTGCCTTCACTGAGGGAGTGGGTGGGGCCATCTCTGCTGTGACTGAACAAAGGGCAGGGGAGCAGGGTGCCCAGGTCAGGGCCCTCAGAGCCAGGCAGGCACAGTGGGGTGTCACAAGAATTTAGGCCCAGGCCAAAGTGCGCCTTCTTTGTCTGCACAGCTGCCCAAACTCTCACCTTTCCACTCAGGCCGCCCTCTTACTTGAAGTGTGTGTGGAACCGGTCCGCGCAGTACACCTCGCTGCAAAGCTAACCATAGGTCTGGGCATCATAGCTTCCTGCCAGGTGACCGAAGTTCGCACGGAGATGGGTCGTGGGACACACGTGGGGAGCCTCCTGCCCAGGCCACAGGCCGCCCAAAGCCACTATCCCAGATCGGGGGCAGCAAAGCAGTCCTGTCTGAGTCCCAGCCTCTAGAGGGAGTAGTGGACCAACACTTGTAGAAAAAGGGGTCCGCGCGGGTAACTCATTGGAGGGACACAAAAAATCTTTGCGGACTTTCTGTGAAGCTTACGAGCGTTCACACCTAAGCCTCTTACAAGGTCAGCTGTTTAGCTAAACATGAGCTCATGATCTAAATTTACACAATAATGAAGAAATCAGCTACAAGGGGAGACAAGCAGCAAAAACAATCAATACCAGAATTAGATTCCCTAGGCCAACCATCAGATGTTGGAATAATCAGGTGCAAGGCAGAAAGTATACACAAAACTGGAACTGAAAAAAGGAACAAGGATGTTTTCAAAGACTGGTAGGATCTCTAAAACATTTTTAAAGTGTATGTCATTGATAAAGCTAAATACACAAAGGTTGTGTAATACAACAGATTCAACATTGAGAAGAATGAAATTATGCTGTTTTGAAAACTATGGCTGGTCAGATTTTCTGCCTAATTATATAAGAAGATTTCTCTAAAAATTACACATTATTTCAAAGACTTATTGGCTGTGAAATAAGTTAAGGTTATTTCAAATGGCTTGTCTGCAAAGAAAGGTGAGATGTAGGGAATCACAGAAAGTCGAGGGGAAAATAGGTCAATATATACATTGCTATATGGTGAACTAAGACTTAGGCCAGCCACAATGTAGAGGACCTGACCCTTAGAAACTTACAAGTAAGCTGGAATCTTGAAAAGTTCAAATCTTTAGAAGTAAAAATATTTATTAAAATGAATAACCAAGTGTTTTAATTGACATCAGAAGATCAAAACAATAAACCTTGGAACATAAAAAAATATAAATAAAGATATGAGCAGAACTTAATACAATAGAAAACGTATAAAATTCAGGTGATGTAGTAAGTCCAAAGAATATTCTTTGACAAGATTAAAAGACACACTTTGATTAAGGAAAAAAAAACATAATTAAAGAATATACAGAAAGAATCAGGACAATGTTATAGCAGAGAGTATATGAAATGCCAGTAAATTTGAACGTTTGTGTAAAGTGGACCAGTTCCTAGCTCCTAAAATTTACCAAACTGACACAAGAGGAAATCATTTAAGGTCATCATGTCAGCCCTTGGCATTCTCGGAATGCCCTGGACTCAGAATGCAGCATCTTTAATCCATGATAACATGTGGACAGGGGACGGGGCTGAGGGAGTATGGAACACTGGCCTCACAGAGGGAGTGGGTGTGGACATCTCTGCTGTGACTGAACAAAGGGTAGGGGAGCAGGGGGCCCAGGGCTGGGCCCTCAGAGCCCGGCAGGCCCAGTGGGGTGTCACTAGCATTTAGGCCCAGGACAAAGGGCGCCTTCTTTGTCTGCACAGCTGCCCAAACTCTCAAATTTCCACTCAGTCCGCCCTCTTACTTGAAGTGTGTGTGGAACCTGTCCGCGCAGTACACCTCGCTGCACAGCTAACCATAGGTCTGGGCATCGTAGCTTCCTGCCAGGTGACCGAAGTTCGCAGGAAGATGGGTCCCTGGGACACATGCAGAGAGGCTCCTGCCCCGGCACAGGCCACCCACTGCCACTGCCATAGATCGTGGGGCACAAAGCAGCCCTGTCTGAGGCCGTGCCTCTAGAGGGAGTAGTGGACCAACACTTGTAGTCAACGGGGTCCTCGTGGGCAACTCATTGGAGGGAAACAAATAAATCTTTGCGGACTTTCTGATGAAACTTACGAGTGTTCACACCTAAGCCTCTTACAAAGTCAGATGTTTAGCTAAACATGAGCTCATGATCTAAATTTACACAATAATGAAGAAATTAGCTACAGGGGGAGACAATCAGCAAAAACAATCAATACCAGAATTAGATTCCCTAGGCCATCGATCAGACGTTTGAATAATCATGTGCAAGGCAGAAAGTATACACAAAACTGGAACTGAAAGAAGGAACTAGGATGTTTTCAAAGACTGGAAGGATCTCTAAAACATTTTTAAAGTACATGTCATTGATAAAGCTAAATACTCAAAGGTTGTGTAATACAACAGATTCATCAGTGAGAAGAGTGAAATTATGCTGTTTTGAAAACTATGGCAGGGCAGATTTTCTGCCTAAATATATAAGAAGATTTGTCTGAAAACTACACATTATTTCAAAGACTTATTGGCTGTGAAATAAGTTAAGGTTATTTCAAATGGCTTGTCTGCAAAGAAAGGAGAGATGTAGGAAATCACAGAAAGTCGAGGGGAAAATAGGTCAATATATACTTTGCTATATTGTGAACTAAGCCTTTGGCCAGCCACAATGTAGAGGACCTGACCCTTAGAAACTGACAAGTAAGATGGAATCTTTAAAAATTCAAATCTTTATAAGTAAAAAGATTTATTAAAATGAATAACCAAGTGTTTTAATTGACATCAGAAGATCAAAACAATAAACCCTGAGAACATAGAAAAAAGATAAATACAGATATGAGCAGAACTTAATACCACAGAAAACGTATAAAATTCAGTTGAGGTAGTAAGTCCAAAGAATATTCTTTGACAAGATTTAAAAGACACACTTTGATTAAGGAAAACCAAAACATAAGTAAAGCATATAGAGAAAGAATCAGGACAATGTTATAGCAGAGAATATCTGAAATGCCAGTAAATTTGAACATTTGTGTAAAGTGGACCATTTCCTGGCTCCTAAACTTTACCAAAATTGACACAAGAGGAAATCATTTAAGGTCATCATGTCTGCCCTTGGCATTCTCGGAATGCCCTGGCCTCAGAATGCAGCATCTGTAGTCCATGGTAACCTGCGGAGAGGAGGCGGGGCTGAGGGAGGTTGGAACACGGCCCTCACTGAGGGAGTGCGTGGGGCCATCTCTGCTGTGACTGAACAAAGGGCAGGGGAGCAGGGGGCCCAGGGCACGGCCCTCAGAGCCCGGCAGGCCCAGTGGGGTGTCACAAGCATTTAGGCCCTGGACAAAGGAAGCATTCTTTGTCTGCACAGCTGCCCAAACTCTCACCATTCCACTCAGGCCGCACTCGTACTTGAAGTGTGTGTGGAACCTGTCCGCGCAGTACACCTCGCTGCACAGCTAACCATAGGTCTGGGCATCGTAGCTTCCTGCCAGGTGACGGAAGCTCGCAGGCAGATGGGTCCCTGGGACTCACGCAGAGAGGCTCCTACCCGGGACACAGGCCGCCCACTGCCACTGCCCCAGATCGTGGGGCGCAAAGCAGCCCTGTCTGAGGCCGTGCCTCTAGAGGGAGTGGTGGACCAACACTTGTAGAGAACGGGGCCCTCGCGGGCAACTCATTGGAGGGACACAAATAAATCTTTGCGGACTCTGTGATGAAGTTTACGAGGGTTCACATATAAGCCTCTTACATAGTCAGATGTTTAGCTAAACATGAGCTCATGATCTAAATTTACACAATAATGAAGAAATCAGCTACAGGGGGAGACAATCAGCAAAAACAATCAATACCAGAAATAGATTCCCTAGGACATCGGTCAGACGTTGGAATAATCAGGTGCAAGGCAGAAAATATACATAAAACAGGAAATGAAACAGGGAACAAGGATGTTTTCAAAGACTGGTAGGATCTCTAAAACATTTTTAAAGTACATGTCATTGATAAAGCTAAATACTCAAAGGTTGTGTAATACAACAGATTCATCATTGAGAAGAGTGAAATTATGCTGTTTTGAAAACTATGGCAGGTCAGATTTTCTGCCTAAATATATAAGAAGATTTCTCTGAAAACTACACATTATTTCAAAGACTTATTGGCTGTGAAATAAGTTAAGGTTATTTCAAATGGCTTGTCTGCAAAGAAAGGTGAGTTATAGGAAATCACAGAAAGTCGAGGGGAAAATAGGTCAATATATACTTTGCTATATTGTGAACTAAGCCTTTGGCCAGCCACAATGTAGTGGACGTGACCCTTAGAAACTTATAAGTAAGCTGGAAGCTTTAAAAATTCAAATCTTTATAAGTAAAAAGATTGATTAAAATGAATAACCAAGTGTTTTAATTGACATCAGAAGATCAAAACAATAAACCCTGAGAACATAGAAAAAAGATAAATAAATCTATGAGCAGAACTTAATACCACAGAAAACGTATAAAATTCAGTTGAGGTAGTAAGTCCAAAGAATATTCTTTGACAAAGTTTAAAAGACACACTTTGATTAAGGAAAACCAAAACATAAGTAAAGAATATACAGAAAGAATCAGGACAATGTTATAGCAGAGAATATATGAAATGCCAGTAAATTTGAACATTTGTGTAAAGTGGACCATTTCCTAGCTCCTAAAGTTTACCAAAATTGACACAAGAGGAAATCATTTAAGGTCATCATGTCTGCCCTTGGCATTCTCGGAACGCCCTGGCCTCAGAATGCAGCATCTGTAGTCCATGGTAACCTGCGGAGTGGGGGCGGGGCTGAGGGAGGCTGGAACACTGCCTTCACTGAGGGAGTGGGTGGGGCCATCTCTGCTGTGACTGAACAAAAGGCAGGGGAGAAGGGGGCCAATGGCAGGGCCCTCAGAACCCGGCAGGGCCAGTCGTGTGTCACAAGCATTTAGGCCCAGGCCAAAGTGCGCCTTCTTTGTCTGCACAGCTGCCCAAACTCTCACCTTTCCACTCAGGCCGTCCTCTTACTTGAAGTGTGTGTGGAACCGGTCCGCGCAGTACACCTCGCTGCAAAGCTAACCATAGGTCTCGGCATCATAGCTTCCTGCCAGGGAACCGAAGTTCGCAGGCAGATGGGTCGTGGGACACACGTGGGGAACATCCTGCCCAGGCCACAGGCCGCCCAAAGCCACTATCCCAGATCGGGAGCAGCAAAGCAGTCCTGTCTGAGTCCCAGCCTCTAGAGGGAGTAGTGGACCAACACTTGTAGAAAAAGGGGTCCGCGCGGGTAACTCATTGGAGGGACACAAAAAAATCTTTGCGGACTCTCTGCTGAAGCTTACGAGCGTTCACACATAAGCCTCTTACATGGTCAGCTGTTTAGCTAAACATGAGCTCATGATCTAAATTTACACAATAATGAAGAAATCAGCTACAAGGGGAGACAAGCAGCAAAAACAATCCATACCATAATTAGATTCCCTAGGCCAACCATCAGATGTTGGAATAATCAGGTGCAAGGCAGAAAGTATATACAAAACTGGAACTGAAACAAGGAACAAGGATGTTTTCAAAGACTGGTAGGATCTCTAAAACATTTTTAAAGTACATGGCATTGATAAAGCTAAATACTCAATGGTTGTGTAATACAACAGATTCATCATTGAGAAGAGTGAAATTATGCTGTTTTGAAAACTATGGCAGGTCAGATTTTCTGCCTAATTTTATAAGAAGATTTCTCTAAAAATACACATTATTTCAAAGACTTATTGGCTGTGAAATAAGTGAAGGGTATTTCAAATGGCTTGTCTGCAAAGAAAGGTGAGATGTAGGGAATCACAGAAAGTCGAGGGGAAAATAGGTCAATATATACATTGCTATATGGTGAACTAAGACTTAGGCCAGCCACAATGTAGAGGACCTGACCCTTAGAAACTTACAAGTAAGCTGGAATCTTGAAAAGTTCAAATCTTTAGAAGTAAAAAGATTTATTAAAATGAATAACCAAGTGTTTTAATTGACATCAGAAGATCAAAACAATAAACCTGAGAACATAGAAAAAATATAAATAAAGATATTAGCAGAACTTAATACAATAGAAAACGTATAAAATTCAGGTGATGTAGTAAGTCCAAAGAATATTCTTTGACAAGATTAAAAGACACACTTTGATTAAGGAAAACCAAAACATAAGTAAAGAATATACAGAAAGAATCAGGACAATGTTATAGCAGAGAGTATATGAAATGCCAGTAAATTTGAACATTTGTGTAAAGTGGACCAGTTCCTAGCTCCTAAAATTTAACAAAACTGACAAAAGAGGAAATCATTTAAGGTCGTCATGTCTGCCCTTGGCATTCTCGGAATGCCCTGGACTCAGAATGCAGCCTCTGTAGTCCATGTTAACCTGCGGAGAGGGGGCGGGGCTGAGGGAGTTTCGAACACAGCCCTCATAGAGGGAGTGGGTGTGGCAATCTCTGCTGTGACTGAACAAAGGGCAGGGGAGCAGGGGGTCCAGGGCAGGGCCCTCAGAGCCCGGCAGGCCCAGTGGGGTACACAAGCATTTAGGCCCAGGACAAAGGAAGCCTTCTTTGTCTGCACAGCTGCCCAAACTCTCACCTTTCCACTCAGGCCGCCCTCTTACTTGAAGTGTGTGTGGAACCTGTCCGCGCAGTACACCTCGCTGCACAGCTAACCATAGTTCTGGGCATCGTAGCTTCCTGCCAGGTGACCGAAGTTCGCAGGCAGATGGGTCCCTGGGACACACGCAGAGAGTCTCCTAACCGGGCCACAGGCCGCCCACTGCCACTGCCCCAGATCGTGGGGTGCCAAACAGCCCTGTGTGAGGCCGTGCCTCTAGAGGGAGTAGTGGACCAACCCTAGTAGAAAACGGGGTCCTCGCCGGCAACTCATTGGAGGGACACAAATATATCTTTGCGGACTTTCTGATGAAGCTTACGAGTGTTCACACCTAAGCCTCTTACAAAGTCAGATGTTTAGCTAAACATGAGCTCATGATCTAAATTTACACAATAATGAAGAAATCAGCTACAGGGGGAGACAATCAGCAAAAACAATCAATACCAGAATTAGATTTCCTAAGCCATCGATCAGACGTTGGAATAATCAGGTGCAAGGCACAAAATATACATAAAAGTGGAACTGAAACAAGGAACAAGGATGTTTTCAAAGACTGGTAGGATCTCTAAACCATTTTTAAAGTACATGTCATTGATAAAGCTAAATACTCAAAGGTTGTGTAATACAACAGATACATCATTGAGAAGAGTGAAATTATGCTGTTTTGAAAACTATGGCAGGTCAGATTTTGTGCCTAAATATATAATAAGATTTCTCTGAAAAATGCACATTATTTCAAAGACTTATTGGCAGTAAAATAAGTTAAGGTTATTTCAAATGGCTTGTCTGCAAAGAAAGGTGAGATGTAGGAAATCACAGAAAGTCGAGGGGAAAATAGGTCAATATATACTTTGCTATATTGTGAACTAAGCCTTTGGCCAGCCACAATGTAGAGGACCTGACCCTTAGAAACTTACAAGTAAGCTGGAATCTTTAAAAATTCAAATCTTTATAAGTAAAAAGATTTATTAAAATGAATAACCAAGTGTTTTAATTGACATCAGAAGATCAAAACAATAAACCCTGAGAACATAGAAAAAAGATAAATAAAGATATGAGCAGAAATTAATACCACAGAAAACGTATAAAATTCAGTTGAGGTACTAAGTCCAAAGAATATTCTTTGACAAGATTTAAAAGACACACTTTGATTAAGGAAAACCAAAACATAAGTAAAGAATATACAGAAAGAATCAGGACAATGTTATAGCACAGAGTATATGAAATGCCAGTAAATTTGAACATTTGTGTAAAGTGGACCAGTTCCTAGCTCCTAAAGTTTACCAAAACTGACACAAGAGGAAATCATTTAAGGTCATCATGTCTGCCCTTGGCATTCTCGGAATGCCCTGGCCTCAGAATGCAGCATCTGTAGTCCATGGTAACCTGCGGAGAGGGGGCGGGGCTGAGGGAGGTAGGAACACGGCCCTCACAGAGGGAGTGGGTGGGGCCATCTCTGCTGTGACTGAACAAAGGGCAGGGGAGCAGGGGGCCCAGGGCAGGGCACTCAGAGGCCAGCAGGCCCAGTGGGGTGTCACAAGCGTTTAGGCCCAGGACAAAGGAAGCCTTCTTTGTCTGCACAGCTGCCCAAACTCTCACCTTTCCACTCAGGCCGCCCTCTTATTGAAGTGTGTGTGGAACCTGTCCGCGCAGTACACCTCGCTGCACAGCTAACCATAAGTCTGGGCATCGTAGCTTCCTGCCAGGTGACGGAAGCTCGCAGGCAGATGGGTCCCTGGGACACACGCAGAGAGGCTCCTACCCGGGCCACAGGCCGCCCACTGCCACTGCCCCAGATCGTGGGGCGCAAAGCATCCCTGTCTGAGGCCGTGCCTCTAGAGGGAGTAGTGGACCAACACTTGTAGAGAACGGGGCCCACGCGGGCAACTCATTGGAGGGACACAAATAAATCTTTGCGGATTCTGTGATGAAGCTTACGAGGGTTCACACATAAGCCTCTTACATAGTCAGATGTTTAGCTAAACATGAGCTCATGATCTAAATTTACACAATAATGAAGAAATCAGGTACAGGGGGAGACAATCAGCCAAAACAATCAATACCAGAATTAGATTCCCTAGGCCATCGAACAGACGTTGGAATAATCAGGTGCAAGGCAGAAAATATACATAAAACTGGAAATGAAACAAGGAACAAGGATGTTTTCAAAGACTGGTAGGATCTCTAAAACATTTTTAAAGTACATGTCATTGATAAAGCTAAATACTCAAAGGTTGTGTAATACAACAGATTCATCATTGAGAAGAGTGAAATTATGCTGTTTTGAAAACTATGGCAGGTCAGATTTTCTGCCTAAATATATAAGAAGATTTCTCTGAAAAATACACATTATTTCAAAGACTTAATGGCTGAGAAATAAGTTAAGTTTATTTCAAATGGCTTGTCTGCAAAGAAAGGTGAGTTATAGGAAATCACAGAAAGTCGAGGGGAAAATAGGTCAATATATACTTTGCTATATTGTGAACTAAGCCTTTGGCCAGCCACTATGTAGAGGACGGGACCCTTAGAAACTTACAAGTAAGCTGGAAGCTTTAAAAATTCAAATCTTTATAAGTAAAAAGATTTATTAAAATGAATAACCAGGTGTTTTAATTGACATCAGAAGATCAAAACAATAAACCCTGAGAACATATAAAAAAGATAAATAAATCTATGAGCAGAACTTAATACCACAGAAAACGTATAAAATTCAGTTGAGGTAGTAAGTCCAAAGAATATTCTTTGACAAGGTTTAAAAGACACACTTTGATTAAGGAAAACCAAAACATAAGTAAAGAATATACAGAAAGAATCAGGACAATGTTATAGCAGAGAATATATGAAATGCCAGTAAATTTGAACATTTGTGTAAAGTGGACCAGTTGCTAGCTCCTAAAGTTTACCAAAACTGACACAAGAGGAAATCATTTAAGGTCATCATGTCTGCCCTTGGCATTCTCGGAATGCCCTGGCCTCAGAATGCAGCATCTGTAGTCCATGGTAACCTGCGGAGAGGGGGCGGGGCTGAGGGAGGTAGGAACAGGGCCCTCACAGAGGGAGTGGGTGGGGCCATCTCTGCTGTGACTGAACAAAGGGCAGGGGAGCAGGGGGCCCAGGGCTGGGCCCTCAGAGCCCAGCAGGCCCAGTGGGGTGTCACAAGCAATTAGGCCCAGGACAAAGGAAGCCTTCTTTGTCTGCACAGCTGCCCAAACTCTCACCTTTCCTCTCAGGCCGCCCTCTTATTGAAGTGTGTGTGGAACCTGTCCGCGCAGTACACCTCGCTGCACAGCTAACCATAGGTCTGGGCATCGTAGCTTCCTGCCAGGTGACGAAAGCTCGCAGGCAGATGGGTCACTGGGACACACGCAGAGAGGCTCCTACCCGGGCCACAGGCCGCCCACTGCCACTGCCCCAGATCGTGGGGCGCAAAGCAGCCCTGTCTGAGGCCGTACCTCTAGAGGGAGTAGTGAACCAACCCTAGTAGAAAACGGGGCCCTCGCGGGCAACTCATTGGAGGGACACAAATAAATCTTTGCGGACTCTGTGATGAAGCTTACGAGGGTTCACACATAAGCCTCTTACATAGTCAGATGTTTAGCTAAACATGAGCTCATGATCTAATTTTACACAATAATGAAGAAATCAGCTACAGGGGGAGACAATCAGCAAAAACAATCAATACCAGAATTAGATTTCCTAAGCCATCGATCAGACGTTGGAATAATCAGGTGCAAGGCTAAAAAATATACATAAAACTGGAACTGAAACAAGGAACAAGGATGTTTTCAAAGACTGGTAGGATCTCTAAAACATTTTTGTAGTACATGTCATTGATAAAGATAAATACTCAAAGGTTGTGTAATACAACAGATTTATCATTGAGAAGAGTGAAATTATGCTGTTTTGAAAACTATGGCAGGTCATATTTTCTGCCTACATATATAAGAAGATTTCTCTGCAAACTACACATTATTTCAAATATTTATTGGCTGTGAAATAAGTTAAGGTTATTTCAAACGGCTTGTCTGCAAATAAAGGTGAGATGTAAGAAATCACAGAAAGTCGAGGGGAAAATAGGTCAATATATACTTTGCTATATTGTGAACTAAGCCTTTGGCCAGCCCCAATGTAGAGGACCTGACCCTTAGAAATTTACAAGTAAGCTGGTAGCTTTAAAAATTCAAATCTTTATAAGTAAAAAGATTTATTAAAATGAATAACCAAGTGTTTTAATTGACATCAGAAGATCAAAACAATAAACCCTGAGAACATAGAAAAAAGATAAATAAAGATATGAGCAGAACTTAATACCACAGAAAACGTATAAAATTCAGTTGACGTAGTAAGTCCAAAGAATATTCTTTGACAAGATTTAAAAGACACACTTTGATTAAGGAAAACGAAAACATAAATAAAGAATATACACAAAGAATCAGGACAATGTTATAGCAGAGAATATCTGAAATGCCAGTAAATTTGAACATTTGTGTAAAGTGGACCATTTCCTAGCTCCTAAACTTTACCAAAATTGACACAAGAGGAAATCATTTAAGGTCATCATGTCTGCCCTTGGCATTCTCGGAACGCCCTGGCCTCAGAATGCAGCATCTGTAGTCCATGGTAACCTGGGGAGAGAGGTCGGGGCTGAGGGAGGTTGGAACACTGCCTTCACTGAGGGAGTGGGTGGGGCCATCTCTGCTGTGACTGAACAAAAGGCAGGGGAGAAGGGGGCCCACGGCAGGGCCCTCAGAGCCCGGCAGGCCCAGTCGTGTGTCACAAGCATTTAGGCACAGGCCAAAGTGCGCCTTCTTTTTCTGCACAGCTGCCCAAACTCTCACCTTTCCACTCAGGCCGCCCTCTTACTTGAAGTGTGTGTGGAACCGGTCCTAGCAGTACACCTCGATGCAAAGCTAACCATAGGTCTGGGCATCATAGCTTCCTGCCAGGTGACTGAAGTTCGCAGGCAGATGGGTCGTGGGACACACGTGGGGAGACTCCTGCCGAGGCCACAGGCCGCCCAAAGCCACTATCCCAGATCGGGGGCAGCAAAGCAGTCCTGTCTGAGTCCCAGCCTCTAGAGGGAGTAGTGGACCAACACTTGTAGAAAAAGGGGTCCGCGCGGGTAACTCATTGGAGGGACACAAAAAAATCTTTGCAGACTTTCCGCTGAAGCTTACGAGCGTTCACACCTAAGCCTCTTACAAGGTCAGCTGTTTATCTAAACATGAGCTCATGATCTAAATTTACACAATAATGAAGAAATCAGCTACAAGGGGAGACAAGCAGCAAAAACAATCAATACCAGAATTAGATTCCCTAGGCCAACCATCAGATGTTGGAATACTCAGGTGCAAGTCAGAAAGTATACATAAAACTTGAACTGAAACAAGGAACAAGGATGTTTTCAAAGACTGGTAGGATCTCTAAAACATTTTTAAAGTACATGTCATTGATAAAGCTAAATACTAAATTGTTGTGTAATACAATATATTCAACATTGAGAAGAGTGAAATTATGCTGTTTTGAAAACTATGGCAGGTCAGATTTTCTGCCTAATTATATAAGAAGATTTCTCTAAAAAATACACATTATTTCAATGACTTATTGGCTGTGAAATAAGTTAACGGTATTTCAAATGGCTTGTCTGAAAAGAAAGGTGAGATGTAGGGAATCACAGAAAGTCGAGGGGAAAATAGGTCAATATATACATTGCTATATGATGAACTAAGACTTAGGCCAGCCACAATGTAGAGGACCTGACCCTTAGAAACTTTCAAGTAAGCTGGAATCTTGAAAAGTTCAAATCTTTATAAGTAAAAAGATTTATTAAAATGAATAACCAAGTGTTTTAATTGACATCAGAATATCAAACAATAAACCTGAGAACATAGAAAAAATATAAATAAAGATATGAGCAGAACTTAATACAGTTGAAAACGTATAAAATTCAGGTGATGTAGTAAGTCCAAAGAATATTCTTTGACAAGATTAAAAGACACACTTTGATTAAGGAAAACCAAAACATAAGTAAAGAATATACAGAAAGAATCAGGACAATGTTATAGCAGAGAGTATATGAAATGCCAGTAAATTTGAAAGTTTGTGTAAAGTGGACCAGTTCCTAGCTCCTAAAATTTACCAAAACTGACACAAGAGGAAATCATTTAAGGTCATCATGTCAGCCCTTGGCATTCACGGAATGCCCTGGATTCAGAATGCAGCTTCTTTAGTCCATGGTAACCTGTGGAGAGGGGGCGGGGATGAGGGAGTTTGGAACACAGCCCTCACAGAGGGAGTGGGTGTGGCCATCTCTGCTGTGACTGAACAAAGGTCAGGGGAGCAGGGGACCAAGGGCAGGGCCCTCAGAGCCCGGCAGGCTCAGTGGGGTGTCACAAGCATTTAGGCCCAGGCCAAAGTGCGCCTTCTTTGTCTGCACAGCTGCCCAAACTCTCACCTTTCCACTCAGGGCTCCCTGTTAATTGAAGTGTGTGTAGAACCTGTCCGCGCAGTACACCTCGCTGCAAAGCTAACCATAGGTCTGGGCATCATAGCTTCCTGCCAGGTGACCGAAGTTCGCAGGCAGATGGGTCCCTGGACACACGCAGAGAGGCACCTGCCCCGGCCACAGGCCCCCCACTGCCACTGCCACAGATCGTGGGGCACAAAGCAGCCCTGTCTGAGGCCGTGCCTCTAGAGGGAGTAGTGGACCAACACTTGTAGTAAATGGTGTCCTCGCGGGCAACTCATTGGAGGGACACAAATAAATCTTTGCGGACTTTCTGATGAAACTTACGAGTGTTCACACCTAACCCTCTTACAAAGTCAGATGTTTAGCTAAACATGAGCTCATGATCTAATTTTACACAATAATGAAAAAATCAGCTACAGGGGGAGACAATCAGCAAAAACAATCAATACCAGAATTAGATGCCCTAGGCCATCGAGCAGACATTGGAATAATCAGGTGCAAGGCAGAAAATATACATAAAACTGGAACTGAAACAAGGAACAAGGATGTTTTCAAAGACTGGTAGGATCTCTAAAACATTTTTAAAGTACATGTCATTGATAAAGCTAAATACTCAAAGGTTGTGTAATACAACAGATTCATCAGTGAGAAGAGTGAAATTATGCTGTTTTGAAAACTATGGCAGGGCAGATTTTCTGCCTAAATATATAAGAAGATTTGTCTGAAAACTACACATTATTTCAAAGACTTATTGGCTGTGAAATAAGTTAAGGTTATTTCAAATGGCTTGTCTGCAAAGAAAGGAGAGATGTAGGAAATCACAGAAAGTCGAGGGGAAAATAGGTCAATATATACTTTGCTATATTGTGAACTAAGCCTTTGGCCAGCCACAATGTAGAGGACCTGACCCTTAGAAACTGACAAGTAAGGTGGAATCTTTAAAAATTCAAATCTTTATAAGTAAAAAGATTGATTAAAATGAATAACCAAGTGTTTTAATTGACATCAGAAGATCAAAACAATAAACCCTGAGAACATAGAAAAAAGATAAATACAGATATGAGCAGAACTTAATACCACAGAAAACGTATAAAATTCAGTTGAGGTAGTAAGTCCAAAGAATATTCTTTGACAAGATTTAAAAGACACACTTTGATTAAGGAAAACCAAAACATAAGTAAAGAATATAGAGAAAGAATCAGGACAATGTTATAGCAGAGAATATCTGAAATGCCAGTAAATTTGAACATTTGTGTAAAGTGGACCATTTCCTGGCTCCTAAACTTTACCAAAATTGACACAAGAGGAAATCATTTAAGGTCATCATGTCTGCCCTTGGCATTCTCGGAATGCCCTGGCCTCAGAATGCAGCATCTGTAGTCCATGGTAACCTGCGGAGAGGAGGCGGGGCTGAGGGAGGTTGGAACACGGCCTTCACTGAGGGAGTGCGTGGGGCCATCTCTGCTGTGACTGAACAAAGGGCAGGGGAGCAGGGGGCCCAGGGCAGGGCCCTAAGAGCCCGGCAGGCCCAGTGGGGTGTCACAAGCATTTAGGCCCTGGACAAAGGAAGCCTTCTTTGTCTGCAGAGCTGCCCAAACTCTCACCATTCCACTCAGGCCGCCCTCGTACTTGAAGTGTGTGTGGAACCTGTCCGCGCAGTACACCTCGCTGCACAGCTAACCATAGGTCTGGGCATCGTAGCTTCCTGCCAGGTGACGGAAGCTCGCAGGCAGATGGGTCCCTGGGACTCACGCAGAGAGGCTCCTACCCGGGACACAGGCCGCCCACTGCCACTGCCCCAGATCGTGGGGCGCAAAGCAGCCCTGTCTGAGGCCGTGCCTCTAGAGGGAGTGGTGGACCAACACTTGTAGAGAACGGGGCCCTCGCGGGCAACTCATTGGAGGGACACAAATAAATCTTTGCGGACTCTGTGATGAAGTTTACGAGGGTTCACATATAAGCCTCTTACATAGTCAGATGTTTAGCTAAACATGAGCTCATGATCTAAATTTACACAATAATGAAGAAATCAGCTACAGGGGGAGACAATCAGCAAAAACAATCAATACCAGAAATAGATTCCCTAGGACATCGGTCAGACGTTGGAATAATCAGGTGCAAGGCAGAAAATATACATAAAACTGGAAATGAAACAAGGAACAAGGATGTTTTCAAAGACTGCTAGGATCTCTAAAACATTTTTAAAGTACATGTCATTGATAAAGCTAAATACTCAAAGGTTGTGTAATACAACAGATTCATCATTGAGAAGAGTGAAATTATGCTGTTTTGAAAACTATGGCAGGTCAGATTTTCTGTCTAAATATATAAGAAGATTTCTCTGAAAACTACACATTATTTCAAAGACTTATTGGCTGTGAAATAAGTTAAGGTTATTTCAAATGGCTTGTCTGCAAAGAAAGGTGAGTTATAGGAAATCACAGAAAGTCGAGGGGAAAATAGGTCAATATATACTTTGCTATATTGTGAACTAAGCCTTTGGCCAGCCACAATGTAGTGGACGTGACCCTTAGAAACTTATAAGTAAGCTGGAAGCTTTAAAAATTCAAATCTTTATAAGTAAAAAGATTGATTAAAATGAATAACCAAGTGTTTTAATTGACATCAGAAGATCAAAACAATAAACCCTGAGAACATAGAAAAAAGATAAATAAATCTATGAGCAGAACTTAATACCACAGAAAACGTATAAAATTCAGTTGAGGTAGTAAGTCCAAAGAATATTCTTTGACAAAGTTTAAAAGACACACTTTGATTAAGGAAAACCAAAACATAAGTAAAGAATATACAGAAAGAATCAGGACAATGATATAGCAGAGAATATATGAAATGCCAGTAAATTTGAACATTTGTGTAAAGTGGACCATTTCCTAGCTCCTAAAGTTTACCAAAATTGACACAAGAGGAAATCATTTAAGGTCATCATGTCTGCCCTTGGCATTCTCGGAACGCCCTGGCCTCAGAATGCAGCATCTGTAGTCCATGGTAACCTGCGGAGTGGGGGCGGGGCTGAGGGAGGCTGGAACACTGCCTTCACTGAGGGAGTGGGTGGGGCCATCTCTGCTGTGACTGAACAAAGGGCAGGGGAGAAGGGGGCCAATGGCAGGGCCCTCAGGACCCGGCAGGGCCAGTCGTGTGTCACAAGCATTTAGGCCCAGGCCAAAGTGCGCCTTCTTCGTCTGCACAGCTGCCCAAACTCTCACCTTTCCACTCAGGCCGTCCTCTTACTTGAAGTGTGTGTGGAACCGGTCCGCGCAGTACACCTCGCTGCAAAGCTAACCATAGGTCTGGGCATCATAGCTTCCTGCCAGGTGACCGAAGTTCGCAGGGAGATGGGTCGTGGGACACACGTGGGGAGCCTCCTGCCCAGGCCACAGGCCGCCCAAAGCCACTATCCCAGATCGGGGGCAGCAAAGCAGTCCTGTCTGAGTCCCAGCCTCTAGAGTGAGTAGTGGACCAACACTTGTAGAAAAAGGGGTCCGCGCGGGTAACTCATTGGAGGGACACAAAAAATCTTTGCGGACTTTCTGTGAAGCTTACGAGCGTTAACACCTAAGCCTCTTACAAGGTCAGGTGTTTAGCTAAACATGAGCTCATGATCTAAATTTACACAATAATGAAGAAATCAGCTACAAGGGGAGACAAGCAGCAAAAACAATCAATACCAGAATTAGATTCCCTAGGCCAACCATCAGATGTTGGAATAATCAGGTGCAAGGCAGAAAGTATACAGAAAACTGGAACTGAAAAAAGGAACAAGGATGTTTTCAAAGACTGGTAGGATCTCTAAAACATTTTTAAAGTATATGTCATTGATAAAGCTAAATATTCAAAGGTTGTGTAATACAACAGATTCAACATTGAGAAGAATGAAATTATGCTGTTTTGAAAACTATGGCAGGTCAGATTTTCTGCCTAATTATATAAGAAGATTTCTCTAAAAATTACACATTATTTCAAAGACTTATTGGCTGTGAAATAAGTTAAGGTTATTTCAAATGGCTTGTCTGCAAAGAAAGGTGAGATGTAGGGAATCACAGAAAGTCGAGGGGAAAATAGGTCAATATATACATTGCTATATGGTGAACTAAGACTTAGGCCAGCCACAATGTAGAGGACCTGACCCTTAGAAACTTACAAGTAAGCTGGAATCTTGAAAAGTTCAAATCTTTAGAAGTAAAAAGATTTATTAAAATGAATAACCAAGTGTTTTAATTGACATCAGAAGATCAAAACAATAAACCTGGGAACATAGAAAAAATATAAATAAAGTTATGACCAGAACTTAATACAATAGAAAACGTATAAAATTCAGGTGATGTAGTAAGTCCAAAGAATATTCTTTGACAAGATTAAAAGACACACTTTGATTAAGGAAAAAAAAACATAATTAAAGAATATACAGAAAAAATCAGGACAATGTTATAGCAGAGAGTATATGAAATGCCAGTAAATTTGAACGTTTGTGTAAAGTGGACCAGTTCCTAGCTCCTAAAATTTACCAAACTGACACAAGAGGAAATCATTTAAGGTCTTCATGTCAGCCCTTGGCATTCTCGGAATGCCCTGGACTCAGAATGCAGCATCTTAGTCCATGATAACGTGTGGAGAGGGGACGGGGCTGAGGGAGTTTGGAACACTGGCCTCACAGAGGGAGTGGGTGTGGACATCTCTGCTGTGACTGAACAAAGGGTAGGGGAGCAGGGGGCCCAGGGCAGGGCCCTCAGAGCCCGGCAGGCCCAGAGGGGTGTCACAAGCATTTAGGCCCAGTACAAAGGGCGCCTTCTTTGTCTGCACAGCTGCCCAAACTCTCAAATTTCCACTCAGTCCGCCCTCTTACTTGAAGTGTGTGTGGAACCTGTCCGCGCAGTACACCTCGCTGCACAGCTAACCATAGGTCTGGGCATCGTAGCTTCCTGCCGGGTGACCGAAGTTCGCAGGCAGATGGGTCCCTGGGACACATGCAGAGAGGCTCCTGCCCCGGCACAGGCCACCCACTGCCACTGCCATAGATCGTGGGGCACAAAGCAGCCCTGTCTGAGGCCGTGCCTCTAGAGGGAGTAGTGGACCAACACTTGTAGTCAACGGGGACCTCGTGGGCAACTCATTGGAGGGAAACAAATAAATCTTTGCGGACTTTCTGATGAAACTTACGAGTGTTCACACCTAAGCCTCTTACAAAGTCAGATGTTTAGCTATACATGAGCTCATGATCTAAATTTACACAATAATGAAGAAATTAGCTACAAGGGGAGACAATCAGCAAAAACAATCAATACCAGAATTAGATTCCCTAGGCCATCGATCAGACGTTGGAATAATCATGTGCAAGGCAGAAAGTATACACAAAACTGGAACTGAAAGAAGGAACTAGGATGTTTTCAATGACTGGAAGGATCTCTAAAACATTTTTAAAGTACATGTCATTGATAAAGCTAAATACTCAAAGGTTGTGTAATACAACAGATTCATCATTGAGAAGAGTGAAATTATGCTGTTTTGAAAACTATGGCAGGGCAGATTTTATGCCTAAATATATAAGAAGATTTCTCTGAAAACTACACATTATTTCAAAGACTTATTGGCTGTGAAATAAGTTAAGGTTATTTCAAATGGCTTGTCTGAAAAGAAAGGTGAGATGTAGGAAATCACAGAAAGTCGAGGGGAAAATAGGTCAATATATACTTTGCTATATTGTGAACTAAGCCTTTGGCCAGCCACAATGTAGAGGACCTGACCCTTAGAAACTGACAAGTAAGATGGAATCTTTAAAAATTCAAATCTTTATAAGTAAAAAGATTTATTAAAATGAATAACCAAGTGTTTTAATTGACATCAGAAGATCAAAACAATAAACCCTTAGAACATAGAAAAAAGATAAATACAGATATGAGCAGAACTTAATACCACAGAAAACGTATAAAATTCAGTTTAGGTAGTAAGTCCAAAGAATATTCTTTGACAAGATTTAAAAGACACACTTTGATTAAGGAAAACCAAAACATAAGTAAAGAATATAGAGAAAGAATCAGGACAATGTTATAGCAGAGAATATCTGAAATGCCAGTGAATTTGAACATTTGTGTAAAGTGGACCATTTCCTAGCTCCTAAACTTTACCAAAATTGACACAAGAGGAAATCATTTAAGGTCATCATGTCTGCCCTTGGCATTCTCGGAATGCCCTGGCCTCAGAATGCAGCATCTGTAGTCCATGGTAACCTGCGGAGAGGAGGCGGGGCTGAGGGTGGTTGGAACACGGCCTTCACTGAGGGAGTGCGTGGGGCAATCTCTGCTGTGACTGAACAAAGGGCAGGGGAGCAGGGGGCCCAGGGCAGGGCCCTCAGAGCCCGGCAGGCCCAGTGGGGTGTCACAAGCCTTTAGGCCCAGGACAAAGGAAGCCTTCTTTGTCTGCACAGCTGCCCAAACTCTCACCATTCCACTCAGGCCGCCCTCTTATTGAAGTGTGTGTGGAACCTGTCCGCGCAGTACACCTCGCTGCACAGCTAACCATAGGTCTGGGCATCGTAGCTTCCTTCCAGGAGACGGAAGCTCGCAGGCAGATGGGTCCCTGGGACACACGCAGAGAGTCTCCTACCCGGGCCACAGGCCGCCCACTGCCACTGCCCCAGATCGTGGGGCACAAAGCAGCCCTGTCTGAGGCCGTGCCTCTAGAGGGAGTGGTGGACCAACACTTGTGGAGAACGGGGCCCTCGCGGGCAACTCATTGGAGGGACACAAATAAATCTTGGCGGACTCTGTGATGAAGTTTACCAGGGTTCACATATAAGCCTCTTACATAGTCAGATGTTTAGCTAAACATGAGCTCATGATCTAAATTTACACAATAATGAAGAAATCAGCTACAGGGGGAGACAATCAGCAAAAACATTCAATACCAGAATTAGATTCCCTAGGACATCGGTCAGACATTGGAATAATCAGGTGCAAGGCAGAAAGTATACACAATACTGGAACTGAAACAAGGAACAAGGATGTTTTCAAAGACTGGTAGGATCTCTAAAACATTTTTAAAGTGCATGTCATTGATAAAGCTAAATACTCAATGGTTGTTTAATACAACAGATTCATCATTGAGAAGAGTGAAATTATGCTGTTTTGAAAACTATGGCAGGTCAGATTTTCTGCCTAATTATATAAGAAGATTTCTCTAAAAAATACACATTATTTCAAAGACTTATTGGCTGTGAAATAAGTGAAGGGTATTTCAAATGGCTTGTCTACAAAGAAAGGTGAGATGTAGGGAATCACAGAATGTCGAGGGGAAAATGTGTCAATATATACATTGCTATAGGGTGAACTAAGCCTTAGGCGAGCAACAATGTAGAAGACCTTGCCCTTAGAAACTTACAAGTAAGCTGGAATCTTCAAAAGTTCAAATCTTTATAAGTAAAAAGATTTATTAAAAGGAATAACCAAGTGTTTTAATTGACATCAGAAGATCAAAACAATAAACCCTGAGAACATAGAAGAAAGATAAATAAATATATGAGCAGAACTTAATACAACAGAAAACGTATAAAATTGAGGTGATTTAGTAAGTCCAAAGAATATTCTTTGAAAAGATTTAAAAGACACACTTTGATTAAGGAAAACAAAAACATAAGTCAAGAATATACAGAAAGAATCAGACAATCTTATAGCAGAGAATATATGCAATGCCAGTAAATTTGAACATTTCTCTAAAGTGGACCAGTTCCTAGCTCCTAAAGTTTACCAAAACTGACACAAGAGGGAATCATTTAAGGTTATCATGTCTGTGTTGGTCATTCTCGGAACGCCCTGGCCTCAGAATGCAGCATCAGTAGTCCATGGTAACCTGCGAAGAGGGGGCGGGGCTGAGGGAGGTTGGAACACTGCCCTCACTGAGGGAGTGGGTGTGGCCATCTCTGCTGTAACTGATCAAAGGGCAGGGGAGCAGGGGTCCCAGGGCAGCGCACTCAGAGTTCGGGAGGCCCAGTGGGGTGTCACAAGCATTTAGGCCCAGGCCAAAGGGCGCCTTCTTTGTCTGCACAGCCGCCCAAACTCTCACCTTTCCACTCAGGACGCCCTCGTACTTGAAGTGTGTGTGGAACCTGTCCGCGCTGTACACCTTGCTGCATAGCTAACCATAGGTCTGGGCATCGTAGCTTCCTGCCAGGTGACCGAAGTTCGCAGGCAGATGGTTCCCTGGGACACACGCCGAGAGGCTCCTGCCTGGGCCACAGACCGCCCACAGGCCCTGCCCCACATCAGTGGCCGCAAAGTAGCCCTGTCTGAGTACCCTGCCTCTAGAGGGAGTATTGGAACAACACTTCTAGTAAATGGGGTCCTTGCGGGTAACTCATTGTAGAGACACAAATAAATCTTTGCCGACTTCCTGCTGAAGCTTACGAGCGTTCACACCTAAGCCACTTACAAGGTCAGCTGTTTAGCTAATCATGAGCTCATGATCTAAATTTACACAATAATGAAGAAATCAGCTACAAGGGGAGGCAATCAGCAAAAACAATCAATACCAGCATTAGATTCCCTAGGCCATCCATCAGATGTTGGAATAATCAGGTGCAAGGCAGAAAATATACATAAAACTGGAACTGAAACAAGGAACAAGGATGTTTTCAAAGACTGGTAGGATCTCTAAAACGTTTTTAAATTACATGTCATTGATAAAGCTAAATACTCAAAGGTTGTGTAATAGAACAGATTCATCATTGAGAAGAGTGAAATTATGCTGTTTTGAAAACTATGGCAGGTCAGATTTTCTGCCTAATTATAGAAGAAGATTTCTCTAAAAAATACACATTATTTTAAAGACTTATTGGCTGTGAAATAAGTTAAGGGTATTTCAAATGGCTTGTCTGCAAAGAAAGGTGAGATGTAGGGAATCACAGAAAGTCGAGGGGAAAATATGTCAATATATACTTCGCTATAGGGTGAAATAAGCCTTAGACCATCAACAATGTAGAGGACCTGATCCTGTGAAACGTACAAGTAAGCTGGAAACTTCAAATGTTCAAATCTTGATAAGTAAAAAGATTCATTAAAATGAATAACCAAGTGTTTTAAATGACATCAGAAGATCAAAACAATAAACCCTGAGAACATAGAAAAAAGATAAATAAAGATATGGGCAGAACTTAATACAACAGAAAACGTATAAAATTGAGGTGATTTAGTAAGTCCAAGGAATACGGTTTGAACAGATTTAAAAGACACACTTTGATTAAGGAAAACAAAAACAGAATTAAAGAATATATAGAAAGAATCAGGACAATGTTATAGCAGAGAATATATGAAATGCCAGTAAATTTGAACATTTCTGTAAAGTGGACCATTTCCTAGCTCCTAAAGTTTACCAAAACTGACACAAGAGGAAATCATTTAAGGTCATTATGTCTAACCTTGGCATTCTCGGAATACCCTGGCCTCAGAATGCAGCATCTGTTGTCCATGGTAAGCTGCGGAGAGGTGGCGGGGCAGAGGGTGGTTGGAACACTGCCCACAATGAGGGAGTGGGTGTGGCCATCTCTGCTGTGACTGAACAAAGGGCAGGGGAGCAGGTGGCCGAGGGCAGGGCCCTCAGAGCCCGGGAGGCCCAGTGGGGTGTCACAAGCATTTAGGCCAAGGCCAAAGGGCGCCTTCTTTGTCTGCACAGCTGCCAACACTCTCACCTTTCCACTCAGGCCGACCCCTTACTTGAAGTGTGTGTGGAACCTGTCTGCGCAGTACACCTCGCTGCACAGCTAACCATAGGTCTGGGCATCGTAGCTTCCTGACAGGTCACCGAAGTTCGCAAGCAGATGGTTACCTGGGACACACGCCGAGAGGCTCCTGCCTGGGCCACAGACCGCCCATGGCCGTGGCCCACATCAGTGGCCGCAAAGCAGCCCTGTCTGAGTACCCTGCCTCTAGAGGGAGTACTGGAACAACACTTCTAGAAAATGGGGTCCTTGCGGGTAACTCATTGTAGAGACACAAATAAATCTTTGCTGACTTCCTGTTGAAGATTACGAGTGTTGACACCTAAGCCACTTACAAGGTCAGCTGTTTATCTAATCATGAGCTCATGATCTAAATTTACACAATAAAGAAGAAATCAGCTACAAGTGGAGGCAATCAGCAAAAACAATCAATACCAGTATTAGATTACATAGGCCATCCATCAGATGTTGGAATAATCAGGTGCAAGGCAGAAAATATACATACAACTAGAACTGAACTAAGGAACACGGATGTTTTCAAAGACTGGTGGGATCTCTAAAATAGTTTTAAAGTACATGTCATTGATAAAGCGAAATACTCAAAGGTTGTGAAATACAACAGATTCATCATTGAGAAGAGTGAAATTATGCTGTTTTGAAAACTATGGCAGGTCAGATTTTCTGCCTAATTATAGAAGAAGATTTCTCTAAAAAATACACATTATTTCAAAGACTTATTGGCTGTGAAATAAGTGAAGGGTATTTCAAATGGCTTGTCTGCAAAGAAAGGTGAGATGTAGGGAATCACAGAAACTCGAGGGGAAAATGTGTCAATATATACATTGCTATAGGGTGAACTAAGCCTTAAGCGAGCAACAATGTAGAGGACCTTGCCGTTAGAAACTTACAGGTAAGCTGGAATCTTCAAAAGTTCAAACCTTTATAAGTAAAAAGATTTATTAAAAGGAATAACCAAGTGTTTTAATTGACATCAGAAGATCAAAACAATAAACCCTGAGAACATAGAAAAAAGATACATAAAGATATGAGCAGAACATAATACAACAGAAAACGTATAAAATTGAGGTGATTTAGTAAGTCCAAAGAATACGGTTTGAACAGATTTAAAAGACACACTTTGATTAAGGAAGACAAAAATATAAGTCAAGAATATACAGAAAGAATCAGACAAACTTATAGCAGAGGATATATGCAATGCCAGTAAATTTGAACATTTCTCTAAAGTGGACCATTTCCTAGCTCCTAAAGTTTACCAAAACTGACACAAGAGGAAATCAATTAAGGTCATTATGTCTGCCCTTGGCATTCTCGGAATACCCTGGCCTCAGAATGCAGCATCTGTTGTCCATGGTAAGCTGCGGAGAGGTGGCGGGGCAGAGGGTGTTTGGAACACTGCCCACAATGAGGGAGTGGGTGTGGCCATCTCTGCTGTGACTGAACAAAGGGCAGGGGAGCAGGGTGCCGAGAGCAGGGCCCTCAGAGCCCGGCAGGCCAGGTGGGGTGTCACAAGCATTTAGGCCCAGGCCAAAGGGCGCCTTCTTTGTCTGCACAGCTGCCAACACTCTCACCTTTCCACTCAGGCCGACCCCTTACTTGAAGTGTGTGTGGAACCTGTCTGCGCAGTACACCTCACTGCACAGCTAACCATAGGTCTGCGCATCATAGCTTCCTGCCCGGTCACCGAAGTTCGCAAGCAGATGGTTACCTGGTACACACACCGAGAGGCTCCTGTCTGGGCCACAGACCGCCCATGGCCCTGGCCCACATCAGTGGCCGCAAATCAGCCATGTCTGAGTACCCTGCCTCTAGAGGGAGTACTGGAACAACACTTCTAGAAAATGGGGTCCTTGCGGGTAACTCATTGTAGAGACACAAATAAATCTTTGCTGACTTCCTGTTGAAGCTTACGAGTGTTGACACCTAAGCCACTTACAAGGTCAGCTGTTTATCTAATCATGAGCTCATGATCTAAATTTACACAATAAAGAAGAAATCAGCTACAAGTGGAGGCAATCAGCAAAAACAATCAATACCAGTATTAGATTACATAGGCCATCCATCAGATGTTGGAATAATCAGGTGCAAGGCAGAAAATATACATACAACTGGAACTGAACTAAGGAACACGGATGTTTTCAAAGACTGGTAGGATCTCTAAAATAGTTTTAAAGTACATGTCATTGATAAAGCTAAATACTCAAAGGTTGTGTAATACATCAGATTTATCATTGAGAAGAGTGAAATTATGCTGTTTTGAAAACTATGGCAGGTCAGATTTTCTGCCTAATTATAGAAGAAGATTTCTCTAAAAAATACACATTATTTCAAAGACTTATTGGCTGTGAAATAAGTGAAGGGTATTTCAAATGGCTTGTCTACAAAGAAAGGTGAGATGTAGGGAATCACAGAATGTCGAGGGGAAAATGTGTCAATATATACATTGCTATAGGGTGAACTAAGCCTTAGGCCAGCAACAATGTAGAAGACCTTGCCCTTAGAAACTTACAAGTAAGCTGGAATCTTCAAAAGTTCAAATCTTTATAAGTAAAAAGATTTATTAAAAGGAATAACCAAGTGTTTTAATTGACATCAGAAGATCAAAACAATAAACCCTGAGAACATAGAAGAAAGATAAATAAATATATGAGAAGAACTTAATACAACAGAAAACGTATAAAATTGAGGTGATTTAGTAAGTCCAAAGAATATTTTTTGAAAAGATTTAAAAGACACACTTTGATTAAGGAAAACAAAAACATAAGTCAAGAATATACAGAAAGAATCAGACAATCTTATAGCAGAGAATATATGCAATGCCAGTAAATTTGAACATTTCTCTAAAGTGGACCATTTCCTAGCTCCTAAAGTTTACCAAAACTGACACAAGAGGGAATCATTTAAGGTCATCATGTCTGTGTTGGGCATTCTCGGAACGCCCTGGCCTCAGAATGCAGCATCAGTAGTCCATGGTAACCTGCGAAGAGGGGGCGGGGCTGAGGGAGGTTGGAACACTGCCCTCACAGAGGGAGTGGGTGTGGCCATCTCTGCTGTAACTGATCAAAGGGCAGGGGAGCAGGGGTCCCAGGGCAGGGCCCTCAGAGTTCGGGAGGCCCAGTGGGGTGTCACAAGCATTTAGGCCCAGGCCAAAGGGCGCCTTCTTTGTCTGCACAGCAGCCCAAACTCTCACCTTTCCACTCAGGACGCCCTCGTACTTGAAGTGTGTGTGGAACCTGTCCGCGCTGTACACCTCGCTGCACAGCTAACCATAGGTCTGGGCATCGTAGCTTCCTGCCAGGTGACCGAAGTTCGCAGGCAGATGTTTCCCTGGGACACACGCCGAGAGGCTCCTGCCTGGGCCACAGACCGCCCACAGGCCCTGCCCCACATCAGTGGCCGCAAAGTAGCCCTGTCTGAGTACCCTGCCTCTAGAGGGAGTATTGGAACAACACTTCTAGTAAATGGGGTCCTTGCGGGTAACTCATTGTAGAGACACAAATAAATCTTTGCCGACTTCCTGCTGAAGCTTACGAGCGTTCACACCTAAGCCACTTACAAGGTCAGCTGTTTAGCTAATCATGAGCTCATGATCTAAATTTACACAATAATGAAGAAATCAGCTACAAGGGGAGGCAATCAGCAAAAACAATCAATACCAGCATTAGATTCCCTAGGCCATCCATCAGATGTTGGAATAATCAGGTGCAAGGCAGAAAATATACATAAAACTGGAACTGAAACAAGGAACAAGGATGTTTTCAAAGACTGGTAGGATCTCTAAAACGTTTTTAAATTACATGTCATTGATAAAGCTAAATACTCAAAGGTTGTGTAATAGAACAGATTCATCATTGAGAAGAGTGAAATTATGCTGTTTTGAAAACTATGGCAGGTCAGATTTTCTGCCTAATTATAGAAGAAGATTTCTCTAAAAAATACACATTATTTTAAAGACTTATTGGCTGTGAAATAAGTTAAGGGTATTTCAAATGGCTTGTCTGCAAAGAAAGGTGAGATGTAGGGAATCACAGAAAGTCGAGGGGAAAATATGTCAATATATACTTTGCTATAGGGTGAAATAAGCCTTAGACCATCAACAATGTAGAGGACCTGATCCTGTGAAACGTACAAGTAAGCTGGAAACTTCAAAAGTTCAAATCTTGATAAGTAAAAAGATTCATTAAAATGAATAACCAAGTGTTTTAAATGACATCAGAAGATCAAAACAATAAACCCTGAGAACATAGAAGAAAGATAAATAAATATATGAGCAGAACTTAATACAACAGAAAACGTATAAAATTGAGGTGATTTAGTAAGTCCAAAGAATATTCTTTGAAAAGATTTAAAAGACACACTTTGATTAAGGAAAACAAAAACATAAGTCAAGAATATACAGAAAGAATCAGACAAACTTATAGCAGAGAATATATGCAATGCCAGTAAATTTGAACATTTCTCTAAAGAGGACCATTTCCTAGCTCCTAATGTTTACCAAAACTGACACAAGAGGAAATCATTTAAGGTCAATATGTCTGCCATTGGCATTCTCGGAATACCCTGGCCTCAGAATGCAGCATCTGTTGTCCATTGTAAGCTGCGGAGAGGTGGCGGGGCAGAGGGTGTTTGGGACACAGCCCACAATGAGGGAGTGGGTGTGGCCATCTCTGCTGTGACTGAACAAAGGGCAGGGGAGCAGGGGACCCAGGGCTGGGCCCTCAGAGCCCGGCAGGCCCAGTGGGGTGTCACAAGCATTTAGGTCCAGGACAAAGGGCGCCTTCTTTGTCTGCACAGCTGCCAACATTCTCACCTTTCCACTCAGGCCGACCCCTTACTTGAAGTGTGTGTGGAACCTGTCTGCGCACTACACTTCTCTGCACATAGGTCTGCACATCGTAGCTTCCTCACAGTTGACCGAAGTTCGCAGGCAGATGGTTCCCTGGGACACACGCCGAGAGGCTCCTGCCTGGGCCACAGACCGCCCATGGCCCTGCCCCACATCAGTGGCAGCAAAGTAGCCCTGTCTGAGTACCCTGCCTCTAGAGGGAGTATTGGAACAACACTTCTAGAAAATGGGGTCCTTGCGTGGAACTCATTGTAGAGACACAAATAAATCTTTGCTGACTTCCTGTTGAAGCTTACGAGCTTTGACGCCTAAGCCACTTACAAGGTCAGCTGTTTATCTAATCATGAGCTCATGATCTAAATTTACACAATAATGAAGAAATCAGCTACAAGGGGAGGCAATCAGCAAAAACAATCAATACCAGAATTAGATTCCGTAGGCCATCCATCAGATGTTGGAATAATCAGGTGCAAGGCAGAAAATATACATAAAACTGGAACTGAAACAAGGAACACGGATGTTTTCAAAGACTGGTAGGATCTCTAAAACGTTTTTAAATTTCATGTCATTGATAAAGCGAAATACTCAAAGGTTGTGAAATACAACAGAATCATCATTGAGAAGAGTGAAATTATGCTGTTTTGAAAACAATGGCAGGTCAGATTTTCTGCCTAATTATAGAAGAAGATTTCTCTAAAAAATACACATTATTTCAAAGACTTATTGGCTGTGAAATAAGTGAAGGGTATTTCAAATGGCTTGTCTGCAAAGAAAGGTGAGATGTAGGGAATCACAGAAAGTCCAGGGGAAAATGTGTCAATATATACATTGCTATAGGGTGAACTAAGCCTTAGGCGAGCAACAATGTAGAAGACCTTGCCCTTAGAAACTTACAAGTAAGCTGGAATCTTCAAAAGTTCAAATCTTTATAAGTAAAAAGATTTATTATAAGGAATAACCAAGTGTTTTAATTGACATCAGAAGATCAAAACAATAAACCCTGAGAACATAGAAGAAAGATAAATAAATATATGAGCAGAACTTAATACAACAGAAAACGTATAAAATTGAGGTGATTTAGTAAGTCCAAAGAATATTCTTTGAAAAGATTTAAAGACACACTTTGATTAAGGAAAACAAAAACATAAGTCAAGAATATACAGAAAGAATCAGTCAAACTTATAGCAGAGAATATATGCAATGCCAGTAAATTTGAACATTTCTCTAAAGTGGACCATATCCTAGCTCCTAAAGTTTACCAAAACTGACACAAGAGGGTATCATTTAAGGTCATCATGTCTGTCCTGGGCATTCTGGGAACGCCCTGGCCTCAGAATGCAGCATCAGTAGTCCATGGTAACCTGCGAAGAGGGGGCGGGGCTGAGGGAGGTTGGAACACTGCCCTCACAGAGGGAGAGGGTGTGGCCATCTCTGCTGTAACTGATCAAAGGGCAGGGGAGCAGGGGTCCCAGGGCAGGGCCCTCAGAGTTCGGGAGGCCCAGTGGGGTGTCACAAGCATTTAGGCCCAGGCCAAAGGGCGCCTTCTTTGTCTGCACAGCTGCCCAAACTCTTACCTTTCCACTCAGGCCGCCCTCGTACTTGAAGTGTGTTTGGAACCTGTCCGCGCTGTACACCTTGCTGCATAGCTAACCATAGGTCTGGGCATCGTAGCTTCCTGCCAGGTGACCGAAGTTCGCAGGCAGATGGTTCACTGGGACACACGCCGAGAGGCTCCTGGCTGGGCCACAGACCGCCCATGGCCCTGCCCCACATCAGTGGCCGCAAAGTAACCCTGTCTGAGTACCCTGCCTCTAGAGGGAGTATTGGAACAACACTTCTAGTAAATGGGGTCCTTGCGGGTAACTCATTGTAGAGACACAAATAAATCTTTGCCGACTTCCTGTTGAAGCTTAGGAGCATTGACACCTAAGCCACTTACAAGGTCAGCTGTTTAGCTAATCATGAGCTCATGATCGAAATTTACACAATAATGAAGAAATCAGCTACAAGGGGAGGCAATCAGCAAAAACAATCAATACCAGAATTAGATTCCCTAGGCCATCCATCAGATGTTGGAATAATCAGGTGCAAGGCAGAAAATATACATAAAACTGGAACTGAAACAAGGAACACGGATGTTTTCAAAGACTGGTAGGATTTCTAAAACGTTTTTAAATTACATGTCATTGATATATCTAAATACTCTAAGGTTGTGTAATAGAACAGATTCATCATTGAGAAGAGTGAAATTATGCTGTTTTGAAAACTATGGCAGGTCAGATTTTCTGCCTAATTATAGAAGAAGATTTCTCTAAAAAATACACATTATTTTAAAGACTTATTGGCTGTGAAATAAGTGAAGGGTATTTCAAATGGCTTGTCTGCAAAGAAAGGTGAGATGTAGGGAATCACAGAAAGTCGAGGGGAAAATATGTCAATATATACTTTGCTATAGGGTGAAATAAGCCTTAGACCATCAACAATGTAGAGGACCTGATCCTGTGAAACTTACAAGTAATCTGGAAACTTCAAAAGTTCAAATCTTGATAAGTAAAAAGATTCATTAAAATGAATAACCAAGTGTTTTAAATGACATCAGAAGATCAAAACAATAAACCCTGAGAACATAGAAAAAAGATAAATAAAGATATGGGCAGAACTTAATACAACAGAAAACGTATAAAATTGAGGTGATTTAGTAAGTCCAAAGAATACGGTTTGAACAGATTTAAAAGACACACTTTGATTAAGGAAAACAAAAACAGAATTAAAGAATATATAGAAAGAATCAGGACAATGTTATAGCAGAGAATATATGAAATGCCAGTAAATTTGAACATTTCTGTAAAGTGGACCATTTCCTAGCTCCTAAAGTTTACCAAAACTGACACAAGAGGAAATCATTTAAGGTCATTATGTCTGCCCTTGGCATTCTCGGAATACCCTGGCCTCAGAATGCAGCATCTGTTGTCCATGGTAAGCTGCGGAGAGGTGGCGGGGCAGAGGGTGGTTGGAACACTGCCCACAATGAGGGAGTGGTTGTGGCCATCTCTGCTGTGACTGAACAAAGGGCAGGGGAGCAGGTGGCCGAGGGCAGGGCCCTCAGAGCCCGGGAGGCCCAGTGTGGTGTCAGAAGCATTTAGGCCCAGGCCAAAGGGCGCCTTCTTTGTCTGCACAGCTGCCAACACTCTCACCTTTCCACTCAGGCCGACCCCTTACTTGAAGTGTGTGTGGAACCTGTCTGCGCAGTACACCTCGCTGCACAGCTAACCATAGGTCTGGGCATCGTAGCTTCCTGACAGGTCACCGAAGTTCGCAAGCAGATGGTTACCTGGGACACACGCCGAGAGGCTCCTGCCTGGGCCACAGACCGCCCATGGCCGTGGCCCACATCAGTGGCCGCAAATCAGCCCTGTCTGAGTACCCTGCCTCTAGAGGGAGTACTGGAACAACACTTCTAGAAAATGGGGTCCTTGCGGGTAACTCATTGTAGAGACACAAATAAATCTTTGCTGACTTCCTGTTGAAGCTTACGAGTGTTGACACCTAAGCCACTTACAAGGTCAGCTGTTTAGCTAATCATGAGCTCATGATCTAAATTTACACAATAATGAAGAAATCAGCTACAAGGGGAGGCAATCAGCAAAAACAATCAATACCAGAATTAGATTCCCTAGGCCATCCATCAGATGTTGGAATAATCAGGTGCAAGGCAGAAAATATACATACAACTGGAACTGAACTAAGGAACACGGATGTTTTCAAAGACTGGTGGGATCTCTAAAATAGTTTTAAAGTACATGTCATTGATAAAGCTAAATACTCAAAGGTTGTGTAATACAACAGATTTATCATTCAGAAGAGTGAAATTATGCTGTTTTGAAAACTATGGCAGGTCAGATTTTCTGCCTAATTATATAAGAAGATTTCTCTAAAAAATACACATTATTTCAAAGACTTATTGGCTGTGAAATAAGTGAAGGGTATTTCAAATGGCTTGTCTGCAAAGAAAGGTGAGATGTAGGGAATCACAGAAAGTCGAGGGGAAAATGTGTCAAAATATACATTGCTATAGGGTGAACTAAGCCTTAAGCGAGCAACAATGTAGAGGACCTTGCCCTTAGAAACTTACAGGTAAGCTGGAATCTTCAAAAGTTCAAACCTTTATAAGTAAAAAGATTTATTAAAAGGAATAACCAAGTGTTTTAATTGACATCAGAAGATCAAAACAATAAACCCTGAGAACATAGAAAATAGATACATAAAGATATGAGCAGAACTGAATACAACAGAAAACGTATAAAATTGAGGTGATTTAGTAAGTCCAAAGAATACGGTTTGAACAGATTTAAAAGACACACTTTGATTAAGGAAGACAAAAATATAAGTCAAGAATATACAGAAAGAATCAGACAAACTTATAGCAGAGAATATATGAAATGCCAGTAAATTTGAACATTTCTCTAAAGTGGACCATTTCCTAGCTCCTAATGTTTACCAAAACTGACACAAGAGGAAATCATTTAAGGTCATTATGTCTGCCATTGGCATTCTCGGAATACCCTGGCCTCAGAATGCAGCATCTGTTGTCCATTGTAAGCTGCGGAGAGGTGGCGGGGCAGAGGGTGTTTGGGACACAGCCCACAATGAGGGAGTGGGTGTGGCCATCTCTGCTGTGACTGAACAAAGGGCAGGGGAGCAGGGGACCCAGGGCAGGGCCCTCAGAGCCCGGCAGGCCCAGTGGGGTGTCACAAGCATTTAGGCCCAGGCCAAAGGGCGCCTTCTTTGTCTGCACAGCTGCCAACATTCTCACCTTTCCACTCAGGCCGACCCCTTACTTGAAGTGTGTGTGGAACCTGTCTGTGCAGTACACTTCTCTGCACAGCTAACCATAGGTCTGCGCATCGTAGCTTCCTGAGAGTTGACCGAAGTTCGCAGGCAGATGGTTACCTGGGACACACGCCGAGAGGCTCCTGCCTGGGACACAGACCGCCCATGGCCCTGCCCCACATCAGTGGCAGCAAAGTAGCCCTGTCTGATTACCCTGCCTCTAGAGGGAGTATTGGAACAACACTTCTAGAAAATGGGGTCCTTGCGGGGAACTCATTGTAGAGGCACAAATAAATCTTTGCCGACTTCCAGTTGAAGCTTACGAGCATTGACACCTAAGCTACTTACAAGGTCAGCTGTTTAGCTAATCATGAGCTCATGATCTAAATTTACACAATAATGAAGAAATCAGCTACAAGTGGAGGCAATCAGCAAAAACAATCAATACCAGAATTAGATTCCGTAGGCCATCCATCAGATGTTGGAATAATCAGGTGCAAGGCAGAAAATATACATAAAACTGGAACTGAAACAAGGAACAAGGATGTTTTCAAAGACTGGTAGGATTTCTAAAACGTTTTTAAATTACATGTCATTGATAAAGCGAAATACTCAAAGGTTGTGAAATACAACAGATTCATCATTGAGAAGAGTGAAATTATGCTGTTTTGAAAACTATGGCAGGTCAGATTTTCTGCCTAATTATAGAAGAAGATTTCTCTAAAAAATACACATTAGTTCAAAGACTTATTGGCTGTGAAATAAGTGAAGGGTATTTCAAATGGCTTGTCTGCAAAGAAAGGTGAGATGTAGGGAATCACAGAAGGTCCAGGGGAAAATGTGTCAATATATACATTGCTATAGGGTGAACTAAGCCTTAGGCGAGCAACAATGTAGAGGACCTTGCCCTTAGAAACTTACAAGTAAGCTGGAATCTTCAAAAGTTCAAATCTTTATAAGTAAAAAGATTTATTAAAAGGAATAACCAAGTGTTTTAATTGACATCAGAAGATCAAAACAATAAACCCTGAGAATATAGAAAATAGATAAATACAGATATGAGCAGAACTTAATACAACAGAAAACATATAAAATTGAGGTGATTTAGTAAGTCCAAAAAATATTCTTTGAAAAGATTTAAAAGACACACTTTGATTAAGGAAAAGAAAAACATAAGTCAAGAATATACAAAAAGAATCAGACAATCTTATAGCAGAGAATATATAAAATGCCAGTAAATTTGAACATTTCTGTAAAGTGGACCATTTCCTAGCTCCTAAAGTTTACCAAAACTGACACAAGATGGAATCATTTAAGGTCATCATGTCTGCCCTGGGCATTCTCGGAACGCCCTGGCCTCAGAATGCAGCATCTGTAGTCCATGGTAACCTGCGAAGAGGCGGCGGGGCTGAGGGAGGTTGGAACACTGCCCTCACAGAGGGTGTGGGTGTGGCCATCTCTGCTGTGACTGATCAAAGGGCAGGGGAGCAGGGGTCCCAGGGCAGGGCCCTCAGAGTTCGGGAGGCCCAGGGGGGTGTCACCAGCATTTAGGCCCAGGCCAAAGGGCGCCTTCTTTGTCTGCACAGCTGCCCAAACTCTCACCTTTCCACTCAGGCCGCCCTCGTACTTGAAGTGTGTGTGGAACCTGTCCGCGCAGTACACCTTGCTGCATAGCTAACCATAGGTCTGGGCATCGTAGCTTAGTGCCGGTGACCGAAGTTCCCTGGCAGATGGGTCCCTGGGACACACGCAGAGAGGCTCCTGCCGGGGCCACAGGCCGCCCACAGCCCCTGCCCCAGATCGGGGAACGCAAAGCAGACCTGTCTGAGTCCCCTGCCTCTAGAGGGAGTATCGGACCAACACTTGTAGAAAACGGGGTCCTCGAGGGCAACTCATTGGTGGGACACAAATAAATCTTTGCCAACTTTCTGCTGAAGCTTACGAGCGTTCACACCTAAGCCACTTACAAGGTCAGCTGTTTAGCTAAACATGAGCTCATGATCTAAATTTACACAATAATGAAGAAATCAGCTACAAGGGGAGACAATCAGCAAAAACAATCAATACCAGAATTAGATTCCCTAGGCCATCCATCAGATGTTGGAATAATCAGGTGCAAGGCAGAAAATATACATAAAACTGGAACTGAAACAAGGAACAAGGATGTTTTCAAAGACTGGTAGGATCTCTAAAACGTTTTTAAATTACATGTCATTGATAAATCGAAATACTCAAAGGTTGTGTAATACAACAGATTCATCATTGAGAAGAGTGAAATTATGCTGTTTTGAAAACTATGGCAGGTCAGATTTTCTGCCTAATTATAGAATAAGTTTTCTCTAAAAATACACATTAGTTTAAAGACTTATTGGCTGTGAAATAAGTTAAGGGTATTTCAAATGGCTTGTCTGCAAAGAAAGGTGAGATGTAGTTAATCACAGAAAGTCGAGGGAAAATATGTCAATATATACTTTGCTATAGGGTGAAATAATCCTTAGACCATCAACAATGTAGAGGACCTGATCCTGTGAAACGTACAAGTAAGCTGGAATCTTCAAAAGTTCAAATCTTGATAAGTAAAAAGATGCATTAAAATGAATAACCAAGTGTTTTAAATGACATCAGAAGATCAAAACAATAAACCCTGAGAACATAGAAAAAAGATAAATAAAGATATGGGCAGAATTTAGAACAACAGAAAACGTATAAAATTGAGGTGATTTAGTAATTCCAAAGAATACGGTTTGAACAGATTTAAAAGACACACTTTGATTAAGGAAAACAAAAACAGAATTAAAGAATATATAGAAAGAATCAGGACAATGTTATAGCAGAGAATATATGAAATGCCAGTAAATTTGAACATTTCTGTAAAGTGGACCATTTCCTAGCTCCTAAAGTTTACCAAAACTACACAAGAGGAAATCAATTAAGGTCATTATGTCTGCCCTTGGCATTCTCGGAATACCCTGGCCTCAGAATGCAGCATCTGTTGTCCATGGTAAGCTGCGGAGAGGTGGCGGGGCAGAGGGAGGTTGGAACACTGCCCACAATGAGGGAGTGGGTGTGGCCATCTCTGCTGTGACTGAACAAAGGGCAGGGGAGCAGGGTGCCGAGAGCAGGGCCCTCAGAGCCCGGCAGGCCCCGTGTGGTGTCACAAGCATTTAGGCCCAGGCCAAAGGGCGCCTTCTTTGTCTGCACAGCTGCCAACACTCTCACCTTTCCACTCAGGCCGACCCCTTACTTGAAGTGTGTGTGGAACCTGTCTGCGCAGTACACCTCGCTGCACAGCTAACCATAGGTCTGCGCATCGTAGCTTCCTGCCAGGTCACCGAAGTTCACAAGCAGATGGTTACCTGGGACACACGCCGAGAGGCTCCTGTCTGGGATACAGACCGCCCATGGCCCTGGCCCACATCAGTGGCCGCAAATCAGCCCTGTCTGAGTACCCTGCCTCTAGAGGGAGTACTGGAACAACACTTCTAGAAAATGGGGTCCTTGCGGGTAACTCATTGTAGAGACACAAATAAATCTTTGCTGACTTCCTGTTGAAGCTTACGAGTGTTGACACCTAAGCCACTTACAAGGTCAGCTGTTTATCTAATCATGAGCTAATGATCTAAATTTACACAATAAAGAAGAAATCAGCTACAAGTGGAGGCAATCAGCAAAAACAATCAATACCAGTATTAGATTACATAGGCCATCCATCAGATGTTGGAATAATCAGGTGCAAGGCAGAAAATATACATACAACTGGAACTGAACTAAGGAACACGGATGTTTTCAAAGACTGGTAGGATCTCTAAAATAGTTTTAAAGTACATGTCATTGATAAAGCTAAATACTCAAAGCTTGTGTAATACATCAGATTGATCATTGAGAAGAGTGAAATTATGCTGTTTTGAAAACTATGGCAGGCCAGATTTTCTGCCTAATTATATAAGAAGATTTCTCTAAAAAATACACATTATTTCAAAGACTTATTGGCTGTGAAATAAGTGAAGGGTATTTCAAATGGCTTGTCTGCAAAGAAAGGTGAGATGTAGGGAATCACAGAAAGTCGAGGGGAAAATGTGTCAATATATACATTGCTATAGGGTGAACTAAGCCTTAGGCGAGCCACAATGTAGAAGACCTTGCCCTTAGAAACTTACAAGTAAGCTGGAATCTTCAAAAGTTCAAATCTTTATAAGTAAAAAGATTTATTAAAAGGAATAACCAAGTGTTTTAATTGACATCAGAAGATCAAAACAATAAACCCTGAGAACATAGAAGAAAGATAAATAAATATATGAGCAGAACTTAATACAACAGAAAACGTATAAAATTGAGGTGATTTAGTAAGTCCAAAGAATATTCTTTGAAAAGATTTAAAAGACACACTTTGATTAAGGAAAACAAAAACATAAGTCAAGAATATACAGAAAGAATCAGACAAACTTATAGCAGAGAATATATGCAATGCCAGTAAATTGGAACATTTCTCTAAAGTGGACCATTTCCTAGCTCCTAAAGTTTACCAAAACTGACACAAGAGGGAATCATTTAAGGTCATCATGTCTGTCCTGGGCATTCTCGGAACGCCCTGGCCTCAGAATGCAGCATCTGTAGTCCATGGTAACCTGTGGAGAGTGGGTGGGGCTGAGGGAGGCTGGAACACTGCCCTCACGGAGGGAGTGGGTGTGGCCATCTCTGCTGTGACTGAACAAAGGGCAGGGGAGCAGGGGGCCCAGGGCATGGCCCTCAGAGCAAGGCAGGCCCAGTGGGGTGTCACAAGCATTTAGGCCCAGGCCAAAGGGCGCCTTCTTTGTCTGCACAGCTGCCCAAACTCTTACCTTTCCACTCAGGCCGCCCTCGTACTTGAAGTGTGTGTGGAACCTGTCCGCGCTGTACACCTTGCTGCACAGCTAACCATAGGTCTGGGCATCGTAGCTTCTGCCAGGTGACCGAAGTTCTCAGGCAGATGGTTCCCTGGGACACACGCCGAGAGGCTCCTGCCTGTGCCACAGACCGCCCATGGCCCTGCCCCACATCAGTGGCCGCAAAGTAGCCCTGTCTGAGTACCCTGCCTCTAGAGGGAGTATTGGAACAACACTTCTAGTAAATTGGGTCCTTGCGGGTAACTCATTGTAGAGACACAAATAAATCTTTGCCGACTTCCTGTTGAAGCTTACGAGCTTTGACACCTAAGCCACTTACAAGGTCAGCTGTTTAGCTAATCATGAGCTCATGATCGAAATTTACACAATAATGAAGAAATCAGCTACAAGGGGAGGCAATCAGCTAAAACAATCAATACCAGAATTAGATTCCCTAGGCCATCCATCAGATGTTGGAATAATCAGGTGCAAGGCAGAAAATATACATAAAACTGGAACTGAAACAAGGAACAAGGATGTTTTCAAAGACTGGTAGGATCTCTAAAACGTTTTTAAATTACATGTCATTGATAAAGCTAAATACTCAAAGGTTGTGTAATAGAACAGATTCATCATTGAGAAGAGTGAAATTATGCTGTTTTGAAAACTATGGCAGGTCAGATTTTCTGCCTAATTATAGAAGACGTTTTCTCTAAAAAATACATATTATTTTAAAGACTTATTGGCTGTGAAATAAGTTAAGGGTATTTCAAATGGCTTGTCTGCAAAGAAAGGTGAGACGTAGGGAATCACAGAATGTCGCGGGGAAAATATGTCAATATATACTTTGCTATAGGGTGAAATAAGCCTTAGACCATCAACAATGTAGAGGATCTGATCCTGTGAAACGTACAAGTAAGCTGGATACTTCAAAAGTTCAAATCTTGATAAGTAAAAAGATTCATTAAAATGAATAACCAAGTGTTTTAAATGGCATCAGAAGATCAAAACAATAAACCCTGAGAACATAGAAAAAAGATAAATAAAGATATGGGCAGAACTTAATACAACAGAAAACGTATAATTGAGGTGATTTAGTAAGTCCAAAGAATACGGTTTGAACAGATTTAAAAGACACACTTTGATTAAGGAAAACAAAAACAGAATTAAAGAATATATAGAAAGAATCAGGACAATGTTAGAGCAGAGAATATATGAAATGCCAGTAAATTTGAACATTTCTGTAAAGTGGACCATTTCCTTGCTCCTAAAATTTACCAAAACTGACACAAGAGCAAATCATTTAAGGTCATTATGTCTGCCCTTGGCATTCTCGGAATACCCTGGCCTCAGAATGCAGCATCTGTTGTCCATGGTAAGCTGCGGAGAGGTGGCGGGGCAGAGGGTGGTTGGAACACTGCCCATAATGAGGGAGTGGGTGTGGCCATCTCTGCTGTGACTGAACAAAGGGCAGGGGAGCAGGTGGCCGAGGGCAGGGCCCTCAGAGCCCGGGAGGCCCAGTGGGGTGTCACAAGCATTTAGGCCCAGGCCAAAGGGCGCCTTCTTTGTCTGCACAGCTGCCAACACTCTCACCTTTCCACTCAGGCCGACCCCTTACTTGAAGTGTGTGTGGAACCTGTCTGGGCAGTACACCTCGCTGCACAGCTAACCATAGGTCTGGGCATCGTAGCTTCCTGACAGGTCACCGAAGTTCGCAAGCAGATGGTTACCTGGGACACACGCCGAGAGGCTCCTGCCTGGGCCACAGACCGCCCATGGCCGTGGCCCACATCAGTGGCCGCAAAGCAGCCCTGTCTGAGTACCCTGCCTCTAGAGGGAGTACTGGAACAACACTTCTAGAAAATGGGGTCCTTGCGGGTAACTCATTGTAGAGACACAAATAAATCTTTGCTGACTTCCTGTTGAAGCTTACAAGTATTGACACCTAAGCCACTTACAAGTCAGCTCTTTAGCTAATCATGAGCTCATGATATAAATTTACACAATAATGAAGAAATCAGCTACAAGGGGAGGCAATCAGCAAAAACAATCAATACCAGAATTAGATTCCCTAGGCCATCCATCAGATGTTGGAATAATCAGGTGCAAGGCAGAAAATATACATACAACTGGAACTGAACTAAGGAACACGGATGTTTTCAAAGACTGGTGGGATCTCTAAAATAGTTTTAAAGTACATGTCATTGATAAAGCTAAATACTCAAAGGTTGTGTAATACAACAGATTTATCATTGAGAAGAGTGAAATTATGCTGTTTTGAAAACTATGGCAGGTCAGATTTTCTGCCTAATTATATAAGAAGATTTCTCTAAAAAATACACATTATTTCAAAGACTTATTGGCTGTGAAATAAGTGAAGGGTATTTCAAATGGCTTGTCTGCAAAGAAAGGTGAGATGTAGGGAATCACAGAAAGTCGAGGGGAAAATGTGTCAATATATACATTGCTATAGGGTGAACTAAGCCTTAAGCGAGCAACAATGTAGAGGACCTTGCCCTTAGAAACTTACAGGTAAGCTGGAATCTTCAAAAGTTCAAACCTTTATAAGTAAAAAGATTTATTAAAAGGAATAACCAAGTGTTTTAATTGACATCAGAAGATCAAAACAATAAACCCTGAGAACATAGAAAAAAGATACATAAAGATAAGAGCAGAACTTAATACAACAGAAAACGTATAAAATTGAGGTGATTTAGTAAGTCCAAAGAATACGGTTTGAACAGATTTAAAAGACACACTTTGATTAAGGAAGACAAAAATATGTCAGGAATATACAGAAAGAATCAGACAAACTTATAGCTGAGAATATATGAAATGCCAGTAAATTTGAACATTTCTCTAAAGTGGACCATTTCCTAGCTCCTAATGTTTACCAAAACTGACACAAGAGGAAATCATTTAAGGTCATTATGTCTGCCATTGGCATTCTCGGAATACCCTGGCCTCAGAATGCAGCATCTGTTGTCCATGGTGAGCTGCGGAGAGGTGGCGGGGCAGAGGGTGTTTGGGACACAGCCCACAATGAGGGAGTGGGTGTGGCCATCTCTGCTGTGACTGAACAAAGGGCAGGGGAGCAGGCGACCCAGGGCAGGGCCCTCAGAGCCCGGCAGGCCCAGTGGGGTGTCACAAGCATTTAGGCCCAGGCCAAAGGGCGCCTTTTTGTCTGCACAGCTGCCAACATTCTCACCTTTCCACTCAGGCCGACCCCTTACTTGAAGTGTGTGTGTAACCTGTCTGCGCAGTACACTTCTCTGCACAGCTAACCATAGGTCTGCGCATCGTAGCTTCCTGACAGTTGACCGAAGTTCGCAGGCAGATGGTTCCCTGGGACACACGCCGAGAGGCTCCTGCCTGGGCCACAGACCGCCCATGGCCCTGCCCCACATCAGTGGCAGCAAAGTAGCCCTGTCTGAGTACCCTGCCTCTAGAGGGAGTATTGGAACAACACTTCTAGAAAATGGGGTCCTTGCGGGGAACTCATTGTAGAGGCACAAATAAATATTTGCCGACTTCCTGTTGAAGCTTATGAGCATTGACACCTAAGCCACTTACAAGGTCAGCTGTTTAGCTAATCATGAGCTCATGATCTAAATTTACACAATAATGAAGAAATCAGCTACAAGGGGAGGCAATCAGCAAAAACAATCAATACCAGAATTAGATTCCCTAGGCCATCCATCAGATGTTGGAATAATCAGGTGCAAGGCAGAAAATATACATAAAACTGGAACTGAAACAAGGAACAAGGATGTTTTCAAAGACTGGTAGGATCTCTAAAACGTTTTTAAATTACATGTCATTGATAAAGCGAAATACTCAAAGGTTGTGAAATACAACAGATTCATCATTGAGAAGAGTGAAATTATGCTGTTTTGAAAACTATGGCAGGTCAGATTTTCTGCCTAATTATAGAAGAAGATTTCTCTAAAAAATACACATTATTTCAAGGACTTATAGGCTGTGAAATAAGTGAAGGGTATTTCAAATGGCTTGTCTGCAAAGAAAGGTGAGATGTAGGGAATCACAGAAAGTCCAGGGGAAAATGTGTCAATATATACATTGCTATAGGGTGAACTAAGCCTTAGGCGAGCAACAATGTAGAGGACCTTAGCCTTAGAAACTTACAAGTAAGCTGGAATCTTCAAAAGTTCAAATCTTTATAAGTAAAAAGATTTATTAAAAGGAATAACCAAGTATTTTAATTGGCATCAGAAGATCAAAACAATAAACCCTGAGAATATAGAAAAAAGATAAATAAAGATATGAGCAGAACTTAATACAACAGAAAACATATAAAATTGAGGTGATTTAGTAAGTCCAAAGAATATTCTTTGAAAAGATTTAAAAGACACACTTTGATTAAGGAAAACAAAAACATAAGTCAAGAATATACAGAAAGAATCAGACAATCTTATAGCAGAGAATATATAAAATGCCAGTAAATTTGAACATTTCTCTAAAGTGGACCATTTCCTAGCTCCTAAAGTTTACCAAAACTGACACAAGAGGGAATCATTTAAGGTCATCATGTCTGCCCTGGGCATTCTCGGAACACCCTGGCCTCAGAATGCAGCATCTGTAGTCCATGGTAACCTGCGAAGAGGGGGCGGGGCTGAGGGAGGTTGGAACACTGTCCTCACAGAGGGAGTGGGTGTGGCCATCTCTGCTGTGACTGATCAAAGGGCAGGGGAGCAGGGGTCCCAGGGCAGGGCCCTCAGAGTTCGGGAGGCCCAGTGGGGTGTCACCAGCATTTAGGCCCAGGCCAAAGGGCGCCTTCTTTGTCTGCACAGCTGCCCAAACTCTCACCTTTCCACTCAGGCCGCCCTCGTACTTGAAGTTTGTGTGGAACCTGTCCGCGCAGTACACCTTGCTGCATAGCTAACCATAGGTCTGGGCATCGTAGCTTAGTGCCGGTGACCGAAGTTCCCTGGCAGATGGGTCCCTGGGACACACGCAGAGAGGCTCCTGCCGGGCCCACAGGCCGCCCTCAGCCCCTGCCCCAGATCGGGGGACGCAAAGCAGACCTGTCTGAGTCCCCTGACTCTAGAGGGAGTATTGGACCAACACTTGTAGAAAACGGGGTCCTCGAGGGCAACTCATTGGTGGGACAAAAATAAATCTTTGCCAACTTTCTGCTGAAGCTTACGAGCGTTCACACCTAAGCCACTTACAAGGTCAGCTGTTTAGCTAAACATGAGCTCATGATCTAAATTTACACAATAATGAAGAAATCAGCTACAAGGGGAGACAATCAGCAAAAACAATCAATACCAGAATTAGATTCCCTGGGCCATCCATCAGATGTTGGAATAATCAGGTGCAAGGTAGAAAATATACATAAAACTGGAACTGAAACAAGGAACAAGGATGTTTTCAAAGACTGGTAGGTTCTCTAAAACGTTTTTAAATTACATGTCATTGATAAATCGAAATACTCAAAGGTTGTGTAATAGAACAGATTCATCATTGAGAAGAGTGAAATTATGCTGATTGAAAACTATGGCAGGTCAGATTTTCTGCCTAATTATATAATAAGTTTTCTCTAAAAATACACATTAGTTTAAAGACTTATTGGCTGTGAAATAAGTTAAGGGTATTTCAAATGGCTTGTCTGCAAAGAAAGGTGAGATGTAGTTAATCACAGAAAGTCGAGGGAAAATATGTCAATATATACTTTGCTTTAGGGTGAAATAATCCTTAGACCATCAACAATGTAGAGGACCTGATCCTGTGAAACGTACAAGTAAGCTGGAATCTTCAAAAGTTCAAATCTTGATAAGTAAAAAGATGCATTAAAATGAATAACCAAGTGTTTTAAATGACATCAGAAGATCAAAACAATAAACCCTGAGAACATAGAAAAAAGATAAATAAAGATATGGGCAGAATTTAGTACAACAGAAAACGTATAAAATTGAGGTGATTTAGTAATTCCAAAGAATACGGTTTGAACAGATTTAAAAGACACACTTTGATTAAGGAAAACAAAAACAGAATTAAAGAATATATAGAAAGAATCAGGACAATGTTATAGCAGAGAATATATGAAATGCCAGTAAATTTGAACATTTCTGTAAAGTGGACCATTTCCTAGCTCCTAAAGTTTACCAAAACTGACACAAGAGGAAATCAATTAAGGTCATTATGTCTGCCCTTGGCATTCTCGGAATACCCTGGCCTCAGAATGCAGCATCTGTTGTCCATGGTAAGCTGCGGAGAGGTGGCGGGGCAGAGGGAGGTTGGAACACTGCCCACAATGAGGGAGTGGGTGTGGCCATCTCTGCTGTGACTGAACAAAGGGCAGGGGAGCAGGGTGCCGAGAGCAGAGCCCTCAGAGCCCGGCAGGCCCAGTGGGGTGTCACAAGCATTTAGGCCCAGGCCAAAGGGCGCCTTCTTTGTCTGCACAGCTGCCAACACTCTCACCTTTCCACTCAGGCCGACCCCTTACTTGAAGTGTGTGTGGAACCTGTCTGTGCAGTACACCTCGCTGCACAGCTAACCATAGGTCTGCGCATCGTAGCTTCCTGCCAGGTCACCGAAGTTCACAAGCAGATGGTTACCTGGGACACACGCCGAGAGGCTCCTGTCTGGGACACAGACCGCCCATGGCCCTGCCCCACATCAGTGGCCGCAAATCAGCCCTGTCTGAGTACCCTGCCTCTAGAGGGAGTACTGGAACAACACTTCTAGAAAATGGGGTCCTTGCGGGTAACTCATTGTAGAGACACAAATAAATCTTTGCTGACTTCCTGTTGAAGCTTACGAGTGTTGACACCTAAGCCACTTACAAGGTCAGCTGTTTATCTAATCATGAGCTCATGATCTAAATTTACACAATAAAGAAGAAATCAGCTACAAGTGGAGGCAATCAGCAAAAACCATCAATACCAGTATTAGATTACATAGGCCATCCATCAGATGTTGGAATAATCAGGTGCAAGGCAGAAAATATACATACAACTGGAACTGAACTAAGGAACACGGATGTTTTCAAAGACTGGTAGGATCTCTAAAATAGTTTTAAAGTACATGTCATTGATAAAGCTAAATACTCAAAGGTTGTGTAATACATCAGATTGATCATTGAGAAGAGTGAAATTATGCTGTTTTGAAAAGTATGGCAGGACAGATTTTCTGCCTAATTATATAAGAAGATTTCTCTAAAAAATACACATTATTTCAAAGCCTTATTGGCTGTGAAATAAGTGAAGGGTATTTCAAATGGCTTGTCTGCAAAGAAAGGTGAGATGTAGGGAATCACAGAAAGTCGAGGGGAAAATGTGTCAATATATACATTGCTATAGGGTGAACTAAGCCTTAGGCGAGCAACAATGTAGAAGACCTTGCCCTTAGAAACTTACAAGTAAGCTGGAATCTTCAAAAGTTCAAATCTTTATAAGTAAAAAGATTTATTAAAAGGAATAACCAAGTGTTTTAATTGACATCAGAAGATCAAAACAATAAACCCTGAGAACATAGAAGAAAGATAAATAAATATATGAGCAGAACTTAATACAACAGAAAACGTATAAAATTGAGGTGATTTAGTAAGTACAAAGAATATTCTTTGAAAAGATTTAAAAGACACACTTTGATTAAGGAAAACAAAAACATAAGTCAAGAATATACAGAAAGAATCAGACAAACTTATAGCAGAGAATATATGCAATGCCAGTAAATTTGAACATTTCTCTAAAGTGGACCATTTCCTAGCTCCTAAAGTTTACCAAAACTGACACAAGAGGGAATCATTTAAGGTCATCATGTCTGTCCTGGGCATTCTCGGAACGCCCTGGCCTCAGAATGCAGCATCTGTAGTCCATGGTAACCTGCGAAGAGGGGGCGGGGCTGAGGGAGGTTGGAACACTGCCCTCACAGAGGGAGTGGGTGTGGCCATCTCTGCTGTAACTGATCAAAGGGCAGGGGAGCAGGGGTCCCAGGGCAGGGCCCTCAGAATTTGGGAGGCCCAGTGGGGTGTCACAAGCATTTAGGCCCAGGCCAAAGGGCACCTTCTTTGTCTGCACAGCTGCCCAAACTCTTACCTTTCCACTCAGGCCGCCCTCGTACTTGAAGTGTGTGTGGAACCTGTCCGCGCTGTACACCTTGCTGCACAGCTAACCATAGGTCTGGGCATCGTAGCTTCCTGCCAGGTGACCGAAGTTCGCAGGCAGATGGTTCCCTGGGACACACGCCGAGAGGCTCCTGCCTGGGCCACAGACCGCCCATGGCCCTGCCCCACATCAGTGGCCGCAAATCAGCCCTGTCTGAGTACCCTGCCTCTAGAGGGAGTATTGGAACGACACTTCTAGTAAATGGGGTCCTTGCGGGTAACTCATTGTAGAGACACAAATAAATCTTTGCCGACTTCCTGTTGAAGCTTACGAGCTTTGACACCTAAGCCACTTACAAGGTCAGCTGTTTAGCTAATCATGAGCTCATGATCTAAATTTACACAATAATGAAGAAATCAGCTACAAGGGGAGGCAATCAGCAAAAACAATCAATACCAGAATTAGATTCCCTAGGCCATCCATCAGATGTTGGAATAATCAGGTGCAAGGCAGAAAATATACATAAAACTGGAACTGAAACAAGGAACAAGGATGTTGTCAAAGACTGGTAGGATCTCTAAAACGTTTTTAAATTACATGTCATTGATAAAGCTAAATACTCAAAGGTTGTGAAATACAACAGATTCATCATTGAGAAGAGTGAAATTATGCTGTTTTGAAAACTATGGCAGGTCAGATTTTCTGCCTATTCATACAAGAAGATTTCTTAAAACATACACATTATTTTAAAGTCTTATTGGCTGTGAAATAAGTTAAGGGTATTTCAAATGGCTTGTCTGCAAAGAAAGGTGAGATGTAGGGAATTACAGAAAGTCGAGGGGAAAATATGTCAATATATACTTTGCTATAGGGTGAAATAAGCCTTAGACCATCAACAATGTAGAGGACCTCATCCTGTGAAACGTACAAGTAAGCTGGAATCTTCAAAAGTTCAAATCTTTATAAGTAAAAAGATTCACTAAAATGAGTAACCAAGTGTTTTAAATGACATCAGAAGATCAAAACAATAAACCCTGAGAACATAGAAAAAAGATAAATTAAATATGGGCAGAACTTAATACAACAGAAAACGTGTAAAATTGAGGTGATTTAGTAAGTCCGAAGAATACGGTTTGAACAGATTTAAAAGACACACTTTGATTAAGGAAAACAAAAACAGAATTAAAGAATATATAGAAAGAATCAGGACAATGTTATAGCAGAGAATATATGAAATGCCAGTAAATTTGAACATTTCTGTAAAGTGTACCATTTCCTAGCTCCTAAAGTTTACCAAAACTGACACAAGAGGAAATCATTTAAGGTCATTATGTCTGCCCTTGGCATTCTCGGAATACCCTGGCCTCAGAATGCAGCATCTGTTGTCCATGGTAAGCTGCGGAGAGGTGGCGGGGCAGAGGGTGGTTGGAACACTGCCCACCATGAGGGAGTGGGTGTGAGCATCTCTGCTGTGACTGAACAAAGGGCAGGGGAGCAGGGTGCCGAGGGCAGGGCCCTCAGAGCCCGGCAGGCCCAGTGGGGTGTCACAAGCATTTAGGCCCAGGCCAAAGGGCGCCTTCTTTGACTGCACAGCTGCCAACACTCTCACCTTTCCACTCAGGCCGACACCTTACTTGAAGTGTGTGTGGAACCTGTCAGCGCAGTACACCTCTCTGCACAGCTAACCATAGGTCTGGGCATCGTAGCTTCCTGCCAGGTGACCGAAGTTCGCAGGCAGATGGTTCTCTTGGACACACGCCGAGAGGCTCCTGCCTGGGCCACAGACCGCCCATGGCCCTGCCCCACATCAGTGGCCGCAAAGTAGCCCTGTCTGAGTACCGTGCCTCTAGAGGGAGTATTGGAACAACACTTCTAGTAAATGGGGTCCTTGCGGGTAACTCATTGTAGAGACACAAATAAATCTTTGCCGACTTCCTGTTGAAGCTTACGAGCATTGACACCTAAGCCACTTACAAGGTCACCTGTTTAGCTAATCATGAGCTCATGATCTAAATTTACACAATAATGAAGAAATCAGCTACAAGGGGAGGCAATCAGCAAAAACAATCAATACCAGAATTAGATTCCCTAGGCCATCCATCAGTTGTTGGAATAAACAGGTGCAAGGCAGAAAATATACATACATCTGGAACTGAACTAAGGAACAAGGATGTTTTCAAAGACTGGTAGTATCTCTAAAATATTTTTAAAGTACATTTCATTGATAAAGCTAAATACTCAAAGGTTGTGTAATACAACATATTTATCATTGAGAAGAGTGAAATTATGCTGTTTTGAAAACTATGGCAAATCAGATTTTCTGCCTAATATTAGAAGAAGATTTCTCTAAAAAAATACACATTATTTCAAAGACTTATTGGCTGTGAAATAAGTTAAGGGTATTTCAAATGGCTTTTCTGCAAAGAAAGGTGAGATGTAGGGAATCACAGAAAGTCGAGGGGAAAATGTGTCAATATATACATTGCTATAAGGTGAACTAAGCCTTAGGCGAGCAACAATGTAGAGGACCTTGCCCTTAGAAACTTACAAGTAAGCTGGAATCTTCAAAAGTTCAAATCTTTATAAGTAAGAAGGTTTATTAAAAAGAATAACCAAGTGTTTTATTTGACATCACAAGATCAAAACAATAAACCCTGAGAACATAGAAAAAAGATAAAGATATGAGTAGAACTTAATACAACAGAAAACGTATAAAATTGAGGTGATTTAGTAAGTCCAAAAAATATTCTTTGAAAAGATTTAAAAGACACACCTTGATTAAGGAAAACAAAAACATAAGTCAAGAATATACAGAAAGAAACAGACAATCTTATAGCAGAGAATATATGCAATGCCAGTAAATTTGAACATTTCTGTAAAGTGGACTATTTCCTAGCTCCTAAAGTTTACCAAAACTGACACAAGAGGGAATCATTTAAGGTCATCATGTCTGCCCTGGGCATTCTCGGAACGCCCTGGCCTCAGAATGCAGCATCTTTAGTCCATGGTAACCTGCGAAGAGGGGGCGGGGCTGAGGGAGGTTGGAACACTGCCCTCACAGAGGGAGTGGGTGTGGCCATCTCTGCTGTGACTGATCAAAGGGCAGGGGAGCAGGGGTCCCAGGGCAGGGCTCTCAGAGTTCGGGAGGCACAGTGAGGTGTCACAAGCATTTAGGCCCAGGCCAAAGGGCGCCTTCTTTGTCTGCACAGCTGCCCAAACTCTCACCTTTCCACTCAGGCCGCCCTCGTACTTGAAGTGTGTGTGGAACCTGTCCGCGCAGTACACCTTGCTGCATAGCTAACCATAGGTCTGGGCATCGTAGCTTAGTGCCGGTGACCGAAGTTCGCTGGCAGATGGGTCCCTGTGAAACACGCAGAGAGGCTCCTGCCGGGGCCACAGGCCGCCCACAGCCCCTGCCCCAGATCGGGGGACGCAAAGCAGACCTGTCTGAGTCCCCTGCCTCTAGAGGGAGTATTGGACCAACACTTGTAGAAAACGGGGTCCTCGAGGGCAACTCATTGGTGGGACACAAATAAATCTTTGCCAACTTTCTGCTGAAGCTTACGAGCGTTCACACCTAAGCCACTTACAAGGTCAGCTGTTTAGCTAAACATGAGCTCATGATCTAAATTTACACAATAATGAAGAAATCAGCTACAAGGGGAGACAATCAGCAAAAACAATCAATACCAGAATTAGATTCCCTAGGCCATCCATCAGATGTTGGAATAATCAGGTGCAAGGCAGAAAATATACATAAAACTGGAACTGAAACAAGGAATAAGGATGTTTTCAAAGACTGGTAGGATCTCTAAAACGTTTTTAAATTACATGTCATTGATAAATCGAAATACTCAAAGGTTGTGTAATAGAACAGATTCATCATTGAGAAGAGTGAAATTATGCTGTTTTGAAAACTATGGCAGGTCAGATTTTCTGCCTAATTATATAATAAGTTTTCTCTAAAAATACACATTAGTTTAAAGACTTATTGGCTGTGAAATAAGTTAAGGGTATTTCAAATGGCTTGTCTGCAAAGAAAGGTGAGATGTAGGGAATCACAGAAAGTCGAGGGAAAATATGTCAATATATACTTTGCTATAGGGTGAAATAAGCCTTAGACCATCAACAATGTAGAGGACCTGATCCTGTGAAACGCACAAGTAAGCTGGAATCTTCAAAAGTTCAAATCTTGATAAGTAAAAAGATTCATTAAAATGAATAACCAAGTGTTTAAAATGACATCAGAAGATCAAAACAATAAACCCTGAGAACATAGAAAAAAGATAAATAAAGGTATGGGCAGAACTTAATACAACAGAAAACGTATAAAATTGAGGTGATTTAGTAAGTCCGAAGAATACGGTTTGAACAGATTTAAAAGACACACTTTGATTAAGGAAAACAAAAACAGAATTAAAGAATATATAGAAAGAATCAGGACAAAGTTATAGCAGAGAATATATGAAATGCCAGTAAATTTGAACATTTCTGTAAAGTGGACCATTTCCTAGCTCCTAAAGTTTACCAAAACTGACACAAGAGGAAATCATTTAAGGTCATTATGTCTGCCCATGGCATTCTCGGAATACCCTGGCCTCAGAATGCAGCATCTGTTGTCCATGGTAAGCTGCGAAGAGTTGGCGGGGCAGAGGGCGGTTGGAACACTGCCCACAATGAGGGAGTGGGTGTGGCCATCTCTGCTGTGACTGAACAAAGGGCAGGGGAGCAGGGGGCCCAGGACAGGGCCCTCAGAGCCCGGCAGGCCCAGTGGGGTGTCACAAGCATTTAGGCCCAGGCCAAAGGGCGCCTTCTTTGTCTGCACAGATGCCAAAACTCTCACCTTTCCACTCAGGCCGACCCCTTACTTGAAGTGTGTGTGGAACCTGTTTGCGCAGTACACTTCTCTGCACAGCTAACCATAGGTCTGGGCATTGTAGCTTCCTGCCAGGTCACCGAATTTCGCAAGCAGATGGTTACCTGGGACACACGCCGAGAGGCTCCTGCCTGGGCCACAGACCGCCCATGGTCCTGGCCCACATCAGTGGCCGCAAAGCAGCCCTGTCTGAGTACCCTGCCTCTAGAGGGAGTACTGGAACAACACTTCTAGAAAATGGGGTCATGGCGGGTAACTCATTGTAGAGACACAAATAAATCTTTGCTGACTCCCTGTTGAAGCTTACGAGTGTTGACACCTAAGCCACTTACAAGGTCAGCTGTTTATCTAATCATGAGCTCATGATCTAAACTTACACAATAATGAAGATAACAGCTACAAGGGGAGGCAATCAGCAAAAACAATCAATACCAGAATTAGATTCCCTAGGCCATCCATTAGATGTTGGAATAATCAGGTGCAAGGCAGAAAATATACTTACAACTGGAACTGAACTAAGGAACACGGATGTTTTCAAAGACTGGTAGGATCTCTAAAATAGTTTTAAAGTACATGTCATTGATAAAGCTAAATACTCAAAGGTTGTGTAATACAACAGATTTATCATTGAGAAGAGTGAAATTATGCTGTTTTGAAAACTATGGCAGGTCAGATTTTCTGCCTAATTATACAAGAAGATATCTCTAAAAAATACACATTATTTCAAAAACTTATTGGCTGTGAAATAAGTGAAGGGTATTTCAAATGGCTTGTCTGCAAAGAAAGGTGAGATATAGGGAATCACAGAAAGTCGAGGGGAAAATGTGTCAATATATACATTGCTCTAGGGTGAACTAAGCCTTAGGCGAGCAACAATGTAGAGGACCTTGCCCTTAGAAAATTACAAGTAAGCTGGAATCTTCAAAAGTTCAAATCTTTATAAGTAAGAAGGTTTATTAAAGGAATAACCAAGTGTTTTAATTGACATCAGAAGATCAAAACAATAAACCCTGAGAACATAGAAAAAAGATAAATAAATCTATGAGCAGAACTTAATACAACAGAAAACGTATAAAATTGAGGTGATTTAGTAAGTCCAAAGAATATTCTTTGAAAAGATTTAAAAGACACACTTTGATTAAGGAAAACAAAAACATAAGTCAAGAATATACAGAAAGAATCAGACAATCTTATAGCAGAGAATATATGAAATGCCAGTAAATTTGAACATTTCTGTAAAGTGGACCATTTCCTAGCTCCTAAAGTTTACCAATACTGACACAAGAGGGAATCATTTAAGGTCATCATGTCTGCCCTGGGCATTCTCGGAAGGCCCTGGCCTCAGAATGCAGCATCTGTAGTCCATGGTAACCTGCGAAGAGGCGGCGGGGCTGAGGGAGGTTGGAACACTGCCCTCACAGAGGGAGTGGGTGTGGCCATCTCTGCGGTGACTGATCAAAGGGCAGGGGAGCAGGGGTCCCAGGGCAGGGCCCTCAGAGTTCGGGAGGCCCAGTGGGGTGTCACAAGCATTTAGGCCCAGGCCAAAGGGCGCCTTCTTTGTCTGCACAGCTGCCCAAACTCTCACCTTTCCACTCAGGCCGCCCTCGTACTTGAAGTGTGTGTGGAACCTGTCCGCGCAGTACACCTTGCTGCATAGCTAACCATAGGTCTGGGCATCGTAGCTTAGTGCCGGTGACCGAAGTTCCCTGGCAGATGGGTCCCTGGGACACACGCAGAGAGGCTCCTGCCGGGGCCACAGGCCGCCCACAGCCCCTGCCCCAGATCGGGGGACGCAAAGCAGACCTGTCTGAGTCCCCTGCCTCTAGAGGGAGTATCGGACCAACACTTGTAGAAAACGGGGTCCTCGAGGGCAACTCATTGGTGGGACACAAATAAATCTTTGCCAACTTTCTGCTGAAGCTTACGAGCGTTCACACCTAAGCCACTTACAAGGTCAGCTGTTTAGCTAAACATGAGCTCATGATCTAAATTTACACAATAATGAAGAAATCAGCTACAAGGGGAGACAATCAGCAAAAACAATCAATACCAGAATTAGATTCCCTAGGCCATCCATCAGATGTTGGAATAATCAGGTGCAAGGCAGAAAATATACATAAAACTGGAACTGAAACAAGGAACAAGGATGTTTTCAAAGACTGGTAGGATCTCTAAAACGTTGTTAAATTACATGTCATTGATAAATCGAAATACTCAAAGGTTGTGTAATACAACAGATTCATCATTGAGAAGAGTGAAATTATGCTGTTTTGAAAACTATGGCAGGTCAGATTTTCTGCCTAATTATAGAATAAGTTTTCTCTAAAAATACACATTAGTTTAAAGACTTATTGGCTGTGAAATAAGTTAAGGGTATTTCAAATGGCTTGTCTGCAAAGAAAGGTGAGATGTAGTTAATCACAGAAAGTCGAGGGAAAATATGTCAATATATACTTTGCTATAGGGTGAAATAAGCCTTAGACCATCAACAATGTAGAGGACCTCATCCTGTGAAACGTACGAGTAAGCTGGAATCTTCAAAAGTTCAAATCTTGATAAGTAAAAAGATTCACTAAAATGAGTAACCAAGTGTTTTAAATGACATCAGAAGATCAAAACAATAAACCCTGAGAACATAGAAAAAAGATAAATAAAGATATGGTTAGAATTTAGTACAACAGAAAACGTGTAAAATTGAGGTGATTTAGTAAGTCCGAAGAATACGGTTTGAACAGATTTAAAAGACACACTTTGATTAAGGAAAACAAAAACAGAATTAAAGAATATATAGAAAGAATCAGGACAATGTTATAGCAGAGAATATATGAAATGCCAGTAAATTTGAACATTTCTGTAAAGTGGACCATTTCCTAGCTCCTAAAGTTTACCAAAACTGACACAAGAGGAAATCAATTAAGGTCATTATGTCTGCCCTTGGCATTCTCGGAATACCCTGGCCTCAGAATGCAGCATCTGTTGTCCATGGTAAGCTGCGGAGAGGTGGCGGGGCAGAGGGTGGTTGGAACACTGCCCACAATGAGGGAGTGGGTGTGGCCATCTCTGCTGTGACTGAACAAAGGGCAGGGGAGCAGGGGGCCGAGGGCAGGGCCCTCAGAGCCCGGCAGGCCCAGTGGGGTGTCACAAGCATTTAGGCCCAGGCCAAAGGGCGCCTTCTTTGTCTGCACAGCTGCCAACACTCTCACCTTTCCACTCAGGCCGACCCCTTACTTGAAGTGTGTGTGGAACATGTCTGCGCAGTACACCTCGCTGCACAGCTAACCATAGGTCTGCGCATCGTAGCTTCCTGCCAGGTCACCGAAGTTCGCAAGCAGATGGTTACCTGGGACACACGCCGAGAGGCTCCTGTCTGGGCCACAGACCGCCCATGGCCCTGGCCCACATCAGTGGCCGCAAATCAGCCCTGTCTGAGTACCCTGCCTCTAGAGGGAGTACTGGAACAACACTTCTAGAAAATGGGGTCCTTGCGGGTAACTCATTGTAGAGACACAAATAAATCTTTGCTGACTTCCTGTTGAAGCTTACGACTGTTGACACCTAAGCCACTTACAAGGTCAGCTGTTTATCTAATCATGAGCTCATGATCTAAATTTACACAATAAAGAAGAAATCAGCTACAAGTGGAGGCAATCAGCAAAAACAATCAATACCAGTATTAGATTACATAGGCCATCCATCAGATGTTGGAATAATCAGGTGCAAGGCAGAAAATATACATACAACTGGAACTGAACTAAGGAACACGGATGTTTTCAAAGACTGGTAGGATCTCTAAAATAGTTTTAAAGTACATGTCATTGATAAAGCTAAATACTCAAAGGTTGTGTAATACATCAGATTTATCATTGAGAAGAGTGAAATTATGCTGTTTTGAAAACTATGGCAGGTCAGATTTTCTGCCTAATTATAGAAGAAGATTTCTCTAAAAAATACACATTATTTCAAAGCCTTATTGGCTGTGAAATAAGTGAAGGGTATTTCAAATGGCTTGTCTGCAAAGAAAGGTGAGATGTAGGGAATCACAGAAAGTCGAGGGGAAAATGTGTCAATATATACATTGCTATAGGGTGAACTAAGCCTTAGGCGAGCAACAGTGTAGAAGACCTTGCCCTTAGAAACTTACAAGTAAGCTGGAATCTTCAAAAGTTCAAATCTTTATAAGTAAAAAGATTTATTAAAAGGAATAACCAAGTGTTTTAATTGACATCAGAAGATCAAAACAATAAACCCTGAGAACATAGAAGAAAGATAAATAAATATATGAGCAGAACTTAATACAACAGAAAACGTATAAAATTGAGGTGATTTAGTAAGTCCAAAGAATATTCTTTGAAAAGATTTAAAAGACACACTTTGATTAAGGAAAACAAAAACATAAGTCAAGAATATACAGAAAGAATCAGACAATCTTATAGCAGAGAATATATGCAATGCCAGTACATTTGAACCTTTCTCTAAAGTGGACCATTTCCTAGCTCCTAAAGTTTACCAAAACTGACACAAGAGGGAATCATTTAAGGTCATCATGTCTGTCCTGGGCATTCTCGGAACGCCCTGGCCTCACAATGCAGCATCAGTAGTCATGGTAACCTGCGAAGAGGGTCGGGGCTGAGGGAGGTTGGAACACTGCCCTCACAGAGGGAGTGGGTGTGGCCATCTCTGCTGTAACTGATCAAAGGGCAGGGGAGCAGGGGTCCCAGGGCAGGGCCCTCAGAGTTCGGGAGGCCCAGTGGGGTGTCACAAGCATTTAGGCCCAGGCCAAAGGGCGCCTTCTTTGTCTGCACAGCTGCCCAACCTCTCACCTTTCCACTCAGGCCGCCCTCGTCCTTGAAGTGTGTGTGGAACCTGTCCGCGCAGTACACCTTGCTGCATAGCTAACCATAGGTCTGGGCATCGTAGCTTCCTGCCGGTGACCAAAGTTCGCTGGCAGATGGGTCCCTGGGACACACGCAGAGAGGCTCCTGCCTGGCCCACAGGCCGCCCACAGCCCCTGCCCCAGATCGGGGGACGCAAAGCAGACCTGTCTGAGTCCCCTGCCTCTAGAGGGAGTATTGGACCAACACTTGTAGAAAACGGGGTCCTCGAGGGCAACTCATTGGAGGGACACAAATAAATCTTTGCCATCTTTCTGCTGAAGCTTACGAGCGTTCACACCTAAGCCACTTACAAGGTCAGCTGTTTAGCTAAACATGAGCTCATGATCTAAATTTACACAATAATGAAGAAATCAGCTACAAGGGGAGACATTCAGCAAAAACAATCAATACCAGAATTAGATTCCCTAGGCCATCCATCAGATGTTGGAATAATCAGGTGCAAGGCAGAAAATATACATAAAACTGGAACTGAAACAAGGAACAAGGATGTTTTCAAAGACTGGTAGGATCTCTAAAACGTTTTTAAATTACATGTCATTGATAAAGCTAAATACTCAAAGGTTGTGTAATAGAACAGATTCATCATTGAGAAGAGTGAAATTATGCTGTTTTGAAAACTATGGCAGGTCAGATTTTCTGCCTAATTATAGAATAAGTTTTCTCTAAAAATACACATTAGTTTAAAGACTTATTGGCTGTGAAATAAGTTAAGGGTATTTCAAATGGCTTGTCTGCAAAGAAAGGTGAGATGTAGTTAATCACAGAAAGTCGAGGGAAAATATGTCAATATATACTTTGCTATAGGGTGAAATAATCCTTAGACCATCAACAATGTAGAGGACCTGATCCTGTGAAACGTACAAGTAAGCTGGAATCTTCAAAAGTTCAAATCTTTATAAGTAAAAAGATGCATTAAAATGAATAACCAAGTGTTTTAAATGACATCAGAAGATCAAAACAATAAACCCTGAGAACATAGAAAAAAGATAAATAAAGATATGGGCAGAATTTAGTACAACAGAAAACGTATAAAATTGAGGTGATTTAGTAATTCCAAAGAATACGGTTTGAACAGATTTAAAAGACACACTTTGATTAAGGAAAACAAAAACAGAATTAAAGAATATATAGAAAGAATCAGGACAATGTTATAGCAGAGAATATATGAAATGCCAGTAAATTTGAACATTTCTGTAAAGTGGACCATTTCCTAGCTCCTAAAGTTTACCAAAACTGACACAAGAGGAAATCAATTAAGGTCATTATGTCTGCCCTTGGCATTCTCGGAATACCCTGGCCTCAGAATGCAGCATCTGTTGTCCATGGTAAGCTGCGGAGAGGTGGCGGGGCAGAGGGTGGTTGGAACACTGCCCACAATGAGGGAGTGGGTGTGGCCATCTCTGCTGTGACTGAACAAAGGGCAGGGGAGCAGGGGGCCGAGGGCAGGGCCCTCAGAGCCCGGCAGGCCCAGTGGGGTGTCACAAGCATTTAGGCCCAGGCCAAAGGGCGCCTTCTTTGTCTGCACAGCTGCCAACACTCTCACCTTTCCACTCAGGCCGACCCCTTACTTGAAGTGTGTGTGGAACCTGTCTGCACAGTACACCTCGCTGCACAGCTAACCATAGGTCTGCGCATCGTAGCTTCCTGCCAGGTCACCGAAGTTCGCAAGAAGATGGTTACCTGGGACACACGCCGAGAGGTTCCTGTCTGGGCCACAGACCGCCCATGGCCCTGGCCCACATCAGTGGCCGCAAATCAGCCCTGTCTGAGTACCCTGCCTCTAGAGGGAGTACTGGAACAACACTTCTAGAAAATGGGGTCCTTGCGGGTAACTCATTGTAGAGACACAAATAAATCTTTGCTGACTTCTTGTTGAAGCTTACGAGTGTTGACACCTAAGCCACTTACAAGGTCAGCTGTTTATCTAATCATGAGCTCATGATCTAAATTTACACAATATAGAAGAAATCAGCTACAAGTGGAGGCAATCAGCAAAAACAATCAATACCAGTATTAGATTACATAGGCCATCCATCAGATGTTGGAATAATCAGGTGCAAGGCAGAAAATATACATACACCTGGAACTGAACTAAGGAACACGGATGTTTTCAAAGACTGCTAGGATCTCTAAAATAGTTTTAAAGTACATGTCATTGATAAAGCTAAATACTCAAAGGTTGTGTAATACATCAGATTTATCATTGAGAAGAGTGAAATTATGCTGTTTTGAAAACTATGGCAGGTCAGATTTTCTGCCTAATTATAGAAGAAGATTTCTCTAAAAAATACACATTATTTCAAAGCCTTATTGGCTGTGAAATAAGTGAAGGGTATTTCAAATGGCTTGTCTGCAAAGAAAGGTGAGATGTAGGCAAACACAGAAAGTCGAGGGGAAAATGTGTCAATATATACATTGCTATAGGGTGAACTAAGACTTAGGCGAGCAACAGTGTAGAAGACCTTGCCCTTAGAAACTTACAAGTAAGCTGGAATCTTCAAAAGTTCAAATCTTTATAAGTAAAAAGATTTATTAAAAGGAATAACCAAGTGTTTTAATTGACATCAGAAGATCAAAACAATAAACCCTGAGAACATAGAAGAAAGATAAATAAATATATGAGCAGAACTTAATACAACAGAAAACGTATAAAATTGAGGTGATTTAGTAAGTCCAAAGAATATTCTTTGAAAAGATTTAAAAGACACACTTTGATTAAGGAAAACAAAAACATAAGTCAAGAATATACAGAAAGAATCAGACAATCTTATAGCAGAGAATATATGCAATGCCAGTAAATTTGAACATTTCTCTAAAGTGGACCATTTCCTAGCTCCTAAAGTTTACCAAAACTGACACAAGAGGGAATCATTTAAGGTCATCATGTCTGTCCTGGGCATTCTCGGAACGCCCTGGCCTCACAATGCAGCATCAGTAGTCATGGTAACCTGCGAAGAGGGTCGGGGCTGAGGGAGGTTGGAACACTGCCCTCACAGAGGGAGTGGGTGTGGCCATCTCTGCTGTAACTGATCAAAGGGCAGGGGAGCAGGGGTCCCAGGGCAGGGCCCTCAGAGTTCGGGAGGCCCAGTGGGGTGTCACAAGCATTTAGGCCCAGGCCAAAGGGCGCCTTCTTTGTCTGCACAGCTGCCCAACCTCTCACCTTTCCACTCAGGCCGCCCTCGTCCTTGAAGTGTGTGTGGAACCTGTCCGCGCAGTACACCTTGCTGCATAGCTAACCATAGGTCTGGGCATCGTAGCTTCCTGCCGGTGACCAAAGTTCGCTGGCAGATGGGTCCCTGGGACACACGCAGAGAGGCTCCTGCCCGGCCCACAGGCCGCCCACAGCCCCTGCCCCAGATCGGGGGACGCAAAGCAGACCTGTCTGAGTCCCCTGCCTCTAGAGGGAGTATTGGACCAACACTTGTAGAAAACGGGGTCCTCGAGGGCAACTCATTGGAGGGACACAAATAAATCTTTGCCAACTTTCTGTTGAAGCTTACGAGCGTTCACAGCTAAGCCACTTACAAGGTCAGCTGTTTAGCTAAACAGGAGCTCATGATCTAAATTTACACAATAATGAAGAAATCAGCTACAAGGGGAGACAATCAGCAAAAACAATCAATACCAGAATTAGATTCCCTAGGCCATCCATCAGATGTTGGAATAATCAGGTGCAAGGCAGAAAATATACATAAAACTGGAACTGAAACAAGGAACAAGGATGTTTTCAAAGACTGGTAGGATCTCTAAAATGTTTTTAAATTGCATGTCTTTGATAAAGCTAAATACTCAAAGGTTGTGTAATAGAATAGATTCATCATTGAGAAGAGTGAATTTATGCTGTTTTGAAAACTATGGCAGGTCAGATTTTCTGCCTAATTATAGAAGAAGATTTCACTAAATCATACACATTATTTTAAAGTCTTATTGGCTGTGAAATAAGTTAAGGGTACTTCAAATGGCTTGTCTGCAAGGAAAGGTGAGATGTAGGGAATCACAGAAAGTCGAGGGGAAAATGTGTCAATATATACATTGCTATAGGGTGAACTAAGCCTTAGGCGAGCAACAGTGTAGAAGACCTTGCCCTTAGAAACTTACAAGTAAGCTGGAATCTTCAAAAGTTCAAATCTTTATAAGTAAAAAGATTTATTAAAAGGAATAACCAAGTGTTTTAATTGACATCAGAAGATCAAAACAATTAACCCTGAGAACATAGAAGAAAGATAAATAAATATATGAGCAGAACTTAATACAACAGAAAACGTATAAAATTGAGGTGATTTAGTAAGTCCAAAGAATATTCTTTGAAAAGATTTAAAAGACACACTTTGATTAAGGAAAACAAAAACATAAGTCAAGAATATACAGAAAGAATCAGACAATCTTATAGCAGAGAATATATGCAATGCCAGTACATTTGAACCTTTCTCTAAAGTGGACCATTTCCTAGCTCCTAAAGTTTACCAAAACTGACACAAGAGGGAATCATTTAAGGTCATCATGTCTGTCCTGGGCATTCTCGGAACGCCCTGGCCTCACAATGCAGCATCAGTAGTCATGGTAACCTGCGAAGAGGGTCGGGGCTGAGGGAGGTTGGAACACTGCCCTCACAGAGGGAGTGGGTGTGGCCATCTCTGCTGTAACTGATCAAAGGGCAGGGGAGCAGGGGTCCCAGGGCAGGGCCCTCAGAGTTCGGGAGGCCCAGTGGGGTGTCACAAGCATTTAGGCCCAGGCCAAAGGGCGCCTTCTTTGTCTGCACAGCTGCCCAACCTCTCACCTTTCCACTCAGGCCGCCCTCGTCCTTGAAGTGTGTGTGGAACCTGTCCGCGCAGTACACCTTGCTGCATAGCTAACCATAGGTCTGGGCATCGTAGCTTCCTGCCGGTGACCAAAGTTCGCTGGCAGATGGGTCCCTGGGATACACGCAGAGAGGCTCCTGCCTGGCCCACAGGCCGCCCACAGCCCCTGCCCCAGATCGGGGGATGCAAAGCAGACCTGTCTGAGTCCCCTGCCTCTAGAGGGAGTATTGGACCAACACTTGTAGAAAACGGGGTCCTCGAGGGCAACTCATTGGAGGGACACAAATAAATCTTTGCCATCTTTCTGCTGAAGCTTACGAGCGTTCACACCTAAGCCACTTACAAGGTCAGCTGTTTAGCTAAACATGAGCTCATGATCTAAATTTACACAATAATGAAGAAATCAGCTACAAGGGGAGACATTCAGCAAAAACAATCAATACCAGAATTAGATTCCCTAGGCCATCCATCAGATGTTGGAATAATCAGGTGCAAGGCAGAAAATATACATAAAACTGGAACTGAAACAAGGAACAAGGATGTTTTCAAAGACTGGTAGGATCTCTAAAACGTTTTTAAATTACATGTCATTGATAAAGCTAAATACTCAAAGGTTGTGTAATAGAACAGATTCATCATTGAGAAGAGTGAAATTATGCTGTTTTGAAAACTATGGCAGGTCAGATTTTCTGCCTAATTATAGAATAAGTTTTCTCTAAAAATACACATTAGTTTAAAGACTTATTGGCTGTGAAATAAGTTAAGGGTATTTCAAATGGCTTGTCTGCAAAGAAAGGTGAGATGTAGTTAATCACAGAAAGTCGAGGGAAAATATGTCAATATATACTTTGCTATAGGGTGAAATAATCCTTAGACCATCAACAATGTAGAGGACCTGATCCTGTGAAACGTACAAGTAAGCTGGAATCTTCAAAAGTTCAAATCTTGATAAGTAAAAAGATTCAGGGCTTCCCTGGTGGCACAGTGGTTGAGAGTCCGCCTGCCAATGCAGGAGACACGGGTTCGTGCCCAGGTTCGGGAAGATCCCACATGCTGCAGAGCGGCTGGGCCCATGAGCCATGGCCACTGAGCCTGCGCTCCGCAAAGGGAGAGGCCACAACAGTGAGAGAGGCCCACGTACCCAAAAAAAAAAAAAAAAAAAAAAAAAAAAAAAAAAAAAAGTAAAAAGATTCATTAAAATGAATAACCAAGTGTTTTAAATGACATCAGAAGATCAAAACAATAAACCCTGAGAACATAGAAAAAAGATAAATAAAGATATGGGCAGAATTTAGTACAACAGAAAACGTATAAAATTGAGGTGATTTAGTAATTCCAAAGAATACGGTTTGAACAGATTTAAAAGACACACTTTGATTAAGGAAAACAAAAACAGAATTAAAGAATATATAGAAAGAATCAGGACAATGTTATAGCAGAGAATATATGAAATGCCAGTAAATTTGAACATTTCTGTAAAGTGGACCATTTCCTAGCTCCTAAAGTTTACCAAAACTGACACAAGAGGAAATCAATTAAGGTCATTATGTCTGCCCTTGGCATTCTCGGAATACCCTGGCCTCAGAATGCAGCATCTGTTGTCCATGGTAAGCTGCGGAGAGGTGGCGGGGCAGAGGGTGGTTGGAACACTGCCCACAATGAGGGAGTGGGTGTGGCCATCTCTGCTGTGACTGAACAAAGGGCAGGGGAGCAGGGGGCCGAGGGCAGGGCCCTCAGAGCCCGGCAGGCCCAGTGGGGTGTCACAAGCATTTAGGCCCAGGCCAAAGGGCGCCTTCTTTGTCTGCACAGCTGCCAACACTCTCACCTTTCCACTCAGGCCGACCCCTTACTTGAAGTGTGTGTGGAACCTGTCTGCGCAGTACACCTCGCTGCACAGCTAACCATAGGTCTGTGCATCGTAGCTTCCTGCCAGGTCACCGAAGTTCGCAAGCAGATGGTTACCTGGGACACACGCCGAGAGGCTCCTGTCTGGGCCACAGACCGCCCATGGCCCTGGCCCACATCAGTGGCCGCAAATCAGCCCTGTCTGAGTACCCTGCCTCTAGAGGGAGTACTGGAACAACACTTCTAGAAAATGGGGTCCTTGCGGGTAACTCATTGTAGAGACACAAATAAATCTTTGCTGACTTCCTGTTGAAGCTTACGACTGTTGACACCTAAGCCACTTACAAGGTCAGCCGTTTATCTAATCATGAGCTCATGATCTAAATTTACACAATAAAGAAGAAATCAGCTACAAGTGGAGGCAATCAGCAAAAACAATCAATACCAGTATTAGATTACATAGGCCATCCATCAGATGTTGGAATAATCAGGTGCAAGGCAGAAAATATACATACAACTGGAACTGAACTAAGGAACACGGATGTTTTCAAAGACTGGTAGGATCTCTAAAATAGTTTTAAAGTACATGTCATTGATAAAGCTAAATACTCAAAGGTTGTGTAATACATCAGATTTATCATTGAGAAGAGTGAAATTATGCTGTTTTGAAAACTATGGCAGGTCAGATTTTCTGCCTAATTATAGAAGAAGATTTCTCTAAAAAATACACATTATTTCAAAGCCTTATTGGCTGTGAAATAAGTGAAGGGTATTTCAAATGGCTTGTCTGCAAAGAAAGGTGAGATGTAGGGAATCACAGAAAGTCGAGGGGAAAATGTGTCAATATATACATTGCTATAGGGTGAACTAAGCCTTAGGCGAGCAACAGTGTAGAAGACCTTGCCCGTAGAAACTTACAAGTAAGCTGGAATCTTCAAAAGTTCAAATCTTTATAAGTAAAAAGATTTATTAAAAGGAATAACCAAGTGTTTTAATTGACATCAGAAGATCAAAACAATAAACCCTGAGAACATAGAAGAAAGATAAATAAATATATGAGCAGAACTTAATACAACAGAAAACGTATAAAATTGAGGTGATTTAGTAAGTCCAAAGAATATTCTTTGAAAAGATTTAAAAGACACACTTTGATTAAGGAAAACAAAAACATAAGTCAAGAATATACAGAAAGAATCAGACAATCTTATAGCAGAGAATATATGCAATGCCAGTACATTTGAACCTTTCTCTAAAGTGGACCATTTCCTAGCTCCTAAAGTTTACCAAAACTGACACAAGAGGGAATCATTTAAGGTCATCATGTCTGTCCTGGGCATTCTCGGAACGCCCTGGCCTCACAATGCAGCATCAGTAGTCATGGTAACCTGCGAAGAGGGTCGGGGCTGAGGGAGGTTGGAACACTGCCCTCACAGAGGGAGTGGGTGTGGCCATCTCTGCTGTAACTGATCAAAGGGCAGGGGAGCAGGGGTCCCAGGGCAGGGCCCTCAGAGTTCGGGAGGCCCAGTGGGGTGTCACAAGCATTTAGGCCCAGGCCAAAGGGCGCCTTCTTTGTCTGCACAGCTGCCCAACCTCTCACCTTTCCACTCAGGCCGCCCTCGTCCTTGAAGTGTGTGTGGAACCTGTCCGCGCAGTACACCTTGCTGCATAGCTAACCATAGGTCTGGGCATCGTAGCTTCCTGCCGGTGACCAAAGTTCGCTGGCAGATGGGTCCCTGGGACACACGCAGAGAGGCTCCTGCCCGGCCCACAGGCCGCCCACAGCCCCTGCCCCAGATCGGGGGACGCAAAGCAGACCTGTCTGAGTCCCCTGCCTCTAGAGGGAGTATTGGACCAACACTTGTAGAAAACGGGGTCCTCGAGGGCAACTCATTGGAGGGACACAAATAAATCTTTGCCAACTTTCTGTTGAAGCTTACGAGCGTTCACAGCTAAGCCACTTACAAGGTCAGCTGTTTAGCTAAACAGGAGCTCATGATCTAAATTTACACAATAATGAAGAAATCAGCTACAAGGGGAGACAATCAGCAAAAACAATCAATACCAGAATTAGATTCCCTAGGCCATCCATCAGATGTTGGAATAATCAGGTGCAAGGCAGAAAATATACATAAAACTGGAACTGAAACAAGGAAAAAGGATGTTTTCAAACACTGGTAGGATCTCTAAAATGTTTTTAAATTGCATGTCTTTGATAAAGCTAAATACTCAAAGGTTGTGTAATAGAATAGATTCATCATTGAGAAGAGTGAATTTATGCTGTTTTGAAAACTATGGCAGGTCAGATTTTCTGCCTAATTATAGAAGAAGATTTCACTAAATCATACACATTATTTTAAAGTCTTATTGGCTGTGAAATAAGTTAAGGGTACTTCAAATGGCTTGTCTGCAAGGAAAGGTGAGATGTAGGGAATCACAGAAAGTCGAGGGGAAAATATGTCAATATATACTTTGCTATAGGGTGAAATAAGCCTTAGACCATCAACAATGTAGAGGACCTCATCCTGTGAAACGTATGAGTAAGCTGGAATCTTCAAAAGTTCAAATCTTTATAAGTAAAAAGATTCACTAAAATGAGTAACCAAGTGTTTTAAATGACATCAGAAGATCAAAACAATAAACCCTGAGAACATAGAACAAAGATAAATTAAATATGGGCAGAACTTAATACAACAGAAAACGTGTAAAATTGAGGTGATTTAGTAAGTCCGAAGAATACGGTTTGAACAGATTTAAAAGACACACTTTGATTAAGGAAAACAAAAACAGAATTAAAGAATATATAGAAAGAATCAGGACAATGTTATAGCAGAGAATATATGAAATGCCAGTACATTTGAACATTTCTGTAAAGTGGACCATTTCCTTGCTCCTAAAGTTTACCAAAACGGACACAAGAGGAAATCAATTAAGGTCATTATGTCTGCCCTTGGGATTCTCGGAATACCCTGGCCTCAGAATGCAGCATCTGTAGTACATGGTAACCTGCGAAGACGGGGCGGGGCTGAGGGAGGTTGGAACACTGCCCTCACAGAGGGAGTGGGTGTGGCCATCTCTGCTGTAACTGATCAAAGGGCAGGGGAGCAGGGGTCCCAGGGCAGGGCCCTCAGAGTTCGGGAGGCCCAGTGGGGTGTCACAAGCATTTAGACCCAGGTCAAAGGGCGCCTTCTTTGTCTGCACAGCTGCCCAAACTCTCACCTTTCCACTCAGGCCGCGCTCGTACTTGAAGTGTGTGTGGAACCTGTCCGCGCAGTACACCTTGCTGCATAGCTAACCATAGGTCTGGGCATCGTAGCTTCCTGCCGGTGACCAAAGTTCGCTGGCAGATGGGTCCCTGGCACCCAGGCAGAGAGGCTCCTGCCCGGCCCACAGGCCGCCCACAGCCCCTGCCCCAGATCGGGGCACGCAAAGCAGACCTGTCTGAGTCCCCTGCCTCTAGAGGGAGTATTGGACCAACACTTGTAGAAAACGGGGTCCTCGAGGGCAACTCATTGGAGGGACAAAAATAAATCTTTGCCAACTTTCTGCTGAAGCTTATGAGCCTTCACACCTAAGCCACTTACAAGGTCAGCTGTTTAGCTAAACATGAGCTCATGATCTAAATTTACACAATAATGAAGAAATCAGCTACAAGGGGAGACAATCAGCAAAAACAATCAATACCAGAATTAGATTCCCTAGGCCATCCATCAGATGTTAGAATAATCAGGTGCAAGGCAGAAAATATACATAAAACTGGAACTGAAACAAGGAACAAGGATGTTTTCAAAGACTGGTAGGATGTCTAAAACGTTTTTAAATTACATGTCATTGATAAAGCTAAATACTCAAAGGTTGTGTAATAGAACAGATACATCTTTGAGAAGAGTGAAATTATGCTGTTTTGAAAACTATGGCAGGTCAGATTTTCTGCCTAATTATAGAATAAGTTTTCTCTAAAAATACACATTAGTTTAAAGACTTATTGGCTGTGAAATAAGTTAAGGGTATTTCAAATGGCTTGTCTGCAAAGAAAGGTGAGATGTAGTTAATCACAGAAAGTCGATGGAAAATATGTCAATATATACTTTGCTATAGGGTGAAATAATCCTTAGACCATCAACAATGTAGAGGACCTGATCCTGTGAAACGTACAAGTAAGCTGGAATCTTCAAAAGTTCAAATCTTGATAAGTAAAAAGATTCATTAAAATGAATAACCAAGTGTTTTAAATGACATCAGAAGATCAAAACAATAAACCCTGAGAACATAGAAAAAAGATAAATAAAGATATGGGCAGAATTTAGTACAACAGAAAACGTATAAAATTGAGGTGATTTAGTAATTCCAAAGAATACGGTTTGAACAGATTTAAAAGACACACTTTGATTAAGGAAAACAAAAACAGAATTAAAGAATATATAGAAAGAATCAGGACAATGTTATAGCAGAGAATATATGAAATGCCAGTAAATTTGAACATTTCTGTAAAGTGGACCATTTCCTAGCTCCTAAAGTTTACCAAAACTGACACAAGAGGAAATCAATTAAGGTCATTATGTCTGCCCTTGGCATTCTCGGAATACCCTGGCCTCAGAATGCAGCATCTGTTGTCCATGGTAAGCTGCGGAGAGGTGGCGGGGCAGAGGGTGGTTGGAACACTGCCCACAATGAGGGAGTGGGTGTGGCCATCTCTGCTGTGACTGAACAAAGGGCAGGGGAGCAGGGGGCCGAGGGCAGGGCCCTCAGAGCCCGGCAGGCCCAGTGGGGTGTCACAAGCATTTAGGCCCAGGCCAAAGGGCGCCTTCTTTGTCTGCACAGCTGCCAACACTCTCACCTTTCCACTCAGGCCGACCCCTTACTTGAAGTGTGTGTGGAACCTGTCTGCGCAGTACACCTCGCTGCACAGCTAACCATAGGTCTGCGCATCGTAGCTTCCTGCCAGGTCACCGAAGTTCGCAAGCAGATGGTTACCTGGGACACACGCCGAGAGGCTCCTGTCTGGGCCACAGACCGCCCATGGCCCTGGCCCACATCAGTGGCCGCAAATCAGCCCTGTCTGAGTACCCTGCCTCTAGAGGGAGTACTGGAACAACACTTCTAGAAAATGGGGTCCTTGCGGGTAACTCATTGTAGAGACACAAATAAATCTTTGCTGACTTCCTGTTGAAGCTTACGACTGTTGACACCTAAGCCACTTACAAGGTCAGCTGTTTATCTAATCATGAGCTCATGATCTAAATTTACACAATAAAGAAGAAATCAGCTACAAGTGGAGGCAATCAGCAAAAACAATCAATACCAGTATTAGATTACATAGGCCATCCATCAGATGTTGGAATAATCAGGTGCAAGGCAGAAAATATACATACAACTGGAACTGAACTAAGGAACACGGATGTTTTCAAAGACTGGTAGGATCTCTAAAATAGTTTTAAAGTACATGTCATTGATAAAGCTAAATACTCAAAGGTTGTGTAATACATCAGATTTATCATTGAGAAGAGTGAAATTATGCTGTTTTGAAAACTATGGCAGGTCAGATTTTCTGCCTAATTATAGAAGAAGATTTCTCTAAAAAATACACATTATTTCAAAGCCTTATTGGCTGTGAAATAAGTGAAGGGTATTTCAAATGGCTTGTCTGCAAAGAAAGGTGAGATGTAGGGAATCACAGAAAGTCGAGGGGAAAATGTGTCAATATATACATTGCTATAGGGTGAACTAAGCCTTAGGCGAGCAACAGTGTAGAAGACCTTGCCCTTAGAAACTTACAAGTAAGCTGGAATCTTCAAAAGTTCAAATCTTTGGGCCTCCCTGGTGGCGCAGTGGTTGAGAGTCCGCCTGCCGATGCAGGGGATACGGGTTCGTGCCCCGGTCTGGGAGGATCCCATATGCCGCGGAGCGGCTGGGCCCGTGAGCCATGGCCGCTGGGCCTGCGCATCCGGAGCCTGTGCTCCGCAACGGGAGAGGCCACAACAGTGAGAGGCCCGCATACCGCAAAAAAAAAAAAAAAAAAAAAAAAAAAAAAAAAAAAAAAAAGTTCAAATCTTTATAAGTAAAAAGATTTATTAAAAGGAATAACCAAGTGTTTTAATTGACATCAGAAGATCAAAACAATAAACCCTGAGAACATAGAAGAAAGATAAATAAATATATGAGCAGAACTTAATACAACAGAAAACGTATAAAATTGAGGTGATTTAGTAAGTCCAAAGAATATTCTTTGAAAAGATTTAAAAGACACACTTTGATTAAGGAAAACAAAAACATAAGTCAAGAATATACAGAAAGAATCAGACAATCTTATAGCAGAGAATATATGCAATGCCAGTAAATTTGAACATTTCTCTAAAGTGGACCATTTCCTAGCTCCTAAAGTTTACCAAAACTGACACAAGAGGGAATCATTTAAGGTCATCATGTCTGTCCTGGGCATTCTCGGAACGCCCTGGCCTCACAATGCAGCATCAGTAGTCATGGTAACCTGCGAAGAGGGTCGGGGCTGAGGGAGGTTGGAACACTGCCCTCACAGAGGGAGTGGGTGTGGCCATCTCTGCTGTAACTGATCAAAGGGCAGGGGAGCAGGGGTCCCAGGGCAGGGCCCTCAGAGTTCGGGAGGCCCAGTGGGGTGTCACAAGCATTTAGGCCCAGGCCAAAGGGCGCCTTCTTTGTCTGCACAGCTGCCCAACCTCTCACCTTTCCACTCAGGCCGCCCTCGTCCTTGAAGTGTGTGTGGAACCTGTCCGCGCAGTACACCTTGCTGCATAGCTAACCATAGGTCTGGGCATCGTAGCTTCCTGCCGGTGACCAAAGTTCGCTGGCAGATGGGTCCCTGGGACACACGCAGAGAGGCTCCTGCCCGGCCCACAGGGCGCCCACAGCCCCTGCCCCAGATCGGGGGACGCAAAGCAGACCTGTCTGTGTCCCCTGCCTCTAGAGGGAGTATTGGACCAACACTTGTAGAAAACGGGGTCCTCGAGGGCAACTCATTGGAGGGACACAAATAAATCTTTGCCAACTTTCTGTTGAAGCTTACGAGCGTTCACAGCTAAGCCACTTACAAGGTCATCTGTTTAGCTAAACAGGAGCTCATGATCTAAATTTACACAATAATGAAGAAATCAGCTACAAGGGGAGACAATCAGCAAAAACAATCAATACCAGAATTAGATTCCCTAGGCCATCCATCAGATGTTGGAATAATCAGGTGCAAGGCAGAAAATATACATAAAACTGGAACTGAAACAAGGAAAAAGGATGTTTTCAAAGACTGGTAGGATCTCTAAAATGTTTTTAAATTGCATGTCTTTGATAAAGCTAAATACTCAAAGGTTGTGTAATAGAATAGATTCATCATTGAGAAGAGTGAATTTATGCTGTTTTGAAAACTATGGCAGGTCAGATTTTCTGCCTAATTATAGAAGAAGATTTCACTAAAACATACACATTATTTTAAAGTCTTATTGGCTGTGAAATAAGTTAAGGGTACTTCAAATGGCTTGTCTGCAAAGAAAGGTGAGATGTAGGGAATCACAGAAAGTCGAGGGGAAAATATGTCAATATATACTTTGCTATAGGGTGAAATAAGCCTTAGACCATCAACAATGTAGAGGACCTCATCCTCTGAAACGTACGAGTAAGCTGGAATCTTCAAAAGTTCAAATCTTTATAAGTAAAAAGATTCACTAAAATGAGTAACCAAGTGTTTTAAATGACATCAGAAGATCAAAACAATAAACCCTGAGAACATAGAAAAAAGATAAATTAAATATGGGCAGAACTTAATACAACAGAAAACGTGTAAAATTGAGGTGATTTAGTAAGTCCGAAGAATACGGTTTGAACAGATTTAAAAGACACACTTTGATTAAGGAAAACAAAAACAGAATTAAAGAATATATAGAAAGAACCAGGACAATGTTATAGCAGAGAATATATGAAATGCCAGTAAATTTGAACATTTCTGTAAAGTGGACCATTTCCTAGCTCCTAAAGTTTACCAAAACGGACACAAGAGGAAATCAATTAAGGTCATTATGTCTGCCCTTGGCATTCTCGGAATACCCTGGCCTCAGAATGCAGCATCTGTAGTACATGGTAACCTGCGAAGAGGGGGCGGGGCTGAGGGAGGTTGGAACACTGCCCTCACAGAGGGAGTGGGTATGGCCATCTCTGCTGTAACTGATCAAAGGGCAGGGGAGCAGGGGTCCCAGGGCAGGGCCCTCAGAGTTCGGGAGGCCCAGTGGGGTGTCACAAGCATTTAGACCCAGGTCAAAGGGCTCCTTCTTTGTCTGCACAGCTGCCCAAACTCTCACCTTTCCACTCAGGCCGCGCTCGTACTTGAAGTGTGTGTGGAACCTGTCCGCGCAGTACACCTTGCTGCATAGCTAACCATAGGTCTGGGCATCGAAGCTTCCTGCCGGTGACCAAAGTTCGCTGGCAGATGGGTCCCTGGGACACACGCAGAGAGGCTCCTGCCCGGCCCACAGGCCGCCCACAGCCCCTGCCCCAGATCGGGGGACGCAAAGCAGACCTGTCTGAGTCCCCTGCCTCTAGAGGGAGTATTGGACCAACACTTGTAGAAAACGGGGTCCTCGAGGGCAACTCATTGGAGGGACAAAAATAAATCTTTGCCAACTTTCTGCTGAAGCTTATGAGCGTTCACACCTAAGCCACTTACAAGGTCAGCTGTTTAGCTAAACATGAGCTCATGATCTAAATTTACACAATAATGAAGAAATCAGCTGCAAGGGGAGACAATCAGCAAAAACAATCAATACCAGAATTAGATTCCCTAGGCCATCCATCAGATGTTAGAATAATCAGGTGCAAGGCAGAAAATATACATAAAACTGGAACTGAAACAAGGAACAAGGATGTTTTCAAAGACTGGTAGGATGTCTAAAACGTTTTTAAATTACATGTCATTGATAAAGCTAAATACTCAAAGGTTGTGTAATAGAACAGATTCATCATTGAGAAGAGTGAAATTATGCTGTTTTGAAAACTATGGCAGGTCAGATTTTCTGCCTAATTATAGAATAAGTTTTCTCTAAAAATACACATTAGTTTAAAGACTTATTGGCTGTGAAATAAGTTAAGGGTATTTCAAATGGCTTGTCTGCAAAGAAAGGTGAGATGTAGTTAATCACAGAAAGTCGAGGGAAAATATGTCAATATATACTTTGCTATAGGGTGAAATAATCCTTAGACCATCAACAATGTAGAGGACCTGATCCTGTGAAACGTACAAGTAAGCTGGAATCTTCAAAAGTTCAAATCTTGATAAGTAAAAAGATTCATTAAAATGAATAACCAAGTGTTTTAAATGACATCAGAAGATCAAAACAATAAACCCTGAGAACATAGAAAAAAGATAAATAAAGATATGGGCAGAATTTAGTACAACAGAAAACGTATAAAATTGAGGTGATTTAGTAATTCCAAAGAATACGGTTTGAACAGATTTAAAAGACACACTTTGATTAAGGAAAACAAAAACTGAATTAAAGAATATATAGAAAGAATCAGGACAATGTTATAGCAGAGAATATATGAAATGCCAGTAAATTTGAACATTTCTGTAAAGTGGACCATTTCCTAGCTCCTAAAGTTTACCAAAACTGACACAAGAGGAAATCAATTAAGGTCATTATGTCTGCCCTTGGCATTCTCGGAATACCCTGGCCTCAGAATGAAGCATCTGTTGTCCATGGTAAGCTGCGGAGAGGTGGCGGGGCAGAGGGTGGTTGGAACACTGCCCACAATGAGGGAGTGGGTGTGGCCATCTCTGCTGTGACTGAACAAAGGGCAGGGGAGCAGGGGGCCGAGGGCAGGGCCCTCAGAGCCCGGCAGGCCCAGTGGGGTGTCACAAGCATTTAGGCCCAGGCCAAAGGGCGCCTTCTTTGTCTGCACAGCTGCCAACACTCTCACCTTTCCACTCAGGCCGACCCCTTACTTGAAGTGTGTGTGGAACCTGTCTGCGCAGTACACCTCGCTGCACAGCTAACCATAGGTCTGCGCATCGTAGCTTCCTGCCAGGTCACCGAAGTTCGTAAGCAGATGGTTACCTGGGACACACGCCGAGAGGCTCCTGTCTGGGCCACAGACCGCCCATGGCCCTGGCCCACATCAGTGGCCACAAATCAGCCCTGTCTGAGTACCCTGCCTCTAGAGGGAGTACTGGAACAACACTTCTAGAAAATGGGGTCCTTGCGGGTAACTCATTGTAGAGACACAAATAAATCTTTGCTGACTTCCTGTGGAAGCTTACGAGTGTTGACACCTAAGCCACTTACAAGGTCAGCTGTTTATCTAATCATGAGCTCATGATCTAAATTTACACAATAAAGAAGAAATCAGCTACAAGTGGAGGCAATCAGCAAAAACAATCAATACCAGTATTAGATTACATAGGCCATCCATCAGATGTTGGAATAATCAGGTGCAAGGCAGAAAATATACATACAACTGGAACTGAACTAAGGAACACGGATGTTTTCAAAGACTGGTAGGATCTCTAAAATAGTTTTAAAGTACATGTCATTGATAAAGCTAAATACTCAAAGGTTGTGTAATACATCAGATTTATCATTGAGAAGAGTGAAATTATGATGTTTTGAAAACTATGGCAGGTCAGATTTTCTGCCTAATTATAGAAGAAGATTTCTCTAAAAAATACACATTATTTCAAAGCCTTATTGGCTGTGAAATAAGTGAAGGGTATTTCAAATGGCTTGTCTGCAAAGAAAGGTGAGATGTAGGCAAACACAGAAAGTCGAGGGGAAAATGTGTCAATATATACATTGCTATAGGGTGAACTAAGCCTTAGGCGAGCAACAGTGTAGAAGACCTTGCCCTTAGAAACTTACAAGTAAGCTGGAATCTTCAAAAGTTCAAATCTTTATAAGTAAAAAGATTTATTAAAAGGAATAACCAAGTGTTTTAATTGACATCAGAAGATCAAAACAATAAACCCTGAGAACATAGAAGAAAGATAAATAAATATATGAGCAGAACTTAATACAACAGAAAACGTATAAAATTGAGGTGATTTAGTAAGTCCAAAGAATATTCTTTGAAAAGATTTAAAAGACACACTTTGATTAAGGAAAACAAAAACATAAGTCAAGAATATACAGAAAGAATCAGACAATCTTATAGCAGAGAATATATGCAATGCCAGTAAATTTGAACATTTCTCTAAAGTGGACCATTTCCTAGCTCCTAAAGTTTACCAAAACTGACACAAGAGGGAATCATTTAAGGTCATCATGTCTGTCCTGGGCATTCTCGGAACGCCCTGGCCTCACAATGCAGCATCAGTAGTCATGGTAACCTGCGAAGAGGGTCGGGGCTGAGGGAGGTTGGAACACTGCCCTCACAGAGGGAGTGGGTGTGGCCATCTCTGCTGTAACTGATCAAAGGGCAGGGGAGCAGGGGTCCCAGGGCAGGGCCCTCAGAGTTCGGGAGGCCCAGTGGGGTGTCACAAGCATTTAGGCCCAGGCCAAAGGGCGCCTTCTTTGTCTGCACAGCTGCCCAACCTCTCACCTTTCCACTCAGGCCGCCCTCGTCCTTGAAGTGTGTGTGGAACCTGTCCGCGCAGTACACCTTGCTGCATAGCTAACCATAGGTCTGGGCATCGTAGCTTCCTGCCGGTGACCAAAGTTCGCTGGCAGATGGGTCCCTGGGACACACGCAGAGAGGCTCCTGCCCGGCCCACAGGGCGCCCACAGCCCCTGCCCCAGATCGGGGGACGCAAAGCAGACCTGTCTGTGTCCCCTGCCTCTAGAGGGAGTATTGGACCAACACTTGTAGAAAACGGGGTCCTCGAGGGCAACTCATTGGAGGGACACAAATAAATCTTTGCCAACTTTCTGTTGAAGCTTACGAGCGTTCACAGCTAAGCCACTTACGAGGTCATCTGTTTAGCTAAACAGGAGCTCATGATCTAAATTTACACAATAATGAAGAAATCAGCTACAAGGGGAGACAATCAGCAAAAACAATCAATACCAGAATTAGATTCCCTAGGCCATCCATCAGATGTTGGAATAATCAGGTGCAAGGCAGAAAATATACATAAAACTGGAACTGAAACAAGGAAAAAGGATGTTTTCAAAGACTGGTAGGATCTCTAAAATGTTTTTAAATTGCATGTCTTTGATAAAGCTAAATACTCAAAGGTTGTGTAATAGAATAGATTCATCATTGAGAAGAGTGAATTTATGCTGTTTTGAAAACTATGGCAGGTCAGATTTTCTGCCTAATTATAGAAGAAGATTTCACTAAAACATACACATTATTTTAAAGTCTTATTGGCTGTGAAATAAGTTAAGGGTACTTCAAATGGCTTGTCTGCAAAGAAAGGTGAGATGTAGGGAATCACAGAAAGTCGAGGGGAAAATATGTCAATATATACTTTGCTATAGGGTGAAATAAGCCTTAGACCATCAACAATGTAGAGGACCTCATCCTCTGAAACGTACGAGTAAGCTGGAATCTTCAAAAGTTCAAATCTTTATAAGTAAAAAGATTCACTAAAATGAGTAACCAAGTGTTTTAAATGACATCAGAAGATCAAAACAATAAACCCTGAGAACATAGAAAAAAGATAAATTAAATATGGGCAGAACTTAATACAACAGAAAACGTGTAAAATTGAGGTGATTTAGTAAGTCCGAAGAATACGGTTTGAACAGATTTAAAAGACACACTTTGATTAAGGAAAACAAAAACAGAATTAAAGAATATATAGAAAGAACCAGGACAATGTTATAGCAGAGAATATATGAAATGCCAGTAAATTTGAACATTTCTGTAAAGTGGACCATTTCCTAGCTCCTAAAGTTTACCAAAACGGACACAAGAGGAAATCAATTAAGGTCATTATGTCTGCCCTTGGCATTCTCGGAATACCCTGGCCTCAGAATGCAGCATCTGTAGTACATGGTAACCTGCGAAGAGGGGGCGGGGCTGAGGGAGGTTGGAACACTGCCCTCAGAGAGGGAGTGGGTATGGCCATCTCTGCTGTAACTGATCAAAGGGCAGGGGAGCAGGGGTCCCAGGGCAGGGCCCTCAGAGTTCGGGAGGCCCAGTGGGGTGTCACAAGCATTTAGACCCAGGTCAAAGGGCGCCTTCTTTGTCTGCACAGCTGCCCAAACTCTCACCTTTCCACTCAGGCCGCGCTCGTACTTGAAGTGTGTGTGGAACCTGTCCGCGCAGTACACCTTGCTGCATAGCTAACCATAGGTCTGGGCATCGAAGCTTCCTGCCGGTGACCAAAGTTCGCTGGCAGATGGGTCCCTGGGACACACGCAGAGAGGCTCCTGCCCGGCCCACAGGCCGCCCACAGCCCCTGCCCCAGATCGGGGGACGCAAAGCAGACCTGTCTGAGTCCCCTGCCTCTAGAGGGAGTATTGGACCAACACTTGTAGAAAACGGGGTCCTCGAGGGCAACTCATTGGAGGGACAAAAATAAATCTTTGCCAACTTTCTGCTGAAGCTTATGAGCGTTCACACCTAAGCCACTTACAAGGTCAGCTGTTTAGCTAAACATGAGCTCATGATCTAAATTTACACAATAATGAAGAAATCAGCTGCAAGGGGAGACAATCAGCAAAAACAATCAATACCAGAATTAGATTCCCTAGGCCATCCATCAGATGTTAGAATAATCAGGTGCAAGGCAGAAAATATACATAAAACTGGAACTGAAACAAGGAACAAGGATGTTTTCAAAGACTGGTAGGATGTCTAAAACGTTTTTAAATTACATGTCATTGATAAAGCTAAATACTCAAAGGTTGTGTAATAGAACAGATTCATCATTGAGAAGAGTGAAATTATGCTGTTTTGAAAACTATGGCAGGTCAGATTTTCTGCCTAATTATAGAATAAGTTTTCTCTAAAAATACACATTAGTTTAAAGACTTATTGGCTGTGAAATAAGTTAAGGGTATTTCAAATGGCTTGTCTGCAAAGAAAGGTGAGATGTAGTTAATCACAGAAAGTCGAGGGAAAATATGTCAATATATACTTTGCTATAGGGTGAAATAATCCTTAGACCATCAACAATGTAGAGGACCTGATCCTGTGAAACGTACAAGTAAGCTGGAATCTTCAAAAGTTCAAATCTTGATAAGTAAAAAGATTCATTAAAATGAATAACCAAGTGTTTTAAATGACATCAGAAGATCAAAACAATAAACCCTGAGAACATAGAAAAAAGATAAATAAAGATATGGGCAGAATTTAGTACAACAGAAAACGTATAAAATTGAGGTGATTTAGTAATTCCAAAGAATACGGTTTGAACAGATTTAAAAGACACACTTTGATTAAGGAAAACAAAAACTGAATTAAAGAATATATAGAAAGAATCAGGACAATGTTATAGCAGAGAATATATGAAATGCCAGTAAATTTGAACATTTCTGTAAAGTGGACCATTTCCTAGCTCCTAAAGTTTACCAAAACTGACACAAGAGGAAATCAATTAAGGTCATTATGTCTGCCCTTGGCATTCTCGGAATACCCTGGCCTCAGAATGAAGCATCTGTTGTCCATGGTAAGCTGCGGAGAGGTGGCGGGGCAGAGGGTGGTTGGAACACTGCCCACAATGAGGGAGTGGGTGTGGCCATCTCTGCTGTGACTGAACAAAGGGCAGGGGAGCAGGGGGCCGAGGGCAGGGCCCTCAGAGCCCGGCAGGCCCAGTGGGGTGTCACAAGCATTTAGGCCCAGGCCAAAGGGCGCCTTCTTTGTCTGCACAGCTGCCAACACTCTCACCTTTCCACTCAGGCCGACCCCTTACTTGAAGTGTGTGTGGAACCTGTCTGCGCAGTACACCTCGCTGCACAGCTAACCATAGGTCTGCGCATCGTAGCTTCCTGCCAGGTCACCGAAGTTCGTAAGCAGATGGTTACCTGGGACACACGCCGAGAGGCTCCTGTCTGGGCCACAGACCGCCCATGGCCCTGGCCCACATCAGTGGCCACAAATCAGCCCTGTCTGAGTACCCTGCCTCTAGAGGGAGTACTGGAACAACACTTCTAGAAAATGGGGTCCTTGCGGGTAACTCATTGTAGAGACACAAATAAATCTTTGCTGACTTCATGTTGAAGCTTACGAGTGTTGACACCTAAGCCACTTACAAGGTCAGCTGTTTATCTAATCATGAGCTCATGATCTAAATTTACACAATAAAGAAGAAATCAGCTACAAGTGGAGGCAATCAGCAAAAACAATCAATACCAGTATTAGATTACATAGGCCATCCATCAGATGTTGGAATAATCAGGTGCAAGGCAGAAAATATACATACAACTGGAACTGAACTAAGGAACACGGATGTTTTCAAAGACTGGTAGGATCTCTAAAATAGTTTTAAAGTACATGTCATTGATAAAGCTAAATACTCAAAGGTTGTGTAATACATCAGATTTATCATTGAGAAGAGTGAAATTATGATGTTTTGAAAACTATGGCAGGTCAGATTTTCTGCCTAATTATAGAAGAAGATTTCTCTAAAAAATACACATTATTTCAAAGCCTTATTGGCTGTGAAATAAGTGAAGGGTATTTCAAATGGCTTGTCTGCAAAGAAAGGTGAGATGTAGGCAAACACAGAAAGTCGAGGGGAAAATGTGTCAATATATACATTGCTATAGGGTGAACTAAGCCTTAGGCGAGCAACAGTGTAGAAGACCTTGCCCTTAGAAACTTACAAGTAAGCTGGAATCTTCAAAAGTTCAAATCTTTATAAGTAAAAAGATTTATTAAAAGGAATAACCAAGTGTTTTAATTGACATCAGAAGATCAAAACAATAAACCCTGAGAACATAGAAGAAAGATAAATAAATATATGAGCAGAACTTAATACAACAGAAAACGTATAAAATTGAGGTGATTTAGTAAGTCCAAAGAATATTCTTTGAAAAGATTTAAAAGACACACTTTGATTAAGGAAAACAAAAACATAAGTCAAGAATATACAGAAAGAATCAGACAATCTTATAGCAGAGAATATATGCAATGCCAGTAAATTTGAACATTTCTCTAAAGTGGACCATTTCCTAGCTCCTAAAGTTTACCAAAACTGACACAAGAGGGAATCATTTAAGGTCATCATGTCTGTCCTGGGCATTCTCGGAACGCCCTGGCCTCACAATGCAGCATCAGTAGTCATGGTAACCTGCGAAGAGGGTCGGGGCTGAGGGAGGTTGGAACACTGCCCTCACAGAGGGAGTGGGTATGGCCATCTCTGCTGTAACTGATCAAAGGGCAGGGGAGCAGGGGTCCCAGGGCAGGGCCCTCAGAGTTCGGGAGGCCCAGTGGGGTGTCACAAGCATTTAGGCCCAGGCCAAAGGGCGCCTTCTTTGTCTGCACAGCTGCCCAACCTCTCACCTTTCCACTCAGGCCGCCCTCGTACTTGAAGTGTGTGTGGAACCTGTCCGCGCAGTACACCTTGCTGCATAGCTAACCATAGGTCTGGGCATCGTAGCTTCCTGCCGGTGACCAAAGTTCGCTGGCAGATGGGTCCCTGGGACACACGCAGAGAGGCTCCTGCCCGGCCCACAGGGCGCCCACAGCCCCTGCCCCAGATCGGGGGACGCAAAGCAGACCTGTCTGTGTCCCCTGCCTCTAGAGGGAGTATTGGACCAACACTTGTAGAAAACGGGGTCCTCGAGGGCAACTCATTGGAGGGACACAAATAAATCTTTGCCAACTTTCTGTTGAAGCTTACGAGCGTTCACAGCTAAGCCACTTACAAGGTCATCTGTTTAGCTAAACAGGAGCTCATGATCTAAATTTACACAATAATGAAGAAATCAGCTACAAGGGGAGACAATCAGCAAAAACAATCAATACCAGAATTAGATTCCCTAGGCCATCCATCAGATGTTGGAATAATCAGGTGCAAGGCAGAAAATATACATAAAACTGGAACTGAAACAAGGAAAAAGGATGTTTTCAAAGACTGGTAGGATCTCTAAAATGTTTTTAAATTGCATGTCTTTGATAAAGCTAAATACTCAAAGGTTGTGTAATAGAATAGATTCATCATTGAGAAGAGTGAATTTATGCTGTTTTGAAAACTATGGCAGGTCAGATTTTCTGCCTAATTATAGAAGAAGATTTCACTAAAACATACACATTATTTTAAAGTCTTATTGGCTGTGAAATAAGTTAAGGGTACTTCAAATGGCTTGTCTGCAAAGAAAGGTGAGATGTAGGGAATCACAGAAAGTCGAGGGGAAAATATGTCAATATATACTTTGCTATAGGGTGAAATAAGCCTTAGACCATCAACAATGTAGAGGACCTCATCCTCTGAAACGTACGAGTAAGCTGGAATCTTCAAAAGTTCAAATCTTTATAAGTAAAAAGATTCACTAAAATGAGTAACCAAGTGTTTTAAATGACATCAGAAGATCAAAACAATAAACCCTGAGAACATAGAAAAAAGATAAATTAAATATGGGCAGAACTTAATACAACAGAAAACGTGTAAAATTGAGGTGATTTAGTAAGTCCGAAGAATACGGTTTGAACAGATTTAAAAGACACACTTTGATTAAGGAAAACAAAAACAGAATTAAAGAATATATAGAAAGAACCAGGACAATGTTATAGCAGAGAATATATGAAATGCCAGTAAATTTGAACATTTCTGTAAAGTGGACCATTTCCTAGCTCCTAAAGTTTACCAAAACGGACACAAGAGGAAATCAATTAAGGTCATTATGTCTGCCCTTGGCATTCTCGGAATACCCTGGCCTCAGAATGCAGCATCTGTAGTACATGGTAACCTGCGAAGAGGGGGCGGGGCTGAGGGAGGTTGGAACACTGCCCTCACAGAGGGAGTGGGTATGGCCATCTCTGCTGTAACTGATCAAAGGGCAGGGGAGCAGGGGTCCCAGGGCAGGGCCCTCAGAGTTCGGGAGGCCCAGTGGGGTGTCACAAGCATTTAGACCCAGGTCAAAGGGCGCCTTCTTTGTCTGCACAGCTGCCCAAACTCTCACCTTTCCACTCAGGCCGCGCTCGTACTTGAAGTGTGTGTGGAACCTGTCCGCGCAGTACACCTTGCTGCATAGCTAACCATAGGTCTGGGCATCGAAGCTTCCTGCCGGTGACCAAAGTTCGCTGGCAGATGGGTCCCTGGGACACACGCAGAGAGGCTCCTGCCCGGCCCACAGGCCGCCCACAGCCCCTGCCCCAGATCGGGGGACGCAAAGCAGACCTGTCTGAGTCCCCTGCCTCTAGAGGGAGTATTGGACCAACACTTGTAGAAAACGGGGTCCTCGAGGGCAACTCATTGGAGGGACAAAAATAAATCTTTGCCAACTTTCTGCTGAAGCTTATGAGCGTTCACACCTAAGCCACTTACAAGGTCAGCTGTTTAGCTAAACATGAGCTCATGATCTAAATTTACACAATAATGAAGAAATCAGCTGCAAGGGGAGACAATCAGCAAAAACAATCAATACCAGAATTAGATTCCCTAGGCCATCCATCAGGTGTTAGAATAATCAAGTGCAAGGCAGAAAATATACATAAAACTGGAACTGAAACAAGGAACAAGGATGTTTTCAAAGACTGGTAGGATGTCTAAAACGTTTTTAAATTACATGTCATTGATAAAGCTAAATACTCAAAGGTTGTGTAATAGAACAGATTCATCATTGAGAAGAGTGAAATTATGCTGTTTTGAAAACTATGGCAGGTCAGATTTTCTGCCTAATTATAGAATAAGTTTTCTCTAAAAATACACATTAGTTTAAAGACTTATTGGCTGTGAAATAAGTTAAGGGTATTTCAAATGGCTTGTCTGAAAAGAAAGGTGAGATGTAGTTAATCACAGAAAGTCGAGGGAAAATATGTCAATATATACTTTGCTATAGGGTGAAATAATCCTTAGACCATCAACAATGTAGAGGACCTGATCCTGTGAAACGTACAAGTAAGCTGGAATCTTCAAAAGTTCAAATCTTGATAAGTAAAAAGATTCATTAAAATGAATAACCAAGTGTTTTAAATGACATCAGAAGATCAAAACAATAAACCCTGAGAACATAGAAAAAAGATAAATAAAGATATGGGCAGAATTTAGTACAACAGAAAACGTATAAAATTGAGGTGATTTAGTAATTCCAAAGAATACGGTTTGAACAGATTTAAAAGACACACTTTGATTAAGGAAAACAAAAACTGAATTAAAGAATATATAGAAAGAATCAGGACAATGTTATAGCAGAGAATATATGAAATGCCAGTAAATTTGAACATTTCTGTAAAGTGGACCATTTCCTAGATCCTAAAGTTTACCAAAACTGACACAAGAGGAAATCAATTAAGGTCATTATGTCTGCCCTTGGCATTCTCGGAATACCCTGGCCTCAGAATGAAGCATCTGTTGTCCATGGTAAGCTGCGGAGAGGTGGCGGGGCAGAGGGTGGTTGGAACACTGCCCACAATGAGGGAGTGGGTGTGGCCATCTCTGCTGTGACTGAACAAAGGGCAGGGGAGCAGGGGGCCGAGGGCAGGGCCCTCAGAGCCCGGCAGGCCCAGTGGGGTGTCACAAGCATTTAGGCCCAGGCCAAAGGGCGCCTTCTTTGTCTGCACAGCTGCCAACACTCTCACCTTTCCACTCAGGCCGACCCCTTACTTGAAGTGTGTGTGGAACCTGTCTGCGCAGTACACCTCGCTGCACAGCTAACCATAGGTCTGCGCATCGTAGCTTCCTGCCAGGTCACCGAAGTTCGTAAGCAGATGGTTACCTGGGACACACGCCGAGAGGCTCCTGTCTGGGCCACAGACTGCCCATGGCCCTGGCCCACATCAGTGGCCACAAATCAGCCCTGTCTGAGTACCCTGCCTCTAGAGGGAGTACTGGAACAACACTTCTAGAAAATGGGGTCCTTGCGGGTAACTCATTGTAGAGACACAAATAAATCTTTGCTGACTTCCTGTTGAAGCTTACGAGTGTTGACACCTAAGCCACTTACAAGGTCAGCTGTTTATCTAATCATGAGCTCATGATCTAAATTTACACAATAAAGAAGAAATCAGCTACAAGTGGAGGCAATCAGCAAAAACAATCAATACCAGTATTAGATTACATAGGCCATCCATCAGATGTTGGAATAATCAGGTGCAAGGCAGAAAATATACATACAACTGGAACTGAACTAAGGAACACGGATGTTTTCAAAGACTGGTAGGATCTCTAAAATAGTTTTAAAGTACATGTCATTGATAAAGCTAAATACTCAAAGGTTGTGTAATACATCAGATTTATCATTGAGAAGAGTGAAATTATGATGTTTTGAAAACTATGGCAGGTCAGATTTTCTGCCTAATTATAGAAGAAGATTTCTCTAAAAAATACACATTATTTCAAAGACTTATTGGCTGTGAAATAAGTGAAGGGTATTTCAAATGGCTTGTCTGCAAAGAAAGGTGAGATGTAGGGAATCACAGAAAGTCGAGGGGAAAATAGGTCAATATATACATTGCTATAGGGTGAACTAAGCCTTAGGCGAGCAACAATGTAGAAGACCTTGCCCTTAGAAACTTACAAGTAAGCTGGAATCTACAAAAGTTCAAATCTTTATAAGTAAAAAGATTTATTAAAAGGAATAACCAAGTGTTTTAATTGACATCAGAAGATCAAAACAATAAACCCTGAGAACATAGAAGAAAGATAAATAAATATATGAGCAGAACTTAATACAACAGAAAACGTACAAAATTGAGGTGATTTAGTAAGTCCAAAGAATATTCTTTGAAAAGATTTAAAAGACACACTTTGATTAAGGAAAACAAAAACATAAGTCAAGAATATACAGAAAGAATCAGACAAACTTATAGCAGAGAATATATGCAATGCCAGTAAATTTGAACATTTCTCTAAAGTGGACCATTTCCTAGCTCCTAAAGTTTACCAAAACTGACACAAGAGGGAATCATTTAAGGTCATCATGTCTGTCCTGGGCATTCTCGGAACGCCCTGGCCTCAGAATGCAGCATCTGTAGTCCATGGTAACCTGCGAAGAGGGGGCGGGGCTGAGGGAGGTTGGAACACTGCCCTCACAGAGGGAGTGGGTGTGGCCATCTCTGCTGTAACTGATCAAAGGGCAGGGGAGCAGGGGTCCCAGGGCAGGGCCCTCAGAGTTCGGGAGGCCCAGTGGGGTGTCACAAGCATTTAGGCCCAGGCCAAAGGGTGCCTTCTTTGTCTGCACAGCTGCCCAAACTCTCACCTTTCCACTCAGGCCGCCCTCGTACTTGAAGTGTGTGTGGAACCTGTCCGCGCAGTACACCTTGCTGCATAGCTAACCATAGGTCTGGGCATCGTAGCTTCCTGCCGGTGACCAAAGTTCCCGGGCAGATGGGTCCCTGGGACCCACGCAGAGAGGCTCCTGCCCGGCCCACAGGCCTCCCACAGCCCCTGACCCAGATCGGGGGACGCAAAGCAGACCTGTCTGAGTCCCCTGCCTCTAGAGGGAGTATTGGACCAACACTTGTAGAAAACGGGGTCCTCGAGGGCAACTCATTGGAGGGACAAAAATAAATCTTTGCCAACTTTCTGCTGAAGCTTAAGTGCGTTCACACCTAAGCCACTTACAAGGTCAGCTGTTTAGCTAAACATGAGCTCATGATCTAAATTTACACAATAATGAAGAAATCAGCTACAAGGGGAGACAATCAGCAAAAACAATCAATACCAGAATTAGATTCCCTAGGCCATCCATCAGATGTTGGAATACTCAGGTGCAAGGCAGAAAATATACATAAAACTGGAACTGAAACAAGGAAAAAGGCTGTTTTCAAACACTGGTAGGATCTCTAAAATGTTTTTAAATTGCATGTCTTTGATAAAGCTAAATACTCAAAGGTTGTGTAATAGAATAGATTCATCATTGAGAAGAGTGAATTTATGCTGTTTTGAAAACTATGGCAGGTCAGATTTTCTGCCTAATTATAGAAGAAGATTTCACTAAAACATACACATTATTTTAAAGTCTTATTGGCTGTGAAATAAGTTAAGGGTACTTCAAATGGCTTGTCTGCAAAGAAAGGTGAGATGTAGGGAATCACAGAAAGTCGAGGGGAAAATATGTCAATATATACTTTGCTATAGGGTGAAATAAGCCTTAGACCATCAACAATGTAGAGGACCTCATCCTGTGAAACGTACGAGTAAGCTGGAATCTTCAAAAGTTCAAATCTTTATAAGTAAAAAGATTCACTAAAATGAGTAACCAAGTGTTTTAAATGACATCAGAAGATCAAAACAATAAACCCTGAGAACACAGAAAAAAGATAAATTAAATATGGGCAGAACTTAATACAACAGAAAACGTGTAAAATTGAGGTGATTTAGTAAGTCCGAAGAATACGGTTTGAACAGATTTAAAAGACACACTTTGATTAAGGAAAACAAAAACAGAAATAAAGAATATATAGAAAGAATCAGGACAATGTTATAGCAGAGAATATATGAAATGCCAGTAAATTTGAACATTTCTGTAAAGTGGACCATTTCCTAGCTCCTAAAGTTTACCAAAACGGACACAAGAGGAAATCAATTAAGGTCATTATGTCTGCCCTTGGCATTCTCGGAATACCCTGGCCTCAGAATGCAGCATCTGTAGTACATGGTAACCTGCGAAGAGGGGGCGGGGCTGAGGGAGGTTGGAACACTGCCCTCACAGAGGGAGTGGGTGTGGCCATCTCTGCTGTAACTGATCAAAGGGCAGGGGAGCAGGGGTCCCAGGGCAGGGCCCTCAGAGTTCGGGAGGCCCAGTGGGGTGTCACAAGCATTTAGGCCCAGGCCAAAGGGCGCCTTCTTTGTCTGCACAGCTGCCCAACCTCTCACCTTTCCACTCAGGCCGCCCTCGTCCTTGAAGTGTGTGTGGAACCTGTCCGCGCAGTACACCTTGCTGCATAGCTAACCATAGGTCTGGGCATCGTAGCTTCCTGCCGGTGACCAAAGTTCGCTGGCAGATGGGTCCCTGGGACCCACGCAGAGAGGCTCCTGCCCGGCCCACAGGGCGCCCACAGCCCCTGCCCCAGATCGGGGCACGCAAAGCAGACCTGTCTGAGTCCCCTTCCTCTAGAGGGAGTATTGGACCAACACTTGTAGAAAACGGGGTCCTCGAGGGCAACTCATTGGAGGGACACAAATAAATCTTTGCCAACTTTCTGTTGAAGCTTACGAGCGTTCACAGCTAAGCCACTTACAAGGTCAGCTGTTTAGCTAAACAGGAGCTCATGATCTAAATTTACACAATAATGAAGAAATCAGCTACAAGGGGAGACAATCAGCAAAAACAATCAATACCAGAATTAGATTCCCTAGGCCATCCATCAGATGTTGGAATAATCAGGTGCAAGGCAGAAAATATACATAAAACTGGAACTGAAACAAGGAAAAAGGATGTTTTCAAAGACTGGTAGGATCTCTAAAATGTTTTTAAATTGCATGTCTTTGATAAAGCTAAATACTCAAAGGTTGTGTAATAGAATAGATTCATCATTGAGAAGAGTGAATTTATGCTGTTTTGAAAACTATGGCAGGTCAGATTTTCTGCCTAATTATAGAAGAAGATTTCACTAAATCATACACATTATTTTAAAGTCTTATTGGCTGTGAAATAAGTTAAGGGTACTTCAAATGGCTTGTCTGCAAGGAAAGGTGAGATGTAGGGAATCACAGAAAGTCGAGGGGAAAATATGTCAATATATACTTTGCTATAGGGTGAAATAAGCCTTAGACCATCAACAATGTAGAGGACCTCATCCTGTGAAACGTACGAGTAAGCTGGAATCTTCAAAAGTTCAAATCTTTATAAGTAAAAAGATTCACTAAAATGAGTAACCAAGTGTTTTAAATGACATCAGAAGATCAAAACAATAAACCCTGAGAACATAGAACAAAGATAAATTAAATATGGGCAGAACTTAATACAACAGAAAACGTGTAAAATTGAGGTGATTTAGTAAGTCCGAAGAATACGGTTTGAACAGATTTAAAAGACACACTTTGATTAAGGAAAACAAAAACAGAATTAAAGAATATATAGAAAGAATCAGGACAATGTTATAGCAGAGAATATATGAAATGCCAGTAAATTTGAACATTTCTGTAAAGTGGACCATTTCCTAGCTCCTAAAGTTTACCAAAACTGACACAAGAGGAAATCAATTAAGGTCATTATGTCTGCCCTTGGCATTCTCGGAATACCCTGGCCTCAGAATGCAGCATCTGTTGTCCATGGTAAGCTGCGGAGAGGTGGCGGGGCAGAGGGTGGTTGGAACACTGCCCACAATGAGGGAGTGGGTGTGGCCATCTCTGCTGTGACTGAACAAAGGGCAGGGGAGCAGGGGGCCGAGGGCAGGGCCCTCAGAGCCCGGCAGGCCCAGTGGGGTGTCACAAGCATTTAGGCCCAGGCCAAAGGGCGCCTTCTTTGTCTGCACAGCTGCCAACACTCTCACCTTTCCACTCAGGCCGACCCCTTACTTGAAGTGTGTGTGGAACCTGTCTGCGCAGTACACCTCGCTGCACAGCTAACCATAGGTCTGCGCATCGTAGCTTCCTGCCAGGTCACCGAAGTTCGCAAGCAGATGGTTACCTGGGACACACGCCGAGAGGCTCCTGTCTGGGCCACAGACCGCCCATGGCCCTGGCCCACATCAGTGGCCGCAAATCAGCCCTGTCTGAGTACCCTGCCTCTAGAGGGAGTACTGGAACAACACTTCTAGAAAATGGGGTCCTTGCGGGTAAATCATTGTAGAGACACAAATAAATCTTTGCTGACTTCCTGTTGAAGCTTACGAGTGTTGACACATAAGCCACTTACAAGGTCAGCTGTTTATCTAATCATGAGCTCATGATCTAAATTTACACAATAAAGAAGAAATCAGCTACAAGTGGAGGCAATCAGCAAAAACAATCAATACCAGTATTAGATTACATAGGCCATCCATCAGATGTTGGAATAATCAGGTGCAAGGCAGAAAATATACATACAACTGGAACTGAACTAAGGAACACGGATGTTTTCAAAGACTGGTAGGATCTCTAAAATAGTTTTAAAGTACATGTCATTGATAAAGCTAAATACTCAAAGGTTGTGTAATACATCAGATTTATCATTGAGAAGAGTGAAATTATGCTGTTTTGAAAACTATGGCAGGTCAGATTTTCTGCCTAATTATAGAAGAAGATTTCTCTAAAAATTACACATTATTTCAAAGCCTTATTGGCTGTGAAATAAGTGAAGGGTATTTCAAATGGCTTGTCTGCAAAGAAAGGTGAGATGTAGGGAATCACAGAAAGTCGAGGGGAAAATGTGTCAATATATACATTGCTATAGGGTGAACTAAGCCTTAGGCGAGCAACAGTGTAGAAGACCTTGCCCTTAGAAACTTACAAGTAAGCTGGAATCTTCAAAAGTTCAAATCTTTATAAGTAAAAAGATTTATTAAAAGGAATAACCAAGTGTTTTAATTGACATCAGAAGATCAAAACAATAAACCCTGAGAACATAGAAGAAAGATAAATAAATATATGAGCAGAACTTAATACAACAGAAAACGTATAAAATTGAGGTGATTTAGTAAGTCCAAAGAATATTCTTTGAAAAGATTTAAAAGACACACTTTGATTAAGGAAAACAAAAACATAAGTCAAGAATATACAGAAAGAATCAGACAATCTTATAGCAGAGAATATATGCAATGCCAGTACATTTGAACCTTTCTCTAAAGTGGACCATTTCCTAGCTCCTAAAGTTTACCAAAACTGACACAAGAGGGAATCATTTAAGGTCATCATGTCTGTCCTGGGCATTCTCGGAACGCCCTGGCCTCACAATGCAGCATCAGTAGTCATGGTAACCTGCGAAGAGGGTCGGGGCTGAGGGAGGTTGGAACACTGCCCTCACAGAGGGAGTGGGTGTGGCCATCTCTGCTGTAACTGATCAAAGGGCAGGGGAGCAGGGGTCCCAGGGCAGGGCCCTCAGAGTTCGGGAGGCCCAGTGGGGTGTCACAAGCATTTAGGCCCAGGCCAAAGGGCGCCTTCTTTGTCTGCACAGCTGCCCAACCTCTCACCTTTCCACTCAGGCCGCCCTCGTCCTTGAAGTGTGTGTGGAACCTGTCCGCGCAGTACACCTTGCTGCATAGCTAACCATAGGTCTGGGCATCGTAGCTTCCTGCCGGTGACCAAAGTTCGCTGGCAGATGGGTCCCTGGGACACACGCAGAGAGGCTCCTGCCCGGCTCACAGGCCGCCCACAGCCCCTGCCCCAGATCGGGGGACGCAAAGCAGACCTGTCTGAGTCCCCTGCCTCTAGAGGGAGTATTGGACCAACACTTGTAGAAAACGGGGTCCTCGAGGGCAACTCATTGGAGGGACACAAATAAATCTTTGCCAACTTTCTGTTGAAGCTTACGAGCGTTCACAGCTAAGCCACTTACAAGGTCAGCTGTTTAGCTAAACAGGAGCTCATGATCTAAATTTACACAATAATGAAGAAATCAGCTACAAGGGGAGACAATCAGCAAAAACAATCAATACCAGAATTAGATTCCCTAGGCCATCCATCAGATGTTGGAATAATCAGGTGCAAGGCAGAAAATATACATAAAACTGGAACTGAAACAAGGAAAAAGGATGTTTTCAAACACTGGTAGGATCTCTAAAATGTTTTTAAATTGCATGTCTTTGATAAAGCTAAATACTCAAAGGTTGTGTAATAGAATAGATTCATCATTGAGAAGAGTGAATTTATGCTGTTTTGAAAACTATGGCAGGTCAGATTTTCTGCCTAATTATAGAAGAAGATTTCACTAAATCATACACATTATTTTAAAGTCTTATTGGCTGTGAAATAAGTTAAGGGTACTTCAAATGGCTTGTCTGCAAGGAAAGGTGAGATGTAGGGAATCACAGAAAGTCGAGGGGAAAATATGTCAATATATACTTTGCTATAGGGTGAAATAAGCCTTAGACCATCAACAATGTAGAGGACCTCATCCTGTGAAACGTACGAGTAAGCTGGAATCTTCAAAAGTTCAAATCTTTATAAGTAAAAAGATTCACTAAAATGAGTAACCAAGTATTTTAAATGACATCAGAAGCTCAAAACAATAAACCCTGAGAACACAGAAAAAAGATAAATTAAATATGGGCAGAACTTAATACAACAGAAAACGTGTAAAATTGAGGTGATTTAGTAAGTCCGAAGAATACGGTTTGAACAGATTTAAAAGACACACTTTGATTAAGGAAAACAAAAACAGAATTAAATAATATATAGAAAGAATCAGGACAATGTTATAGCAGAGAATATATGAAATGCCAGTAAATTTGAACATTTCTGTAAAGTGGACCATTTCCTAGCTCCTAAAGTTTACCAAAACGGACACAAGAGGAAATCAATTAAGGTCATTATGTCTGCCCTTGGCATTCTCGGAATACCCTGGCCTCAGAATGCAGCATCTGTAGTACATGGTAACCTGCGAAGAGGGGGCGGGGCTGAGGGAGGTTGGAACACTGCCCTCACAGAGGGAGTGGGTGTTGCCATCTCTGCTGTAACTGATCAAAGGGCAGGGGAGCAGGGGTCCCAGGGCAGGGCCCTCAGAGTTCGGGAGGCCCAGTGGGGTGTCACAAGCATTTAGACCCAGGTCAAAGGGCGCCTTCTTTGTCTGCACAGCTGCCCAAACTCTCACCTTTCCACTCAGGCCGCGCTCGTACTTGAAGTGTGTGTGGAACCTGTCTGCGCAGTACACCATGCTGCATAGCTAACCATAGGTCTGGGCATCGTGGCTTCCTGCCGGTGACCAAAGTTCGCTGGCAGATGGGTCCCTGGGACCCACGCAGAGAGGCTCCTGCCCGGCCCACAGGCCGCCCACAGCCCCTGCCCCAGATCGGGGCACGCAAAGCAGACCTGTCTGAGTCCCCTGCCTCTAGAGGGAGTATTGGACCAACACTTGTAGAAAACAGGGTCCTCGAGGGCAACTCATTGGAGGGACAAAAATAAATCTTTGCCAACTTTCTGCTGAAGCTTATGAGCCTTCACACCTAAGCCACTTACAAGGTCAGCTGTTTAGCTAAACATGAGCTCATGATCTAAATTTACACAATAATGAAGAAATCAGCTACAAGGGGAGACAATCAGCAAAAACAATCAATACCAGAATTAGATTCCCTAGGCCATCCATCAGATGTTAGAATAATCAGGTGCAAGGCAGAAAATATACATAAAACTGGAACTGAAACAAGGAACAAGGATGTTTTCAAAGACTGGTAGGATGTCTAAAACGTTTTTAAATTACATGTCATTGATAAAGCTAAATACTCAAAGGTGGTGTAATAGAACAGATTCATCTTTGAGAAGAGTGAAATTATGCTGTTTTGAAAACTATGGCAGGTCAGATTTTCTGCCTAATTATAGAATAAGTTTTCTCTAAAAATACACATTAGTTTAAAGACTTATTGGCTGTGAAATAAGTTAAGGGTATTTCAAATGGCTTGTCTGCAAAGAAAGGTGAGATGTAGTTAATCACAGAAAGTCGAGGGAAAATATGTCAATATATACTTTGCTATAGGGTGAAATAATCCTTAGACCATCAACAATGTAGAGGACCTGATCCTGTGAAACGTACAAGTAAGCTGGAATCTTCAAAAGTTCAAATCTTGATAAGTAAAAAGATTCATTAAAATGAATAACCAAGTGTTTTAAATGACATCAGAAGATCAAAACAATAAACCCTGAGAACATAGAAAAAAGATAAATAAAGATATGGGCAGAATTTAGTACAACAGAAAACGTATAAAATTGAGGTGATTTAGTAATTCCAAAGAATACGGTTTGAACAGATTTAAAAGACACACTTTGATTAAGGAAAACAAAAACTGAATTAAAGAATATATAGAAAGAATCAGGACAATGTTATAGCAGAGAATATATGAAATGCCAGTAAATTTGAACATTTCTGTAAAGTGGACCATTTCCTAGCTCCTAAAGTTTACCAAAACTGACACAAGAGGAAATCAATTAAGGTCATTATGTCTGCCCTTGGCATTCTCGGAATACCCTGGCCTCAGAATGCAGCATCTGTTGTCCATGGTAAGCTGCGGAGAGGTGGCGGGGCAGAGGGTGGTTGGAACACTGCCCACAATGAGGGAGTGGGTGTGGCCATCTCTGCTGTGACTGAACAAAGGGCAGGGGAGCAGGGGGCCGAGGGCAGGGCCCTCAGAGCCCGGCAGGCCCAGTGGGGTGTCACAAGCATTTAGGCCCAGGCCAAAGGGCGCCTTCTTTGTCTGCACAGCTGCCAACACTCTCACCTTTCCACTCAGGCCGACCCCTTACTTGAAGTGTGTGTGGAACCTGTCTGCGCAGTACACCTCGCTGCACAGCTAACCATAGGTCTGCGCATCGTAGCTTCCTGCCAGGTCACCGAAGTTCGCAAGCAGATGGTTACCTGGGACACACGCCGAGAGGCTCCTGTCTGGGCCACAGACCGCCCATGGCCCTGGCCCACATCAGTGGCCGCAAATCAGCCCTGTCTGAGTACCCTGCCTCTAGAGGGAGTACTGGAACAACACTTCTAGAAAATGGGGTCCTTGCGGGTAACTCATTGTAGAGACACAAATAAATCTTTGCTGACTTCCTGTTGAAGCTTACGACTGTTGACACCTAAGCCACTTACAAGGTCAGCTGTTTATCTAATCATGAGCTCATGATCTAAATTTACACAATAAAGAAGAAATCAGCTACAAGTGGAGGCAATCAGCAAAAACAATCAATACCAGTATTAGATTACATAGGCCATCCATCAGATGTTGGAATAATCAGGTGCAAGGCAGAAAATATACATACAACTGGAACTGAACTAAGGAACACGGATGTTTTCAAAGACTGGTAGGATCTCTAAAATAGTTTTAAAGTACATGTCATTGATAAAGCTAAATACTCAAAGGTTGTGTAATACATCAGATTTATCATTGAGAAGAGTGAAATTATGCTGTTTTGAAAACTATGGCAGGTCAGATTTTCTGCCTAATTATAGAAGAAGATTTCTCTAAAAAATACACATTATTTCAAAGCCTTATTGGCTGTGAAATAAGTGAAGGGTATTTCAAATGGCTTGTCTGCAAAGAAAGGTGAGATGTAGGGAATCACAGAAAGTCGAGGAGAAAATGTGTCAATATATACATTGCTATAGGGTGAACTAAGCCTTAGGCGAGCAACAATGTAGAAGACCTTGCCCTTAGAAACTTACAAGTAAGCTGGAATCTTCAAAAGTTCAAATCTTTATAAGTAAAAAGATTTATTAAAAGGAATAACCAAGTGTTTTAATTGACATCAGAAGATCAAAACAATAAACCCTGAGAACATAGAAGAAAGATAAATAAATATATGAGCAGAACTTAATACAACAGAAAACGTATAAAATTGAGGTGATTTAGTAAGTCCAAAGAATATTCTTTGAAAAGATTTAAAAGACACACTTTGATTAAGGAAAACAAAAACATAAGTCAAGAATATACAGAAAGAATCAGACAATCTTATAGCAGAGAATATATGCAATGCCAGTACATTTGAACTTTTCTCTAAAGTGGACCATTTCCTAGCTCCTAAAGTTTACCAAAACTGACACAAGAGGGAATCATTTAAGGTCATCATGTCTGTCCTGGGCATTCTCGGAACGCCCTGGCCTCACAATGCAGCATCAGTAGTCATGGTAACCTGCGAAGAGGGTCGGGGCTGAGGGAGGTTGGAACACTGCCCTCACAGAGGGAGTGGGTGTGGCCATCTCTGCTGTAACTGATCAAAGGGCAGGGGAGCAGGGGTCCCAGGGCAGGGCCCTCAGAGTTCGGGAGGCCCAGTGGGGTGTCACAAGCATTTAGGCCCAGGCCAAAGGGCGCCTTCTTTGTCTGCACAGCTGCCCAACCTCTCACCTTTCCACTCAGGCCGCCCTCGTACTTGAAGTGTGTGTGGAACCTGTCCGCGCAGTACACCTTGCTGCATAGCTAACCATAGGTCTGGGCATCGTAGCTTCCTGCCGGTGACCAAAGTTCGCTGGCAGATGGGTCCCTGGGACACACGCAGAGAGACTCCTGCCCGGCCCACAGGGCGCCCACAGCCCCTGCCCCAGATCGGGGGACGCAAAGCAGACCTGTCTGTGTCCCCTGCCTCTAGAGGGAGTATTGGACCAACACTTGTAGAAAACGGGGTCCTCGAGGGCAACTCATTGGAGGGACACAAATAAATCTTTGCCAACTTTCTGTTGAAGCTTACGAGCGTTCACAGCTAAGCCACTTACAAGGTCATCTGTTTAGCTAAACAGGAGCTCATGATCTAAATTTACACAATAATGAAGAAATCAGCTACAAGGGGAGACAATCAGCAAAAACAATCAATACCAGAATTAGATTCCCTAGGCCATCCATCAGATGTTGGAATAATCAGGTGCAAGGCAGAAAATATACATAAAACTGGAACTGAAACAAGGAAAAAGGATGTTTTCAAAGACTGGTAGGATCTCTAAAATGTTTTTAAATTGCATGTCTTTGATAAAGCTAAATACTCAAAGGTTGTGTAATAGAATAGATTCATCATTGAGAAGAGTGAATTTATGCTGTTTTGAAAACTATGGCAGGTCAGATTTTCTGCCTAATTATAGAAGAAGATTTCACTAAAACATACACATTATTTTAAAGTCTTATTGGCTGTGAAATAAGTTAAGGGTACTTCAAATGGCTTGTCTGCAAAGAAAGGTGAGATGTAGGGAATCACAGAAAGTCGAGGGGAAAATATGTCAATATATACTTTGCTATAGGGTGAAATAAGCCTTAGACCATCAACAATGTAGAGGACCTCATCCTCTGAAACGTACGAGTAAGCTGGAATCTTCAAAAGTTCAAATCTTTATAAGTAAAAAGATTCACTAAAATGAGTAACCAAGTGTTTTAAATGACATCAGAAGATCAAAACAATAAACCCTGAGAACATAGAAAAAAGATAAATTAAATATGGGCAGAACTTAATACAACAGAAAACGTGTAAAATTGAGGTGATTTAGTAAGTCCGAAGAATACGGTTTGAACAGATTTAAAAGACACACTTTGATTAAGGAAAACAAAAACAGAATTAAAGAATATATAGAAAGAACCAGGACAATGTTATAGCAGAGAATATATGAAATGCCAGTAAATTTGAACATTTCTGTAAAGTGGACCATTTCCTAGCTCCTAAAGTTTACCAAAACGGACACAAGAGGAAATCAATTAAGGTCATTATGTCTGCCCTTGGCATTCTCGGAATACCCTGGCCTCAGAATGCAGCATCTGTAGTACATGGTAACCTGCGAAGAGGGGGCGGGGCTGAGGGAGGTTGGAACACTGCCCTCACAGAGGGAGTGGGTATGGCCATCTCTGCTGTAACTGATCAAAGGGCAGGGGAGCAGGGGTCCCAGGGCAGGGCCCTCAGAGTTCGGGAGGCCCAGTGGGGTGTCACAAGCATTTAGACCCAGGTCAAAGGGCTCCTTCTTTGTCTGCACAGCTGCCCAAACTCTCACCTTTCCACTCAGGCCGCGCTCGTACTTGAAGTGTGTGTGGAACCTGTCCGCGCAGTACACCTTGCTGCATAGCTAACCATAGGTCTGGGCATCGAAGCTTCCTGCCGGTGACCAAAGTTCGCTGGCAGATGGGTCCCTGGGACACACGCAGAGAGGCTCCTGCCCGGCCCACAGGCCGCCCACAGCCCCTGCCCCAGATCGGGGGACGCAAAGCAGACCTGTCTGAGTCCCCTGCCTCTAGAGGGAGTATTGGACCAACACTTGTAGAAAACGGGGTCCTCGAGGGCAACTCATTGGAGGGACAAAAATAAATCTTTGCCAACTTTCTGCTGAAGCTTATGAGCGTTCACACCTAAGCCACTTACAAGGTCAGCTGTTTAGCTAAACATGAGCTCATGATCTAAATTTACACAATAATGAAGAAATCAGCTGCAAGGGGAGACAATCAGCAAAAACAATCAATACCAGAATTAGATTCCCTAGGCCATCCATCAGATGTTAGAATAATCAGGTGCAAGGCAGAAAATATACATAAAACTGGAACTGAAACAAGGAACAAGGATGTTTTCAAAGACTGGTAGGATGTCTAAAACGTTTTTAAATTACATGTCATTGATAAAGCTAAATACTCAAAGGTTGTGTAATAGAACAGATTCATCATTGAGAAGAGTGAAATTATGCTGTTTTGAAAACTATGGCAGGTCAGATTTTCTGCCTAATTATAGAATAAGTTTTCTCTAAAAATACACATTAGTTTAAAGACTTATTGGCTGTGAAATAAGTTAAGGGTATTTCAAATGGCTTGTCTGCAAAGAAAGGTGAGATGTAGTTAATCACAGAAAGTCGAGGGAAAATATGTCAATATATACTTTGCTATAGGGTGAAATAATCCTTAGACCATCAACAATGTAGAGGACCTGATCCTGTGAAACGTACAAGTAAGCTGGAATCTTCAAAAGTTCAAATCTTGATAAGTAAAAAGATTCATTAAAATGAATAACCAAGTGTTTTAAATGACATCAGAAGATCAAAACAATAAACCCTGAGAACATAGAAAAAAGATAAATAAAGATATGGGCAGAATTTAGTACAACAGAAAACGTATAAAATTGAGGTGATTTAGTAATTCCAAAGAATACGGTTTGAACAGATTTAAAAGACACACTTTGATTAAGGAAAACAAAAACTGAATTAAAGAATATATAGAAAGAATCAGGACAATGTTATAGCAGAGAATATATGAAATGCCAGTAAATTTGAACATTTCTGTAAAGTGGACCATTTCCTAGCTCCTAAAGTTTACCAAAACTGACACAAGAGGAAATCAATTAAGGTCATTATGTCTGCCCTTGGCATTCTCGGAATACCCTGGCCTCAGAATGCAGCATCTGTTGTCCATGGTAAGCTGCGGAGAGGTGGCGGGGCAGAGGGTGGTTGGAACACTGCCCACAATGAGGGAGTGGGTGTGGCCATCTCTGCTGTGACTGAACAAAGGGCAGGGGAGCAGGGGGCCGAGGGCAGGGCCCTCAGAGCCCGGCAGGCCCAGTGGGGTGTCACAAGCATTTAGGCCCAGGCCAAAGGGCGCCTTCTTTGTCTGCACAGCTGCCAACACTCTCACCTTTCCACTCAGGCCGACCCCTTACTTGAAGTGTGTGTGGAACCTGTCTGCGCAGTACACCTCGCTGCACAGCTAACCATAGGTCTGCGCATCGTAGCTTCCTGCCAGGTCACCGAAGTTCGCAAGCAGATGGTTACCTGGGACACACGCCGAGAGGCTCCTGTCTGGGCCACAGACCGCCCATGGCCCTGGCCCACATCAGTGGCCGCAAATCAGCCCTGTCTGAGTACCCTGCCTCTAGAGGGAGTACTGGAACAACACTTCTAGAAAATGGGGTCCTTGCGGGTAACTCATTGTAGAGACACAAATAAATCTTTGCTGACTTCCTGTTGAAGCTTACGACTGTTGACACCTAAGCCACTTACAAGGTCAGCTGTTTATCTAATCATGAGCTCATGATCTAAATTTACACAATAAAGAAGAAATCAGCTACAAGTGGAGGCAATCAGCAAAAACAATCAATACCAGTATTAGATTACATAGGCCATCCATCAGATGTTGGAATAATCAGGTGCAAGGCAGAAAATATACATACAACTGGAACTGAACTAAGGAACACGGATGTTTTCAAAGACTGGTAGGATCTCTAAAATAGTTTTAAAGTACATGTCATTGATAAAGCTAAATACTCAAAGGTTGTGTAATACATCAGATTTATCATTGAGAAGAGTGAAATTATGCTGTTTTGAAAACTATGGCAGGTCAGATTTTCTGCCTAATTATAGAAGAAGATTTCTCTAAAAAATACACATTATTTCAAAGCCTTATTGGCTGTGAAATAAGTGAAGGGTATTTCAAATGGCTTGTCTGCAAAGAAAGGTGAGATGTAGGGAATCACAGAAAGTCGAGGAGAAAATGTGTCAATATATACATTGCTATAGGGTGAACTAAGCCTTAGGCGAGCAACAATGTAGAAGACCTTGCCCTTAGAAACTTACAAGTAAGCTGGAATCTTCAAAAGTTCAAATCTTTATAAGTAAAAAGATTTATTAAAAGGAATAACCAAGTGTTTTAATTGACATCAGAAGATTAAAACAATAAACCCTGAGAACATAGAAGAAAGATAAATAAATATATGAGCAGAACTTAATACAATAGAAAACGTATAAAATTGAGGTGATTTAGTAAGTCCAAAGAATATTCTTTGAAAAGATTTAAAAGACACACTTTGATTAAGGAAAACAAAAACATAAGTCAAGAATATACAGAAAGAATAAGACAATCTTATAGCAGAGAATATATGCAATGCCAGTACATTTGAACTTTTCTCTAAAGTGGACCATTTCCTAGCTCCTAAAGTTTACCAAAACTGACACAAGAGGGAATCATTTAAGGTCATCATGTCTGTCCTGGGCATTCTCGGAACGCCCTGGCCTCACAATGCAGCATCAGTAGTCATGGTAACCTGCGAAGAGGGTCGGGGCTGAGGGAGGTTGGAACACTGCCCTCACAGAGGGAGTGGGTGTGGCCATCTCTGCTGTAACTGATCAAAGGGCAGGGGAGCAGGGGTCCCAGGGCAGGGCCCTCAGAGTTCGGGAGGCCCAGGGGGTGTCACAAGCATTTAGGCCCAGGCCAAAGGGCGCCTTCTTTGTCTGCACAGCTGCCCAACCTCTCACCTTTCCACTCAGGCCGCCCTCGTACTTGAAGTGTGTGTGGAACCTGTCCGCGCAGTACACCTTGCTGCATAGCTAACCATAGGTCTGGGCATCGTAGCTTCCTGCCGGTGACCAAAGTTCGCTGGCAGATGGGTCCCTGGGACACACGCAGAGAGGCTCCTGCCCGGCCCACAGGCCGCCCACAGCCCCTGCCCCAGATCGGGGGACGCAAAGCAGACCTGTCTGTGTCCCCTGCCTCTAGAGGGAGTATTGGACCAACACTTGTAGAAAACGGGGTCCTCGAGGGCAACTCATTGGAGGGACACAAATAAATCTTTGCCAACTTTCTGTTGAAGCTTACGAGCGTTCACAGCTAAGCCACTTACAAAGTCAGCTGTTTAGCTAAACAGGAGCTCATGATCTAAATTTACACAATAATGAAGAAATCAGCTACAAGGGGAGACAATCAGCAAAAACAATCAATACCAGAATTAGATTCCCTAGGCCATCCATCAGATGTTGGAATAATCAGGTGCAAGGCAGAAAATATACATAAAACTGGAACTGAAACAAGGGAAAAGGATGTTTTCAAAGACTGGTAGGATCTCTAAAATGTTTTTAAATTGCATGTCTTTGATAAAGCTAAATACTCAAAGGTTGTGTAATAGAATAGATTCATCATTGAGAAGAGTGAATTTATGCTGTTTTGAAAACTATGGCCGGTCAGATTTTCTGCCTAATTATAGAAGAAGATTTCACTAAAACATACACATTATTTTAAAGTCTTATTGGCTGTGAAATAAGTTAAGGGTACTTCAAATGGCTTGTCTGCAAAGAAAGGTGAGATGTAGGGAATCACAGAAAGTCGAGGGGAAAATATGTCAATATATACTTTGCTATAGGGTGAAATAAGCCTTAGACCATCAACAATGTAGAGGACCTCATCCTGTGAAACGTACGAGTAAGCTGGAATCTTCAAAAGTTCAAATCTTTATAAGTAAAAAGATTCACTAAAATGAGTAACCAAGTGTTTTAAATGACATCAGAAGTTCAAAACAATAAACCCTGAGAACATAGAAAAAAGATAAATTAAATATGGGCAGAACTTAATACAACAGAAAACGTGTAAAATTGAGGTGATTTAGTAAGTCCGAAGAATACGGTTTGAACAGATTTAAAAGACACACTTTGATTAAGGAAAACAAAAACAGAATTAAAGAATATATAGAAAGAATCAGGACAATGTTATAGCAGAGAATATATGAAATGCCAGTAAATTTGAACATTTCTGTAAAGTGGACCATTTCCTAGCTCCTAAAATTTACCAAAACGGACACAAGAGGAAATCAATTAAGGTCATTATGTCTGCCCTTGGCATTCTCGGAATACCCTGGCCTCAGAATGCAGCATCTGTAGTCCATGGTAACCTGCGAAGAGGGGGCGGGGCTGAGGGAGGTTGGAACACTGCCCTCACAGAGGGAGTGGGTGTGGCCATCTCTGCTGTAACTGATCAAAGGGCAGGGGAGCAGGGGTCCCAGGGCAGGGCCCTCAGAGTTCGGGAGGCCCAGTGGGGTGTCACAAGCATTTAGGCCCAGGTCAAAGGGCGCCTTCTTTGTCTGCACAGCTGCCCAAACTCTCACCTTTCCACTCAGGCCGCCCTCGTCCTTGAAGTGTGTGTGGAACCTGTCCGCGCAGTACACCTTGCTGCATAGCTAACCATAGGTCTGGGCATCGTAGCTTCCTGCCGGTGACCAAAGTTCGCTGGCAGATGGGTCCCTGGGACCCACGCAGAGAGGCTCCTGCCCGGCCCACAGGCCGCCCACAGCCCCTGCCCCAGATCGGGGCACGCAAAGCAGACCTGTCTGAGTCCCCTGCCTCTAGAGGGAGTATTGGACCAACACTTGTAGAAAACGGGGTCCTCGAGGGCAACTCATTGGAGGGACAAAAATAAATCTTTGCCAACTTTCTGCTGAAGCTTATGAGCCTTCACACCTAAGCCACTTACAAGGTCAGCTGTTTAGCTAAACATGAGCTCATGATCTAAATTTACACAATAATGAAGAAATCAGCTACAAGGGGAGACAATCAGCAAAAACAATCAATACCAGAATTAGATTCCCTAGGCCATCCATCAGATGTTAGAATAATCAGGTGCAAGGCAGAAAATATACATAAAACTGGAACTGAAACAAGGAACAAGGATGTTTTCAAAGACTGGTAGGATGTCTAAAACGTTTTTAAATTACATGTCATTGATAAAGCTAAATACTCAAAGGTTGTGTAATAGAACAGATTCATCATTGAGAAGAGTGAAATTATGCTGTTTTGAAAACTATGGCAGGTCAGATTTTCTGCCTAATTATAGAATAAGTTTTCTCTAAAAATACACATTAGTTTAAAGACTTATTGGCTGTGAAATAAGTTAAGGGTATTTCAAATGGCTTGTCTGCAAAGAAAGGTGAGATGTAGTTAATCACAGAAAGTCGAGGGAAAATATGTCAATATATACTTTGCTATAGGGTGAAATAATCCTTAGACCATCAACAATGTAGAGGACCTGATCCTGTGAAACGTACAAGTAAGCTGGAATCTTCAAAAGTTCAAATCTTGATAAGTAAAAAGATTCATTAAAATGAATAACCAAGTGTTTTAAATGACATCAGAAGATCAAAACAATAAACCCTGAGAACATAGAAAAAAGATAAATAAAGATATGGGCAGAATTTAGTACAACAGAAAACGTATAAAATTGAGGTGATTTAGTAATTCCAAAGAATACGGTTTGAACAGATTTAAAAGACACACTTTGATTAAGGAAAACAAAAACTGAATTAAAGAATATATAGAAAGAATCAGGACAATGTTATAGCAGAGAATATATGAAATGCCAGTAAATTTGAACATTTCTGTAAAGTGGACCATTTCCTAGCTCCTAAAGTTTACCAAAACTGACACAAGAGGAAATCAATTAAGGTCATTATGTCTGCCCTTGGCATTCTCGGAATACCCTGGCCTCAGAATGCAGCATCTGTTGTCCATGGTAAGCTGCGGAGAGGTGGCGGGGCAGAGGGTGGTTGGAACACTGCCCACAATGAGGGAGTGGGTGTGGCCATCACTGCTGTGACTGAACAAAGGGCAGGGGAGCAGGGGGCCGAGGGCAGGGCCCTCAGAGCCCGGCAGGCCCAGTGGGGTGTCACAAGCATTTAGGCCCAGGCCAAAGGGCGCCTTCTTTGTCTGCACAGCTGCCAACACTCTCACCTTTCCACTCAGGCCGACCCCTTACTTGAAGTGTGTGTGGAACCTGTCTGCGCAGTACACCTCGCTGCACAGCTAACCATAGGTCTGCGCATCGTAGCTTCCTGCCAGGTCACCGAAGTTCGTAAGCAGATGGTTACCTGGGACACACGCCGAGAGGCTCCTGTCTGGGCCACAGACCGCCCATGACCCTGGCCCACATCAGTGGCCACAAATCAGCCCTGTCTGAGTACCCTGCCTCTAGAGGGAGTACTGGAACAACACTTCTAGAAAATGGGGTCCTTGCGGGTAACTCATTGTAGAGACACAAATAAATCTTTGCTGACTTCCTGTTGAAGCTTACGACTGTTGACACCTAAGCCACTTACAAGGTCAGCTGTTTATCTAATCATGAGCTCATGATCTAAATTTACACAATAAAGAAGAAATCAGCTACAAGTGGAGGCAATCAGCAAAAACAATCAATACCAGTATTAGATTACATAGGCCATCCATCAGATGTTGGAATAATCAGGTGCAAGGCAGAAAATATACATACAACTGGAACTGAACTAAGGAACACGGATGTTTTCAAAGACTGGTAGGATCTCTAAAATAGTTTTAAAGTACATGTCATTGATAAAGCTAAATACTCAAAGGTTGTGTAATACATCAGATTTATCATTGAGAAGAGTGAAATTATGCTGTTTTGAAAACTATGGCAGGTCAGATTTTCTGCCTAATTATAGAAGAAGATTTCTCTAAAAAATACACATTATTTCAAAGACTTATTGGCTGTGAAATAAGTGAAGGGTATTTCAAATGGCTTGTCTGCAAAGAAAGCTGAGATGTAGGGAATCACAGAAAGTCGAGGGGAAAATAGGTCAATATATACATTGCTATAGGGTGAACTAAGCCTTAGGCGAGCAACAATGTAGAAGACCTTGCCCTTAGAAACTTACAAGTAAGCTGGAATCTACAAAAGTTCAAATCTTTATAAGTAAAAATATTTATTAAAAGGAATAACCAAGTGTTTTAATTGACATCAGAAGATCAAAACAATAAACCCTGAGAACATAGAAGAAAGATAAATAAATATATGAGCAGAACTTAATACAACAGAAAACGTATAAAATTGAGGTGATTTAGTAAGTCCAAAGAATATTCTTTGAAAAGATTTAAAAGACACACTTTGATTAAGGAAAACAAAAACATAAGTCAAGAATATACAGAAAGAATCAGACAAACTTATAGCAGAGAATATATGCAATGCCAGTAAATTTGAACATTTCTCTAAAGTGGACCATTTCCTAGCTCCTAAAGTTTACCAAAACTGACACAAGAGGGAATCATTTAAGGTCATCATGTCTGTCCTGGGCATTCTCGGAACGCCCTGGCCTCAGAATGCAGCATCTGTAGTCCATGGTAACCTGCGAAGAGGGGGCGGGGCTGAGGGAGGTTGGAACACTGCCCTCACAGAGGGAGTGGGTGTGGCCATCTCTGCTGTAACTGATCAAAGGGCAGGGGAGCAGGGGTCCCAGGGCAGGGCCCTCAGAGTTCGGGAGGCCCAGTGGGGTGTCACAAGCATTTAGGCCCAGGCCAAAGGGTGCCTTCTTTGTCTGCACAGCTGCCCAAACTCTCACCTTTCCACTCAGGCCGCCCTCGTACTTGAAGTGTGTGTGGAACCTGTCCGCGCAGTACACCTTGCTGCATAGCTAACCATAGGTCTGGGCATCGTAGCTTCCTGCCGGTGACCAAAGTTCCCTGGCAGATGGGTCCCTGGGACCCACGCAGAGAGGCTCCTGCCCGGCCCACAGGCCGCCCACAGCCCCTGACCCAGATCGGGGGACGCAAAGCAGACCTGTCTGAGTCCCCTGCCTCTAGAGGGAGTATTGGACCAACACTTGTAGAAAACGGGGTCCTCGAGGGCAACTCATTGGAGGGACAAAAATAAATCTTTGCCAACTTTCTGCTGAAGCTTAGGAGCGTTCACACCTAAGCCACTTACAAGGTCAGCTATTTAGCTAATCATGAGCTCATGATCTAAATTTACACAATAATGAAGAAATCAGCTACAAGGGGAGACAATCAGCAAAAACAATCAATACCAGAATTAGATTCCCTAGGCCATCCATCAGATGTTGGAATAATCAGGTGCAAGGCAGAAAATATACATAAAACTGGAACTGAAACAAGGAAAAAGGCTGTTTTCAAACACTGGTAGGATCTCTAAAATGTTTTTAAATTGCATGTCTTTGATAAAGCTAAATACTCAAAGGTTGTGTAATAGAATAGATTCATCATTGAGAAGAGTGAATTTATGCTGTTTTGAAAACTATGGCAGGTCAGATTTTCTGCCTAATTATAGAAGAAGATTTCACTAAAACATACACATTATTTTAAAGTCTTATTGGCTGTGAAATAAGTTAAGGGTACTTCAAATGGCTTGTCTGCAAAGAAAGGTGAGATGTAGGGAATCACAGAAAGTCGAGGGGAAAATATGTCAATATATACTTTGCTATAGGGTGAAATAAGCCTTAGACCATCAACAATGTAGAGGACCTCATCCTGTGAAACGTACGAGTAAGCTGGAATCTTCAAAAGTTCAAATCTTTATAAGTAAAAAGATTCACTAAAATGAGTAACCAAGTGTTTTAAATGACATCAGAAGATCAAAACAATAAACCCTGAGAACACAGAAAAAAGATAAATTAAATATGGGCAGAACTTAATACAACAGAAAACGTGTAAAATTGAGGTGATTTAGTAAGTCCGAAGAATACGGTTTGAACAGATTTAAAAGACACACTTTGATTAAGGAAAACAAAAACAGAATTAAAGAATATATAGAAAGAATCAGGACAATGTTATAGCAGAGAATATATGAAATGCCAGTAAATTTGAACATTTCTGTAAAGTGGACCATTTCCTAGCTCCTAAAGTTTACCAAAACGGACACAAGAGGAAATCAATTAAGGTCATTATGTCTGCCCTTGGCATTCTCGGAATACCCTGGCCTCAGAATGCAGCATCTGTAGTACATGGTAACCTGCGAAGAGGGGGCGGGGCTGAGGGAGGTTGGAACACTGCCCTCACAGAGGGAGTGGGTGTGGCCATCTCTGCTGTAACTGATCAAAGGGCAGGGGAGCAGGGGTCCCAGGGCAGGGCCCTCAGAGTTCGGGAGGCCCAGTGGGGTGTCACAAGCATTTAGACCCAGGTCAAAGGGCGCCTTCTTTGTCTGCACAGCTGCCCAAACTCTCACCTTACCACTCAGGCCGCGCTCGTACTTGAAGTGTGTGTGGAACCTGTCTGCGCAGTACACCTTGCTGCATAGCTAACCATAGGTCTGGGCATCGTAGCTTCCTGCCGGTGACCAAAGTTTGCTGGCAGATGGGTCCCTGGGACACACGCAGAGAGGCTCCTGCCCGGCCCACAGGCCGCCCACAGCCCCTGCCCCAGATCGGGGCACGCAAAGCAGACCTGTCTGAGTCCCCTGCCTCTAGAGGGAGTATTGGACCAACACTTGTAGAAAACGGGGTCCTCGAGGGCAACTCATTGGAGGGACAAAAATAAATCTTTGCCAACTTTCTGCTGAAGCTTATGAGCCTTCACACCTAAGCCACTTACAAGGTCAGCTGTTTAGCTAAACATGAGCTCATGATCTAAATTTACACAATAATGAAGAAATCAGCTACAAGGGGAGACAATCAGCAAAAACAATCAATACCAGAATTAGATTCCCTAGGCCATCCATCAGATGTTAGAATAATCAGGTGCAAGGCAGAAAATATACATAAAACTGGAACTGAAACAAGGAACAAGGATGTTTTCAAAGACTGGTAGGATGTCTAAAACGTTTTTAAATTACATGTCATTGATAAAGCTAAATACTCAAAGGTTGTGTAATAGAACAGATTCATCATTGAGAAGAGTGAAATTATGCTGTTTTGAAAACTATGGCAGGTCAGATTTTCTGCCTAATTATAGAATAAGTTTTCTCTAAAAATACACATTAGTTTAAAGACTTATTGGCTGTGAAATAAGTTAAGGGTATTTCAAATGGCTTGTCTGCAAAGAAAGGTGAGATGTAGTTAATCACAGAAAGTCGAGGGAAAATATGTCAATATATACTTTGCTATAGGGTGAAATAATCCTTAGAACATCAACAATGTAGAGGACCTGATCCTGTGAAACGTACAAGTAAGCTGGAATCTTCAAAAGTTCAAATCTTGATAAGTAAAAAGATTCATTAAAATGAATAACCAAGTGTTTTAAATGACATCAGAAGATCAAAACAATAAACCCTGAGAACATAGAAAAAAGATAAATAAAGATATGGGCAGAATTTAGTACAACAGAAAACGTATAAAATTGAGGTGATTTAGTAATTCCAAAGAATACGGTTTGAACAGATTTAAAAGACACACTTTGATTAAGGAAAACAAAAACAGAATTAAAGAATATATAGAAAGAATCAGGACAATGTTATAGCAGAGAATATATGAAATGCCAGTAAATTTGAACATTTCTGTAAAGTGGACCATTTCCTAGCTCCTAAAGTTTACCAAAACTGACACAAGAGGAAATCAATTAAGGTCATTATGTCTGCCCTTGGCATTCTCGGAATACCCTGGCCTCAGAATGCAGCATCTGTTGTCCATGGTAAGCTGCGGAGAGGTGGCGGGGCAGAGGGTGGTTGGAACACTGCCCACAATGAGGGAGTGGGTGTGGCCATCTCTGCTGTGACTGAACAAAGGGCAGGGGAGCAGGGGGCCGAGGGCAGGGCCCTCAGAGCCCGGCAGGCCCAGTGGGGTGTCACAAGCATTTAGGCCCAGGCCAAAGGGCGCCTTCTTTGTCTGCACAGCTGCCAACACTCTCACCTTTCCACTCAGGCCGACCCCTTACTTGAAGTGTGTGTGGAACCTGTCTGCGCAGTACACCTCGCTGCACAGCTAACCATAGGTCTGCGCATCGTAGCTTCCTGCCAGGTCACCGAAGTTCGCAAGCAGATGGTTACCTGGGACACACGCCGAGAGGCTCCTGTCTGGGCCACAGACCGCCCATGGCCCTGGTCCACATCAGTGGCCGCAAATCAGCCCTGTCTGAGTACCCTGCCTCTAGAGGGAGTACTGGAACAACACTTCTAGAAAATGGGGTCCTTGCGGGTAACTCATTGTAGAGACACAAATAAATCTTTGCTGACTTCCTGTTGAAGCTTACGACTGTTGACACCTAAGCCACTTACAAGGTCAGCTGTTTATCTAATCATGAGCTCATGATCTAAATTTACACAATAAAGAAGAAATCAGCTACAAGTGGAGGCAATCAGCAAAAACAATCAATACCAGTATTAGATTACATAGGCCATCCATCAGATGTTGGAATAATCAGGTGCAAGGCAGAAAATATACATACAACTGGAACTGAACTAAGGAACACGGATGTTTTCAAAGACTGGTAGGATCTCTAAAATAGTTTTAAAGTACATGTCATTGATAAAGCTAAATACTCAAAGGTTGTGTAATACATCAGATTTATCATTGAGAAGAGTGAAATTATGCTGTTTTGAAAACTATGGCAGGTCAGATTTTCTGCCTAATTATAGAAGAAGATTTCTCTAAAAAATACACATTATTTCAAAGCCTTATTGGCTGTGAAATAAGTGAAGGGTATTTCAAATGGCTTGTCTGCAAAGAAAGGTGAGATGTAGGGAATCACAGAAAGTCGAGGAGAAAATGTGTCAATATATACATTGCTATAGGGTGAACTAAGCCTTAGGCGAGCAACAATGTAGAAGACCTTGCCCTTAGAAACTTACAAGTAAGCTGGAATCTTCAAAAGTTCAAATCTTTATAAGTAAAAAGATTTATTAAAAGGAATAACCAAGTGTTTTAATTGACATCAGAAGATTAAAACAATAAACCCTGAGAACATAGAAGAAAGATAAATAAATATATGAGCAGAACTTAATACAATAGAAAACGTATAAAATTGAGGTGATTTAGTAAGTCCAAAGAATATTCTTTGAAAAGATTTAAAAGACACACTTTGATTAAGGAAAACAAAAACATAAGTCAAGAATATACAGAAAGAATAAGACAATCTTATAGCAGAGAATATATGCAATGCCAGTACATTTGAACTTTTCTCTAAAGTGGACCATTTCCTAGCTCCTAAAGTTTACCAAAACTGACACAAGAGGGAATCATTTAAGGTCATCATGTCTGTCCTGGGCATTCTCGGAACGCCCTGGCCTCACAATGCAGCATCAGTAGTCATGGTAACCTGCGAAGAGGGTCGGGGCTGAGGGAGGTTGGAACACTGCCCTCACAGAGGGAGTGGGTGTGGCCATCTCTGCTGTAACTGATCAAAGGGCAGGGGAGCAGGGGTCCCAGGGCAGGGCCCTCAGAGTTCGGGAGGCCCAGGGGGTGTCACAAGCATTTAGGCCCAGGCCAAAGGGCGCCTTCTTTGTCTGCACAGCTGCCCAACCTCTCACCTTTCCACTCAGGCCGCCCTCGTACTTGAAGTGTGTGTGGAACCTGTCCGCGCAGTACACCTTGCTGCATAGCTAACCATAGGTCTGGGCATCGTAGCTTCCTGCCGGTGACCAAAGTTCGCTGGCAGATGGGTCCCTGGGACACACGCAGAGAGGCTCCTGCCCGGCCCACAGGCCGCCCACAGCCCCTGCCCCAGATCGGGGGACGCAAAGCAGACCTGTCTGTGTCCCCTGCCTCTAGAGGGAGTATTGGACCAACACTTGTAGAAAACGGGGTCCTCGAGGGCAACTCATTGGAGGGACACAAATAAATCTTTGCCAACTTTCTGTTGAAGCTTACGAGCGTTCACAGCTAAGCCACTTACAAAGTCAGCTGTTTAGCTAAACAGGAGCTCATGATCTAAATTTACACAATAATGAAGAAATCAGCTACAAGGGGAGACAATCAGCAAAAACAATCAATACCAGAATTAGATTCCCTAGGCCATCCATCAGATGTTGGAATAATCAGGTGCAAGGCAGAAAATATACATAAAACTGGAACTGAAACAAGGGAAAAGGATGTTTTCAAAGACTGGTAGGATCTCTAAAATGTTTTTAAATTGCATGTCTTTGATAAAGCTAAATACTCAAAGGTTGTGTAATAGAATAGATTCATCATTGAGAAGAGTGAATTTATGCTGTTTTGAAAACTATGGCCGGTCAGATTTTCTGCCTAATTATAGAAGAAGATTTCACTAAAACATACACATTATTTTAAAGTCTTATTGGCTGTGAAATAAGTTAAGGGTACTTCAAATGGCTTGTCTGCAAAGAAAGGTGAGATGTAGGGAATCACAGAAAGTCGAGGGGAAAATATGTCAATATATACTTTGCTATAGGGTGAAATAAGCCTTAGACCATCAACAATGTAGAGGACCTCATCCTGTGAAACGTACGAGTAAGCTGGAATCTTCAAAAGTTCAAATCTTTATAAGTAAAAAGATTCACTAAAATGAGTAACCAAGTGTTTTAAATGACATCAGAAGTTCAAAACAATAAACCCTGAGAACATAGAAAAAAGATAAATTAAATATGGGCAGAACTTAATACAACAGAAAACGTGTAAAATTGAGGTGATTTAGTAAGTCCGAAGAATACGGTTTGAACAGATTTAAAAGACACACTTTGATTAAGGAAAACAAAAACAGAATTAAAGAATATATAGAAAGAATCAGGACAATGTTATAGCAGAGAATATATGAAATGCCAGTAAATTTGAACATTTCTGTAAAGTGGACCATTTCCTAGCTCCTAAAATTTACCAAAACGGACACAAGAGGAAATCAATTAAGGTCATTATGTCTGCCCTTGGCATTCTCGGAATACCCTGGCCTCAGAATGCAGCATCTGTAGTCCATGGTAACCTGCGAAGAGGGGGCGGGGCTGAGGGAGGTTGGAACACTGCCCTCACAGAGGGAGTGGGTGTGGCCATCTCTGCTGTAACTGATCAAAGGGCAGGGGAGCAGGGGTCCCAGGGCAGGGCCCTCAGAGTTCGGGAGGCCCAGTGGGGTGTCACAAGCATTTAGGCCCAGGTCAAAGGGCGCCTTCTTTGTCTGCACAGCTGCCCAAACTCTCACCTTTCCACTCAGGCCGCCCTCGTCCTTGAAGTGTGTGTGGAACCTGTCCGCGCAGTACACCTTGCTGCATAGCTAACCATAGGTCTGGGCATCGTAGCTTCCTGCCGGTGACCAAAGTTCGCTGGCAGATGGGTCCCTGGGACCCACGCAGAGAGGCTCCTGCCCGGCCCACAGGCCGCCCACAGCCCCTGCCCCAGATCGGGGCACGCAAAGCAGACCTGTCTGAGTCCCCTGCCTCTAGAGGGAGTATTGGACCAACACTTGTAGAAAACGGGGTCCTCGAGGGCAACTCATTGGAGGGACAAAAATAAATCTTTGCCAACTTTCTGCTGAAGCTTATGAGCCTTCACACCTAAGCCACTTACAAGGTCAGCTGTTTAGCTAAACATGAGCTCATGATCTAAATTTACACAATAATGAAGAAATCAGCTACAAGGGGAGACAATCAGCAAAAACAATCAATACCAGAATTAGATTCCCTAGGCCATCCATCAGATGTTAGAATAATCAGGTGCAAGGCAGAAAATATACATAAAACTGGAACTGAAACAAGGAACAAGGATGTTTTCAAAGACTGGTAGGATGTCTAAAACGTTTTTAAATTACATGTCATTGATAAAGCTAAATACTCAAAGGTTGTGTAATAGAACAGATTCATCATTGAGAAGAGTGAAATTATGCTGTTTTGAAAACTATGGCAGGTCAGATTTTCTGCCTAATTATAGAATAAGTTTTCTCTAAAAATACACATTAGTTTAAAGACTTATTGGCTGTGAAATAAGTTAAGGGTATTTCAAATGGCTTGTCTGCAAAGAAAGGTGAGATGTAGTTAATCACAGAAAGTCGAGGGAAAATATGTCAATATATACTTTGCTATAGGGTGAAATAATCCTTAGACCATCAACAATGTAGAGGACCTGATCCTGTGAAACGTACAAGTAAGCTGGAATCTTCAAAAGTTCAAATCTTGATAAGTAAAAAGATTCATTAAAATGAATAACCAAGTGTTTTAAATGACATCAGAAGATCAAAACAATAAACCCTGAGAACATAGAAAAAAGATAAATAAAGATATGGGCAGAATTTAGTACAACAGAAAACGTATAAAATTGAGGTGATTTAGTAATTCCAAAGAATACGGTTTGAACAGATTTAAAAGACACACTTTGATTAAGGAAAACAAAAACTGAATTAAAGAATATATAGAAAGAATCAGGACAATGTTATAGCAGAGAATATATGAAATGCCAGTAAATTTGAACATTTCTGTAAAGTGGACCATTTCCTAGCTCCTAAAGTTTACCAAAACTGACACAAGAGGAAATCAATTAAGGTCATTATGTCTGCCCTTGGCATTCTCGGAATACCCTGGCCTCAGAATGCAGCATCTGTTGTCCATGGTAAGCTGCGGAGAGGTGGCGGGGCAGAGGGTGGTTGGAACACTGCCCACAATGAGGGAGTGGGTGTGGCCATCACTGCTGTGACTGAACAAAGGGCAGGGGAGCAGGGGGCCGAGGGCAGGGCCCTCAGAGCCCGGCAGGCCCAGTGGGGTGTCACAAGCATTTAGGCCCAGGCCAAAGGGCGCCTTCTTTGTCTGCACAGCTGCCAACACTCTCACCTTTCCACTCAGGCCGACCCCTTACTTGAAGTGTGTGTGGAACCTGTCTGCGCAGTACACCTCGCTGCACAGCTAACCATAGGTCTGCGCATCGTAGCTTCCTGCCAGGTCACCGAAGTTCGTAAGCAGATGGTTACCTGGGACACACGCCGAGAGGCTCCTGTCTGGGCCACAGACCGCCCATGACCCTGGCCCACATCAGTGGCCACAAATCAGCCCTGTCTGAGTACCCTGCCTCTAGAGGGAGTACTGGAACAACACTTCTAGAAAATGGGGTCCTTGCGGGTAACTCATTGTAGAGACACAAATAAATCTTTGCTGACTTCCTGTTGAAGCTTACGACTGTTGACACCTAAGCCACTTACAAGGTCAGCTGTTTATCTAATCATGAGCTCATGATCTAAATTTACACAATAAAGAAGAAATCAGCTACAAGTGGAGGCAATCAGCAAAAACAATCAATACCAGTATTAGATTACATAGGCCATCCATCAGATGTTGGAATAATCAGGTGCAAGGCAGAAAATATACATACAACTGGAACTGAACTAAGGAACACGGATGTTTTCAAAGACTGGTAGGATCTCTAAAATAGTTTTAAAGTACATGTCATTGATAAAGCTAAATACTCAAAGGTTGTGTAATACATCAGATTTATCATTGAGAAGAGTGAAATTATGCTGTTTTGAAAACTATGGCAGGTCAGATTTTCTGCCTAATTATAGAAGAAGATTTCTCTAAAAAATACACATTATTTCAAAGACTTATTGGCTGTGAAATAAGTGAAGGGTATTTCAAATGGCTTGTCTGCAAAGAAAGCTGAGATGTAGGGAATCACAGAAAGTCGAGGGGAAAATAGGTCAATATATACATTGCTATAGGGTGAACTAAGCCTTAGGCGAGCAACAATGTAGAAGACCTTGCCCTTAGAAACTTACAAGTAAGCTGGAATCTACAAAAGTTCAAATCTTTATAAGTAAAAATATTTATTAAAAGGAATAACCAAGTGTTTTAATTGACATCAGAAGATCAAAACAATAAACCCTGAGAACATAGAAGAAAGATAAATAAATATATGAGCAGAACTTAATACAACAGAAAACGTATAAAATTGAGGTGATTTAGTAAGTCCAAAGAATATTCTTTGAAAAGATTTAAAAGACACACTTTGATTAAGGAAAACAAAAACATAAGTCAAGAATATACAGAAAGAATCAGACAAACTTATAGCAGAGAATATATGCAATGCCAGTAAATTTGAACATTTCTCTAAAGTGGACCATTTCCTAGCTCCTAAAGTTTACCAAAACTGACACAAGAGGGAATCATTTAAGGTCATCATGTCTGTCCTGGGCATTCTCGGAACGCCCTGGCCTCAGAATGCAGCATCTGTAGTCCATGGTAACCTGCGAAGAGGGGGCGGGGCTGAGGGAGGTTGGAACACTGCCCTCACAGAGGGAGTGGGTGTGGCCATCTCTGCTGTAACTGATCAAAGGGCAGGGGAGCAGGGGTCCCAGGGCAGGGCCCTCAGAGTTCGGGAGGCCCAGTGGGGTGTCACAAGCATTTAGGCCCAGGCCAAAGGGTGCCTTCTTTGTCTGCACAGCTGCCCAAACTCTCACCTTTCCACTCAGGCCGCCCTCGTACTTGAAGTGTGTGTGGAACCTGTCCGCGCAGTACACCTTGCTGCATAGCTAACCATAGGTCTGGGCATCGTAGCTTCCTGCCGGTGACCAAAGTTCCCTGGCAGATGGGTCCCTGGGACCCACGCAGAGAGGCTCCTGCCCGGCCCACAGGCCGCCCACAGCCCCTGACCCAGATCGGGGGACGCAAAGCAGACCTGTCTGAGTCCCCTGCCTCTAGAGGGAGTATTGGACCAACACTTGTAGAAAACGGGGTCCTCGAGGGCAACTCATTGGAGGGACAAAAATAAATCTTTGCCAACTTTCTGCTGAAGCTTAGGAGCGTTCACACCTAAGCCACTTACAAGGTCAGCTATTTAGCTAATCATGAGCTCATGATCTAAATTTACACAATAATGAAGAAATCAGCTACAAGGGGAGACAATCAGCAAAAACAATCAATACCAGAATTAGATTCCCTAGGCCATCCATCAGATGTTGGAATAATCAGGTGCAAGGCAGAAAATATACATAAAACTGGAACTGAAACAAGGAAAAAGGCTGTTTTCAAACACTGGTAGGATCTCTAAAATGTTTTTAAATTGCATGTCTTTGATAAAGCTAAATACTCAAAGGTTGTGTAATAGAATAGATTCATCATTGAGAAGAGTGAATTTATGCTGTTTTGAAAACTATGGCAGGTCAGATTTTCTGCCTAATTATAGAAGAAGATTTCACTAAAACATACACATTATTTTAAAGTCTTATTGGCTGTGAAATAAGTTAAGGGTACTTCAAATGGCTTGTCTGCAAAGAAAGGTGAGATGTAGGGAATCACAGAAAGTCGAGGGGAAAATATGTCAATATATACTTTGCTATAGGGTGAAATAAGCCTTAGACCATCAACAATGTAGAGGACCTCATCCTGTGAAACGTACGAGTAAGCTGGAATCTTCAAAAGTTCAAATCTTTATAAGTAAAAAGATTCACTAAAATGAGTAACCAAGTGTTTTAAATGACATCAGAAGATCAAAACAATAAACCCTGAGAACACAGAAAAAAGATAAATTAAATATGGGCAGAACTTAATACAACAGAAAACGTGTAAAATTGAGGTGATTTAGTAAGTCCGAAGAATACGGTTTGAACAGATTTAAAAGACACACTTTGATTAAGGAAAACAAAAACAGAATTAAAGAATATATAGAAAGAATCAGGACAATGTTATAGCAGAGAATATATGAAATGCCAGTAAATTTGAACATTTCTGTAAAGTGGACCATTTCCTAGCTCCTAAAGTTTACCAAAACGGACACAAGAGGAAATCAATTAAGGTCATTATGTCTGCCCTTGGCATTCTCGGAATACCCTGGCCTCAGAATGCAGCATCTGTAGTACATGGTAACCTGCGAAGAGGGGGCGGGGCTGAGGGAGGTTGGAACACTGCCCTCACAGAGGGAGTGGGTGTGGCCATCTCTGCTGTAACTGATCAAAGGGCAGGGGAGCAGGGGTCCCAGGGCAGGGCCCTCAGAGTTCGGGAGGCCCAGTGGGGTGTCACAAGCATTTAGACCCAGGTCAAAGGGCGCCTTCTTTGTCTGCACAGCTGCCCAAACTCTCACCTTACCACTCAGGCCGCGCTCGTACTTGAAGTGTGTGTGGAACCTGTCTGCGCAGTACACCTTGCTGCATAGCTAACCATAGGTCTGGGCATCGTAGCTTCCTGCCGGTGACCAAAGTTTGCTGGCAGATGGGTCCCTGGGACACACGCAGAGAGGCTCCTGCCCGGCCCACAGGCCGCCCACAGCCCCTGCCCCAGATCGGGGCACGCAAAGCAGACCTGTCTGAGTCCCCTGCCTCTAGAGGGAGTATTGGACCAACACTTGTAGAAAACGGGGTCCTCGAGGGCAACTCATTGGAGGGACAAAAATAAATCTTTGCCAACTTTCTGCTGAAGCTTATGAGCCTTCACACCTAAGCCACTTACAAGGTCAGCTGTTTAGCTAAACATGAGCTCATGATCTAAATTTACACAATAATGAAGAAATCAGCTACAAGGGGAGACAATCAGCAAAAACAATCAATACCAGAATTAGATTCCCTAGGCCATCCATCAGATGTTAGAATAATCAGGTGCAAGGCAGAAAATATACATAAAACTGGAACTGAAACAAGGAACAAGGATGTTTTCAAAGACTGGTAGGATGTCTAAAACGTTTTTAAATTACATGTCATTGATAAAGCTAAATACTCAAAGGTTGTGTAATAGAACAGATTCATCATTGAGAAGAGTGAAATTATGCTGTTTTGAAAACTATGGCAGGTCAGATTTTCTGCCTAATTATAGAATAAGTTTTCTCTAAAAATACACATTAGTTTAAAGACTTATTGGCTGTGAAATAAGTTAAGGGTATTTCAAATGGCTTGTCTGCAAAGAAAGGTGAGATGTAGTTAATCACAGAAAGTCGAGGGAAAATATGTCAATATATACTTTGCTATAGGGTGAAATAATCCTTAGACCATCAACAATGTAGAGGACCTGATCCTGTGAAACGTACAAGTAAGCTGGAATCTTCAAAAGTTCAAATCTTGATAAGTAAAAAGATTCATTAAAATGAATAACCAAGTGTTTTAAATGACATCAGAAGATCAAAACAATAAACCCTGAGAACATAGAAAAAAGATAAATAAAGATATGGGCAGAATTTAGTACAACAGAAAACGTATAAAATTGAGGTGATTTAGTAATTCCAAAGAATACGGTTTGAACAGATTTAAAAGACACACTTTGATTAAGGAAAACAAAAACAGAATTAAAGAATATATAGAAAGAATCAGGACAATGTTATAGCAGAGAATATATGAAATGCCAGTAAATTTGAACATTTCTGTAAAGTGGACCATTTCCTAGCTCCTAAAGTTTACCAAAACTGACACAAGAGGAAATCAATTAAGGTCATTATGTCTGCCCTTGGCATTCTCGGAATACCCTGGCCTCAGAATGCAGCATCTGTTGTCCATGGTAAGCTGCGGAGAGGTGGCGGGGCAGAGGGTGGTTGGAACACTGCCCACAATGAGGGAGTGGGTGTGGCCATCTCTGCTGTGACTGAACAAAGGGCAGGGGAGCAGGGGGCCGAGGGCAGGGCCCTCAGAGCCCGGCAGGCCCAGTGGGGTGTCACAAGCATTTAGGCCCAGGCCAAAGGGCGCCTTCTTTGTCTGCACAGCTGCCAACACTCTCACCTTTCCACTCAGGCCGACCCCTTACTTGAAGTGTGTGTGGAACCTGTCTGCGCAGTACACCTCGCTGCACAGCTAACCATAGGTCTGCGCATCGTAGCTTCCTGCCAGGTCACCGAAGTTCGCAAGCAGATGGTTACCTGGGACACACGCCGAGAGGCTCCTGTCTGGGCCACAGACCGCCCATGGCCCTGGTCCACATCAGTGGCCGCAAATCAGCCCTGTCTGAGTACCCTGCCTCTAGAGGGAGTACTGGAACAACACTTCTAGAAAATGGGGTCCTTGCGGGTAACTCATTGTAGAGACACAAATAAATCTTTGCTGACTTCCTGTTGAAGCTTACGACTGTTGACACCTAAGCCACTTACAAGGTCAGCTGTTTATCTAATCATGAGCTCATGATCTAAATTTACACAATAAAGAAGAAATCAGCTACAAGTGGAGGCAATCAGCAAAAACAATCAATACCAGTATTAGATTACATAGGCCATCCATCAGATGTTGGAATAATCAGGTGCAAGGCAGAAAATATACATACAACTGGAACTGAACTAAGGAACACGGATGTTTTCAAAGACTGGTAGGATCTCTAAAATAGTTTTAAAGTACATGTCATTGATAAAGCTAAATACTCAAAGGTTGTGTAATACATCAGATTTATCATTGAGAAGAGTGAAATTATGCTGTTTTGAAAACTATGGCAGGTCAGATTTTCTGCCTAATTATAGAAGAAGATTTCTCTAAAATATACACATTATTTCAAAGCCTTATTGGCTGTGAAATAAGTGAAGGGTATTTCAAATGGCTTGTCTGCAAAGAAAGGTGAGATGTAGGGAATCACAGAAAGTCGAGGAGAAAATGTGTCAATATATACATTGCTATAGGGTGAACTAAGCGTTAGGCGAGCAACAATGTAGAAGACCTTGCCCTTAGAAACTTACAAGTAAGCTGGAATCTTCAAAAGTTCAAATCTTTATAAGTAAAAAGATTTATTAAAAGGAATAACCAAGTGTTTTAATTGACATCAGAAGATCAAAACAATAAACCCTGAGAACATAGAAGAAAGATAAATAAATATATGAGCAGAACTTAATACAACAGAAAACGTATAAAATTGAGGTGATTTAATAAGTCCAAAGAATATTCTTTGAAAAGATTTAAAAGACACACTTTGATTAAGGAAAACAAAAACATAAGTCAAGAATATACAGAAAGAATCAGACAATCTTATAGCAGAGAATATATGCAATGCCAGTACATTTGAACTTTTCTCTAAAGTGGACCATTTCCTAGCTCCTAAAGTTTACCAAAACTGACACAAGAGGGAATCATTTAAGGTCATCATGTCTGTCCTGGGCATTCTCGGAACGCCCTGGCCTCACAATGCAGCATCAGTAGTCATGGTAACCTGCGAAGAGGGTCGGGGCTGAGGGAGGTTGGAACACTGCCCTCACAGAGGGAGTGGGTGTGGCCATCTCTGCTGTAACTGATCAAAGGGCAGGGGAGCAGGGGTCCCAGGGCAGGGCCCTCAGAGTTCGGGAGGCCCAGGGGGTGTCACAAGCATTTAGGCCCAGGCCAAAGGGCGCCTTCTTTGTCTGCACAGCTGCCCAACCTCTCACCTTTCCACTCAGGCCGCCCTCGTACTTGAAGTGTGTGTGGAACCTGTCCGCGCAGTACACCTTGCTGCATAGCTAACCATAGGTCTGGGCATCGTAGCTTCCTGCCGGTGACCAAAGTTCGCTGGCAGATGGGTCCCTGGGACACACGCAGAGAGGCTCCTGCCCGGCCCACAGGCCGCCCACAGCCCCTGCCCCAGATCGGGGGACGCAAAGCAGACCTGTCTGTGTCCCCTGCCTCTAGAGGGAGTATTGGACCAACACTTGTAGAAAACGGGGTCCTCGAGGGCAACTCATTGGAGGGACACAAATAAATCTTTGCCAACTTTCTGTTGAAGCTTACGAGCGTTCACAGCTAAGCCACTTACAAAGTCAGCTGTTTAGCTAAACAGGAGCTCATGATCTAAATTTACACAATAATGAAGAAATCAGCTACAAGGGGAGACAATCAGCAAAAACAATCAATACCAGAATTAGATTCCCTAGGCCATCCATCAGATGTTGGAATAATCAGGTGCAAGGCAGAAAATATACATAAAACTGGAACTGAAACAAGGAAAAAGGATGTTTTCAAAGACTGGTAGGATCTCTAAAATGTTTTTAAATTGCATGTCTTTGATAAAGCTAAATACTCAAAGGTTGTGTAATAGAATAGATTCATCATTGAGAAGAGTGAATTTATGCTGTTTTGAAAACTATGGCCGGTCAGATTTTCTGCCTAATTATAGAAGAAGATTTCACTAAAACATACACATTATTTTAAAGTCTTATTGGCTGTGAAATAAGTTAAGGGTACTTCAAATGGCTTGTCTGCAAAGAAAGGTGAGATGTAGGGAATCACAGAAAGTCGAGGGGAAAATATGTCAATATATACTTTGCTATAGGGTGAAATAAGCCTTAGACCATCAACAATGTAGAGGACCTCATCCTGTGAAACGTACGAGTAAGCTGGAATCTTCAAAAGTTCAAATCTTTATAAGTAAAAAGATTCACTAAAATGAGTAACCAAGTGTTTTAAATGACATCAGAAGATCAAAACAATAAACCCTGAGAACATAGAAAAAAGATAAATTAAATATGGGCAGAACTTAATACAACAGAAAACGTGTAAAATTGAGGTGATTTAGTAAGTCCGAAGAATACGGTTTGAACAGATTTAAAAGACACACTTTGATTAAGGAAAACAAAAACAGAATTAAAGAATATATAGAAAGAATCAGGACAATGTTATAGCAGAGAATATATGAAATGCCAGTAAATTTGAACATTTCTGTAAAGTGGACCATTTCCTAGCTCCTAAAGTTTACCAAAACGGACACAAGAGGAAATCAATTAAGGTCATTATGTCTGCCCTTGGCATTCTCGGAATACCCTGGCCTCAGAATGCAGCATCTGTAGTCCATGGTAACCTGCGAAGAGGGGGCGGGGCTGAGGGAGGTTGGAACACTGCCCTCACAGAGGGAGTGGGTGTGGCCATCTCTGCTGTAACTGATCAAAGGGCAGGGGAGCAGGGGTCCCAGGGCAGGGCCCTCAGAGTTCGGTAGGCCCAGTGGGGTGTCACAAGCATTTAGGCCCAGGTCAAAGGGCGCCTTCTTTGTCTGCACAGCTGCCCAAACTCTCACCTTTCCACTCAGGCCGCCCTCGTACTTGAAGTGTGTGTGGAACCTGTCCGCGCAGTACACCTTGCTGCATAGCTAACCATAGGTCTGGGCATCGTAGCTTCCTGCCGGTGACCAAAGTTCGCTGGCAGATGGGTCCCTGGGACCCACGCAGAGAGGCTCCTGCCCGGCCCACAGGCCGCCCACAGCCCCTGCCCCAGATCGGGGCACGCAAAGCAGACCTGTCTGAGTCCCCTGCCTCTAGAGGGAGTATTGGACCAACACTTGTAGAAAACGGGGTCCTCGAGGGCAACTCATTGGAGGGACAAAAATAAATCTTTGCCAACTTTCTGCTGAAGCTTATGAGCCTTCACACCTAAGCCACTTACAAGGTCAGCTGTTTAGCTAAACATGAGCTCATGATCTAAATTTACACAATAATGAAGAAATCAGCTACAAGGGGAGACAATCAGCAAAAACAATCAATACCAGAATTAGATTCCCTAGGCCATCCATCAGATGTTAGAATAATCAGGTGCAAGGCAGAAAATATACATAAAACTGGAACTGAAACAAGGAACAAGGATGTTTTCAAAGACTGGTAGGATGTCTAAAACGTTTTTAAATTACATGTCATTGATAAAGCTAAATACTCAAAGGTTGTGTAATAGAACAGATTCATCATTGAGAAGAGTGAAATTATGCTGTTTTGAAAACTATGGCAGGTCAGATTTTCTGCCTAATTATAGAATAAGTTTTCTCTAAAAATACACATTAGTTTAAAGACTTATTGGCTGTGAAATAAGTTAAGGGTATTTCAAATGGCTTGTCTGCAAAGAAAGGTGAGATGTAGTTAATCACAGAAAGTCGAGGGAAAATATGTCAATATATACTTTGCTATAGGGTGAAATAATCCTTAGACCATCAACAATGTAGAGGACCTGATCCTGTGAAACGTACAAGTAAGCTGGAATCTTCAAAAGTTCAAATCTTGATAAGTAAAAAGATTCATTAAAATGAATAACCAAGTGTTTTAAATGACATCAGAAGATCAAAACAATAAACCCTGAGAACATAGAAAAAAGATAAATAAAGATATGGGCAGAATTTAGTACAACAGAAAACGTATAAAATTGAGGTGATTTAGTAATTCCAAAGAATACGGTTTGAACAGATTTAAAAGACACACTTTGATTAAGGAAAACAAAAACTGAATTAAAGAATATATAGAAAGAATCAGGACAATGTTATAGCAGAGAATATATGAAATGCCAGTAAATTTGAACATTTCTGTAAAGTGGACCATTTCCTAGCTCCTAAAGTTTACCAAAACTGACACAAGAGGAAATCAATTAAGGTCATTATGTCTGCCCTTGGCATTCTCGGAATACCCTGGCCTCAGAATGCAGCATCTGTTGTCCATGGTAAGCTGCGGAGAGGTGGCGGGGCAGAGGGTGGTTGGAACACTGCCCACAATGAGGGAGTGGGTGTGGCCATCTCTGCTGTGACTGAACAAAGGGCAGGGGAGCAGGGGGCCGAGGGCAGGGCCCTCAGAGCCCGGCAGGCCCAGTGGGGTGTCACAAGCATTTAGGCCCAGGCCAAAGGGCGCCTTCTTTGTCTGCACAGCTGCCAACACTCTCACCTTTCCACTCAGGCCGACCCCTTACTTGAAGTGTGTGTGGAACCTGTCTGCGCAGTACACCTCGCTGCACAGCTAACCATAGGTCTGCGCATCGTAGCTTCCTGCCAGGTCACCGAAGTTCGTAAGCAGATGGTTACCTGGGACACACGCCGAGAGGCTCCTGTCTGGGCCACAGACCGCCCATGGCCCTGGCCCACATCAGTGGCCGCAAATCAGCCCTGTCTGAGTACCCTGCCTCTAGAGGGAGTACTGGAACAACACTTCTAGAAAATGGGGTCCTTGCGGGTAACTCATTGTAGAGACACAAATAAATCTTTGCTGACTTCCTGTTGAAGCTTACGAGTGTTGACACCTAAGCCACTTACAAGGTCAGCTGTTTATCTAATCATGAGCTCATGATCTAAATTTACACAATAAAGAAGAAATCAGCTACAAGTGGAGGCAATCAGCAAAAACAATCAATACCAGTATTAGATTACATAGGCCATCCATCAGATGTTGGAATAATCAGGTGCAAGGCAGAAAATATACATACAACTGGAACTGAACTAAGGAACACGGATGTTTTCAAAGACTGGTAGGATATCTAAAATAGTTTTAAAGTACATGTCATTGAAAAAGCTAAATACTCAAAGGTTGTGTAATACATCAGATTTATCATTGAGAAGAGTGAAATTATGCTGTTTTGAAAACTATGGCAGGTCAGATTTTCTGCCTAATTATAGAAGAAGATTTCTCTAAAAAATACACATTATTTCAAAGACTTATTGGCTGTGAAATAAGTGAAGGGTATTTCAAATGGCTTGTCTGCAAAGAAAGGTGAGATGTAGGGAATCACAGAAAGTCGAGGGGAAAATAGGTCAATATATACATTGCTATAGGGTGAACTAAGCCTTAGGCGAGCAACAATGTACAAGACCTTGCCCTTAGAAACTTACAAGTAAGCTGGAATCTACAAAAGTTCAAATCTTTATAAGTAAAAAGATTTATTAAAAGGAATAACCAAGTGTTTTAATTGACATCAGAAGATCAAAACAATAAACCCTGAGAACATAGAAGAAAGATAAATAAATATATGAGCAGAACTTAATACAACAGAAAACGTATAAAATTGAGGTGATTTAGTAAGTCCAAAGAATATTCTTTGAAAAGATTTAAAAGACACACTTTGATTAAGGAAAACAAAAACATAAGTCAAGAATATACAGAAAGAATCAGACAAACTTATAGCAGAGAATATATGCAATGCCAGTAAATTTGAACATTTCTCTAAAGTGGACCATTTCCTAGCTCCTAAAGTTTACCAAAACTGACACAAGAGGGAATCATTTAAGGTCATCATGTCTGTCCTGGGCATTCTCGGAACGCCCTGGCCTCAGAATGCAGCATCTGTAGTCCATGGTAACCTGCGAAGAGGGGGCGGGGCTGAGGGAGGTTGGAACACTGCCCTCACAGAGGGAGCGTGTGTGGCCATCTCTGCTGTAACTGATCAAAGGGCAGGGGAGCAGGGGTCCCAGGGCAGGGCCCTCAGAGTTCGGGAGGCCCAGTGGGGTGTCACAAGCATTTAGGCCCAGGCCAAAGGGCGCCTTCTTTGTCTGCACAGCTGCCCAAACTCTCACCTTTCCACTCAGGCCGCCCTCGTACTTGAAGTGTGTGTGGAACCTGTCCGCGCAGTACACCTTGCTGCATAGCTAACCATAGGTCTGGGCATCGTAGCTTCCTGCCGGTGACCAAAGTTCCCTGGCAGATGGGTCCCTGGGACCCACGCAGAGAGGCTCCTGCCCGGCCCACAGGCCGCCCACAGCCCCTGACCCAGATCGGGGGACGCAAAGCAGACCTGTCTGAGTCCCCTGCCTCTAGAGGGAGTATTGGACCAACACTTGTAGAATACGGGGTCCTCGAGGGCAACTCATTGGAGGGACAAAAATAAATCTTTGCCAACTTTCTGCTGAAGCTTAGGAGCGTTCACACCTAAGCCACTTACAAGGTCAGCTGTTTAGCTAAACATGAGCTCATGATCTAAATTTACACAATAATGAAGAAATCAGCTACAAGGGGAGACAATCAGCAAAAACAATCAATACCAGAATTAGATTCCCTAGGCCATCCATCAGATGTTGGAATAATCAGGTGCAAGGCAGAAAATATACATAAAACTGGAACTGAAACAAGGAAAAAGGCTGTTTTCAAACACTGGTAGGATCTCTAAAATGTTTTTAAATTGCATGTCTTTGATAAAGCTAAATACTCAAAGGTTGTGTAATAGAATAGATTCATCATTGAGAAGAGTGAATTTATGCTGTTTTGAAAACTATGGCAGGTCAGATTTTCTGCCTAATTATAGAAGAAGATTTCACTAAAACATACACATTATTTTAAAGTCTTATTGGCTGTGAAATAAGTTAAGGGTACTTCAAATGGCTTGTCTGCAAAGAAAGGTGAGATGTAGGGAATCACAGAAAGTCGAGGGGAAAATATGTCAATATATACTTTGCTATAGGGTGAAATAAGCCTTAGACCATCAACAATGTAGAGGACCTCATCCTGTGAAACGTACGAGTAAGCTGGAATCTTCAAAAGTTCAAATCTTTATAAGTAAAAAGATTCACTAAAATGAGTAACCAAGTGTTTTAAATGACATCAGAAGCTCAAAACAATAAACCCTGAGAACACAGAAAAAAGATAAATTAAATATGGGCAGAACTTAATACAACAGAAAACGTGTAAAATTGAGGTGATTTAGTAAGTCCGAAGAATACGGTTTGAACAGATTTAAAAGACACACTTTGATTAAGGAAAACAAAAACAGAATTAAATAATATATAGAAAGAATCAGGACAATGTTATAGCAGAGAATATATGAAATGCCAGTAAATTTGAACATTTCTGTAAAGTGGACCATTTCCTAGCTCCTAAAGTTTACCAAAACGGACACAAGAGGAAATCAATTAAGGTCATTATGTCTGCCCTTGGCATTCTCGGAATACCCTGGCCTCAGAATGCAGCATCTGTAGTACATGGTAACCTGCGAAGAGGGGGCGGGGCTGAGGGAGGTTGGAACACTGCCCTCACAGAGGGAGTGGGTGTTGCCATCTCTGCTGTAACTGATCAAAGGGCAGGGGAGCAGGGGTCCCAGGGCAGGGCCCTCAGAGTTCGGGAGGCCCAGTGGGGTGTCACAAGCATTTAGACCCAGGTCAAAGGGCGCCTTCTTTGTCTGCACAGCTGCCCAAACTCTCACCTTTCCACTCAGGCCGCGCTCGTACTTGAAGTGTGTGTGGAACCTGTCTGCGCAGTACACCATGCTGCATAGCTAACCATAGGTCTGGGCATCGTAGCTTCCTGCCGGTGACCAAAGTTCGCTGGCAGATGGGTCCCTGGGACCCACGCAGAGAGGCTCCTGCCCGGCCCACAGGCCGCCCACAGCCCCTGCCCCAGATCGGGGCACGCAAAGCAGACCTGTCTGAGTCCCCTGCCTCTAGAGGGAGTATTGGACCAACACTTGTAGAAAACAGGGTCCTCGAGGGCAACTCATTGGAGGGACAAAAATAAATCTTTGCCAACTTTCTGCTGAAGCTTATGAGCCTTCACACCTAAGCCACTTACAAGGTCAGCTGTTTAGCTAAACATGAGCTCATGATCTAAATTTACACAATAATGAAGAAATCAGCTACAAGGGGAGACAATCAGCAAAAACAATCAATACCAGAATTAGATTCCCTAGGCCATCCATCAGATGTTAGAATAATCAGGTGCAAGGCAGAAAATATACATAAAACTGGAACTGAAACAAGGAACAAGGATGTTTTCAAAGACTGGTAGGATGTCTAAAACGTTTTTAAATTACATGTCATTGATAAAGCTAAATACTCAAAGGTTGTGTAATAGAACAGATTCATCATTGAGAAGAGTGAAATTATGCTGTTTTGAAAACTATGGCAGGTCAGATTTTCTGCCTAATTATAGAATAAGTTTTCTCTAAAAATACACATTAGTTTAAAGACTTATTGGCTGTGAAATAAGTTAAGGGTATTTCAATTGGCTTGTCTGCAAAGAAAGGTGAGATGTAGTTAATCACAGAAAGTCGAGGGAAAATATGTCAATATATACTTTGCTATAGGGTGAAATAATCCTTAGACCATCAACAATGTAGAGGACCTGATCCTGTGAAACGTACAAGTAAGCTGGAATCTTCAAAAGTTCAAATCTTGATAAGTAAAAAGATTCATTAAAATGAATAACCAAGTGTTTTAAATGACATCAGAAGATCAAAACAATAAACCCTGAGAACATAGAAAAAAGATAAATAAAGATATGGGCAGAATTTAGTACAACAGAAAACGTATAAAATTGAGGTGATTTAGTAATTCCAAAGAATACGGTTTGAACAGATTTAAAAGACACACTTTGATTAAGGAAAACAAAAACAGAATTAAAGAATATATAGAAAGAATCAGGACAATGTTATAGCAGAGAATATATGAAATGCCAGTAAATTTGAACATTTCTGTAAAGTGGACCATTTCCTAGCTCCTAAAGTTTACCAAAACTGACACAAGAGGAAATCAATTAAGGTCATTATGTCTGCCCTTGGCACTCTCGGAATACCCTGGCCTCAGAATGCAGCATCTGTTGTCCATGGTAAGCTGCGGAGAGGTGGCGGGGCAGAGGGTGGTTGGAACACTGCCCACAATGAGGGAGTGGGTGTGGCCATCTCTGCTGTGACTGAACAAAGGGCAGGGGAGCAGGGGGCCGAGGGCAGGGCCCTCAGAGCCCGGCAGGCCCAGTGGGGTGTCACAAGCATTTAGGCCCAGGCCAAAGGGCGCCTTCTTTGTCTGCACAGCTGCCAACACTCTCACCTTTCCACTCAGGCCGACCCCTTACTTGAAGTGTGTGTGGAACCTGTCTGCACAGTACACCTCGCTGCACAGCTAACCATAGGTCTGCGCATCGTAGCTTCCTGCCAGGTCACCGAAGTTCGCAAGAAGATGGTTACCTGGGACACACGCCGAGAGGCTCCTGTCTGGGCCACAGACCGCCCATGGCCCTGGCCCACATCAGTGGCCGCAAATCAGCCCTGTCTGAGTACCCTGCCTCTAGAGGGAGTACTGGAACAACACTTCTAGAAAATGGGGTCCTTGCGGGTAACTCATTGTAGAGACACAAATAAATCTTTGCTGACTTCCTGTTGAAGCTTACGAGTGTTGACACCTAAGCCACTTACAAGGTCAGCTGTTTATCTAATCATGAGCTCATGATCTAAATTTACACAATATAGAAGAAATCAGCTACAAGTGGAGGCAATCAGCAAAAACAATCAATACCAGTATTAGATTACATAGGCCATCCATCAGATGTTGGAATAATCAGGTGCAAGGCAGAAAATATACATACAACTGGAACTGAACTAAGGAACACGGATGTTTTCAAAGACTGGTAGGATCTCTAAAATAGTTTTAAAGTACATGTCATTGATAAAGCTAAATACTCAAAGGTTGTGTAATACATCAGATTTATCATTGAGAAGAGTGAAATTATGCTGTTTTGAAAACTATGGCAGGTCAGATTTTCTGCCTAATTATAGAAGAAGATTTCTCTAAAAAATACACATTATTTCAAAGCCTTATTGGCTGTGAAATAAGTGAAGGGTATTTCAAATGGCTTGTCTGCAAAGAAAGGTGAGATGTAGGGAATCACAGAAAGTCGAGGGGAAAATGTGTCAATATATACATTGCTATAGGGTGAACTAAGCCTTAGGCGAGCAACAATGTAGAAGACCTTGCCCTTAGAAACTTACAAGTAAGCTGGAATCTTCAAAAGTTCAAATCTTTATAAGTAAAAAGATTTATTAAAAGGAATAACCAAGTGTTTTAATTGACATCAGAAGATCAAAACAATAAACCCTGAGAACATAGAAGAAAGATAAATAAATATATGAGCAGAACTTAATACAGCAGAAAACGTATAAAATTGAGGTGATTTAGTAAGTCCAAAGAATATTCTTTGAAAAGATTTAAAAGACACACTTTGATTAAGGAAAACAAAAACATAAGTCAAGAATATACAGAAAGAATCAGACAATCTTATAGCAGAGAATATATGCAATGCCAGTACATTTGAACTTTTCTCTAAAGTGGACCATTTCCTAGCTCCTAAAGTTTACCAAAACTGACACAAGAGGGAATCATTTAAGGTCATCATGTCTGTCCTGGGCATTCTCGGAACGCCCTGGCCTCACAATGCAGCATCAGTAGTCATGGTAACCTGCGAAGAGGGTCGGGGCTGAGGGAGGTTGGAACACTGCCCTCACAGAGGGAGTGGGTGTGGCCATCTCTGCTGTAACTGATTAAAGGGCAGGGGAGCAGGGGTCCCAGGGCAGGGCCCTCAGAGTTCGGGAGGCCCAGGGGGTGTCACAAGCATTTAGGCCCAGGCCAAAGGGCGCCTTCTTTGTCTGCACAGCTGCCCAACCTCTCACCTTTCCACTCAGGCCGCCCTCGTCCTTGAAGTGTGTGTGGAACCTGTCCGCGCAGTACACCTTGCTGCATAGCTAACCATAGGTCTGGGCATCGTAGCTTCCTGCCGGTGACCAAAGTTCGCTGGCAGATGGGTCCCTGGGACACACGCAGAGAGGCTCCTGCCCGGCCCACAGGCCGCCCACAGCCCCTGCCCCAGATCGGGGCACGCAAAGCAGACCTGTCTGTGTCCCCTTCCTCTAGAGGGAGTATTGGACCAACACTTGTAGAAAACGGGGTCCTCGAGGGCAACTCATTGGAGGGACACAAATAAATCTATGCCAACTTTCTGTTGAAGCTTACGAGCGTTCACAGCTAAGCCACTTACAAAGTCAGCTGTTTAGCTAAACAGGAGCTCATGATCTAAATTTACACAATAATGAAGAAATCAGCTACAAGGGGAGACAATCAGCAAAAACAATCAATACCAGAATTAGATTCCCTAGGCCATCCATCAGATGTTGGAATAATCAGGTGCAAGGCAGAAAATATACATAAAACTGGAACTGAAACAAGGGAAAAGGATGTTTTCAAAGACTGGTAGGATCTCTAAAATGTTTTTAAATTGCATGTCTTTGATAAAGCTAAATACTCAAAGGTTGTGTAATAGAATAGATTCATCATTGAGAAGAGTGAATTTATGCTGTTTTGAAAACTATGGCCGGTCAGATTTTCTGCCTAATTATAGTAGAAGATTTCATTAAAACATACACATTATTTTAAAGTCTTATTGGCTGTGAAATAAGTTAAGGGTACTTCAAATGGCTTGTCTGCAAAGAAAGGTGAGATGTAGGGAATCACAGAAAGTCGAGGGGAAAATATGTCAATATATACTTTGCTATAGGGTGAAATAAGCCTTAGACCATCAACAATGTAGAGGACCTCATCCTGTGAAACGTACGAGTAAGCTGGAATCTTCAAAAGTTCAAATCTTTATAAGTAAAAAGATTCACTAAAATGAGTAACCAAGTGTTTTAAATGACATCAGAAGATCAAAACAATAAACCCTGAGAACATAGGAAAAAGATAAATTAAATATGGGCAGAACTTAATACAACAGAAAACGTGTAAAACTGAGGTGATTTAGTAAGTCCGAAGAATACGGTTTGAACAGATTTAAAAGACACACTTTGATTAAGGAAAACAAAAACAGAATTAAAGAATATATAGAAAGAATCAGGACAATGTTATAGCAGAGAATATATGAAATGCCAGTAAATTTGAACATTTCTGTAAAGTGGACCATTTCCTAGCTCCTAAAGTTTACCAAAACTGACACAAGAGGAAATCAATTAAGGTCATTATGTCTGCCCTTGGCATTCTCGGAATACCCTGGCCTCAGAATGCAGCATCTGTTGTCCATGGTAAGCTGCGGAGAGGTGGCGGGGCAGAGGGTGGTTGGAACACTGCCCACAATGAGGGAGTGGGTGTGGCCATCTCTGCTGTGACTGAACAAAGGGCAGGGGAGCAGGGGGCCGAGGGCAGGGCCCTCAGAGCCCGGCAGGCCCAGTGGGGTGTCACAAGCATTTAGGCCCGGGCCAAAGGGCGCCTTCTTTGTCTGCACAGCTGCCAACACTCTCACCTTTCCACTCAGGCCGACCCCTTACTTGAAGTGTGTGTGGAACCTGTCTGCGCAGTACACCTCGCTGCACAGCTAACCATAGGTCTGCGCATCGTAGCTTCCTGCCAGGTCACCGAAGTTCGCAAGCAGATGGTTACCTGGGACACACGCCGAGAGGCTCCTGTCTGGGCCACAGACCGCCCATGGCCCTGGCCCACATCAGTGGCCGCAAATCAGCCCTGTCTGAGTACCCTGCCTCTAGAGGGAGTACTGGAACAACACTTCTAGAAAATGGGGTCCTTGCGGGTAACTCATTGTTGAGACACAAATAAATCTTTGCTGACTTCCTGTTGAAGCTTATGACTGTTGACACCTAAGCCACTTACAAGGTCAGCTGTTTATCTAATCATGAGCTCATGATCTAAATTTACACAATAAAGAAGAAATCAGCTACAAGTGGAGGCAATCAGCAAAAACAATCAATACCAGTATTAGATTACATAGGCCATCCATCAGATGTTGGAATAATCGGGTGCAAGGCAGAAAATATACATACAACTGGAACTGAACTAAGGAACACGGATGTTTTCAAAGACTGGTAGGATCTCTAAAATAGTTTTAAAGTACATGTCATTGATAAAGCTAAATACTCAAAGGTTGTGTAATACATCAGATTTATCATTGAGAAGAGTGAAATTATGCTGTTTTGAAAACTATGGCAGGTCAGATTTTCTGCCTAATTATAGAAGAAGATTTCTCTAAAAAATACACATTATTTCAAAGACTTATTGGCTGTGAAATAAGTGAAGGGTATTTCAAATGGCTTGTCTGCAAAGAAAGGTGAGATGTAGGGAATCACAGAAAGTCGAGGGGAAAATGTGTCAATATATACATTGCTATAGGGTGAACTAAGCCTTAGGCGAGCAACAATGTAGAAGACCTTGCCCTTAGAAACTTACAAGTAAGCTGGAATCTACAAAAGTTCAAATCTTTATAAGTAAAAAGATTTATTAAAAGGAATAACCAAGTGTTTTAATTGACATCAGAAAATCAAAACAATAAACCCTGAGAACATAGAAGAAAGATAAATAAATATATGAGCAGAACTTAATACAACAGAAAACGTATAAAATTGAGTTGATTTAGTAAGTCCAAAGAATATTCTTTGAAAAGATTTAAAAGACACACTTTGATTAAGGAAAACAAAAACATAAGTCAAGAATATACAGAAAGAATCAGACAATCTTATAGCAGAGAATATATGCAATGCCAGTACATTTGAACATTTCTCTAAAGTGGACCATTTCCTAGCTCCTAAAGTTTACCAAAACTGACACAAGAGGGAATCATTTAAGGTCATCATGTCTGTCCTGGGCATTCTCGGAACGCCCTGGCCTCAGAATGCAGCATCTGTAGTCCATGGTAACCTGCGAAGAGGGGGCGGGGCTGAGGGAGGTTGGAACACTGCCCTCACAGAGGGAGTGGGTGTGGCCATCTCTGCTGTAACTGATCAAAGGGCAGGGGAGCAGGGGTCCCAGGGCAGGGCCCTCAGAGTTCGGGAGGCCCAGTGGGGTGTCACAAGCATTTAGGCCCAGGCCAAAGGGTGCCTTCTTTGTCTGCACAGCTGCCCAAACTCTCACCTTTCCACTCAGGCCGCCCTCGTACTTGAAGTGTGTGTGGAACCTGTCCGCGCAGTACACCTTGCTGCATAGCTAACCATAGGTCTGGGCATCGTAGCTTCCTGCCGGTGACCGAAGTTTGCTGGCAGATGGGTCCCTGGGACACACGCAGAGAGGCTCCTGCCCGGCCCACAGGCCGCCCACAGCCCCTGCCCCAGATCGGGGGATGCAAAGCAGACCTGTCTGAGTCCCCTGCTTCTAGAGGGAGTATTGGACCAACACTTGTAGAAAACGGGGTCCTCGAGAGCAACTCATTGGAGGGACACAAATAAATCTTTGCCATCTTTCTGCTGAAGCTTACGAGCGTTCACACCTAAGCCACTTACAAGGTCAGCTGTTTAGCTAAACATGAGCTCATGATCTAAATTTACACAATAATGAAGAAATCAGCTACAAGGGGAGACAATCAGCAAAAACAATCAATACCAGAATTAGATTCCCTAGGCCATCCATCAGATGTTGGAATAATCAGGTGCAAGGCAGAAAATATACATAAAACTGGAACTGAAACAAGGAACAAGGATGTTTTCAAAGACTGGTAGGATCTCTAAAACGTTTTTAAATTACATGTCATTGATAAAGCTAGATACTCAAAGGTTGTGTAATAGAACAGATTCATCATTGAGAAGAGTGAAATTATGCTGTTTTGAAAACTATGGCAGGTCAGATTTTCTGCCTAATTATAGAATAAATTTTCTCTAAAAATACACATTAGTTTAAAGACTTATTGGCTGTGAAATAAGTTAAGGGTATTTCAAATGGCTTGTCTGCAAAGAAAGGTGAGATGTAGTTAATCACAGAAAGTCGAGGGAAAATATGTCAATATATACTTTGCTATAGGGTGAAATAAGCCTTAGACCATCAGCAATGTAGAGGACCTGATCCTGTGAAACGTACAAGTAAGCTGGAATCTTCAAAAGTTCAAATCTTGATAAGTAAAAAGATTCATTAAAATGAATAACCAAGTGTTTTAAATGACATCAGAAGATCAAAACAATAAACCCAGAGAACATAGAAAAAAGATAATTAAAGATATGGGCAGAATTTAGTACAACAGAAAACGTATAAAATTGAGGTGATTTAGTAATTCCAAAGAATACGGTTTGAACAGATTTAAAAGACACACTTTGATTAAGGAAAACAAAAACAGAATTAAAGAATATATAGAAAGAATCAGGACAATGTTATAGCAGAGAATATATGAAATGCCAGTAAATTTGAACATTTCTGTAAAGTGGACCATTTCCTAGCTCCTAAAGTTTACCAAAACGGACACAAGAGGAAATCAATTAAGGTCATTATGTCTGCCCTTGGCATTCTCGGAATACCCTGGCCTCAGAATGCAGCATCTGTAGTCCATGGTAACCTGCGAAGAGGGGGCGGGGCAGAGGGAGGTTGGAACACTGCCCTCACAGAGGGAGTGGTTGTGGCCATCTCTGCTGTAACTGATCAAAGGGCAGGGGAGCAGGGGTCCCAGGGCAGGGCCCTCAGAGTTCGGGAGGCCCAGTGGGGTGTCACAAGCATTTAGGCTCAGGTCAAAGGGCGCCTTCTTTGTCTGCACAGCTGCCCAAACTCTCACCTTTCCACTCAGGCCGCGCTCGTACTTGAAGTGTGTGTGGAACCTGTCCGCGCAGTACACCTTGCTGCATAGCTAACCATAGGTCTGGGCATCGTAGCTTCCTGCCGGTGACCAAAGTTCGCTGGCAGATGTGTCCCTGGGACCCACGCAGAGAGGCTCCTGCCCGGCCCACAGGCCGCCCACAGCCCCTGCCCCAGATCGGGGGACGCAAAGCAGACCTGTCTGAGTCCCCTGCCTCTAGAGGGAGTATTGGACCAACACTTGTAGAAAACGGGGTCCTCGAGGGCAACTCATTGGAGGGACACAAATAAATCTTTGCCAACTTTCTGCTGAAGCTTAGGAGCGTTCACACCTAAGCCACTTACAAGGTCAGCTGTTTAGCTAAACAGGAGCTCATGATCTAAATTTACACAATAATTAAGAAATCAGCTACAAGGGGAGACAATCACCAAAAACAATCAATACCAGAATTAGATTCCCTAGGCCATCCATCAGATGTTGGAATAATCAGGTGCAAGGCAGAAAATATACATAAAACTGGAACTGAAACAAGGAACAAGGATGTTTTCAAAGACTGGTAGGATCTCTAAAATGTTTTTAAATTACATGTCGTTGATAAAGCTAAATACTCAAAGGTTGTGTAATAGAACAGATTCATCATTGAGAAGAGTGAATTTATGCTGTTTTGAAAACTATGGCAGGTCAGATTTTCTGCCTAATTATAGAAGAAGATTTCTCTAAAACATACACATTATTTTAAAGTCTTATTGGCTGTGAAATAAGTTAAGGGTATTTCAAATGGCTTGTCTGCAAAGAAAGGTGAGATGTAGGGAATCACAGAAAGTCGAGGGGAAAATATGTCAATATATACTTTGCTATAGGGTGAAATAAGCCTTAGACCATCAACAATGTAGAGGATCTGATCCTGTGAAACGTACAAGTAAGCTGGAATCTTCAAAAGTTCAAATCTTTATAAGTAAAAAGATTCACTAAAATGAGTAACCAAGTGTTTTAAATGACATCAGAAGATCAAAACAATAAACCCTGAGAACATAGAAAAAAGATAAATTAAATATGGGCAGAACTTAATACAACAGAAAACGTGTAAAATTGAGGTGATTTAGTAAGTCCGAAGAATACGGTTTGAACAGATTTAAAAGACACACTTTGATTAAGGAAAACAAAAACAGAATTAAAGAATATATAGAAAGAATCAGGACAATGTTATAGCAGAGAATATATGAAATGCCAGTAAATTTGAACATTTCTGTAAAGTGGACCATTTCCTAGCTCCTAAAGTTTACCAAAACGGACACAAGAGGAAATCAATTAAGGTCATTATGTCTGCCCTTGGGATTCTCGGAATACCCTGGCCTCAGAATGCAGCATCTGTAGTCCATGGTAACCTGCGAAGAGGGGGCGGGGCTGAGGGAGGTTGGAACACTGCCCTCACAGAGGGAGTGGGTGTGGCCATCTCTGCTGTAACTGATCAAAGGGCAGGGGAGCAGGGGTCCCAGGGCAGGGCCCTCAGAGTTCGGTAGGCCCAGTGGGGTGTCACAAGCATTTAGGCCCAGGTCAAAGGGCGCCTTCTTTGTCTGCACAGCTGCCCAAACTCTCACCTTTCCACTCAGGCCGCCCTCGTACTTGAAGTGTGTGTGGAACCTGTCCGCGCAGTACACCTTGCTGCATAGCTAACCATAGGTCTGGGCATCGTAGCTTCCTGCCGGTGACCAAAGTTCGCTGGCAGATGGGTCCCTGGGACCCACGCAGAGAGGCTCCTGCCCGGCCCACAGGCCGCCCACAGCCCCTGCCCCAGATCGGGGCATGCAAAGCAGACCTGTCTGAGTCCCCTGCCTCTAGAGGGAGTATTGGACCAACACTTGTAGAAAACGGGGTCCTCGAGGGCAACTCATTGGAGGGACAAAAATAAATCTTTGCCAACTTTCTGCTGAAGCTTATGAGCGTTCACACCTAAGCCACTTACAAGGTCAGCTGTTTAGCTAAACATGAGCTCATGATCTAAATTTACACAATAATGAAGAAATCAGCTACAAGGGGAGACAATCAGCAAAAACAATCAATACCAGAATTAGATTCCCTAGGCCATCCATCAGATGTTAGAATAATCAGGTGCAAGGCAGAAAATATACATAAAACTGGAACTGAAACAAGGAACAAGGATGTTTTCAAAGACTGGTAGGATGTCTAAAACGTTTTTAAATTACATGTCATTGATAAAGCTAAATACTCAAAGGTTGTGTAATAGAACAGATTCATCATTGAGAAGAGTGAAATTATGCTGTTTTGAAAACTATGGCAGGTCAGATTTTCTGCCTAATTATAGAATAAGTTTTCTCTAAAAATACACATTAGTTTAAAGACTTATTGGCTGTGAAATAAGTTAAGGGTATTTCAAATGGCTTGTCTGCAAAGAAAGGTGAGATGTAGTTAATCACAGAAAGTCGAGGGAAAATATGTCAATATATACTTTGCTATAGGGTGAAATAATCCTTAGACCATCAACAATGTAGAGGACCTGATCCTGTGAAACGTACAAGTAAGCTGGAATCTTCAAAAGTTCAAATCTTGATAAGTAAAAAGATTCATTAAAATGAATAACCAAGTGTTTTAAATGACATCAGAAGATCAAAACAATAAACCCTGAGAACATAGAAAAAAGATAAATAAAGATATGGGCAGAATTTAGTACAACAGAAAACGTATAAAATTGAGGTGATTTAGTAATTCCAAAGAATACGGTTTGAACAGATTTAAAAGACACACTTTGATTAAGGAAAACAAAAACAGAATTAAAGAATATATAGAAAGAATCAGGACAATGTTATAGCAGAGAATATATGAAATGCCAGTAAATTTGAACATTTCTGTAAAGTGGACCATTTCCTAGCTCCTAAAGTTTACCAAAACTGACACAAGAGGAAATCAATTAAGGTCATTATGTCTGCCCTTGGCATTCTCGGAATACCCTGGCCTCAGAATGCAGCATCTGTTGTCCATGGTAAGCTGCGGAGAGGTGGCGGGGCAGAGGGTGGTTGGAACACTGCCCACAATGAGGGAGTGGGTGTGGCCATCTCTGCTGTGACTGAACAAAGGGCAGGGGAGCAGGGGGCCGAGGGCAGGGCCCTCAGAGCCCGGCAGGCCCAGTGGGGTGTCACAAGCATTTAGGCCCAGGCCAAAGGGCGCCTTCTTTGTCTGCACAGCTGCCAACACTCTCACCTTTCCACTCAGGCCGACCCCTTACTTGAAGTGTGTGTGGAACCTGTCTGTGCAGTACACCTCGCTGCACAGCTAACCATAGGTCTGCGCATCGTAGCTTCCTGCCAGGTCACCGAAGTTCGTAAGCAGATGGTTACCTGGGACACACGCCGAGAGGCTCCTGTCTGGGCCACAGACCGCCCATGGCCCTGACCCACATCAGTGGCCACAAATCAGCCCTGTCTGAGTACCCTGCCTCTAGAGGGAGTACTGGAACAACACTTCTAGAAAATGGGGTCCTTGCGGGTAACTCATTGTAGAGACACAAATAAATCTTTGCTGACTTCCTGTTGAAGCTTACGAGTGTTGACACCTAAGCCATTTACAAGGTCAGCTGTTTATCTAATCATGAGCTCATGATCTAAATTTACACAATAAAGAAGAAATCAGCTACAAGTGGAGGCAATCAGCAAAAACAATCAATACCAGTATTAGATTACATAGGCCATCCATCAGATGTTGGAATAATCAGGTGCAAGGCAGAAAATATACATACAACTGGAACTGAACTAAGGAACACGGATGTTTTCAAAGACTGGTAGGATCTCTAAAATAGTTTTAAAGTACATGTCATTGATAAAGCTAAATACTCAAAGGTTGTGTAATACATCAGATTTATCATTGAGAAGAGTGAAATTATGCTGTTTTGAAAACTATGGCAGGTCAGATTTTCTGCCTAATTATAGAAGAAGATTTCTCTAAAAAATACACATTATTTCAAAGACTTATTGGCTGTGAAATAAGTGAAGGGTATTTCAAATGGCTTGTCTGCAAAGAAAGGTGAGATGTAGGGAATCACAGAAAGTCGAGGGGAAAATGTGTCAATATATACATTGCTATAGGGTGAACTAAGCCTTAGGCGAGCAACAATGTAGAAGACCTTGCCCTTAGAAACTTACGAGTAAGCTGGAATCTTCAAAAGTTCAAATCTTTATAAGTAAAAAGATTTATTAAAAGGAATAACCAAGTGTTTTAATTGACATCAGAAGATCAAAACAATAAACCCTGAGAACATAGAAAAAAGATAAATAAATATATGAGCAGAACTTAATACAACAGAAAACGTATAAAATTGAGGTGATTTAGTAAGTCCAAAGAATATTCTTTGAAAAGATTTAAAAGACACACTTTGATTAAGGAAAACAAAAACATAAGTCAAGAATATACAGAAAGAATCAGACAAACTTATAGCAGAGAATATATGCAATGCCAGTAAATTTGAACATTTCTCTAAAGTGGACCATTTCCTAGCTCCTAAAGTTTACCAAAACTGACACAAGAGGGAATCATTTAAGGTCATCATGTCTGTCCTGGGCATTCTCGGAACGCCCTGGCCTCAGAATGCAGCATCTGTAGTCCATGGTAACCTGCGAAGAGGGGGCGGGGCTGAGGGAGGTTGGAACACTGCCCTCACAGAGGGAGCGGGTGTGGCCATCTCTGCTGTAACTGATCAAAGGGCAGGGGAGCAGGGGTCCCAGGGCAGGGCCCTCAGAGTTCGGGAGGCCCAGTGGGGTGTCACAAGCATTTAGGCCCAGGCCAAAGGGCGCCTTCTTTGTCTGCACAGCTGCCCAAACTCTCACCTTTCCACTCAGGCCGCCCTCGTCCTTGAAGTGTGTGTGGAACCTGTCCGCGCAGTACACCTTGCTGCATAGCTAACCATAGGTCTGGGCATCGTAGCTTCCTGCCGGTGACCAAAGTTCGCTGGCAGATGGGTCCCTGGGACCCACGCAGAGAGGCTCCTGCCCGGCCCACAGGGCGCCCACAGCCCCTGCCCCAGATCGGGGGACGCAAAGCAGACCTGTCTGAGTCCCCTGCCTCTAGAGGGAGTATTGGACCAACACTTGTAGAAAACGGGGTCCTCGAGGGCAACTCATTGGAGGGACAAAAATAAATCTTTGCCAACTTTCTGTTGAAGCTTACGAGCGTTCACAGCTAAGCCACTTACAAGGCCAGCTGTTTAGCTAAACAGGAGCTCATGATCTAAATTTACACAATAATGAAGAAATCAGCTACAAGGGGAGACAATCAGCAAAAACAATCAATACCAGAATTAGATTCCCTAGGCCATCCATCAGATGTTGGAATAATCAGGTGCAAGGCAGAAAATATACATAAAACTGGAACTGAAACAAGGAACAAGGATGTTTTCAAAGACTGGTAGGATCTCTAAAATGTTTTTAAATTACATGTCGTTGATAAAGCTAAATACTCAAAGGTTGTGTAATAGAACAGATTCATCATTGAGAAGAGTGAATTTATGCTGTTTTGAAAACTATGGCAGGTCAGATTTTCTGCCTAATTATAGAAGAAGATTTCTCTAAAACATACACATTATTTTAAAGTCTTATTGGCTGTGAAATAAGTTAAGGGTATTTCAAATGGCTTGTCTGCAAAGAAAGGTGAGATGTAGGGAATCACAGAAAGTCGAGGGGAATATATGTCAATATATACTTTGCTATAGGGTGAAATAAGCCTTAGACCATCAACAATGTAGAGGACCTGATCCTGTGAAACGTACAAGTAAGCTGGAATCTTCAAAAGTTCAAATCTTTATAAGTAAAAAGATTCACTAAAATGAGTAACCAAGTGTTTTAAATGACATCAGAAGATCAAAACAATAAACCCTGAGAACATAGAAAAAAGATAAATTAAATATGGGCAGAACTTAATACAACAGAAAACGTGTAAAATTGAGGTGATTTAGTAAGTCCGAAGAACACGGTTTGAACAGATTTAAAAGACACACTTTGATTAAGGAAAACAAAAACAGAATTAAAGAATATATAGAAAGAATCAGGACAATGTTATAGCAGAGAATATATGAAATGCCAGTAAATTTGAACATTTCTGTAAAGTGGACCATTTCCTAGCTCCTAAAGTTTACCAAAACGGACACAAGAGGAAATCAATTAAGGTCATTATGTCTGCCCTTGGCATTCTCGGAATACCCTGGCCTCAGAATGCAGCATCTGTAGTCCATGGTAACCTGCGAAGAGGGGGCGGGGCTGAGGGAGGTTGGAACACTGCCCTCACAGAGGTAGTGGGTGTGGCCATCTCTGCTGTAACTGATCAAAGGGCAGGGGAGCAGGGGTCCCAGGGCAGGGCCCTCAGAGTTCGGGAGGCCCAGTGGGGTGTCACAAGCATTTAGGCCCAGGTCAAAGGGCGGCTTATTTGTCTGCACAGCTGCCCAAACTCTCACCTTTCCACTCAGGCCGCCCTCGTACTTGAAGTGTGTGTGGAACCTGTCCGCGCAGTACACCTTGCTGCATAGCTAACAATAGGTCTGGGCATCGTAGCTTCCTGCCGGTGACCAAAGTTCGCTGGCAGATGGGTCCCTGGGACCCACGCAGAGAGGCTCCTGCCCGGCCCACAGGCCGCCCACAGCCCCTGCCCCACTTCGGGGGACGCAAAGCAGACCTGTCTGAGTCCCCTGCCTCTAGAGGGAGTATTGGACCAACACTTGTAGAAAACGGGGTCCTCGAGGGCAACTCATTGGAGGGACAAAAATAAATCTTTGCCAACTTTCTGCTGAAGCTTAGGAGCGTTCACACCTAAGCCACTTACAAGGTCAGCTGTTTAGCTAAACATGATCTCATGATCTAAATTTACACAATAATGAAGAAATCAGCTACAAGGGGAGACAATCAGCAAAAACAATCAATACCAGAATTAGATTCCCTAGGCCATCCATTAGATGTCAGAATAATCAGGTGCAAGGCAGAAAATATACATAAAACTGGAACTGAAACAAGGAACAAGGACGTTTTCAAAGACTGGTAGGATCTCTAAAACGTTTTTAAATTACATGTCATTGATAAAGCTAAATACTCAAAGGTTGTGTAATAGAACAGATTCATCATTGAGAAGAGTGAAATTATGCTGTTTTGAAAACTATGGCAGGTCAGATTTTCTGCCTAATTATATAATAAGTTTTCTCTAAAAATACACATTATTTTAAAGACTTATTGGCTGTGAAATAAGTTAAGGGTATTTCAAATGGCTTGTCTGCAAAGAAAGGTGAGATATAGTTAATCACAGAAAGTCGAGGGAAAATATGTCAATATATACTTTGCTATAGGGTGAAATAATCCTTAGACCATCAACAATGTAGAGGACCTGATCCTGTGAAACGTACAAGTAAGCTGGAATCTTCAAAAGTTCAAATCTTGATAAGTAAAAAGATTCATTAAAATGAATAACCAAGTGTTTTAAATGACATCAGAAGATCAAAACAATAAACCCTGAGAACATAGAAAAAAGATAAAGATATGAGCAGAACATAATACAAAAGAAAACGTATAAACTTGAGGTGATTTAGTAAGTCCAAAGAATATTCTTTGAAAAGATTTAAAAGACACCCTTGATTAAGGAAAACAAAAACAGAATTAAAGAATATATAGAAAGAATCAGGACAATGTTATAGCAGAGAATATATGAAATGCCAGTAAATTTGAACATTTCTGTAAAGTGGACCATTTCCTAGCTCCTAAAGTTTACCAAAACTGACACAAGAGGAAATCAATTAAGGTCATTATGTCTGCCCTTGGCATTCTCGGAATACCCTGGCCTCAGAATGCAGCATCTGTAGTCCATTGTAACCTGCGAAGAGGGGGCCGGGCAGAGGGTGGTTGGAACACTGCCCTCACAGAGGGAGTGTGTGTGGCCATCTCTGCTGTAACTGATCAAAGGGCAGGGGAGCAGGGGTCCCAGGGCAGGGCCCTCAGAGTTCGGGAGGCCCAGTGGGGTGTCACAAGCATTTAGGCCCAGGTCAAAGGGCGCCTTCTTTGTCTGCACAGCTGCCCAAACTCTCACCTTTCCACTCAGGCCGCCGTCGTACTTGAAGTGTGTGTGGTACCTGTCCGCGCCGTACTCCTTGCTGCATAGCTAACCATAAGTCTGGGCATCGTAGCTTCCTGCCGGTGACCAAAGTTCGCTGGCAGATGGGTTCCTGGGACACACGCAGAGAGGCTCCTGCCCGGCCCACAGGCCGCCCACAGCCCCTGCCCCAGATCGGGGGACGCAATGCAGACCTGTCTGAGTCCCCTGCCTCTAGAGGGAGTATTGGACCAACACTTGTAGAAAACGGGGTCCTCGAGGGCAACTCATTGGAGGGACAAAAATAAATCTTTGCCAACTTTCTGCTGAAGCTTATGAGCGTTCACACCTAAGCCACTTACAAGGTCAGCTGTTTAGCTAAACATGAGCTCATGATCTAAATTTACACAATAATGAAGAAATCAGCTACAAGGGGAGACAATCAGCAAAAACAATCAATACCAGAATTAGATTCCCTAGGCCATCCATCAGATGTTAGAATAATCAGGTGCAAGGCAGAAAATATACATAAAACTGGAACTGAAACAAGGAACAAGGATGTTTTCAAAGACTGGTAGGATCTCTAAAACGTTTTTAAATTACATGTCATTGATAAAGCTAAATACTCTAAGGTTGTGTAATAGAACAGATTCATTATTGAGAAGAGTGAAATTATGCTGTTTTGAAAACTATGGCAGGTCAGATTTTCTGCCTAATTATAGAATAAGTTTTCTCTAAAAATACACATTAGTTTAAAGACTTATTGGCTGTGAAATAAGTTAAGGGTATTTCAAATGGCTTGTCTGCAAAGAAAGGTGAGATGTAGGGAATCACAGAAAGTCGAGGGGAAAATATGTCAATATATACTTTGCTATAGGGTGAAATAAGCCTTAGACCATCAACAATGTAGAGGACCTAATCCTGTGAAACGTACAAGTAAGCTGGAATCTTCAAAAGTTCAAGTCTTGATAAGTAAAAAGATTCATTAAAATGAATAACCAAGTGTTTTAAATGACATCAGAAGATCAAAACAATAAACCCTGAGAACATAGAAAAAAGATAAATAAACATATGGGCAGAATTTAGTACAACAGAAAACGTATAAAATTGAGGTCATTTAGTAATTCCAAAGAATACGGTTTGAACAGATCTAAAAGACACACTTTGATTAAGGAAAACAAAAACAGAATTAAAGAATATATAGAAAGAATCAGGACAATGTTATAGCAGAGAATATATGAAATGCCAGTAAATTTGAACATTTCTGTAAAGTGGACCATTTTAGCTGCTAAAATTTACAAAAACTGACACAAGAGGAAATCAATTAAGGTCATTATGTCTGCCCTTGGCATTCTCGGAATACCCTGGCCTCAGAATGCAGCATCTGTTGTCCATGGTAAGCTGCGGAGAGGTGGCGGGGCAGAGGGTGGTTGGAACACTGCCCACAATGAGGGAGTGGGTGTGGCCATTTCTGCTGTGACTGAACAAAGGGCAGGGGAGCAGGTTGCCGAGGGCAGGGCCCTCAGAGCCCGGCAGGCCCACTGGGGTGTCACAAGCATTTAGGCCCAGGCCAAAGGGCGCCTTCTTTGTCTGCACAGCTGCCAACACTCTCACCTTTCCACTCAGGCCGACCCCTTACTTGAAGTGTGTGTGGAACCTGTCTGCGCAGTACACCTCGCTGCACAGCTAACCATAGGTCTGCGCATCGTAGCTTCCTGCCAGGTCACCGAAGTTTGCAAGCAGATGGTTACCTGGGACACACGCCGAGAGGATCCTGTCTGGGCCACAGACCGCCCATGACCCTGGCCCACATCAGTGGCCGCAAATCAGCCCTGTCTGAGTACCCTGCCTCTAGAGGGAGTACTGGAACAACACTTCTAGAAAATGGGGTCCTTGCGGGTAACTCATTGTAGAGACACAAATAAATCTTTGCTGACTTCCTGTTGAAGCTTACGACTGTTGACACCTAAGCCACTTACAAGGTCAGCTGTTTATCTAATCATGAGTTCATGATCTAAATTTACACAATAAAGAAGAAATCAGCTACAAGTGGAGGCAATCAGCAAAAACAATCAATACCAGTATTAGATTACATAGGCCATCCATCAGATGTTGGAATAATCAGGTGCAAGGCAGAAAATATACATACAACTGGAACTGAACTAAGGAACACGGATGTTTTCAAAGACTGGTAGGATCTCTAAAATAGTTTTAAAGTACATGTCATTGATAAAGCTAAATACTCAAAGGTTGTGTAATACATCAGATTTATCATTGAGAAGAGTGAAATTATGCTGTTTTGAAAACTATGGCAGGTCAGATTTTCTGCCTAATTATAGAAGAAGATTTCTCTAAAAAATACACATTATTTCAAAGACTTATTGGCTGTGAAATAAGTGAAGGGTATTTCAAATGGCTTGTCTGCAAAGAAAGGTGAGATGTAGGGAATCACAGAAAGTCGAGGGGAAAATAGGTCAATATATACATTGCTATAGGGTGAACTAAGCCTTAGGCGAGCAACAATGTAGAAGACCTTGCCCTTAGAAACTTACAAGTAAGCTGGAATCTACAAAAGTTCAAATCTTTATAAGTAAAAAGATTTATTAAAAGGAATAACCAAGTGTTTTAATTGACATCAGAAAATCAAAACAATAAACCCTGAGAACATAGAAGAAAGATAAATAAATATATGAGCAGAACTTAATACAACAGAAAACGTATAAAATTGAGGTGATTTAGTAAGTCCAAAGAATATTCTTTGAAAAGATTTAAAAGACACACTTTGATTAAGGAAAACAAAAACATAAGTCAAGAATATACAGAAAGAATCAGACAATCTTATAGCAGAGAATATATGCAATGCCAGTACATTTGAACCTTTCTCTAAAGTGGACCATTTCCTAGCTCCTAAAGTTTACCAAAACTGACACAAGAGGGAATCATTTAAGGTCATCATGTCTGTCCTGGGCATTCTCGGAACGCCCTGGCCTCAGAATGCAGCATCTGTAGTCCATGGAAACCTGCGAAGAGGGGGCGGGGCTGAGGGAGGTTGGAACACTGCCCTCACAGAGGGAGTGGGTGTGGCCATCTCTGCTGTAACTGATCAAAGGGCAGGGGAGCAGGGGTCCCAGGGCAGGGCCCTCAGAGTTCGGGAGGCCCAGTGGGGTGTCACAAGCATTTAGGCCCAGGCCAAAGGGTGCCTTCTTTGTCTGCACAGCTGCCCAAACTCTCACCTTTCCACTCAGGCCGCCCTCGTACTTGAAGTGTGTGTGGAACCTGTCCGCGCAGTACACCTTGCTGCATAGCTAACCATAGGTCTGGGCATCGTAGCTTCCTGCCGGTGACCGAAGTTTGCTGGCAGATGGGTCCCTGGGACACACGCAGAGAGGCTCCTGCCCGGCCCACAGGCCGCCCACAGCCCCTGCCCCAGATCGGGGGATGCAAAGCAGACCTGTCTGAGTCCCCTGCTTCTAGAGGGATTATTGGACCAACACTTGTAGAAAACGGGGTCCTCGAGAGCAACTCATTGGAGGGACACAAATAAATCTTTGCCATCTTTCTGCTGAAGCTTACGAGCGTTCACACCTAAGCCACTTACAAGGTCAGCTGTTTAGCTAAACATGAGCTCATGATCTAAATTTACACAATAATGAAGAAATCAGCTACAAGGGGAGACAATCAGCAAAAACAATCAATACCAGAATTAGATTCCCTAGGCCATCCATCAGATGTTGGAATAATCAGGTGCAAGGCAGAAAATATACATAAAACTGGAACTGAAACAAGGAACAAGGATGTTTTCAAAGACTGGTAGGATCTCTAAAACGTTTTTAAATTACATGTCATTGATAAAGCTAGATACTCAAAGGTTGTGTAATAGAACAGATTCATCATTGAGAAGAGTGAAATTATGCTGTTTTGAAAACTATGGCAGGTCAGATTTTCTGCCTAATTATAGAATAAGTTTTCTCTAAAAATACACATTAGTTTAAAGACTTATTGGCTGTGAAATAAGTTAAGGGTATTTCAAATGGCTTGTCTGCAAAGAAAGGTGAGATGTAGTTAATCACAGAAAGTCGAGGGAAAATATGTCAATATATACTTTGCTATAGGGTGAAATAATCCTTAGACCATCAACAATGTAGAGGACCTGATCCTGTGAAACGTACAAGTAAGCTGGAATCTTCAAAAGTTCAAATCTTGATAAGTAAAAAGATTCATTAAAATGAATAACCAAGTGTTTTAAATGACATCAGAAGATCAAAACAATAAACCCAGAGAACATAGAAAAAAGATAAATAAAGATATGGGCAGAATTTAGTACAACAGAAAACGTATAAAATTGAGGTGATTTAGTAATTCCAAAGAATACGGTTTGAACAGATTTAAAAGACACACTTTGATTAAGGAAAACAAAAACAGAATTAAAGAATATATAGAAAGAATCAGGACAATGTTATAGCAGAGAATATATGAAATGCCAGTAAATTTGAACATTTCTGTAAAGTGGACCATTTCCTAGCTCCTAAAGTTTACCAAAACGGACACAAGAGGAAATCAATTAAGGTCATTATGTCTGCCCTTGGGATTCTCGGAATACCCTGGCCTCAGAATGCAGCATCTGTAGTCCATGGTAACCTGCGAAGAGGGGGCGGGGCTGAGGGAGGTTGGAACACTGCCCTCACAGAGGGAGTGGGTGTGGCCATCTCTGCTGTAACTGATCAAAGGGCAGGGGAGCATGGGTCCCAGGGCAGGGCCCTCAGAGTTCGGGAGGCCCAGTGGGGTGTCACAAGCATTTAGGCCCAGGTCAAAGGGCGGCTTATTTGTCTGCACAGCTGCCCAAACTCTCACCTTTCCACTCAGGCCGCCCTCGTACTTGAAGTGTGTGTGGAACCTGTCCGCGCAGTACACCTTGCTGCATAGCTAACAATAGGTCTGGGCATCGTAGCTTCCTGCCGGTGACCAAAGTTCGCTGGCAGATGGGTCCCTGGGACCCACGCAGAGAGGCTCCTGCCCGGCCCACAGGCCGCCCACAGCCCCTGCCCCAGATCGGGGGACGCAAAGCAGACCTGTCTGAGTCCCCTGCCTCTAGAGGGAGTATTGGACCAACACTTGTAGAAAACGGGGTCCTCGAGGGCAACTCATTGGAGGGACAAAAATAAATCTTTGCCAACTTTCTGCTGAAGCTTAGGAGCGTTCACACCTAAGCCACTTACAAGGTCAGCTGTTTAGCTAAACATGATCTCATGATCTAAATTTACACAATAATGAAGAAATCAGCTACAAGGGGAGACAATCAGCAAAAACAATCAATACCAGAATTAGATTCCCTAGGCCATCCATTAGATGTCAGAATAATCAGGTGCAAGGCAGAAAATATACATAAAACTGGAACTGAAACAAGGAACAAGGATGTTTTCAAAGACTGGTAGGATCTCTAAAACGTTTTTAAATTACATGTCATTGATAAAGCTAAATACTCAAAGGTTGTGTAATAGAACAGATTCATCATTGTTAAGAGTGAAATTATGCTGTTTTGAAAACTATGGCAGGTCAGATTTTCTGCCTAATTATAGAATAAGTTTTCTCTAAAAATACACATTATTTTAAAGACTTATTGGCTGTGAAATAAGTTAAGGGTATTTCAAATGGCTTGTCTGCAAAGAAAGGTGAGATGTAGTTAATCACAGAAAGTCGAGGGAAAATATGTCAATATATACTTTGCTATAGGGTGAAATAATCCTTAGACCATCAACAATGTAGAGGACCTGATCCTGTGAAACGTACAAGTAAGCTGGAATCTTCAAAAGTTCAAATCTTGATAAGTAAAAAGATTCATTAAAATGAATAACCAAGTGTTTTAAATGACATCAGAAGATCAAAACAATAAACCCTGAGAACATAGAAAAAAGATAAATAAAGATATGGGCAGAATTTAGTACAACAGAAAACGTATAAAATTGAGGTGATTTAGTAATTCCAAAGAATACGGTTTGAACAGATTTAAAAGACACACTTTGATTAAGGAAAACAAAAACAGAATTAAAGAATATATAGAAAGAATCAGGACAATGTTATAGCAGAGAATATATGAAATGCCAGTAAATTTGAACATTTCTGTAAAGTGGACCATTTCCTAGCTCCTAAAGTTTACCAAAACTGACACAAGAGGAAATCAATTAAGGTCATTATGTCTGCCCTTGGCATTCTCGGAATACCCTGGCCTCAGAATGCAGCATCTGTAGTCCATTGTAACCTGCGAAGAGGGGGCCGGGCAGAGGGTGGTTGGAACACTGCCCTCACAGAGGGAGTGGGTGTGGCCATCTCTGCTGTAACTGATCAAAGGGCAGGGGAGCAGGGGTCCCAGGGCAGGGCCCTCAGAGTTCGGGAGGCCCAGTGGGGTGTACAAGCATTTAGGCCCAGGTCAAAGGGCGCCTTCTTTGTCTGCACAGCTGCCCAAACTCTCACCTTTCCACTCAGGCCGCCCTCGTACTTGAAGTGTGTGTGGAACCTGTCCGCGCAGTACACCTTGCTGCATAGCTAACCATAAGTCTGGGCATCGTAGCTTCCTGCCGGTGACCAAAGTTCGCTGGCAGATGGGTCCCTGGGACACACGCAGAGAGGCTCCTGCCCGGCCCACAGGCCGCCCACAGCCCCTGCCCCAGATCGGGGGACGCAAAGCAGACCTGTCTGAGTCCCCTGCCTCTAGAGGGAGTATTGGACCAACACTTGTAGAAAACGGGGTCCTCGAGGGCAACTCATTGGAGGGACAAAAATAAATCTTTGCCAACTTTCTGCTGAAGCTTATGAGCGTTCACACCTAAGCCACTTACAAGGTCAGCTGTTTAGCTAAACATGAGCTCATGATCTAAATTTACACAATAATGAAGAAATCAGCTACAAGGGGAGACAATCAGCAAAAACAATCAATACCAGAATTAGATTCCCTAGGCCATCCATCAGATGTTAGAATAATCAGGTGCAAGGCAGAAAATATACATAAAACTGGAACTGAAACAAGGAACAAGGATGTTTTCAAAGACTGGTAGGATCTCTAAAACGTTTTTAAATTACATGTCATTGATAAAGCTAAATACTCTAAGGTTGTGTAATAGAACAGATTCATTATTGAGAAGAGTGAAATTATGCTGTTTTGAAAACTATGGCAGGTCAGATTTTCTGCCTAATTATAGAATAAGTTTTCTCTAAAAATACACATTAGTTTAAAGACTTATTGGCTGTGAAATAAGTTAAGGGTATTTCAAATGGCTTGTCTGCAAAGAAAGGTGAGATGTAGGGAATCACAGAAAGTCGAGGGGAAAATATGTCAATATATACTTTGCTATAGGGTGAAATAAGCCTTAGACCATCAACAATGTAGAGGACCTAATCCTGTGAAACGTACAAGTAAGCTGGAATCTTCAAAAGTTCAAGTCTTGATAAGTAAAAAGATTCATTAAAATGAATAACCAAGTGTTTTAAATGACATCAGAAGATCAAAACAATAAACCCTGAGAACATAGAAAAAAGATAAATAAACATATGGGCAGAATTTAGTACAACAGAAAACGTATAAAATTGAGGTCATTTAGTAATTCCAAAGAATACGGTTTGAACAGATCTAAAAGACACACTTTGATTAAGGAAAACAAAAACAGAATTAAAGAATATATAGAAAGAATCAGGACAATGTTATAGCAGAGAATATATGAAATGCCAGTAAATTTGAACATTTCTGTAAAGTGGACCATTTTAGCTGCTAAAATTTACAAAAACTGACACAAGAGGAAATCAATTAAGGTCATTATGTCTGCCCTTGGCATTCTCGGAATACCCTGGCCTCAGAATGCAGCATCTGTTGTCCATGGTAAGCTGCGGAGAGGTGGCGGGGCAGAGGGTGGTTGGAACACTGCCCACAATGAGGGAGTGGGTGTGGCCATCTCTGCTGTGACTGAACAAAGGGCAGGGGAGCAGGTTGCCGAGGGCAGGGCCCTCAGAGCCCGGCAGGCCCACTGGGGTGTCACAAGCATTTAGGCCCAGGCCAAAGGGCGCCTTCTTTGTCTGCACAGCTGCCAACACTCTCACCTTTCCACTCAGGCCGACCCCTTACTTGAAGTGTGTGTGGAACCTGTCTGCGCAGTACACCTCGCTGCACAGCTAACCATAGGTCTGCGCATCGTAGCTTCCCGCCAGGTCACCGAAGTTTGCAAGCAGATGGTTACCTGGGACACACGCCGAGAGGCTCCTGTCTGGGCCACAGACCGCCCATGACCCTGGCCCACATCAGTGGCCGCAAATCAGCCCTGTCTGAGTACCCTGCCTCTAGAGGGAGTACTGGAACAACACTTCTAGAAAATGGGGTCCTTGCGGGTAACTCATTGTAGAGACACAAATAAATCTTTGCTGACTTCCTGTTGAAGCTTACGACTGTTGACACCTAAGCCACTTACAAGGTCAGCTGTTTATCTAATCATGAGCTCATGATCTAAATTTACACAATAAAGAAGAAATCAGCTACAAGTGGAGGCAATCAGCAAAAACAATCAATACCAGTATTAGATTACATAGGCCATCCATCAGATGTTGGAATAATCAGGTGCAAGGCAGAAAATATACATACAACTGGAACTGAACTAAGGAACACGGATGTTTTCAAAGACTGGTAGGATCTCTAAAATAGTTTTAAAGTACATGTCATTGATAAAGCTAAATACTCAAAGGTTGTGTAATACATCAGATTTATCATTGAGAAGAGTGAAATTATGCTGTTTTGAAAACTATGGCAGGTCAGATTTTCTGCCTAATTATAGAAGAAGATTTCTCTAAAAAATACACATTATTTCAAAGACTTATTGGCTGTGAAATAAGTGAAGGGTATTTCAAATGGCTTGTCTGCAAAGAAAGGTGAGATGTAGGGAATCACAGAAAGTCGAGGGGAAAATGTGTCAATATATACATTGCTATAGGGTGAACTAAGCCTTAGGCGAGCAACAATGTAGAAGACCTTGCCCTTAGAAACTTACAAGTAAGCTGGAATCTTCAAAAGTTCAAATCTTTATAAGTAAAAAGATTTATTAAAAGGAATAACCAAGTGTTTTAATTGACATCAGAAGATCAAAACAATAAACCCTGAGCACATAGAAGAAAGATAAATAAATATATGAGCAGAACTTAATACAACAGAAAACGTATAAAATTGAGGTGATTTAGTAAGTCCAAAGAATATTCTTTGAAAAGATTTAAAAGACACACTTTGATTAAGGAAAACAAAAACATAAGTCAAGAATATACAGAAAGAATCAGACATTCTTATAGCAGAGAATATATGCAATGCCAGTACATTTGAACATTTCTCTAAAGTGGACCATTTCCTAGCTCCTAAAGTTTACCAAAACTGACACAAGAGGGAATCATTTAAGGTCATCATGTCTGTCCTGGGCATTCTCGGAACGCCCTGGCCTCAGAATGCAGCATCTGTAGTCCATGGTAACCTGCGAAGAGGGGGCGGGGCTGAGGGAGGTTGGAACACTGCCCTCACAGAGGGAGTGGGTGTGGCCATCTCTGCTGTAACTGATCAAAGGGCAGGGGAGCAGGGGTCCCAGGGCAGGGCCCTCAGAGTTCGGGAGGCCCAGTGGGGTGTCACAAGCATTTAGGCCCAGGCCAAAGGGTGCCTTCTTTGTCTGCACAGCTGCCCAAACTCTCACCTTTCCACTCAGGCCGCCCTCGTACTTGAAGTGTGTGTGGAACCTGTCCGCGCAGTACACCTTGCTGCATAGCTAACCATAGGTCTGGGCATCGTAGCTTCCTGCCGGTGACCGAAGTTTGCTGGCAGATGGGTCCCTGGGACACACGCAGAGAGGCTCCTGCCCGGCCCACAGGCCGCCCACAGCCCCTGCCCCAGATCGGGGGATGCAAAGCAGACCTGTCTGAGTCCCCTGCTTCTAGAGGGAGTATTGGACCAACACTTGTAGAAAACGGGGTCCTCGAGAGCAACTCATTGGAGGGACACAAATAAATCTTTGCCATCTTTCTGCTGAAGCTTACGAGCGTTCACACCTAAGCCACTTACAAGGTCAGCTGTTTAGCTAAACATGAGCTCATGATCTAAATTTACACAATAATGAAGAAATCAGCTACAAGGGGAGACAATCAGCAAAAACAATCAATACCAGAATTAGATTCCCTAGGCCATCCATCAGATGTTGGAATAATCAGGTGCAAGGCAGAAAATATACATAAAACTGGAACTGAAACAAGGAACAAGGATGTTTTCAAAGACTGGTAGGATCTCTAAAACGTTTTTAAATTACATGTCATTGATAAAGCTAGATACTCAAAGGTTGTGTAATAGAACAGATTCATCATTGAGAAGAGTGAAATTATGCTGTTTTGAAAACTATGGCAGGTCAGATTTTCTGCCTAATTATAGAATAAGTTTTCTCTAAAAATACACATTAGTTTAAAGACTTATTGGCTGTGAAATAAGTTAAGGGTATTTCAAATGGCTTGTCTGCAAAGAAAGGTGAGATGTAGTTAATCACAGAAAGTCGAGGGAAAATATGTCAATATATACTTTGCTATAGGGTGAAATAATCCTTAGACCATCAACAATGTAGAGGACCTGATCCTGTGAAACGTACAAGTAAGCTGGAATCTTCAAAAGTTCAAATCTTGATAAGTAAAAAGATTCATTAAAATGAATAACCAAGTGTTTTAAATGACATCAGAAGATCAAAACAATAAACCCAGAGAACATAGAAAAAAGATAAATAAAGATATGGACAGAATTTAGTACAACAGAAAACGTATAAAATTGAGGTGATTTAGTAATTCCAAAGAATACGGTTTGAACAGATTTAAAAGACACACTTTGATTAAGGAAAACAAAAACAGAATTAAAGAATATATAGAAAGAATCAGGACAATGTTATAGCAGAGAATATATGAAATGCCAGTAAATTTGAACATTTCTGTAAAGTGGACCATTTCCTAGCTCCTAAAGTTTACCAAAACGGACACAAGAGGAAATCAATTAAGGTCATTATGTCTGCCCTTGGCATTCTCGGAATACCCTGGCCTCAGAATGCAGCATCTGTAGTCCATGGTAACCTGCGAAGAGGGGGCGGGGCTGAGGGAGGTTGGAACACTGCCCTCACAGAGGGAGTGGGTGTGGCCATCTTTGCAGTAACTGATCAAAGGGCAGGGGAGCAGGGGTCCCAGGGCAGGGCCCTCAGAGTTCGGGAGGCCCAGTGGGGTGTCACAAGCATTTAGGCTCAGGTCAAAGGGCGCCTTCTTTGTCTGCACAGCTGCCCAAACTCTCACCTTTCCACTCAGGCCGCGCTCGTACTTGAAGTGTGTGTGGAACCTGTCCGCGCAGTACACCTTGCTGCATAGCTAACCATAGGTCTGGGCATCGTAGCTTCCTGCCGGTGACCAAAGTTCGCTGGCAGATGTGTCCCTGGGACCCACGCAGAGAGGCTCCTGCCCGGCCCACAGGCCGCCCACAGCCCCTGCCCCAGATCGGGGGACGCAAAGCAGACCTGTCTGAGTCCCCTGCCTCTAGAGGGAGTATTGGACCAACACTTGTAGAAAACGGGGTCCTCGAGGGCATCTCATTGGAGGGACAAAAATAAATCTTTGCCAACTTTCTGCTGAAGCTTAGGAGCGTTCACACCTAAGCCACTTACAAGGTCAGCTGTTTAGCTAAACATGAGCTCATGATCTAAATTTACACAATAATGAAGAAATCAGCTACAAGGGGAGACAATCAGCAAAAACAATCAATACCAGAATTAGATTCCCTAGGCCATCCATTAGATGTCAGAATAATCAGGTGCAAGGCAGAAAATATACATAAAACTGGAACTGAAACAAGGAACAAGGATGTTTTCAAAGACTGGTAGGATCTCTAAAACGTTTTTAAATTACATGTCATTGATAAAGCTAAATACTCAAAGGTTGTGTAATAGAACAGATTCATCATTGAGAAGAGTGAAATTATGCTGTTTTGAAAACTATGGCAGGTCAGATTTTCTGCCTAATTATATAATAAGTTTTCTCTAAAAATAAACATTATTTTAAAGACTTATTGGCTGTGAAATAAGTTAAGGGTATTTCAAATGGCTTGTCTGCAAAGAAAGGTGAGATGTAGTTAATCACAGAAAGTCGAGGGAAAATATGTCAATATATACTTTGCTATAGGGTGAAATAATCCTTAGACCATCAACAATGTAGAGGACCTGATCCTGTGAAACATACAAGTAAGCTGGAATCTTCAAAAGTTCAAATCTTGATAAGTAAAAAGATTCATTAAAATGAATAACCAAGTGTTTTAAATGACATCAGAAGATCAAAACAATAAACCCTGAGAACATAGAAAAAAGATAAATAAAGATATGGGCAGAATTTAGTACAACAGAAAACGTATAAAATTGAGGTGATTTAGTAATTCCAAAGAATACGGTTTGAACAGATTTAAAAGACACACTTTGATTAAGGAAAACAAAAACAGAATTAAAGAATATATAGAAAGAATCAGGACAATGTTATAGCAGAGAATATATGAAATGCCAGTAAATTTGAACATTTCTGTAAAGTGGACCATTTCCTAGCTCCTAAAGTTTACCAAAACTGACACAAGAGGAAATCAATTAAGGTCAATATGTCTGCCCTTGGCATTCTCGGAATACCCTGGCCACAAAATGCAGCATCTGTTGTCCATGGTAAGCTGCGGAGAGGTGGCGGGGCAGAGGGTGGTTGGAACACTGCCCACAATGAGGGAGTGGGTGTGGCCATCTCTGCTGTGACTGAACAAAGGGCAGGGGAGCAGGGTGCCGAGGGCAGGGCCCTCAGAGCCCGGCAGGCCCAGTGGGGTGTCACAAGCATTTAGGCCCAGGCCAAAGGGCGCCTTCTTTGTCTGCACAGCTGCCAACACTCTCACCTTTCCACTCAGGCCGACCCCTTACTTGAAATGTGTGTGGAACCTGTCTGCGCAGTACACCTCGCTGCACAGCTAACCATAGGTCTCCGCAACGTAGCTTCCTGCCAGGTCACCGAAGTTTGCAAGCAGATGGTGACCTGGGACACACGCCGAGAGGCTCCTGTCTGGGCCACACACCGCCCATGGCCCTGGCCCACATCAGTGGCCGCAAATCAGCCCTGTCTGAGTACCCTGCCCCTAGAGGGAGTACTGGAACAACACTTCTAGAAAATGGGGTCCTTGCGGGTAACTCATTGTAGAGACACAAATAAATCTTTGCTGACTTCCTGTTGAAGCTTACGAGTTTTGACACCTAAGCCCCTTACAAGGTCAGCTGTTTAGCTAATCATGAGCTCATGATCTAAATTTACACATTAATGAAGAAATCAGCTACAAGGGGAGGCAATCAGCATAAACAATCAATACCAGAATTAGATTCCCTAGGCCATCCATCAGATGTTGGAATAATCAGGTGCAAGGCAGAAAATATACATACAACTGGAACTGAACTAAGGAACACGGATGTTTTCAAAGACTGGTAGGATCTCTAAAATAGTTTTAAAGTACATGTCATTGATAAAGCTAAATACTCAAACGTTGTGTAATACAACAGATTTATCATTGAGAAGAGTGAAATTATGCTCTTTTGAAAACAATGGCAGGTCATATTTTCTGCCTAATTATAGAAGAAGATTTCTCTAAAAAATACACATTATTTTAAAGACTTATTGGCTGTGAAATAAGTTAAGGGTATTTCAAATGGCTTGTCTGCAAAGAAAGGTGAGATGTAGGGAATCACAGAAAGTCGAGGGGAAAATGTGTCAATATATTCATTGCTATAGGGTGAACTAAGCCTTAGGCCAGCAACAATGTAGAGGACCTTGCCCTTAGAAACTTACAAGTAAGCTGGAATCTTCAAAAGTTCAAATCTTTATAAGTAAAAAGATTTATTAAAAGGAATAACCAAGTGTTTTAATTGACATCAGAAGATCAAAACAATAAACCCTGAGAACATAGAAAAAAGATAAATAAAGATATGAGCAGAACTTAATACAACAGAAAACGTATAAAATTGAGGTGATTTAGTAAGTCCAAAGAATATTCTTTGAAAAGATTTAAAAGACACACTTTGATTAAGGAAAACAAAAACATAAGTCAAGAATATACAGAAAGAATCAGACAATCTTATAGCAGAGAATATATGCAATGCCAGTACATTTGAACTTTTCTCTAAAGTGGACCATTTCCTAGCTCCTAATGTGTACCAAAACTGACACAAGAGGGAATCATTTAAGGTTATCATGTCTGTCCTGGGCATTCTCGGAACGCCCTGGCCTCAGAATGCAGCATCCTTAGTCCATGGTAACCTGCGAAGAGGGGGCGGGGCTGAGGGAGGTTGGAACACTGCTCTCACAGAGGGAGTGGGTGTGGCCATCTCTGCTGTGACTGATCAAAGGGCAGGGGAGCAGGGGTCCCAGGGCAGGGCCCTCAGAGTTCGGGAGGCCCAGTGGGGTGTCACAAGCATTTAGGCCCAGGCCAAAGGGCGCCTTCTTTGTCTGCACAGCTACCCAAACTCTCAGCTTTCCACTCAGGCCGCCCTCGTACTTGAAGTGTGTGTGGAACCTGTCCGCGCAGTACACCTTGCTGCATAGCTAACCATAGGTGTGGGCATCGTAGCTTCCTGCCGGTGACCGAAGTTCGCTGGCAGATGGGTCCCTGGGACACACGCAGAGAGGCTCCTGCCCGGCCCACAGGCCGCCCACAGCCCCTGCCCCATATCGGGGGACGCAAAGCAGACCTGTCTGAGTCCCCTGCCTCTAGAGGGAGTATTGGACCAACACTTGTAGAAAACGGGGTCCTCTAGGGCAACTCATTGGAGGGACAAAAATAAATCTTTGCCAACTTTCTGCTGAAGCTTACGAGCGTTCACACCTAAGCCACTTACAAGGTCAGCTCTTTAGCTAAACATGAGCTCATGGTCTAAATTTACACAATAAAGCAGAAATCAGCTACAAGGGGAGGCAATCAGCAAAAACAATCAATACCAGAATTAGATTCCCTAGGCCATCCATCAGATGTTGGAATAATCAGGTGCAAGGCAGAACATATACATAAAACCAGAACTGAAACAAGGAACAAGGATGTTTTCAAAGACCGGTAGGATCTCTAAAACGTTTTTAAATTACATGTCATTGATAAAGCTAAATACTCAAAGGTTGTGTAATAGAACAGATTCATCATTGAGAAGAGTGAAATTATGCTGTTTTGAAAACTATGGCAGGTCAGATTTTCTGCCTAATTATAGAATAAGTTTTCTCTAAAAATACACATTAGTTTAAAGACTTATTGGCTGTGAAATAAGTTAAGGGTATTTCAAATGGCTTGTCTGCAAAGAAAGGTGAGATGTAGTTAATCACAGAAAGTCGAGGGAAAATATGTCAATATATACTTTGCTATAGGGTGAAATAATCCTTAGACCATCAACAATGTAGAGGACCTGATCCTGTGAAACGTACAAGTAAGCTGGAATCTTCAAAAGTTCAAATCTTGATAAGTAAAAAGATTCATTAAAATGAATAACCAAGTGTTTTAAATGACATCAGAAGATCAAAACAATAAACCCAGAGAACATAGAAAAAAGATAAATAAAGATATGGACAGAATTTAGTACAACAGAAAACGTATAAAATTGAGGTGATTTAGTAATTCCAAAGAATACGGTTTGAACAGATTTAAAAGACACACTTTGATTAAGGAAAACAAAAACAGAATTAAAGAATATATAGAAAGAATCAGGACAATGTTATAGCAGAGAATATATGAAATGCCAGTAAATTTGAACATTTCTGTAAAGTGGACCATTTCCTAGCTCCTAAAGTTTACCAAAACGGACACAAGAGGAAATCAATTAAGGTCATTATGTCTGCCCTTGGCATTCTCGGAATACCCTGGCCTCAGAATGCAGCATCTGTAGTCCATGGTAACCTGCGAAGAGGGGGCGGGGCTGAGGGAGGTTGGAACACTGCCCTCACAGAGGGAGTGGGTGTGGCCATCTCTGCAGTAACTGATCAAAGGGCAGGGGAGCAGGGGTCCCAGGGCAGGGCCCTCAGAGTTCGGGAGGCCCAGTGGGGTGTCACAAGCATTTAGGCTCAGGTCAAAGGGCGCCTTCTTTGTCTGCACAGCTGCCCAAACTCTCACCTTTCCACTCAGGCCGCGCTCGTACTTGAAGTGTGTGTGGAACCTGTCCGCGCAGTACACCTTGCTGCATAGCTAACCATAGGTCTGGGCATCGTAGCTTCCTGCCGGTGACCAAAGTTCGCTGGCAGATGTGTCCCTGGGACCCACGCAGAGAGGCTCCTGCCCGGCCCACAGGCCGCCCACAGCCCCTGCCCCAGATCGGGGGACGCAAAGCAGACCTGTCTGAGTCCCCTGCCTCTAGAGGGAGTATTGGACCAACACTTGTAGAAAACGGGGTCCTCGAGGGCATCTCATTGGAGGGACAAAAATAAATCTTTGCCAACTTTCTGCTGAAGCTTAGGAGCGTTCACACCTAAGCCACTTACAAGGTCAGCTGTTTAGCTAAACATGAGCTCATAATCTAAATTTACACAATAATGAAGAAATCAGCTACAAGGGGAGACAATCAGCAAAAACAATCAATACCAGAATTAGATTCCCTAGGCCATCCATTAGATGTCAGAATAATCAGGTGCAAGGCAGAAAATATACATAAAACTGGAACTGAAACAAGGAACAAGGATGTTTTCAAAGACTGGTAGGATCTCTAAAACGTTTTTAAATTACATGTCATTGATAAAGCTAAATACTCAAAGGTTGTGTAATAGAACAGATTCATCATTGAGAAGAGTGAAATTATGCTGTTTTGAAAACTATGGCAGGTCAGATTTTCTGCCTAATTATATAATAAGTTTTCTCTAAAAATACACATTATTTTAAAGACTTATTGGCTGTGAAATAAGTTAAGGGTATTTCAAATGGCTTGTCTGCAAAGAAAGGTGAGATGTAGTTAATCACAGAAAGTCGAGGGAAAATATGTCAATATATACTTTGCTATAGGGTGAAATAATCCTTAGACCATCAACAATGTAGAGGACCTGATCCTGTGAAACATACAAGTAAGCTGGAATCTTCAAAAGTTCAAATCTTGATAAGTAAAAAGATTCATTAAAATGAATAACCAAGTGTTTTAAATGACATCAGAAGATCAAAACAATAAACCCTGAGAACATAGAAAAAAGATAAATAAAGATATGGGCAGAATTTAGTACAACAGAAAACGTATAAAATTGAGGTGATTTAGTAATTCCAAAGAATACGGTTTGAACAGATTTAAAAGACACACTTTGATTAAGGAAAACAAAAACAGAATTAAAGAATATATAGAAAGAATCAGGACAATGTTATAGCAGAGAATATATGAAATGCCAGTAAATTTGAACATTTCTGTAAAGTGGACCATTTCCTAGCTCCTAAAGTTTACCAAAACTGACACAAGAGGAAATCAATTAAGGTCAATATGTCTGCCCTTGGCATTCTCGGAATACCCTGGCCACAAAATGCAGCATCTGTTGTCCATGGTAAGCTGCGGAGAGGTGGCGGGGCAGAGGGTGGTTGGAACACTGCCCACAATGAGGGAGTGGGTGTGGCCATCTCTGCTGTGACTGAACAAAGGGCAGGGGAGCAGGGTGCCGAGGGCAGGGCCCTCAGAGCCCGGCAGGCCCAGTGGGGTGTCACAAGCATTTAGGCCCAGGCCAAAGGGCGCCTTCTTTGTCTGCACAGCTGCCAACACTCTCACCTTTCCACTCAGGCCGACCCCTTACTTGAAATGTGTGTGGAACCTGTCTGCGCAGTACACCTCGCTGCACAGCTAACCATAGGTCTCCGCAACGTAGCTTCCTGCCAGGTCACCGAAGTTTGCAAGCAGATGGTGACCTGGGACACACGCCGAGAGGCTCCTGTCTGGGCCACACACCGCCCATGGCCCTGGCCCACATCAGTGGCCGCAAATCAGCCCTGTCTGAGTACCCTGCCCCTAGAGGGAGTACTGGAACAACACTTCTAGAAAATGGGGTCCTTGCGGGTAACTCATTGTAGAGACACAAATAAATCTTTGCTGACTTCCTGTTGAAGCTTACGAGTGTTGACACCTAAGCCCCTTACAAGGTCAGCTGTTTAGCTAATCATGAGCTCATGATCTAAATTTACACATTAATGAAGAAATCAGCTACAAGGGGAGGCAATCAGCATAAACAATCAATACCAGAATTAGATTCCCTAGGCCATCCATCAGATGTTGGAATAATCAGGTGCAAGGCAGAAAATATACATACAACTGGAACTGAACTAAGGAACACGGATGTTTTCAAAGACTGGTAGGATCTCTAAAATAGTTTTAAAGTACATGTCATTGATAAAGCTAAATACTCAAACGTTGTGTAATACAACAGATTTATCATTGAGAAGAGTGAAATTATGCTCTTTTGAAAACAATGGCAGGTCATATTTTCTGCCTAATTATAGAAGAAGATTTCTCTAAAAAATACACATTATTTTAAAGACTTATTGGCTGTGAAATAAGTTAAGGGTATTTCAAATGGCTTGTCTGCAAAGAAAGGTGAGATGTAGGGAATCACAGAAAGTCGAGGGGAAAATGTGTCAATATATTCATTGCTATAGGGTGAACTAAGCCTTAGGCCAGCAACAATGTAGAGGACCTTGCCCTTAGAAACTTACAAGTAAGCTGGAATCTTCAAAAGTTCAAATCTTTATAAGTAAAAAGATTTATTAAAAGGAATAACCAAGTGTTTTAATTGACATCAGAAGATCAAAACAATAAACCCTGAGAACATAGAAAAAAGATAAATAAAGATATGAGCAGAACTTAATACAACAGAAAACGTATAAAATTGAGGTGATTTAGTAAGTCCAAAGAATATTCTTTGAAAAGATTTAAAAGACACACTTTGATTAAGGAAAACAAAAACATAAGTCAAGAATATACAGAAAGAATCAGACAATCTTATAGCAGAGAATATATGCAATGCCAGTACATTTGAACTTTTCTCTAAAGTGGACCATTTCCTAGCTCCTAATGTGTACCAAAACTGACACAAGAGGGAATCATTTAAGGTCATCATGTCTGTCCTGGGCATTCTCGGAACGCCCTGGCCTCAGAATGCAGCATCCTTAGTCCATGGTAACCTGCGAAGAGGGGGCGGGGCTGAGGGAGGTTGGAACACTGCTCTCACAGAGGGAGTGGGTGTGGCCATCTCTGCTGTGACTGATCAAAGGGCAGGGGAGCAGGGGTCCCAGGGCAGGGCCCTCAGAGTTCGGGAGGCCCAGTGGGGTGTCACAAGCATTTAGGCCCAGGCCAAAGGGCGCCTTCTTTGTCTGCACAGCTACCCAAACTCTCAGCTTTCCACTCAGGCCGCCCTCGTACTTGAAGTGTGTGTGGAACCTGTCCGCGCAGTACACCTTGCTGCATAGCTAACCATAGGTGTGGGCATCGTAGCTTCCTGCCGGTGACCGAAGTTCGCTGGCAGATGGGTCCCTGGGACACACGCAGAGAGGCTCCTGCCCGGCCCACAGGCCGCCCACAGCCCCTGCCCCATATCGGGGGACGCAAAGCAGACCTGTCTGAGTCCCCTGCCTCTAGAGGGAGTATTGGACCAACACTTGTAGAAAACGGGGTCCTCTAGGGCAACTCATTGGAGGGACAAAAATAAATCTTTGCCAACTTTCTGCTGAAGCTTACGAGCGTTCACACCTAAGCCACTTACAAGGTCAGCTCTTTAGCTAAACATGAGCTCATGGTCTAAATTTACACAATAAAGCAGAAATCAGCTACAAGGGGAGGCAATCAGCAAAAACAATCAATACCAGAATTAGATTCCCTAGGCCATCCATCAGATGTTGGAATAATCAGGTGCAAGGCAGAACATATACATAAAACCAGAACTGAAACAAGGAACAAGGATGTTTTCAAAGACCGGTAGGATCTCTAAAATGTTTTTAAATTACATGTCATTGATAAAGCTAAATACTCAAAGGTTGTGTAATAGAACAGATTCATCATTGAGAAGAGTGAAATTATGCTGTTTTGAAAACTATGGCAGGTCAGATTTTCAGCCTAATTATAGAAGAAGATTTCTCAAAAAAATACACATTATTAGGGCTTCCCTGGTGGCACAATGGTTGAGGGTCCGCCTGCCGATGCAGGGGACATGGGCTCGTGCCCCGGTCCGGGAGGTTCCCACATGCTGCGCAGCGGCTGGGCCCGTGGGCCATGGCCCTGGTCCTATGCGTCCGGAGCCTGTGTTCTGCCACGGGAGAGGCCACAGCGGTGAGAGGCCCGCGTACCGCAAAAGAATCAAAAAACAAACAAAAAAAAAACATTATTTTAAAGACTTATTGGCTGTGAAATAAGTTAAGGGTATTTCAAATGGCTTGTCTGCAAAGAAAGGTGAGATGTAGGGAATCACAGAAAGTCGAGGGGAAATTATGTCAATATATACTTTGCTATAGGGTGAAATAAGCCTTAGACCATCAACAATGTAGAGGACCTGATCCTGTGAAACGTACAAGTAAGCTGGAATCTTCAAAAGTTCAAATCTTGATAAGTAAAAAGATTCATTAAAATGAATAACCAAGTGTTTTAAATGACATCAGAAGATCAAAACAATAAACCCTGAGAACATAGAAAAAAGATAAATAAAGGTATGGGCAGAACTTAATACAACAGAAAACGTATAAAATTGAGGTGATTTAGTAAGTCCAAAGAATACGATTTGAACAGATTTAAAAGACACACTTTGTTTAAGGAAAACAAAAACAGAATTAAAGAATATATAGAAAGAATCAGGACAATGTTATAGCAGAGAATATATGAAATTCCAGTAAATTTGAACATTTCTGTAAAGTGGACCATTTCCTAGCTCCTAAAGTTTACCAAAACTGACACCAGAGGAAATCATTTAAGGTCATTATGTCTGCCCTTGGCATTCTCGGAATACACTGGCCTCAGAATGCAGCATCTGTTGTCCATGGTAAGCTGCAGAGAGGTGGCGGGGCAGAGGGTGGTTTGAACACTGCCCACAATGAGGGAGTGGGTGTGGCCATCTCTGCTGTGACTGAACAAAGGGCAGGGGAGCAGGGGGCCGAGGGCAGGGCCCTCAGAGCCCGGCAGGCACAGTGGGGTGTCACAAGCATTTAGGCCCAGGCCAAAGGGCGCCTTCTTTGTCTGCACAGCTGCCAACACTCTCACCTTTCCACTCAGGCCGACACCTTACTTGAAGTGTGTGTGGAACCTGTCTGCACAGTACACCTCGCTGCACAGCTAACCATAGGTCTGGGCATCGTAGCTTCCTGCCAGGTCACCGAACTTCGCAAGCAGATGGTTACCTGGGACACACGCAGAGAGGCTCCTGCCTGGGCCACAGACCACCCATGGCCCTGGCCCACATCAGTGGCCGCAAAGCAGCCGTGTCTGAGTACCCTGCCTCTAGAGGGAGTACTGGAACAACACTTCTAGAAAACGGGGTCCTTGCGGGTAACTCATTGTAGAGACACAAATAAATCTTTGCTGACTTCCTGTTGAAGCTTACGAGTGTTGACACCTAAGCCCCTTACAAGGTCAGCTGTTTAGCTAATCATGAGCTCATGATCTAAATTTACACAATAATGAAGAAATCAGCTACAAGGGGGAGGCAATCAGCAAAAACAATCAATACCAGAATTAGATTCCCTAGGCCATCCATCAGATGTTGGAATAATCAGGTGCAAGGCAGAAAATATACATACAACTGGAACTGAACTAAGGAACACGGATGTTTTCAAAGACTGGTAGGATCTCTAAAATAGTTTTAAAGTACATGTCATTGATAAAGCTAAATACTCAAACGTTGTGTAATACAACAGATTTATCATTGAGAAGAGTGAAATTATGCTGTTTTGAAAACAATGGCAGGTCATATTTTCTGCCTAATTATAGAAGAAGATTTCTCTAAAAAATACACATTATTTTAAAGACTTATTGGCTGTGAAATAAGTTAAGGGTATTTCAAATGGCTTGTCTGCAAAGAAAGGTGAGATGTAGGGAATCACAGAAAGTCGAGGGGAAAATGTGTCAATACATTCATTGCTATAGGGTGAACTAAGCCTTAGGCCAGCAACAATGTAGAGGACCTTGCCCTTAGAAACTTACAAGTAAGCTGGAATCTTCAAAAGTTCAAATCTTTATAAGTAAAAAGATTTATTAAAAGGAATAACCAAGTGTTTTAATTGACATCAGAAGATCAAAACAATAAACCCTGAGAATATAGAAAAAAGATAAATAAAGATATGAGCAGAACTTAATACAACACAAAACGTTTAAAATTGAGGTGATTTAGTAAGTCCAAAGAATATTCTTTGAAAAGATTTAAAAGACACACTTTGATTAAGGAAAACAAAAACATAAGTCAAGAATATACAGAAAGAATTAGACAAACTTATAGCAGAGAATATATGAAATGCCAGTAAATTTGAACATTTCTCTAAAGTGGACCATTTCCTAGCTCCTAATGTGTACCAAAACTGACACAAGAGGGAATCATTTAAGGTCATCATGTCTGTCCTGGGCATTCTTGGAACGCCCTGGCCTCAGAATGCAGCATCCTTACTCCATGGTAACCTGCGAAGAGGGGGCGGGGCTGAGGGAGGTTGGAACACTGCCCTCACAGAGGGAGTGGGTGTGGCCATCTCTGCTGTGACTGATCAAAGGGCACGGGAGCAGGGGTCCCAGGGCAGGGCCCTCAGATTTCGGGAGGCCCAGTGGTGTGTCACAAGCATTTAGGCCCAGGCCAAAGGGCGCCTTCTTTGTCTGCACAGCTACCCAAAGTCTCACCTTTCCACTCAGGCCGCCCTCGTACTTGAAGTGTGTTTGGAACCTGTCCGCGCAGTACACCTTGCTGCATAGCTAACCATAGGTGTGGGCATCGAAGCTTCCTGCCGGTGACCGAAGTTCGCTGGCAGATGGGTCCCTGGGACACACGCAGAGAGGCTCCTGCCCGGCCCACAGGCCGCCCACAGCCCCTGCCCCATATCGGGGGACGCAAAGCAGACCTGTCTGAGTCCCTGCCTCTAGAGGGTGTATTGGACCAACACTTGTAGAAAACGGGGTCCTCTAGGGCAACTCATTGGAGGGACACAAATAAATCTTTGCCAACTTTCTGCTGAAGCTTACGAGCGTTCACACCTAAGCCACTTACAAGGTCAGCTGTTTAGGTAAACATGAGCTCATGATCTAAATTTACACAATAAAGCAGAAATCAGCTAAAAGGGGAGGCAATCAGCAAGAACAATCAATACAAGAATTAGATTCCCTAGGCCATCCATCAGATGTTGGAATAATCAGGTGCAAGGCAGAACATATACATAAAACTAGAGCTGAAACAAGGAACAAGGAGGTTTTCAAAGACTGGTAGGATCTCTAAAACGTTTTTAAATTACATGTCATTGATAAAGCTAAATACTCAAAGGTTGTGTAATAGAACAGATTCATCATTGAGAAGAGTGAAATTATGCTGTTTTGAAAACTATGGCAGGTCAGATTTTCAGCCTAATTATAGAAGAAGATTTCTCAAAAAAATACACATTATTAGGGCTTCCCTGGTGGCACAATGGTTGAGGGTCCGCCTGCCGATGCAGGGGACATGGGCTCGTGCCCCGGTCCGGGAGGTTCCCACATGCTGCGCAGCGGCTGGGCCCGTGGGCCATGGCCCTGGTCCTATGCGTCCGGAGCCTGTGCTCTGCCACGGGAGAGGCCACAGCGGTGAGAGGCCAGCGTACCGCAAAAGAAACAAAAAACAAATAAAAAAAAACATTATTTTAAAGACTTATTGGTTGTGAAATAAGTTAAGGGTATTTCAAATGGCTTGTCTGCAAAGAAAGGTGAGATGTAGGGAATCACAGAAAGTCGAGGGGAAATTATGTCAGTAAATACTTTGCTATAGGGTGAAATAAGCCTTAGACCATCAACAATGTAGAGGACCTGATCCTGTGAAACGTACAAGTAAGCTGGAATCTTCAAAAGTTCAAATCTTGATAAGTAAAAAGATTCATTAAAATGAATAACCAAGTGTTTTAAATGACATCAGAAGATCAAAACAATAAACCCTGAGAACATAGAAAAAAGATAAATAAAGATATGGGCCGAACTTAATACAACAGAAAACGTATAAAATTGAGGTGATTTAGTAAGTCCAAAGAATACGGTTTGAACAGATTTAAAAGACACACTTTGATTAAGGAAAACAAAAACAGAATTAAAGAATATATAGAAAGAATCAGGACAATGTTATAGCAGAGAATATATGAAATGCCAGTAAATTTGAACATTTCTGTAAAGTGGACCATTTCCTAGCTACTAAAGTTTACCATAACTGACACAAGAGGAAATCATTTAACGTCATTATGTCTGCCCTTGGCATTCTCGGAATACCCTGGCCTCAGAATGCAGCATCTGTTGTCCATGGTAACCTGCGGAGAGGTGGCGGGGCAGAGGGTGGTTGGAACACTGCCCACAATGAGGGAGTGGGTGTGGCCATCTCTGCTGTGACTGAACAAAGTGCAGGGGAGCAGGGGGCCGAGGGCAGGGCCCTCAGAGCTCGGCAGGCCCAGTGGGGTGTCACAAGCATTTAGGCCCAGGCCAAAGGGCGCCATCTTTGTCTGCACAGCTGCCAATACTCTCACCTTTCTACTCAGGCCGACCCCTTACTTGAAGTGTGTGTGGAACCTGTCTGCGCAGTACACCTCGCTTCATAGCTAACCATAGGTCTGGGCATCGTAGCTTCCTGCCAGGTGACCGAAGTTCGCAGGCAGATGGTTACCTGGGACACACGCCGAGAGGCTCCTGCCTGTGCCACAGACTGCCCATGGCCCTGCCCCACATCAGTGGCCGCAAAGCAGCCCTGTCTGATTACCCTGCCTCTAGAGGGTGTACTGGAAAAACACTTCTAGAAAATGGGGTCCTTGCGGGTAACTCATTGTAGAGACACAAATAAATCTTTGCTGACTTCCTGTTGAAGCTTACGAGCGTTGACACCTAAGCCACTTACAAGGTCAGCTGTTTAGCTAATCATGAGCTCATGATCTAAATTTACACAATAATGAAGAAATCAGCTACAAGGGGAGGCAATCAGCAAAAACAAGCAATACCAGAATTAGATTCCGTAGGCCATCCATCAGATGTTGGAATAATCAGGTGCAAGGCAGAAAATATACATACAACTGGAACTGAACTAAGGAACACGGATGTTTTCAAAGACTGGTAGGATCTCTAAAATAGTTTTAAACTACATGTCATTGATAAAGCTAAATACTCAAAGGTTGTGTAATACAACAGATTTATCATTGAGAAGAGTGAAATTATGCTGTTTTGAAAACTATGGCAGGTCAGATTTCCTGCCTAATTATAGAAGAAGATTTCTCTAAAAAATACACATTATTTCAAAGACTTATTGGCTGTGAAATAAGTGAAGGGTATTTCAAATGGCTTGTCTGCAAAGAAAGGTGAGTTGTAGGGAATCACAGAAAGTCGAGGGGAAAATGTGTCAATATATACATTGCTATAGGGTGAACTAAGCCTTAGGCGATCAACAATGTAGAGGACCTTGCCCTTAGAAACTTACAAGTAAGCTGGAATCTTCAAAAGTTCAAATCTTTATAAGTAAGAAGGTTTATTAAAAGGAATAACCAAGTGTTTTAATTGACATCAGAAGATCAAAACAATAAACCCTGAGAACATAAAAAAAGATAAATAAATATATGAGCAGAACTTAATACAACAGAAAACGTATAAAATTGAGGTGATTTAGTAAGTCCAAAGAATATTCTTTGAAAAGATTTAAAAGACACACTTTGATTAAGGAAAACAAAAACATAAGTCAAAAATATACAGAAAGAATCAGACAATCTTATAGCAGAGAATATATGAAATGCCAGTAAATTTGTACATTTCTGTAAAAGGACCATTACATAGCTCCTAACGTTTACAAATACTGACACAAGAGGGAAGGTCATTTAAGGCCATCATGTCTGCCCTGGGCATTCTCGGAACGCCCTGGCCTCAGAATGCAGCATCCTTAGTCCATGGTAACCTGCGAAGAGGGGGCGGGGCGGAGGGAGGTTGGAACACTGCCCTCACAGAGGGAGTGGTTGTGGGCATCTCTGCTGTGACTGATCAAATGGCAGGGGAGCAGGGGTCCCAGGGCAGGGCCCTCAGAGTTCGGGAGGCCCAGTGGGGTGTCACAAGCATTTAGGCCCAGGCCAAAGGGCGCCTTCTTTGTCTGCACAGCTGCCCAAACTCTCACCTTTCCACTCAGGCCGCCCTCGTACTTGAAGTGTGTGTGGAACCTGTCCGCGCAGTACACCTTGCTGCATAGCTAACCATAGGTGTGGGCATCGTAGCTTCCTGCCGGTGACCGAAGTTCGCTGGCAGATGGGTCCCTGGGACACACGCAGAGAGGCTCCTGCCCGGCCCACAGGCCGCCCACAGCCCCTGCCCCAGATCGGGGGACGCAAAGCAGACCTGTCTGAGTCCCCTGCCTCTAGAGGGAGTATTGGACCAACACTTGTAGAAAACGGGGTCCTCGAGGGCAACTCATTGGAGGGACACAAATAAATCTTTGCCAACTTTCTGCTGAAGCTTACGAGCGTTCACACCTAAGCCACTTACAAGGTCAGCTGTTTAGCTAAACATGAGCTCATGATCTAAATTTACACCATAATGAAGAAATCAGCTACAAGGGGAGACAATCAGCAAAAACAATCAATACCAGAATTAGATTCCCTAGGCCATCCATCAGATGTTGGAATAATCAGGTGCAAGGCAGAACATATACATAAAACTGGAACTGAAACAAGGAACAAGGATGTTTTCAAAGACGGGTAGGATCTCTAAAACGTTTTTAAATTACATGTCATTGATAAAGCTAAATACTCAAAGGTTGTGAAATAGAACAGATTCATCATTGAGAAGAGTGAAATTTTGCTGTTTTGAAAACTATGGCAGGTCAGATTTTCTGCCTAATTATAGAAGAAGGTTTCTCTAAAAAATGCACATTATTGGGGCTTCCCTGGTGGCGCAATGGTTGAGGGTCCGCCTGCCGATGCAGGGGACATGGTCTCGTGCCCCGGTCCTGGAGGATCACACATGCTGCGCTGCGGCTGGGCCCGTGGGCCATGGCCCTAGGCCTATGGGTCCGGAGCCTGTGCTCTGCAACGGGAGAGGCCACAGCGGTGAGAGGCCCGTGTACTGCAAAAAAACAAACAAACAAACAAAAAAAAACATTATTTTAAAGACTTATTGGCTGTGAAATAAGTTAAGTGTATTTCAAATGGCTTGTCTGCAAAGAAAGGTGAGATGTAGGGAATCACAGAAAGCCGAGGGGATAATATGTCAATATATACATTGCTATATGGTGAACTAAGCCTTAGGCCGGCAACAGTTTAGAGGAATGGACCCTTAGAAACGAACAAGTAAGCTGGAATCTTTAAAAGTTCAAATCTTTATAAGTACAAAGATTGATGAAAATGAATAACCAGGTGTTTTAACTGACATCAGAAGATCAAAACAATAATCCCTGAGAACATAGAAAAATGATAAATAAAGATATGAGAAGAACTTAATACCACAGAAAACGTAAAAATTCAGTTGAGGTAGTAAGTCCAAATAATATTCTTTGAAAAGATTTAAAAGACAAACTTTGATTAAGGAAAGCACAAACATAATTAAAGAATATACAGAAAGAATCAGGACAATGTTATAGCAGAGAATATATGAAATGCCAGTAAATTTGAACATTTCTGTAAAGTTGACCATTTCCTAGCTCCTACAGTTTACCAAAACTGACACAAGAGGAAATCATTTAAGGTCATCATGTCTGCCCCTTGGCATTCTCGGAACGCCCTGGTCTCAGAATGCAGCATCTGTAGTCCATGGTAACCTGCGGAGAGTGGGCGGGGCTGAGGGAGGCTGGAACACTGCCCTCACTGAGGGAGTGTGTTTGGCTATATCTGCTGTGACTGAACAAAGGGCAGGGGAGCAGGGGGCCCAGTGCAGGGCCCTCAGAGCCCGGCAGGCCCAGTGGGGTGTCACAAGCATTTAGGCCCAGGCCAAAGGGCGCCTTCTTTGTCTGCAGAGCTGCCCAAACTCTCAGTTTTCCACTCAGGCCACCCACTTAGTTGAAGTGTGTGTGGAACCTGTCCGCGCAGTATACCTCGCTGCACAGCTAACCATAGGTCTGGGCATCGTAGCTTCCTGCCAGGTGACCAAAGTTCGCAGGAGAGATGATTCCCAGGTTCACACGCAGAGAGGCTCCTGCCCGGGCCACAGGCAGCCCACTGCCCCTGTCCAAGAACGGGGGCCGAAAGCAGCCCTGTCTAAGTCCCCTACCACTAGAGGGAGTATTGGACCAACACTTCTAGAAAACGCGGTACTTGCGGGCAACTCATTGGAGGGACACAAATAAATCTTTGCCGACTTTTTGCTGAAACTTACGAGCGTTCACACCTAAGCCTCTTACAAGGTCAGCTGTTTAGCTAAACACGAGCTCATGATCTAAATTTACACAATAATGAAGAATTCAGCTACAAAGGGATACAATCAGCAAAAACAATCAATACCAGAATTAGATTCCCTAGGCCATCCTTGAGATGTTGGAATAATCAGGTGGTAGGCAGAAAATATACATAAACCTGGAAATGAAACAAGGAACAAGGATGTTTTCAAAGACTGGTAGGATCTCTAAAACATTTTTAAAGTACATGTCATTGATAAAGCCAAATACTCAAAGGTTGTTTAATACAACAAATTAAGCAGTGAGAAGAGTGAAATTATGCTGTTTAGAAAACTATGGAAGGTGAGATTTTCTGCCTAATTATATAAGATGATTTCTCTAAAAACTACACATTATTTCAAAGACTTATTGGCTGTGAAATAAGTTAATGGTATTTCAAATGGCTTGTCTGCAAAGAAAGGTGAGATATAGGGAATCACAGAAAGCCGAGGGGATAATATGTCAATATATACATTGCTATATGGTGAACTAAGCCTTAGGCCGGCAACAGTGTAGAGGAATGGACCCTTAGAAACGTACAAGTAACCTGGAATCTTTAAAAGTTCAAATCTTTATAAGTAAAAATATTTATTAAAATGAATAACCAAGGGTTTTAATTGATATCAGAAAATCAAAACAGTAAACCCTGAGAATATAGAAAATAGATAAATAAAGATATGAGCAGAACTTAATACAACAGAAAACGTATAAAATTCAGGTGAGGTAGTAAGTCCAAAGAATATTCTTTGAAAAGATTTAAAAGACACACTTTGATTAAGGAAAACACAAACATAATTAAAGAATATATAGAAAGAATCAGGACAATGTTATAGCAGAGAATATATGAAATGCCAGTAAATTTGAACATTTCTGTAAAGTGGACCATTTCCTAGCTCCTACAGTTTACCAAAACTGACACAAGAGGAAATCATTTAAGGTCATCATATCTGCCCTTGGCATTCTCGGAACGCCCTGGCCTCAGAATGCAGCATCTGTAGTCCATGGTAAACTGCGGAGAGTGGGCGGGGCTGAGGGAGGCTGGAACCCTGCCCTCACTGAGGGAGTGGGTGTGGCCATCTCTGCTGTGACTGAACAAAGGGCAGGGGAGCAGGGGGCCCAGGGCAGGGCCCTCAGAGCCCGGCAGGCCCAGTGGAGTGTCACAAGCATTTAGGCCCAGGCCATAGGGCGCCTTCTTTGTCTGCACAGCTGCCCAAACTCTCACGATTCCACTCAGGACACCCAATTAGTTGAAGTGTGTGTGGAACCTGTCGGCGCAGTACACCTCGCTGCACAGCTAACCATAGGTCTGGGCATCGTAGCTTCCTGCCAGGTGACCGAAGTTCGCAGAAGAGATGATTCCCAGGTTCACACGCAGAGAGGCTCCTGCCCGGGCCACAGGCCGCCCTCTGCCCCTGCCCAAGATCGTGGGCCGAAAGCAGCCCTGTCTAAGTCCCCTACCCCTAGAGGGAGTATTGGACCAACACTTTTAGAAAACGGGGTCCTTGTGGGCAACTCATTGGAGGGACACAAATAAATCTTTGCGACATTTTGCTGAAACTTACGAGCGTTCACACCTAAGCTTCTTACAAGGTCAGCTGTTTAGCTAAACATGAGCTCATGATCTAAATTTACACAATAATGAAGAATTCAGCTACAAAGGGATACAATCAGCAAAAACAATCAATACCAGAATTAGATTCCCTAGGCCATCCGTCAGATGTTGGAATAATCATGTGCTAGGCAGAAAATATACATAAACCTGGAAATGAAACAAGGAACAAGGATGTTTTCAAAGACTGGTAGGATCTCTAAAACATTTTTAAAGTACATGTCATTGATAAAGCTAAATACTAAAAGGTTGTTTAATACAACAAATTAAGCAGTGAGAAGAGTGAAATTATGCTGTTTAGAAAACTATGGAAGGTGAGATTTTCTGCCTAATTATATAAGATGATTTCTCTAAAAACTACACATTATTTCAAAGACTTATTGGCTGTGAAATAAGTTAAGGGTATTTCAAATGGCTTGTCTGCAAAGAAAGGTGAGATGTAGGGAATCACGGAAAGCCGAGGGGATAATATGTCAATATATACATTGCTATATGGTGAACTTAGCCTTAGGCCGGCAACAGTGTAGAGGAATTGACCCTTAGAAACGTACAAGTAACCTGGAATCTTTAAAAGTTCAAATCTTTATAAGTAAAAAGATTTATTAAAATGAATGACCAAGGGTTTTAATTGATATCAGAAAATCAAAACAATAAACCCTGAGAACATAGAAAAAAGATAAATAAAGATATGAGCAGAACTTAATACCACAGAAAACGTATAAAATTCAGGTGATTTAGTAAGTCCAAAGAATATTCTTTGAAAAGATTTAAAAGACACTCTTTGATTAAGGAAAACAAAAACATAAGTAAAGAATATACAGAAATAATCAGGACCATGTTATAGCAGAGAGTATATGAAATGCCAGTAAATTTGAACATTTCTGTAAAGTGGTCCATTTCCTAGCGCCTAAAGTTTACCAAAACTGACACATGAGGAAATCATTTAAGGTCATACTGTCTGCCCTTGTCATTCTCAGAACGCCCTGGCCTCAGAATGCAACATCTGTAGTCCATGGTAACCTGCGGAGAGTGGGCAGGGCTGAGGGAGGCTGGAACACTGCCCTCAATGAGGGAGTGGGTGTGGCCATCTCTGCTGTGACTGAACAAAGGGCAGGGGAGCAAGGGGCCCAGGGCAGGGCCCACAGAGCCTGGCAGACCCTGTGGGGTGTCACAAGCATTTAGGCCCAGGCCATAGGGCGCCTTCTTTGTGTGCACAACTGCCCAAACTCTCACTTTTCCACTCAGGCCGCCCACTTAGTTGAACTGTGTGTGGAACCTGTCCGCACAGTATACCTCGCTGCACAGCTATCCATAGGTCTGGGCATCGTAGCCCCCTGCCAGGTGACCGAAGTTCGCAGGAGAGATGATTCCCAGGTTCACACGCACAGAGGCTCCTGCCCGGGCCACAGGCCGCCCTCTGCCCCTGCCCAAGTTCGGGGGCCGAATGCAGCCCTTTCTAAGTCCCCTACCACTAGTGGGAGTATTGGGCCAACACTTCTAGAAAACGGGGTCCTTGTGGGCAACTCCTTGGAGGGAAACAAATAAATCTTTGCCGACTTTTTGCTGAAACTTACGAGCGTTCACACCTAAGCCTCTTACAAGGTCAGATGTTTAGCTAAACATGACCTCATGATCTAAATTTACACAATAATGAAGTATTCAGCTACAAAGGGAGACAATCAGCAAAAACAATCAATACCAGAATTAGATTCCCTAGGCCATCCGTCAGATGTTGGAATAATCAGGTGCTAGGCAGAAAATATACATAAACCTGGAATAGAAACAAGGAACAAGGATGTTTTCAAAGACTGGTAGGATCTCTAAAACATTTTTAAAGTACATGTCATTGATAAAGCTAAATACACAAAGGTTGTTTAATACAGCAAATTAAGCAGTGAGAAGAGTGAAATTATGCTGTTTCGAAAACTATGGAAGGTGAGATTTAGTAACTAATTATATAAGATGATTTCTCTAAAAAATACACATTATTTCAAAGACTTATTGGCTGTGAAATAAGTTAAGGGTATGTCAAATGACTTGTCTGCAAAGAAAGGTGAGATGTAGGGAATCACAGAAAGCAGAGGGGATAATATGTCAATATATACATTGCTATACGGTGAACTAAGCCTTAGGCCGGCAACAGTGTAGCGGAATGGACCCTTAGAAACGTACAAGTAACCTGGAATCTTTAAAAGTTCAAATCTTTATAAGTAAAAAGATTTATTAAAATGAGTAACCAAGTTTTTTACTTGATATCTGAAAATCAAAACAATAAACACTGAGAACATAGAAAAAAGATAAATAAAGATATGAGCAGAACTTAATACAACAGAAAACGTATAAATTTCAGTTGATTTAGTAAGTCCAAAAAATATTCTTTGAAAAGATTTAAAAGACACACTTAGATTAAGGAAAACAAAAAAAAGTAAAGAATATACAGAAAGAATCAGGACAATGTTATAGCAGAGAATATATGAAATGCCAGTAAATTTGAACATTTCTGTAAAGTGGACCATTTCCTAGCGCCTAACGTTTACCAAAACTGACACAAGAGGAAATCATTTAAGGTCATCATGTCTGCCCTTGGCATTCTCGGAACGCCCTGTCCTCATAATGCAGCATCTGTAGTCCATGGTAAGCTGCGGAGAGGGGGCGTGGCTGAAGGAGGTTGGAAGACTGCACTCACTGAGCGAGTGGGTGTGGCCATCTCTGCTGTGACTGAACAAATGGCAGGGGAGCAGGGGGCCCAGTGTAGGGCCCTCAGAGCCCGGCAGACCCAATGGGGTGTCACAAGCATTTAGGCCCAGGCCAAAGGGCGCCTTCTTTGTCTGCACAGCTGCCCAAACTCTCACCTTTCCACTCAGGCCGCCCTCTTATTTGAAATGTGTTTGGAACCTGTCCGCGCAGTACACCTCGCTGCACAACTAACCATAGGTCAGGGCATCGTAGCTTCCTGCCAGGTGACCGAAGTTCGCAGGCAAATGGGTCCCTGGGACACATGCGGAGAGGCTCCTGCCCGGGCCACAGGCCGCCCACTGGCCCTGCCCCAGATCGAAGGCTGAAAAGCAGCCATGTCTGAGTCCACTGCCTCTCCAAGGAGTATTGGACCAACACTTGTAGATAACGGGGTCCTTGCGGGCAACTCATTTGAGGGACACAATTAAATCTTTGCCGACTTTCTGCTGAAGATTACCAGCGTTCACACCTAAGCCTCTTACAAGGTCAGCTGTTTAGCTAAACATGAGCTCATGATCAAAATTTACACAATATTGAAGAAATCAGCAATAACAATCAATACCTGAATTAAATTCCCTGGCCATCCATCTAATGTTGGAATAATCAGGTGCAAGGCAGAAAATATATATAAAACTGGAACAGAAACAAGGAACAAGGAGGTTTTCAAAGGCTGGTAGGATCTCTAAAACATTTTTAAAGTACATGTCGTTGATAAACCTAAATACTCAAAGGTTGTTTAATACCACAGATTAAGCATTGAGAAGAGTGAAATTATGCTGTTTTGAAAACTATGGCAGGTGAGATTTTCTGCCTAATTATATAAGAAGATTTCTCTAAAAAATAGACATTATTTCAAAGACTTATTGGCTGTGAAATAAGTTAAGAGCATTTCAAATGGCTTCTCTGCAAAAAAAGGTGTGATGTAGGGAATCACAGAAAGTCGAGGGGATAATATGTCAATATATACATTGCTAAATGGTGAACTAAGCCTTAGGCCAGCCACAATGTAGAGGTCGTGACCCTTAGAAACTTAAAAGTGAGCTGGAATCTTTAAAAGTTCAAATCTTTATAAGTAAAAAGATTGATGAAAATGAATAACCAAGTGTTTTAATTGACATCAGAAGAACAAAACAATAAACCCTGAGAACATAGAAAAAAGATAAATAAAGATATGAGCAGAACTTAATACCACAGAAAACGTATAAAATTCAGGTGAGGTAGTAAGTCCAAAGAATATTCTTTGAAAAGATATAAAAGACACACTTTGATTAAGGAAAACACAAACATAATTAAAGAATATATAGAAAGAATCAGGACAATGTTATAGCAGAGAATATATGAAATGCCAGTAAATTTGAACATTTCTGTAAAGTGGACCATTTCCTAGCGCCTAAAGTTTACCAAAACTGACACAAGAGGAAATCATTTAAGGTCATCATGTCTGCCCTTGGCATTCTCGGAACGCCCTGGCCTCACAATGCAGCATCTGTAGTCCATGGTAACCTGCGGAGAGGGGGCGTGGCAGAGGGAGGTTGGAAGACTGCCCTCACTTAGGGAGTGGGTGTGGTTATCTCTGCTGTGACTGAACAAAGGGCAGGGGAGCAGGGTGCCCAGGGCAGGGCCCTCAGAGCCCGGCAGACCCAGTGGGGTGTCACAAGCATTTAGGCCCAGGCCAAAGGGCGCCTTCTTTGTCTGCACAGCTGCCCAAACTCTCACCTTTCCACTCAGGCCGCCCTCTTATTTGAAGTGTGTTTGGAACCTGTCCGCGCAGTACACCTCGCTGCACAGCTAACCATAGGTCAGGGCATCATAGCTTCCTGCCAGGTTACAGAAGCTCGCAGGCAAATGGGTCCCTGGGACACATGCGGAGAGGCTCCTGCCCGTGACACAGGTCGCCAACTGGCCCGGCCCCAGTTCGAAGGCTGAAAAGCAGCCATGTCTGAATCCACTGACTCTCGAAAGATTATTGGACCAACACTTGTAGAAAATGGTATCCTTGCGGGCAACTCATTGGAGGTATACAAATAAATCTTTGCCGACTTTCTGCTGAAGCTTACCAGCGTTCACACCTAAGCCTCTTACAAGGTCAGCTGTTTAGCTAAACATGAGCTCATGATCTAAATTTACACAATATTGAAGAAATCAGCTACAAGGTGAGACAATCAGCAATAACAATCAATACCAGAAATAGATTCCCTGGCCATCCATCTGACGTTGGAATAATCAGGTGCAATGCAGAAAATATATTTAAAACTGGAACTGAAACAAGGAACAAGGAGGTTTTCAAAGGCTGGAAGGATCTCTAAAACATTTTTAAAGTACATGTCATTGATAAACCTAAATACTCAAAGGTTGTTTAATACCACAGATTAAGCATTGAGAAGAGTGAAATTATGCTGTTTTCAAAATTATGGCAGGTGAGATTTTCTGCCTAATTATATAAGAAGATTTCTCTAAAAAATAGACATTATTTCAAAGACTTATTGGCTGTGAAGTAAGTTAAGTGTATTTCAAATGGCTTGTCTGCAAAGAAAGGTGAGATGTAGGGAATCACAGAAAGACGAGGGGAAAATGTCAATATATACATTGCTATATGGTGAACTAAGCCTTAGGCAAGCCACAATGTAGAGGACCTGACCGTTAGAAACTTGAAAGTGAGCTGGAATCTTTAAAAGTTCAAATCTTTATAAGTAAAAAGATTGATGAAAATGAATAACCATGTGTTTTAATTGACATCAGAATATCAAAACAATAAACCCTGAGAACATAGAAAAAATATAAATAAAGATATGACCAGAACTTAATACAACAGAAAACGTATAAAATTCAGGTGACTTAGTAAGTCCAAAGAATATTCTTTGAAAAGATTTAAAAGACACACTTTGATTATGGAAAACATAAACATAAGTAAAGAATATGCAGAAAGAATCAGGACAATGTTATAGCAGAGAATATATGAAATGCCTGTAAACTTGAACATTTCTGTAAGGCGGACCATTTCCTAGCTGCTACAGTTTACGAAAACTGACACAAGAGGAAATCATTTAAGGTCATCATGTCTGCCCTTGGCATTCTCGGAACACCCTGGCCTCAGAATGCAGCATCTGTAGTCCATGGTAACCTGCGGAGAGGGGGCGTGGCTGAGGGAGGTTGGAAGACTGCCATCACGAGGGAGTGGGTGTGGCCATCTCTGCTGTGACTGAACAAAGGGCAGGGGAGCAGGGGGCCCAGGGCAGGGCCCTCAGAGCCCGGCAGACAGAGTGGGGTGTCACAAGCATTTAGGCCCAGGCCAAAGGGCGCCTTCTTTGTCTGCAGAGCTGCCCAAACTCTCACCTTTCCACTCAGGCCGCCCTCTTATTTGAAGTGTGTTTGCAACCTGTCCACGCAGTACACCTCGCTGCACAGCTAACCATAAGTCAGGGCATCGTAGCTTCCTGCCAGGTGACCGAAGTTCGCAGGCAAATGTGTCCCTGGGACACATGCGGAGAGGCTCCTGCCCGGGCCACAGGCCGCCCACTGGCCCTGCCCCAGATCGAAGACTGAAAAGCAGCCATGTCTGAGTCCACTGCCTCTAGAAGGAGTATTGGACCAACACTTGTAGAAAACGGGGTCTTTGCGGGCAACTCATTGGAGGGACACAAATAAATCTTTGCCGACTTTCTGCTGAAGCGTACCAGCGTTCACACCTAAGCCTCTTACAAGGTCAGCTGTTTAGCTAAACATGAGCTCATGATCTAAATTTACACAATATTGAAGAAATCAGCTACGAAGTGAGACAATCAGCAAAAACAATCAATACCAGAATGAGATTCCCTAGGCCATCTATCTGATGTTGGAATAATCAGGTGCAAGGCAGAAAATATACATAAAACTGGATCTGAAACAAGGAACAAGGAGGTTTTCAAAGGCTGGTAGGATCTCTAAAACATTTTTAAAGTACATGTCATTGATAAACCTAAATAATCAAAGGTTGTTTTATACAACAAATTAAGCAGTGAGAAGAGTGAAATTATGCTGTTTTGAAAACTATGGCAGGTGAGATTTTCTGCCTAATTATGTCAGAAGATTTCTCTAAAAAATACACATTATTTCAAAGACTTATTGGCTGTGAAATAAGTTAAGTGTATTTCAAATGGCTTGTCTGCAAAGAAAGGTGAGATGTAGGGAATCACAGAAAGTCGAGGGGAAAATGTCAATATATACATTGCTATATGGTGAACTAAGCCTTAGGCCAGCCACAATGTAGAGGACCTGACCCTTAGAAACTTAAAAGTGAGCTGGAATCTTTAAAAGTTCAACTCTTTATAAGTAAAAAGATTGATGAAAATGAATAACCAAGTGTTTTAATTGACATCAGAAGATCAAAACAATAAACACTGAGAACATAGAAAAAAGATAAAGATAGATATGAGCAGAACTTAATACCACAGAAAACGTATAAAATTCAGGTGAGGTAGTAAGTCCAAAGAATATTCTTTGAAAAGATTTAAAAGACACACTTTGATTAAGGAAAGCACAAACGTAATTAAAGAATATATAGAAAGAATCAGGACAATGTTATAGCAGAGAATATATGAAATGCCAGTAAATTTGAACATTTCTGTAAAGTGGACCATTTCCTAGCTCCTACAGTTTACCAAAACTGACACAAGAGGAAATCATTTAAGGTCATCATGTCTGCCCTTGGCATTCTCGGAACGCCCTGGCCTCAGAATGCAGCATCTGTAGTCCATGGTAACCTGCGGAGAGTGGGCGGGACTGAGGGACGCTGGAACACTGCCCTCACAGAGGGAGTGGGTTTGGCCATCTCTGCTGTGACTGAACAAAGGGCAGGGGAGCAGCGGGCCATGGGGAGGGCCCTCAGAGCCCGGCAGGCCTAGTGGGGTGTCACAAGCATTTCGGCCCAGGTCTTAGGGCGCCTTCATTGTCTGCACAGCTGCCCAAACTCTCACTTTTCCACTCAGGCAAACCACTTAGTTGCAGTGAGTGTGGAACCTGTCCGCGCAGTATACCTCGCTGCACAGCTATCCATAGGTCTAGGCATCATAGCTTCCTGCCAAGTGGCCGAAGTTCGCAGGAGAGATGATTCCCAGGTTCACACTCAGAGAGGCTCCTGCCCGGACCACAGGCGGCCCACTGCCCCTGCCCAAGATCGGGGGCCGAAAGCAGCCCTGTCTAATTCCCCTACCCCTAGAGGGAGTATTGGACCAACACTTCTAGAAAACGGGTTCCTTGTGGGCAACTCATTGGAGGGACACAAATAAATCTTTGCCGACTTTTTGCTGAAACTTACGAGCGTTCACACCTAAGCCTTTTACAAGGTCAGCTGTTTAGCTAAACATGAGCTCATGATCTAAATTTACACAATAATGAAGAAATCAGCTACAAAGGGAGACAATCAGAAAAAAAAATCAATACCAGAATTAGATTCCCTAGGCCATCCGTCAGATGTTGGAATAATCAGGTGCTAGGCAGCAAATATACATAAACCTGTAAAAGAAACAAGGAACAAGGATGTTTTCAAAGACTGGTAGGATCTCTAAAACATTTTTAAAGTACATGTCATTGATAAAGCTAAATACTCAAAGGTTGTTTTATACAACAAATTAAGCAGTGAGAAGAGTGAAATTATGCTGTTTAGAAAACTATGGAAGGTGAGATTTTCTGCCTAATAATATAAGATGATTTCTCTAAAAAATACACATTATTTCAAAGACTTATGGGCTGTGAAATAAGTTAAGGGTATTTCAAATGTCTTATCTGCAAAGAAATGTGAGATGTAGGGAATCACAGAAAGCCGAGGGGATAATATGTCAATATATACATTGCTATATGGTGAACTAAGCCTTAGGCGGGCAACAGTGTAGAGGAATGGACCCCTAGAAACTACAAGTAAGCTGGAATCTTTAAAAGTTCAAATATTTATAAGTAAAAAGATTTATTAAAAATAATAAACAAGTGTTTTACTTGACATCAGAAAATCAAAACGATAAACACTGAGAACATAGAAAAAAGATAAATAAAGATATGAGCAGAACTTAATACAACAGAAAATGTATAAAATTTAGGTGATTTAGTAAGTCCAAAGAATATTCTTGAAAAATTTAAAAGACACACTTTGATTTAGGAAAACAAAAAAAAGTAAATAATATACAGGAAGAATCAGGAAAATGTTATAGCGGAGAATATATGAATTGCCAGTAAATTTGAATATTTCTGTAAAGTGGACCATTTCCTAGCTCCTAAAGTTTACCAAAACTGACAGAAGAGGAAATCATTTAAGGTCATCATGTCTGCCCTTGGCATTCTCGGAACGCCCTGGCCTCAGAATGCAGCATCTGTAGTCCATGGTAACCTGCGGAGAGGGGGCGTGGCTGAGGGAGGTTGGAAGACTGCCCTCACTGAGGGAGTGGGTGTGGCCATCTCTGCTGTGACTGAACAAAGCACAGGGGAGCAGTGGGCCCAGGGCAGGGCCCTCAATGCCCGGCAGACACAGTGGGGTGTCACAAGCATTTAGGCCCAGGCCAAAGGGCGCCTTCTTTGTCTGCACAGCTGCCCAAACTCTCATCTTTCCACTCAGGCCGCCCTCATATTTGAAGTGTGTTGGGTACCTGTCCGCGCAGAACACCTCGCTGCACAGCTAACCATAGGTCAAGGCATCGTAGCTTCCTGCCAGGTGACTGAAGTTCGCAGGCAAATGGGTCCCTGGGACACATGCGGAGAGGCTCCTTCCCGGGCCACAGGCCGCCCACTGGCCCTGCCCCAGATCGAAGCCTGATAAGCAGCCATGTCTGAGTCCACTGCCTCTCGAAGGAGTATTGGACCAACACTTGTAGAAAACGGGGTACTTGAGGGCAACTCATTGGAGGGACACAAATAAATCTTTGCCGACGTTCTGCTGAAGCTTACCAGCGTTCACACCTAAGCCTCTTACAAGGTCAGCTGTTTAGCTAAACATGAGCTCATGATCTAAATTTACACAATATTGAAGAAATCAGCTACAAAGGGAGACAATTAGCAAAAACAATCAATACCAGAATGAGATTCCCTAGGCCATCCATCTGATGTTGGAATAATCAGGAGCAAGGCAGAAAATATACATAAAACTGGAAATGAAACAAGGAACAAGGAGGTTTTCAAAGGCTGGTAGGATCTCTAAAACATTTTTAAAGTACATGTCGTTGATAAACCTAAATACTCAAAGGTTGTTTAATACCACAGATTAAACATTGAGAAGAGTGAAATTATGCTGCTTTGAAAACTATGGCAGGTGAGATTTTCTGCCTAATTATATAAGAAGATTTCTCTAAAAAATAGACATTATTTCAAAGAATTATTGGCTGTGAAATAAGTTAAGTGTATTTCAAATGGCTTGTCTGCAAAGAAAGGTGAGATGTAGGGAATCACAGAAATTCGAGGGGAAAATGTCAATATATACATTGCTATATGGTGAACTAAGCCTTAGGCCAGCCACAATCTAGAGGACCTGACCCTTAGAAACTTAAAAGTGAGCTAGAATCTTTAAAAGTTCAAATCTTTATAAGTAAAAAGATTGATGAAAATGAATAACCAAGTGTTTTAATTGACATCAGAAGATCAAAACAATAAACCCTGAGAACATAGAAAAAAGATAAATAAAGATATGAGCAGAACTTAATACCACAGAAAACGTATAAAATTCAGGTGAGGTAGTAAGTCCAAAGAATATTCTTTGAAAATTTTTAAAAGACACACTTTGATTAAGGAAAACATAAACATAAGTAAAGAATATGCAGAAAGAATCAGGACAATGTTATAGCAGAGAATATATGAAATGCCAGTAAACTTGAACATTTCTGTAAAGCGGACCATTTCCTAGCTGCTACAGTTTACCAAAACTGACACAAGAGGAAATCATTTAAGGTCATCATGTCTGCCCTTGGCATTCTCGGAACGCCCTGGCCTCAGAATGCAGCATCTGTAGTCCATGGTAACCTGCGGAGAGAAGGCGTGGCTGAGGGAGGTTGGAAGACTGCCCTCACTGAGGTAGTGGGTGTGGCCATCTCTGCTGTGACTGAACAAAGGGCAAGGGAGCAGGGGGCCCAGGGAAGGGCCCTCAGAGCCCGGCAGACCCAGAGGGGTGTCACAAGCATTTAGGCCCAGGCCAAAGGGCGCCTTCATTGTCTGCACAGCTGCCCAAACTCTCACCTTTCCACTCAGGCCGCCCTCTTATTTGAAGTGTGTTTGGAACCTGTCCGCGCAGTACACCTCGCTGCACAGCTAACCATAGGTCAGGGCATCGTAGTTTCCTGCCAGGTGACCGAAGTTCGCAGGCAAATGGGACCCTGGGACACATGCGGAGAGGCTCCTGCCCGGGCCACAGGCCGCCCACTGGCCCTGCCCCAGATCGAAGGCTGAAAAGCAGCCATGTCTGAGTCCACTGCCTCTCGAAGGAGTTTTGGACCAACACTTGTAGAAAACGGGGTCCCTGCGGGCAACTCATTGGAGGGACACAAACAAATCTTTGCCGACTTTCTGCTGAAGCGTACCAGCATTCACACCTAAGCCTCTTACAAGGTCAGCTGTTTAGCTAAACATGAGCTCATGATCTAAATTTACACAATATTGAAGAAATCAGCTACAAAGGGAGACAATCAGCAAAAACAATCAATACCAGAATGAGATTCCCTAGGCCATCCATCTGATGTTGGAATAATCAGGTGCAAGGCAGAAAATATACATAAAACTGGAACTGAAACAAGGAACAAGGAGGTTTTCAAAGGCTGGTAGGATCTCTCAAACATTTTTAAAGTACATGTCATTGATAAACCTAAATACTCAAAGGTTGTTTAATACCACAGATTAAGCATTGAGAAGAGAGAAATTATGCTGTTTTGAATACTATGGCAGGTGAGATTTTCTGCCTAATTATGTCAGAAGATTTCTCTAAAAAATAGACATTATTTCAAAGACTTATTGGCTGTGAAATAAGTTAAGTGTATTTCAAATGGCTTGTCTGCAAAGAAAGGTGAGATGTAGGGAATCACAGAAATTCGAGGGGAAAATGTCAATATATACATTGCTATATGGTGAACTAAGCCTTAGGCCAGCCACAATGTAGAGGACCTGACCCTTAGAAACTTAAAAGTGAGCTGGAATCTTTAAAAGTTCAAATCTTTATAAGTAAAAAGATTGATGAAAATGAATAACCAAGTGTTTTAATTGACATCAGAAGATCAAAACAATAAACCCTGAGAACATAGAAAAAAGATAAAGATAGATATGAGCAGAAATTAATACCACAGAAAACGTATAAAATTCAGGTGTGGTAGTAAGTCCAAAGAATATTCTTAGAAAAGATTTAAAAGACACACTTTGATTAAGGAGAGCACAAACATAATTAAAGCATATATAGAAAGAATCAGGACAATGTTATAGCAGAGAATATATGAAATGCCAGTAAATTTGAACATTTCTGTAAAGTGGACCATTTCCTAGCTCCCACAGTTTACCAAAACTGACACAAGAGGAAATCATTTAAGTTTATCATGTCTGCCTTGGTATTCTCGGAACGCCCTGGCCTCAGAATGCAGCATCTGTAGTCCATGGTAACCTGCGGAGAGTGGGCGGGACTGAGGGAGGCTGGAACACTGCCCTCACAGAGGGAGTGGGTGTGGCCATCTCTGCTGTGACTCAACAAAGGGCAGGGGAGCAGCGGTCCCTGTGCAGGGCCCTCAGAGCCCGGCAGGGCTAGTGGGGTGTCACAAGCATTTCGGCCCAGGCCTTAGGGCGCCTTCATTGTCTGCACAGCTGCCCAAACTCTCACTTTTCCACTCAGGCCGCCCACTTAGTTGAAGTGAGTGTGGAACCTGTCCGCGCAGTATACCTCGCTGCACAGCTAACCATAGGTCTGGGCATCATAGCTTCCTGCCAGGTGACCGAAGTTCGCAGGAGAGATGATTCCCAGGTTCACATGCAGAGCGGCTCATGCCCGGGCCACAGGCGGCCCACTGCCCCTGCCCAAGATCGGGGGCCGAAAGCAGCCCTGTCTAATTCCCCTACCCCTAGAGGGAGTATTGGACCAACACTTCTAGAAAACGGGGTCCTTGTGGGCAACTCATTGGAGGGACACAAATAAATCTTTGCCGACTTTTTCTGAAACTTACGAGCGTTCACACCTAAGCCTGTTACAAGGTCAGCTGTTTAGCTAAACATGAGCTCATGATCTAAATTTACACAATAATGAAGAAATCAGCTACAAAGGGAGACAATCAGCAAAACAATCAATACCAGAATTAGATTCCCTAGGCCATCCGTCAGATGTTGGAATAATCAGGTGCTAGGCAGAAAATATACATAAACCAGGAAAAGAAACAAGGAACAAGGATGTTTTCAAAGACTGGTAGGATCTCTAAAACATTTTTAAAGTACATGTCATTGATAAAGCGAAATACTCAAAGGTTGTTTAATACAACAAATTAAGCAGTGAGAAGAGTGAAATTATGCTGTTTAGAAACCTATGGAAGGTGAGATTTTCTGCCTAATTATATAAGATGATTTCTCTAAAAAATACACATTATTTCAAAGACTTATTGGCTGTGAAATAAGTTAAGGGTATTTCAACTGTCTTGTCTGCAAAGAAAGGTGAGATGTAGGGAATCACAAAAAGCCGAAGGGATAATATGTCAATATATACATTGCTATATGGTGAACTAAGCCTTAGGCCGGCAACAGTGTAGAGGAATGGACCCTTAGAAACGTACAAGTAAGCTGGAATCTTTAAAAGTTCAAATCTTTATAAGTAAAAAGATTTATTAAAAATAATACCCAAGTGTTTTACTTGACATCAGAAAATCAAAACAATAAACCCTGAGAACATAGAAAAAAGATAAATAAAGATATGAGCAGAACTTAATACAACAGAAAATGTATAAAATTTAGGTGATTTAGTAAGTCCAAAGAATATTCTTTGAAAAGATTTAAAAGACACACTTTGATTTAGGAAAACAAAAAAAAGTAAATGATATACAGAAAGAATCAGGACAATGTTATAGCGGAGAATATATGAATTGCTAGTAAATTTGAATATTTCTGTAAAGTGGACCATTTCCTAGCTCCTAAAGTTTACCAAAACTGACACAAGAGGAAATCATTTAAGGTCATCATGTCTGCCCTTGGCATTCTCGGAACGCCCTGGCCTCAGAATGCAGCATCTTTAGTCCATGGTAACCTTCGGAGAGGGTGCGTGGCTGAGGGAGGTTGGAATACTGCCATCACTGAGGGAGTGGGTGTGGCCATCTCTGCTGTGACTGAACAAAGGGCAGGGGAGCAGGGGGCCCAGGGCAGGGCCCTCAGAGCCCGGCAGAACCAGTGGGGTGTCACAAGCATTTAGGCCCAGGCCAAAGGGCGCCTTCTTTGTCTGCACAGCTACCCAAACTCTCACCTTTCCACTCAGGCCGCCCTCTTATTTGAAGTGTGTTGGGTACCTGTCCGCGCAGTACACCTCGCTGCACAGCTAACCATAGGTCAGGGCATCGTAGCTTCCTGCAAGGTGACCGAAGTTTGCAGGCAAATGGGTCCCTGGGACACATGCGGAGAGGCTCCTGCCCGGGCCACAGGCCGCCCACTGGCCCTCCCCCAGATCGAAGGCTGAAAAGCAGCCATGTCTGAGTCCACTGCCTCTCGAAGGAGTATTGGACCAACACTTGTAGAAAACGGGGTCCTTGCGGGCAACTCATTGGAGGGACACAAATAAATCTTTGCCGACTTTCTGCTGAAGCGTACCAGCGTTCACACCTAAGCCTCTTACAAGGTCAGCTGTTTAGCTAAACATGAGCTCATGATCTAAATTTACACAATATTGAAGAAATCAGCTACAAAGGGAGACAATCAGCAAAAACAATCAATACCAGAATGAGATTCCCTAGGACATCCATCTGATGTTGGAATAATCAGGTGCAAGGCAGAAAATATACATAAAACTGGAACTGAAACAAGGAACAAGGAGGTTTTCAAAGGCTGGTAGGATCTCTAAAACATTTTTAAAGTACATGTCGTTGATAAACCTAAATACTCAAAGGTTGTTTAATACCACAGATTAAGCATTGAGAAGAGTGAAATTATGCTGTTTTGAAAACTATGGAAGGTGAGATTTTCTGCCTAATTATATAAGAAGATTTCTCTAAAAAATAGACATTATTTCGAAGACTTATTGGCTGTGAAATAAGTTAAGTGTATTTCAAATGGCTTGTCTGCAAAGAAAGGTGAGATGTAGGGAATCACAGAAAGTCGAGGGGAAAATGTCAATATATACATTGCTATATGGTGAACAAAGCCTTAGGCCAGCCACAATGTAGAGGACCTGACCCTTAGAAACTTGAAAGTGAGCTGGAATCTTTAAAAGTTCAAATCTTTATAAGTAAAAAGATTGATGAAAATGAATAACCAAGTGTTTTAATTGACATCAGAAGATCAAAACAATAAACCCTGAGAACATAGAAAAAAGATAAATAAAGATATGAGCAGAACTTAATACCACAGAAAACGTATAAAATTCAGGTGAGGTAGTAAGTCCAAAGAATATTCTTTGAAAAGATTTAAAAGACACACTTTGATTAAG